>NC_060149.1:222860600-223556434 GCF_021461385.2 Schistocerca piceifrons
AAATAATCCACAAATATGGAGCAATGTACGGGACTCCATACCGCAGATGTAATACCGTTTATGGCTACGGCAAAGAGGTTCAGACTTAAAATATTGCCCTGAGGTACACCATTCTCCTGCTCAAAATGATCTGACAGCGTGTCACAAACGTGGGACCTAAGAAACTGCTTCAAGGGCCATATCAAGGTGGTGGTGGGGGGGGGGGGGGTTGACCATGAAATGCCCATTGATGAAGTTTCTCTAGAATACTGAGTCTCCAAGCAGTGTCATAAGCCTTTCTGATGTCAAAGAATACACCAACACTTAGCAAAGCCTATTGAACAGCCACCTCTGGGAGCATGAGTTTGTTGACAGTGGACCGTAATCTCTGGAATCCACACTGAGAGCGGTTAAGGACTTGCCTTGTCTCTAACAACCAGACCAGTTGACAGTTAACCTTTCACTCCAGGGCCTTTCTGACACAGCTCCTTAAGGCAATATTCCAGTAACTACTGGGACATGTGCGGCCCTTTTCTGGTTTGAAGAGAGGGATCAAAATTGCCTCTCTCCACATGTTGGATGTTAACTGTCTGCCACATCAAATTCAAGCAATCAAGGAGGATTGCCTTTGATGCTGTAGGTAAATGTCGAAGCATGCAGTAGCGGATATGGTTGTGACTGGGTGCAGTATCACGGCTCTCAGGCGGTGTCAATTCCAGCTCCCACATGGAGAAATGGTAGTTGTAAGACTCAGAACTGTCGGAGCTGAAATCCAACTTGTGCCTCTCCATAGCTGAATGGTAGTGATGAAGTGCTGGATCCTGGCTGGCACTGGTCTGTAGTCTGTGCATGAGCGATGTCTCTGGGCGCTGTTTGGAGACACCCTTCTTTCAGCACACTGCTTTTGGTAAATGACTGTGTTCACCAGAAATCCACCAGATGGTTTGCTAGAATTTCGTAGTGCAAGCGGGATAGTTGAGAGTTAACTACACATCAAGCCTTGACTCTCATGACTTAAAAGACAGTGAGTTTGTCTTAATAAACAGTCGAAGAGCCGCATCCCTGTTCGGGATTGCTGAATGACACTCTATAATACTATAGGTTGCCTCCTAAGATGACCTGAAGAGTTTGGGATGGACAAGTCAGTGACATGATGGATCCCTTGTTTAATATGGTTACATCCATTCCTGGAAGCTGCCATGGTGGTCAAACACAGCCGGGTGGTGAAACAGCATCCAGTGAGCCCTGCTGACAATCTGTTTTGGTGGCTCTGTGCAAGCAAGCCTCCATTCAGTATATGGATCCACAGTGGGAAGTGGTCACTGGAATGAAGGTGATCGCTTGCTTCCCCATTGTGCTGTGTCTTCAATGTCTGGAGGGCAGAAAGAGAGGTCAGTGGTTGAGGAAAATACAGTAGCAACCAAGAAATGAGTGGGAATCCCTGTGTTGAGGATTCACAGCTCCCAAGACATTGAGAGGTTCTCCAAAGTTCGTCCCCTGGGGGCTAGCATAGTTTGACCCCATAATACATTATGGGCACTGAAATCGCAAGGGAGTTGTGCAAGAACACCTGCAAGAGCCTCAGATCAATCGCATCCTGTGGAGGTACAACGGGGACTAGATAGTGATCTTCTGACACATATAAACAGCAGCAGTTACTGCTTGTAGGTCAGGAACCAAGAAGAGAGCAGATGAGTAGTGTGTGTTATTGATAAACACAGCAACCTCTCCCTTGATTCTTTCCCCAGTCATGTCATCCTTTCGATGGATGGTATAGCCCCACAGCACAGGGGCATTAGTGGTTGTAAAATGTATCTCCCGTAAATGTACCTGTGCCAGGAATTTCAGTTTCTCCACATGAGACATGAACCTATTTACGTTCCACTGTAGTATGGGAGGCCAACGGCCTTGCTGCAGTGATAACACCGGTTCACATCAGATCACCGAAGTTAAGCGCTGTCGGGCTGGGCTAGCACTTGGATGGGTGACCATCCAGCCTGCCGAGCACTGTTGGCAAGTGGGGTGCACTCTGCCCTTGTGAGAGAAATGGAGGAACTACTAGATTGAGAAGTAGCGGCTCTGGTCTCGGAACTCAGAAACTGACATACGGCCGGGAGAGCAGTGTGCTGACCACATGCCCCTCCATATCTGCATCCAGTGACGCCTCTGGGCTGAGGATAACACGGCGGCCTGTTGGTTACTGTTGGGCCCTCATGGCCTGTTCGGGAGGAGGTTTTTTTTTTCTTTTTTTTAGTATGGGAGCCATTTATCAAGGGGTTAGCACTTTCACTCTGTCTTTCTGTCAGAGAGGGGAGTGCATAGGGGGTGTTTGGTTGAGATGAGTGCCCTAGGCCAACATCACGCTCCATCAACTCCGAAGATGAATCATGGGAAATGTAAGAGAGAGCAACATCAAAACTGTCAGACTGCTTACCCTAAGTCTCCATCAGTGGCTCGGTCTTTGCCTTTGTCATCAATTCTTTACCTGTATAGACTTTGGAGCCACAACTATGGCCGTGGTGGCGGCAGCACTGGACAGTCAACCAGACTAAACCTTTGGAGGAGCAGAGAGCTCCACAATGCTGGCTACCACAGCCTTGTCTAATGTTCTGGGAGGAAGTGTAAGCTTTTAAGTAACTGAAGCAGCACAAGTGCACTGACAAACCTAAGTACCAGTGCCGACACTAACAACCTCCATTTGTATAGTAGCATCAGCCTTCTGAATAGGCTGTTTAACAACTGAAGCAAAGGAGGTAGTGAACATTGCTGCATGGCCTTATATATCTTCTTGGCCTTACCATAGGGAATCTGTCTTGTACTTGACCCCTGTATCTCCTGTTCTTCAAGGAAGACACAGCAGTCCCTACTCCAGACAGGGTACTCCAGACAGGGCTGGCATTAAAAAGGGTACATTGGGTTTGGTATGTACGGCTGCTCGGTTAATCAAATAAAACCTGCCCTAATATGTTCTGGGAGTTTTATGCTATTAAAAGTGAGGATGAAAAAGTCAGATTTAATCAGATCCCTCCCATCTTTTCATAATGTTCTGCATGTCTACAATGTCTTCCTGGGCCCACTCAACTTTCAGGTCTTCTTTGGAGATGGCCACCAAGTCCCTCCATGTCACAATACCTTTACTGTAATTTAATGGGGTATGGAGCTCAGTCTCAATGGCATACTCTCTAAGGCTTTTGCAGCTTTCTGCAAGTTTCTCACTTATTGGGAACTTCAGGTTCCCACCAATAGCACCCCATTTCACAACTGCTTAACAGATTTTGATGTACACACAATGCCCTCTAAACCCTAATGAATGTAAAAACATCAGTCTTTGACACAGCTTCCCTCTTTCCTTTTAACTAATAAAAATACATTCTGACTAGTACTATGTAAAAATGCTAATTATCAACCAGGGATAGCTCAAGTTGAAAGTTATGGGTAGTTTTATACAAGGAAGAGTTCATTTGTTATTTGTTGTTGCTGTTCAACATACAGAATGATGGCACAAGAACACCTACAAAAATCCACTACATTGATTCATGCCAAGGAACCTTTTCTAATCTTCAAGGTGCAGCTCCTAGGATGCAGCTGACAACTCTGATCATCACATTCAAGGTGGTTGTTTAATGAGTGATTCCTGTGCAGAGTTTCCTGATTTTCCTGCTGTAAAATTATCTGTATTTAAAAGAAGCAAGACAGCAGACTTAATGTTCCACTTTCAATAGGAAAAAAAGGACATCAGTATACCTGATTTCACATGATTCAAAACCATTGCATTTGCTTGAACTGAATTGTGGTTAGTTGAACTGAATTGAATTTTACTTGATCCTGTAGGATTACAATGGCTATTGTAAAAGGTATGGTAAATGTAAGTGTAATACAGGACAAGTCAAGAAACATAAAACCTCTGACATTACTGAGTGTAAGAAACAATATAAACAACTTTAATTTTGCAGATACACTCTTTTAAAGGTGTAGAATTCCTTTTCCACCAGAGAGTCTTTAGGTTTCTTTGGAACATTACTGCATGTATATTACCACACAAGTTTTCAAGGCTGACTTCTTAGCAGCTTGACAGTCGAGTACTGAGGTACTTTTCCATGAACTGTCAGTCACTGCGGTGTGCTTTGTATATTGTTATTTCTCCATGTGTTGTGGGTGTGTACACTAGCAGTTGTAATCCACTGTGAACCATCTTTTGGCATGTTTATTGTTGTTTTATACATGTAAAAAGATGTAAAAGTTAACATGAATAGATTTTTGAAGCTGTTCTGCATATTTCAGATGTCCTTCTACTTAGCATGATTCTAAATGCTTTTTATTGTAATGTGAACACACTTTTTGTTTCTTGAATGTTGGAGTTTCCCCACACTGTCACTCCATATTACAGGTACAGTTCAGTTCAAACAATCGATGGTATACTGTGCACAGAAGCTGTCTGTCTGTATATTGTAACAGCTGCTTCATTACGAATATGGAAGAGCTGAATTTCTTACAAACAGAGATAATATGCTGTTTCCTACCAGCTCATTGTCCACAGTAATGCCTAAGAATCTAGTTGATTGTACTTCTTCCAAATTTGTATCATCAACCTCTAAATTCATGTGCACAGCCTTCATCTCTGAACACTGCATACATAGTCTTTACCAAATTTACAATCAGTTCATTTCCTGTGAATCATCAATTTGTGAAGTTTGCAGAAATATATGCTCTTCTCTCCCATTAGTGTAATATCTTAGTTTTGTATAATTATCATTTGCAGTTTTTATATACAGGGTGTACATAAAGTCTGTGAACACTTTCAATTATTTATTGCACAAGAACTAAACATTGTACAGATACTATAAATATGTCAATTTTTTTTCATGTATACTGCCACAGCATAGGTTGGTAATTTGCCAATAGTCAGCACTAGTTGCAAATCATGGCAAGTTCAGGTGCGGAGCGAGCTATCTGTGTGTTGCAGTTTCACAAAAACAAGTGTGCTACAGATGTTCAATGGATGTTTAGAACCAAGTATGGTAAGAAGCCACCAACAAGGAAGGTCATTTACCACTGGCACAACAAAATCATTACGATGGGTTGCTTGTGCCCAGCAAAGAGAAGCGGACGTCCCAATGTGAGTGAAGTGAATGTGGAGCGCGTTCAAGAGACATTCATAAGGAGTCCAAAGAAATCGGTGCATTGTGCATCCTGAGAACTCAAAATGGCTCCAATGAGTGTGGAAAGTCCTGCGACAGAAACTGTCTATGAAACCATTCAAATGGGAGCTAGTGCAGAAGCTCAATGATGACAACAAAGACAACCATTTTGAGTTTTGTTCGCAGTTGCAAAAACTGAATGAGGATGGCAATGGCATTATTGATAGCTTAATTTTTAGTGACGAAGCCACTTTTCACACTAATGGGAAAGTGAACAGGCATAATTGTCAAATCTGGGCACAAAGCAGCCACATGAATGCATTGAATTTGATTGTGATTCCCCAAAGGTAAATGTTTTTTGTGTCTTGTCATGGGCGAAAACTGTATGGGCCATTCTTCTTCACCAAGAGCACTGTCATTGGATATTCCTACTTGGACATGTTGCAACAATGGTTGATGCCTCAAATGCAATCAGACTTTCTGTTCATCTTTCAGAAGGATGGGGTTCTACCCCACTTTCATCGTAAAGTTCCTGGGTACCTAACACGGAGCTGCCGCATCAACTGATCGGCCATGCTACAGAAGGGGACAGCTGTTTCATGAAATGGCCTCCCCGATCACCATATTTCACTCCACGTGAGTTTTTTCTATGGGGACACATTAAAGATCAGATGTATGTATTGCCTCTACCATGCAATGCAGCAGAGCTCCAGGAGAGAATATAAGAAGCGATTGCCACAGTCAACGAGCCATGCTGGGACGGGTATGGCAAGAATTCAATTACTGTATTGACATCTGCTAGGTCACTCATGGTTCGCATATCAAATGTTTGTAAAAAAACTTTCAGAGTTTCTCTTCAAAATGTAATATGTATGACATCTGTACAATGTTTAGTTTTTGTGCAATACACAACTGAAAGAGTTCCCGAACTTTATGTACAACCTGTACTTTGGTGTTGGTTAAGCATGTACACTTAAGGCACAGATTTCATATCACTTTCATCTCAGAAATGACTACTTTACACCTAACGCATTTTGGTGTAAACGCCATTGTGGATGAAATGTAAGTAACATTTTGTTATTTCTTTCACATGGAATAACAATTCAGTTCAGAAGTAAATCCATTTCACTTAAAGGCACTGATGCCATAGATGCCTTGCATGTTCCTGAACACGTGGACTGAAATTCAGAGTAGGTTAATTACAATTTTCTAATCTACGACCATTTACAGTGATATCTTTCATCCACATTAGTGTCTGGTGTTAGTATATTGATGGTCATTACAATACTTCTGAAAAATAAATCAGCATTGTAATTACACACTGAAGACCCAAAGAAACTGGTACACCTGCCTAATATCGTGTAGGGTCCCCATGAGCACGCAGAAGTGCCACAACATGTTGTGACATGGAGTCGATTAATCTCTGAAGTAGTTCTGGAGGGAACTGACACCATGAATCCTGCAAGAGTGTCCATAAATCCATATGAATATAAGGGGTTGGAGATTTCTTCTGAACAGCACTTTGCAAGGCATCCCAAATATGCTCAATAATGTTCATGTCTGAAGTGTTTGGTGGACAGCGAGGTGTTTTAACTCAGAAGATTGTTCCTGGAGCCATTCTGTAGCAATTCTGGGTGTATGGGGTGTCACATTGTCCTGCTGGAATTGCCTACGTCCGTTGGAATGCACAATTGACATGAATGGATGCAGGTGATCAGACAGGATGCTTATGTACATGTCACCTGTCACAGTCATATCTAGACATATCAGGGGTCCCATATCACTCCAACTGCACACGACCTAAACCATTACAGAGCCTCCACTAGCTTGAACAGTCTCCTGCTGACATGCAGGGTCCATAGATTCATGAGGTTGTCTCCATACCCGTACACATCCACCTGCTCGACACAATTTGAAATGAGACTTGTCCGACCAGGCAACATGTTTGCAGTCATCAATAGTCCAATGTCGGTGTTGATGGGCCCAGGTGAGGCATAAACCTTTGTGTCATGTAGTAATCAAGGGTACATGAGTGGGCCTTCAGCTCCAAAACTCATATCGATGTTGTTTCAGTGAATGGTTCACATGCTGACACTTGTTGATGGCCCAGACCGGAAATCTGCAGAAATTTGGGGAAGGCTTGCGCTTCTGTCACACTGAACGATTCTCTTCAGTCTCTGTTGGTCCTGTTCTTGCAGGATCTTTTTCCAGCCACAGCCATGTCGGAGATTCGATGTTTTACTGGATTCCTGATATTCACGATACACTAGTGAAATGGTCATACGGCAAAATCCCCACTTCACTGCTACCTCAGAGATGTTGTGTCCCATTGCTCATGCGCCGACTACAAAACCACATTCAAACTCACTTAAATCTTGATAAAATGCCATTTCAGCAGTAGTAACCGATCTAACAACTGCGCCAGACACTTGTTGTCTTATATAGGCATTGTTGACCGCGCCGCCATCTTCTGCCTGTTTAAATATCTCTGTATTTGAATATGCATGCCTATACCAGTTTCTTTGGTGCTTCAGTGTATAACAGGTTCAATTTCTTAATATTAGTTTCTCTTTTGATGCATCTAGGTCCCCAAAACTGCAAAACCATACCATTTTGTTTTGCATCATCATTACCGAGTGCCGACATCATAATGCTAAATGTTGCACTATACTGTGGTGGTCTAAAATGAAATTAACAGTGTATCAGCATCTATTTTTTACCGTGACTTAAACTGGAAAATAAAGTTTGTTTCCTCATTTAAGTTTTTTAATGCCCATCTTGACGTACAACCGTTTGCTATATAGTCCAGTCAAATTGCAGATATACCTTGCAAAAGATGGGGTAGAAGAGAATATTTTTTCAACTCGTTCATATGGTTGGAAAGATTAGAAAACCGAGTTTTACCAACAAAATTTCGCTTGGGAAAACTTTCCTCAGTCAAAAAACTTGGAAAATTTCGGCCTTTTTTCAGTTTTTTTCAAAATATCTCAGTTTCATTTGCTCCAATCGCTTTAACGTCTATTTTCTTTTTTAAAGAGCACAAAATTCTCTACAAATTTGATTCTTTCCATTTTTTTCTACTCCCAATATCTAAGGCGCTACAGTGCCTGAAAAAATACCAATTTTTCAAATTTTGAGCATAGTGGCAAGATACCTTATTTTAGAACACTATTTTTTCTGTTTCTGTTTGTGTAGTATAAATACATTATACATCATGTTATATGTTGGAATTTACCACCTCACTTTCAGGTATTCAATTTCTCTGTATGCAACATGAGGATTGCTGGTCACCCAACTATTGTGATTCTTACATCACTGCCTGAAGTTCACTATGGGCCACCTCAGCCCTGGTATTTGTAAAACTATAAATATAAAAATACATCATTAACACACACACACACACACACACACACACACACACACACACACACACACAAAATAATTTGTCTCAGGAAACTGAACTATTATTAGCTGCAATAGCCAACCTAATTAGGTAGGTAATTATGCTTGTGTATAAAAGCCACACAGTTGACATTAAAAATAAGTAGCTTTATTAAAATTAAAATGCATTGTCAGTTACTAAAAAATGTTGACAGTTCTGGGTGTGCAATACTTGTAATATCACACTTTAGCGCACTTGAGACAGATATGAGCATCACTTCCAACGTTTTGATGGGCCAGGTTCCTCAGTGTCACCAGAAATACCTTGAGTTACGGATTCAGGGTCTGTACATATAGTTGATCCCAGATTGACCTCTTCTTTAAACAGCGAGTCAGCCTCAGCAAGTTCGTTGATTTCGTCAGCGGTTTCCTCAACATCCTCCATAACATCTTCTTCACTGTCTTCATATAAAAATTTTGCACGTTTTCACAGTTGACCCAAATACATTTCTTACAAATTGAAGAACATTTCAAACCCGCTTTTCTGCAAGATCACACTCTGCCACAGTTCAGCTTGCATGAGCATGAAACAATGTGAAGAAATGCTTCAGGTGCTGGATCTTGGCTCATTATAACGAGTATTGGACCGTGGTCACTGTGATTCCAGCCCCATTTCTCAGGAGGTTTCCAGTTTCCCATCCAACTTTGGACTTGTTCGTAAGTCCGCAACGAATGATGTTGTGCAGCATCTTGTGTAGGTGGCAACCGTGCAAGATTCAGTTTGCTTTTTGTGGCAGACTTGGCGAAAAGCTGGTACCGCAAATGGTCTAGTGTGTGGGAACTGCTGACACCTCCACTATACAATGCGATAGTAACTTGTTATCCTGCTGTTATTATTTCTACACGGGTAGCATGTGGTTTATTGAACGTGCAAAGGGCTGAGGTTAGGTGTTCATTTTCCACAACAATATTGCAGCACTTAATTTTTCCTTGACCAAAAAAAGCGGATGTTGTATCACATCCGCTAAAGGCGTAAGTGAAGAGAATATATTCACTTTCAAACTTGTAAGCTGCAGTGGAAAACCACTTGTCTTCTGCATTTCTTCTTCCTGGCTTTAAGAAAAATAAGTTTTCAATGCCTTGCCCCAAACTGGTCATGAGCAAAAGCAGGTCAACATCTTCTCCTACAATGAGAACACTTCCAAAATCTTTGGTTCTTGAAATGGCAGATGTTACAATCATACCGTCAGCATCTTCTTGTGCCTGGAGCAATTCAATGCTGCACTCCAGAAATTCCTTTTTAAGAAGTGTGATCAAACGCATCTTGTTTCGTTCGTTGTACAAGAACTTGTCCTGAGGGACTTTGTTCACCATCGCTGATTCAACCACAATGTCAACCAAAGAATGTTTTTTGGACCTATGAATCCTCTCAGCACTCTTTGTGCTACATTTGTCTCCCTCACATGGATATCCATCAAATACAATAGGAAATTGAGATAAAAAATGACGTTGCAGGTAAGAATCATAGCTTTGGGCTATTGACTTTAATCAAACATTTCGAGTCCAAGTCACTTTGTGGATACGGTACCCTCCATCAATGACAAAAAATTTACTCAGTCCACCTGACTTCACATCTTCCACTGGAACGAAGGCCAAAGAATAAATACGCTTTTGTCCGCTAAAGAACAATTCCTACATACTTTTTCTTATAACTGATCATTAACGTCAATCAACTGTAGAAAATGTACGGCGTATGCATGCAATCGTATTATATATTGTAACACAAATAAACTTCACGCAATCCGACGTGAACGTGTTCGTAGTTACTGAATATGATGCTGTTTGTCCTGGCCCTGCAGCAGAGTGAGATGGTAAATTCCAATGAATAACATGATGAGTAATATGTTTATACTACACAAATAGAAACTGAATAACAGTGTTCAAAAATTAGGTAATTAGCCACTTTGCTCGAATTTTGAAAAAAATGGTATTTTTTGACGTGCTGTAGTGCCTTAGATACTGGGAGTAGAAAAAATGGTAAGAATCAAATTTGTAGAGAATTTTGTGCTCTTTAAAAAAGAAAATAGACGTCAAAGCGATAGGAGCAAATGAAACAGATATTTTGAAAAAACTGAAAAAAGGCCGAAATTTTCCAAGTTTTTTGACTGAGGAATGTTTTCCCAAGAGAAATTTTGTTGGCAAAACTTCGTTTTCTAACCTTTCCAACAATATGAACGAGTTAAAAAAATAAAATCTTCTACCCCACCTTTTGCAAGGTACAGGCTTTTTTTCTGACAGTTTCACTGGACTAACAGTGTGACACCATTAACTATTTGTTATCACTTCACCACATTCTGTAATTCTGTACAGATAATCTATTGTCTTCTATTCTAGAGTAGAGTGCACACTGACACAATACATTGTTTCGTTGATTCATGTGCATTGACATTCTAGTTTTTTAAATTTTAATTGGGTTTTGTTTTCTTTCTTGGTTCATGGCAACAAGTACACCATGTCGATAACTGGTGTTCACATTTAAAACATTTCACATTTACATCAGCAGAATCATACAAGGCGTTATGTCAATGCTTCAAATGAAATTCATGCCTATGCTCCTGTAGCCATTGTCATCTAACAATTAGAAGGAAGTCGGAAGAATTCCAGTGCAAACAGAATTTCTCAGATTGTGTTTGAGCTATTGGCAGAGAGCATCGGTGAATTTTTTGCCTTGTCAACAGTGGCTCCCTGTTCTTCAATTATGAAGACTATTTCCCCAATTACAAATTAATTTTCACTCAATGTTCCACATTGCAGAAAAGAAGACACAATAGAACTTGGGATTAAATACAGGGTTACCTTAGGTAGTAAGGTGTTACCATCTATCTGTAAACTTATAAATTCTGGCAATCTGCCAGGGAGTTTCATTCTGGCAATTATTTGCCACGTGGTCTTGTAGGAGACAAGGTCTTTCAACTGAATGCAAATATGATGACATCCTTTACCCACCTAGCTACAATTGCTGGCAATCAAAGTAATTTTAATGACCATCAATGTCACACTCAGAGTTCCTGAAACTTCTTTTTATTCTGTTTAGGTTATTTCACTTTTTTAAAAAAATGAGAATGCAGTGTAACTATTCTCCATTTCACTAATATACCATATAAACAGAGTGCACACAGTATTATTCTTAATTGACTTCTCTATGAATTCCACACGTTCCTTCCAAGCCCTGTCTTTCATGTTTTAGTCTTTATACACTGGAGTGGCTACATCAAACATACAAGGAAACTTTGAGATCATTTAAACGAGTTTTTTGTTTTGACAACTGTTAATGACCCTATTTTAGTAGACATTTTCATTGACCAATATGGTAACAAGACTGTACTTTGTTCTGCAGCGGCGGCTCTCCTTCCCTCTCACAACAACGTGGCAGTACAGCTTGTCCAGCCCATCATTTACCACAGACACCTGACGCAATTAAGGAACTACTCAAAAGAGTTTTAACCTTTGTAGTACGCTGTGTCAGCTGCCACAACCGCTAGTCATATCATAAGAACAACTTTTTGTGATAGTATTATTAATAAGAAAGGTACACTCAGATTGAGTATTAATATACAAGTTTTAGTCTTTGCTATAGTCTGTTATAGTTTCCAATCTATCTACAAGTTATAATCTGGTATTTTTTACATCGATGTCTGTACAGCACACATTTAGACTCTTCAGTTGGTTCATGGAATTTGTTGTTGATACATATTTTATGATGAAAAACATCTATTGAGATGTCTTGTTGCTACATTTCTCTGGTTCCTATATTCTCTGGCCCAGCTATCGTCCAGCATGGCTGGTGTGCTGTTGAACTCTAGATCAATCTCCTCCTCCTTATGATTCATGATGTTAATCATTTCCTGATAGGGTCCTGTGGGAGGTAGCCAGTATTGCAACCTAAGGTCCTCAATGAAATAAGTTTCTTTCTTGAGTTCATACCTATGTCAGGGTAGTACTGTTTTTCCCACTCCCAATATCCATTTTGAGATCATCATCTCGGTTTTTTTCTGTTCTTATCATACTGCTGAACTCAAATTTTTCCCATATAATCTCTATTCATTATGTTATGACTATTGCCACTGTCACTTTGAATAGTGTCATCACTGTGCTTGTTCATATATCGATCATGTTTGGGATATTGCACAATGTTTTTGATGGCGGCTGCTGCTACTGCTGCTCTTTCCTAAACATGCATACCGAAAGAAGATGCTGTTGCCTCTAACGTAATTCACAGGTATTTATATATAATATATAATGTTCACATTCATTTTTAAAATTTGTATTTCCCTACTATTTCTTGAGGTTCATAGTAGAAAGTTATACTAACTTTGGGTGATATTTTTCCTCCCTTCCCGAATGTCGTTTGAACAGTCTTCTCTTTGTTCTTTGTTTACCTTTATGTCATTTTCCTTTGCCCAAATCTCTAGTCTTTGTAGTGCTTTCTGTACATACTCTCTTACTGCTGATCCTATCACCATGTCGTCTGCATACAAAATCGCTCCTGCTTTTGAGTCTTCCTCTGGTATATTTGTCACAACTGATGTATAGATGTTGAACAATGCTGCACTTGTAGGACTTCCTTGAAGATCTCCATTCATCTTTTCTCAGAGATTTCAACACTGTTGTTTATTTGGATCAGTTTTTGCTGAGGGCATGTCTGTATACCTCTCACTAGCGAGTCTCCATCTCTGGTTATTCCTTCTCTATTTACTAAGTCAAACAGTTTCTTGAGATCTATGAAAACTATGTAGTACTTTCCTCTTTGGTGCCTCAATGTGTCTTCTACCTGGTCCCTTAAGTATTTCACTGCCTGTATCGTGCTCTTGCCATTCATTAAGCCAAATTAGCATTCCAGGACATTTCCCTCGACTGTATCAAGTAGTCTTATGTTGAGTATTTTTGTAAATACACTGAAAGAGCATTTTCTAGCACGACTCCTTGGAACAGATCTGGGAATGCTCAGCCCCCTTACTCTTTATAGTTCTCTATGCTTTCAATGGAGTCTTTGAGATGTTTCATTATATGTTGCACGGACCCACCATTTTCTTGTTTCTTCTTTCTTTGATTGCTTTTATGAGTACAGCAGTCGTTTTTAATTCAAAGATGTATGTGGTCTCCATTGCTTCCATTTCATATACCTTGTCTATTTCCTGTTTGTTCAATATTTCCAGGAAATGTGTTTCTCATTTCTTCATATGGATTTCTTTTGTTGTGGGTGAGACTTTCTTCCTCACTGGTGTGAATGGGTCTGAATCTGCATCTAGTGATAATTTTCTTGCCTCTTCATCAATATATTCTGCTCTTTTCCTTTTAATTGCAGATTTATACTTTCTTCTTTTTACTGCATACACAGTTAAATCTGCCTGTTGTGATAGAATATGAGATTACATTTTTTTAGATTAACTAAGAGCAATTTCTCATAATAGAAATATATTGTTATGCTCTGGAGCCCTTAAAGGCACTCTTAAAAGTTTCATTTCGGACATGGAGGAAACATTCCTACATACTGCTTCACTTTGTTACAACTTTGTTATTTGAAATGAAACACTGATGAAGTATTGGAGGCATTTTGCAGCTTCTGTGTGTATTCTTCCCAGGCTGCTCAAAAGTTTCCTAGATAAGGAAGATTTAATTACATCAAAAGACCGCAAGTCATTATAAAACTATAAATGAACTGCTAGTAAGATGAAGAAACGGCAAAGTAAGAGTAATTTTGTTCAAAACCAATAAGACCATAGAAGCAATTACCATAACGGCTATCCGTATCACCTCCTATCTCCAAGGATTCCCCCAACGTCTGACAAAAGGATCATCAGAACTGTTGATCATGATTTTGATGAGCCTTAGCTGTTTTGTAGAGGGACCTCTCCTGAGTATTTCACTAGTGGCTTTTCATGTGAAGGCCCCTAGTTTCCAAGAAAATCGATGTGAAAGTTTTACGCATACTTCCTCCACCCTTAACGTTAGTCATGTTTTGACTCAGTGAGTGTAGTGCAATAGCTAAGATTCATGGTTACCACATTGGTGGTATGTGTTTAAACCCTGCTTGCATGTTTTGCCCACTTATTTCATTGTACAAAATATCATTAAAAATATATGTCAAGCAAAATTACTGAAAAATAGTCATTTTTTGCTGAGGTAATTTGATTAATAAATCAATCATTACAGCAAACTTTTGCCAATGTGTATTAGGTTTGTGGTTCACATTTAAAATTCTCAATGTTTGGACAGCTCCCAAGAGTTTTCAACAATATACGAAGTATTAGCAGCTGTGGAAGGATCCCAGATACAAACGAAAGTACTCACTCCTCATTTTGACCTTGATTATGTAGCTGATACTAATCAAGCCTGCTACCAGCCTGGTCAACTTTCATGCAGTAACATTAGGTCATGTCAACTAAGAGAATATGCAAAAAAAAAAGAAATGCCTAAAGTAGAGTTTAAAACATTCAGGGTATGGCAGATAAAAACTTAATAGTCAACGAATTTTCAAATGAAAATGTGGTAGATATTCTATGTTTAAGTGAACATTGGTGTAAAGAAGATGAGCTTGGATACAAAGTATTGGACGATTACACACTACTTAGTTGCTATTGCAGAAATCTGCACTTAAGTGGTGGGGTATCAATATATGCAAAAACACCTCTTGCACCAAACTGTGGCAGGATAGATCTCAATACCCTTTGTGATGAAATGCATTTTGAAATATCAGGTCTAGTAACTGAGAGCTAATGGTAGTAGAAGTAGTAGTAGTGTACAGGTCACCTAGTGGTGACCTCCATATCTTTCTGCAGAAACTTGAGGAGCTCTTAATGTACATATGTATACTGAAATGGAAAAAATACACTCCTGGAAATGGAAAAAAGAACACATTGACACCAGTGTGTCAGACCCACCATACTTGCTCCGGACACTGCGAGAGGGCTGTACAAGCAATGATCAGACGCACGGCACAGCGGACACACCAGGAACCGCGGTGTTGGCCGTCGAATGGCGCTAGCTGCGCAGCATTTGTGCACCGCCGCCGTCAGTGTCAGCCAGTTTGCCGCGGCATACGGAGCTCCATCGCAGTCTTTAACACTGGTAGCATGCCGCGACAGCGTGGACGTGAACCGTATGTGCAGCTGACGGACTTTGAGCGAGGGCGTATAGTGGGCATGCGGGAGGCCGGGTGGACGTACCGCCGAATTGCTCAACACGTGGGGCGTGAGGTCTCCACAGTACATCGATGTTGTCGCCAGTGGTCGGCGAAAGGTGCACGTGCCCGTCGACTTGGGACCGGACCGCAGCGACGCACAGATGCACGCCAAGACCATAGGATCCTACGCAGTGCCGTAGGGGACCGCACCGCCACTTCCCAGTAAATTAGAGACACTGTTGCTCCTGGGGTATCGGCGAGGACCATTCGCAACCGTCTCCATGAAGCTGGGCTACGGTCCCGCACACCGTTAGGCCGTCTTCCGCTCACGCCCCAACATCGTGCAGCCCGCCTCCAGTGGTGTTGCGACAGGCGTGAATGGAGGGACGAATGGAGACGTGTCGTCTTCAGCGATGAGAGTCGCTTCTGCCTTGGTGCCAATGTTGGTCGTATGCGTGTTTGGCGCCGTGCAGGTGAGCGCCACAATCAGGACTGCATACGACCGAGGCACAAAGGGCCAACACCCGGCATCATGGTGTGGGGAGCGATCTCCTACACTGGCCGTACACCACTGGTGATCATCGAGGGGACACTGAATAGTGCACGGTACATCCAAACCGTCATCGAACCCATCGTTCTACCATTCCTAGACCGGCAAGGGAACTTGCTGTTCCAACAGGACAATGCACGTCCGCATGTATCCCATGCCACCCAACGTGCTCTAGAAGGTGTAAGTCAACTACCCTGGCCAGCAAGATCTCCGGATCTGTCCCCCATTGAGCATGTTTGGGACTGGATGAAGCGTCGTCTCACGCTGTCTGCACGTCCAGCACGAACGCTGGTCCAACTGAGGCGCCAGGTGGAAATGGCATCGCAAGCCGTTCCACAGGACTACATCCAGCATCTCTACGATCGTCTTCATGGGAGAATAGCAGCCTGCATTGCTGCGAAAGGTGGATATACACTGTACTAGTGCCGACATTGTGCATGCTCTGTTGCCTGTGTCTATGTGCCTGTGGTTCTGTCAGTGTAATCATGTGATGTATCTGACCCCAGGAATGTGTCAATAAAGTTTCCCCTTCCTGGGACAATGAATTCACGGTGTTCTTATTTCAATTTCCAGGAGTGTACAATATTGTCATTGGAGGGGATATCAATTCAAGTTTTGATTATGTTAACTGCAAACCTACCAGAGGCTCATCCTATCTAGACAACATATTTACAAATATTAAGAGAACTTGTATGTCCACTGATGTAATTAGTTTCCCTTTCTCAGACCATGATGCAGTATATCTTAGTCTTAATAATTTAACTCCAGACTGCACCAAACCAGAATCTAAAATTCTGATTACTAGACCAGTGAGCAGAGATAGAATGGATAGGTTTAGATATGCCCTCACTTATTTCAGTTGGGACACATGTTTTATTAGGCTTCAACACTGTTCAGCTGATATTGTTTTCACCAAGTTTTTCTCCATATTTTTAAGTATATTTGAAAATAAGATCCCTCTGAAAAAAATTTACAGTGATATTAGTAGTAATTACAAGAAAAGGAAAACGAAGGAATGGTACACTCCACAGTTAGGACAACTGAAAAATACTGTTATGCTGTATCCTAGTCTGTACAAAACCAGTATATCAGAACTGGATAAAGAACTGTATGCTAAAGCTAAATACACGTATAGGAAGGCAATAAATGAAGCAAAGAAACTGCATAACATAGTAAACATTGAAAAATCTAACATTAAATGCAAAAAGGCCTGGAGTGTAATAAACTCCATTGTACACACTTAACACAAAGAGGAAATCAACATTACCCCAGAAGAATTTAATAAATATTGCATTCAGTCCAATGAGGAAATTAGTAGCTCAATAAACAAACTCCCTGAAAATGCACTTGGTATTATGGACAGCTGCTTTGAAAAGCTTCCCCGAAGCACTTCACTTTCACAGAAGTGAGCCCAAATAATATCCTAAAAAAATTTCAAACCTCCAGTTACTGTTGATTACTATGATATGTCATGTAGTTTGTTGTAAGATGTTATTGATTGTGTGATTTATCATTTCACTTTTTGTATTAACAAATGCATAGTTGAAAATAAGTTCTCCGACATACTAATAATTTCTAGAGTTGTGCCCATATATAAAAAAGGTGAAAAGAACTGTCCCACTAGTTACGGACCTATATCCATAACACCAGTTTTTTCAAAAATTTTAGAAACAATTATGTATGAGCAAGTTAGTGTCTACTTGGGTAAACTAAATATAATTAGTGATAAACAGTTTGGATTTAGGAAAGATAAATCCACAATGGGTGCAATGGACTTCCTCGTAAAATTAGTCCTAGATGTGTTCTAGGCTAGGGACTATGTCCAGGCTAAATTTTGTGACCTGAGCAGAGCCTTTGACTGTGTAGAGCATGACACTGTGCTGAATAAGCTACTTTTACTATGGTTTTGATGACAACAGCATAAATATGTTCAGATCTTTTCTAGAGAACCATCAACAAGTTGTGTGCATTGGTAGGGAGAAATCAAATCTGGTTAATGTTAGGTAGGGAGTGCCTCAAGGGTCAGTGCTTGGACCTTCACTGTTTATACTAATGATCAATGACCTGCCCTTATTCATAAATTCTCACACAATATTGTATGCTGATGACACAACTTTTCTACATAAAAGCTCTGATCTAGGTACACTGAAACACTGACCGAAAATACCCTTGCTCAGTCTTCATTATGGTTCAAAGCTAATGGCTTCTTACTAAATGAAAACAAAACCCAGACACTTTACTTTAGCCTCAAAGAGATTCCTAACTACCAAGGATTAGAAACTGTTAAATTTTTAGGTGTTACTATTGACAATAAATTGACATAGGAACCACACATTAAAAATATATTGGTTAGGTTTTCAAGAGTTATTTATCTAATTAGAAATTTAAAAAGACATGTTCCCAATGACTATGTGGATCAGCATATTTTGCCTTCTTCCAAAGCATCATCTCTTATGGAATCTTGCGGTTGGGTAGTAGCTGTCATGTAAATGACATTTTACTTTTACAGAAGAAAGTAATAAGAACAATAATGGATTCTGATAAAACAGAACATTGTAAACCTCTGTTTATTAAATTGCAGTGTCTTTCAGTAGTAAACTTATTCATCTACAATGTTTTACTGTACATTAGAAACAATGTCTCTAACTTTGTGTTGAGAAGTGATATTCATAGCCATAATACTAGAAACAGAACATCTGCAGACGTGCCATATAATAGATTATCAAAATCGCAGAACTCCTACCTAGTTCTTGGACTAAGGATGTTTAATAGACGAAGTGCTGACTTTAAAGAACTGCCTGTAAATATTTTTATGGCTAAATTATATAAGCTACTAGTGAACAATCCGTTTTACATCACTGATGAATTATTTGAAGATGAAAATACTGTATTCTAATGTGTACCTATTTTATGTAAACCAATTTACATCAATATAGTAGTTTACGTAGAAATATATGTTCTTGACTTTGTCTATTGCTGTAATCAGCCAAATGACAATAAAATTATTATTATTATTATTATTATTATTATTATTATTATTATTATTATCATCGACACATAATAGATCCCTTGTGGAATAATGGGTGAAAACCGATTTGAGCTTAGTCATCCCATACAGTATAGTATAGCTTCATCAGGAAAGATATGCCCTTACCTTTTCTTATGTATGCAAAAACCACTTAGGAAATTTAGTCAGATTGTTCAACTGAAAGTTGACGAATTGACTCATAAATTAAAAGATTATGGAAGTTCATTAAAATGCAGCACAAAGAGTTTTTAAAAACTTTCATTCTTCCATACGTGGGACAAGAAATATTTGTTTCCTTACTGATTGGTGGGGAATGTAGATTGATCAGACATTTTACGATAAATCTTTGTACATGAAAGAAAAGCATGCAACTGTGCCATAAAAATTATCCCAGCCAAACATACTCCTTTTTGCACACCTGTGATATTTATTTCTACATGCAAGTTAAAATTTTTGTGACAAAATTCAAAATGCACCTGAATTTCCATTTCAAGGGAAGATGCCATAAAAATAAATTCTTTAATTCTACACCAAGGTAGTGCACATGCTTTCACAGAAATACTCAAATAAGAGTGGTCCACATCAAAGTTGATCAGAAAGAACAATCTTTCTGTATTTAAATGAAATGTGATTTCTGAAAAATCCATGTGACTCAAAGCAGTAGCTTTCATCAAATGTGTGTGGTGCTCTACACATTTCTTCTACATCAAATACGGCCCGGAATTATGTTCTAGCATTCTAGTATAGCAAGGGATGCAATCGACACCAAGCAAGATTACCCTGTAATCTTTTCTGTAACAAATTGCATACACATCAAAAAATGTTTGCTGACTGATTTATTAATGAAATTTATATGGCAAAAGACTATTTTTCAATTAACCTACACATTATTTAATGACATATTGTTCAACAGAAAACAAAAGCACACAAGTGGGATTTGAACACGTACTGCCAGCGTGGCACCCATGAAATTTAGATGTTGCACTATGGTCACCTGGTTAAAAAAACACGAAAGTTACAAAACTTCAACATCAATTTTCTCACACGAAGAGCCCCTGACCAGGTACTCCAGGCAGGTGTCTCTACAACATACTTACGATTCATTAAAATCTAAAATTAACGTATCTGATTCTACCCCTATAAGTGCTTTAACAGTTTTTTTGAACATAGCGAAGATTTATACTCTTCCAGTGTCTGATCAGTGTCTCTTCAAACATCAGTCCATTAAACAAATTATTTTTAAGGAAAGTTAACTTTTAGAAGAAAAATGATACTTCATTCTGCAATGATAAAACTTACTAGCAAAATAAAACTGTGATTCAGACTGGGATTTGAACCCTATTCACTATTTCCATGGTGACAAATGTTCTGCCAACTGTGTCATCAGAAAAAATTCAAAGCCTGTATCCAAGTTTCTGTTTGTCACTGCTTCTCCTCTACTTTTCCTGATTCTCTACCTTTCTCAAATAGCAGTTCTGGCAGAAAGGGCACTGCAGAAAATTTTCTACTTCCAGAAATTTTGATAATATTCTGGATTGTTAACTATGAAACTACCTGACAGTTTAATTTCTCGAAATATTCTTATCCCTGACTTTCAATCTTAATAACACATCACTTGTGTCAGTCCATCGCACTGGAACTTATCTCCAAATGAAAAATCATTTCACTATGCTCTCACCAATGATAGTCATAGAAGAAACCACACTCAATTAGACCTCTGGAAGAGAAACTGCAACAAACAGCCAGCGTTTTTTAATGTAACACTCACTCGACTACTGAACAAGGATTGAATTACCTTCAATTTAGCAACTGAATTTCATTATGTGGCACAATTAAACTTGCAAACTGTATATATCCATTAAAAATGATGTGTATATATCTAGCACAAAACTAATTATCTTTTATTATTGTGTTTTAAAACTTGGTGTGCTGCTGTAATGTCTCGTGCACAATTAGCGATACAAAAGATCAAACATCAGGAAATAATCATTCTCTTTCATGTATATATGATAAGTGGATATGAGCAAACAGAATTTGATTTTATTTGATTCTCATTCACAAATCCTCATGTGATTTTGTTTGTTGGTCTTTTGGTGGAACTTGGAAATAACTTCACATACTCTGTTCCGGTGACATCCTTGGTGCGAACAGCACACAGTGCATGCATTTTCACAATATGTTATTTTTAAACACAAGCTACCTTTGTTTTTAAATTTAATATGCATCAGAGATAGGGCAGTTAGAACAGAAAATAAAGTAGCCAGTTCAAAAATATAGATGTCACATGTGCTTGTGGGATCCAAGAGATCCACAGCACAAAGTGTAGAACAAACAAAACTTTCAAAAAGACTGGCAGGAAATGTATGTTGTAGAACTCAGCATTTCAAAAAGGCGAGGTATAGAAAAAGATAAATTACTTGTTTCCTTCAGCTGGGAGCATAATTATGAGTGCAGAGCTCTGGAGTATTAGAAATCCAAAACCAAAATTAAGAATAGTGAAAGACACTGAATTGGGACACAAGTGCTTGCCTCCGTTCTTCAGTTGATGATGTTCTTTGATAGTTGTGATCTGCTTTGCAACTATCCCCTCACATTCTGGAATAAGGATAAGTAAGGATGATGTTGCAATTCAGTGAGAAGTGCAGTACCCCCAACTGTTCCAAGTTTGCATAAAAATTTGGATTCTTTTCCTACGGAATTCTGTTTGCTGATTACCAACAGCACTCTTGTCAAACAAAATAACACTATTTGAATCTCACAGTTTTGTATTGGAACTATGACCACTCTTGCAACCAATGAAACCTATGTGCTGATGATTTTAGCACCAAAGAAGTGATAATACAGTGTTCAAAGCTCTGCACTGTGAGCATAACTTCGTCAGTGATGAGATACTTTGTTTCAAAAGGTTTATGCTTGAAACTGACTCACAACAGAGCACACATACGCCAATTTGCATCAATTAAAGAGTATTCCCTCAGGCAGAAACAATAGCTACACGCAAATGAACAGTATTTGGTTACATTTTGTGTGTATTCACAGGTACTGGCTCATTTTTGCTGGTTTTTAATCTTTCAGTAAATCATAAAGCTTACCTCAGTGTAAATAGCCCAGATTAAATTCCCTCAAAGTGATAAATACTTTTGTTATTGAACAAGAGTTGCATATTGATGGAGGGGTTAGAGGAGAATTTAATGTTAAAACAGAAGACTATGGCTATCAAAGGTTCTTGCAGAATCCAAGAGATCCACAGCACACATTGCACTGGTAGGGAATTTCCAAAGCACTCAAAGTTGCATCTGGAGATGTGAGGAAAAAAATAAATTCAATGTTTGCTTCTTTCTCATGGGAATGGAGTAAAGAGGGCATAAATAAGGAAATGGGTTCAATGAGGAATTGTACTGAAAGAACTGTCATAACTGTCTCCAGAGGCTAGGAAGCTAAGAACAGGTTCTTCAGCTGATATTACTCACCAACAGCATACATCATATGAAATAATCCTATGTAAATATTACAGTTCACAATTATGAGTAACACAAACATGGCACTAAATGAAATTCCAGGGCCAGTTCCATTGGTGGGAAATGAAAAAGTAGCAATATTAAGAGTTTGCATCCTTTGACACTTGCTCTCTCCTATCCTCTTTCATTTTCTCCAATGAAAACATCTGTTTACAGATACAAACAAACGGTAGTAAACAGTCAGTTTTTATGTGAATATCTGTTTACTTGTGTTTACTCTCATTTGCGCTGGTGTAAATGACACTTGTGATTAGAGAATATAGTCCATTTGGCGACATACTGCACACGACAGATGAAGTAAAGTTCGTATGGTTGCTTCATTGATCTGCTATGACCAACCATACAACACAATTTTGTTTACATTTCTATGGTTATATCTCAGTTTTGCCACAGTTCTAAAAGCTGGAAACAGAACTGCTAGGAACCAGAGATTTTCTTTTGCCGAATAGACTACAGCAATGAACTAGGATGGACTGAAGTCGATTACTCATAGTAAAATTTTTAGTGTGATAAAGGGAATTTGTAGAACTGTGAATTGCAGACATCATAATTAACCTGAATAGGAGATTCAATTTAGAAAAAAAGCAACATAACTGGCCATAGTTGTACTTAAACCCAACAGGAGTTGAACCAGTGCCCCTGCCAACTGTTGAATCATCACGTCATATCCAAGACCACCTGTCAGAACACCAGGCAACCACCCAAAGGCCAATTCCATTATGCTTTCTGAAGATAAGGCATAAGATTCAAAACGTCTCATCCAAAGTCATGAAATAATAATGCTACAATGCAAGAATACCAAAAAATGTACAACTTCCTCCACTTCCATTATTCTTTTAGTGTACAAAATTTTCACTGAGGTCTTAATTCCATACAGTACTGTTACTGCAAACAATTCATCCATTATTGAGAAAGCTCTCCTCCTCCTCCTCCCTAAAGGAAAACCCTGATGATCCTTTCTCCTATCAGCATCACTAACTTTCCTGAAGTGCCGAACGCCACAACTATCAGTCAATTTTCTATACATACTCACACCTCTCCTTCAGATCGCTTCTGACCAATCTCCACATTCTGCAAACTTCATAACAAAGTTTCAGCAATTCAGTCAGTAACTTACTTAGTGTCACAATATTATATTATCACATTCTCTGTATTTATGATTACTTCCTTGACACAGAGCATTCCTCTCTATACCTCGCACCATATCCTTCCTATTCACACTCCTACTTATCCTGCCATCATCATCATCATCATCATCATCATCATCATCATCATCATCCTTGTACTTTCCCGAATTTATAACTTTAATAGTACTGATTCTACTGCTTTACCTGTTACTTGTAAACATCTTATGTGAATATATTTTTAATCAACAAATGAAACAAACACATATTTATGATCCTGAAGGGAAAATTTTCCCCTAAGGTTCTGATAACTTTCTCTGTCATTATACAATAAATACACATTTATGTTTAATAGATTCTTGAATTCTACCTGCTTCAATAATCTATTTCCAAATAACACTGACAGATATCTGATGCTGAATGTACCATGAAAGTTTCTCAAAAATCTTACTTTATCATCATAAGTAATAATGTAATATTTTCTTTTGAAGTACTTACCAAGAAGGAGGTATCTATGGCTTCGAAATGCTTCTAACATGAACAGTCTTTTATCAGCAGGTAATTTCTTCCACCACATACGTAATGAGCGGCCAAACAAAATAGCCGCAAATTTAGACAGGGGCCTCAAAAATAACAACAGCGCTGGAGGCAACGCACACTTTGGAGATGATGTATGTAAATATCGGTTCCCTGCATTGTTCACAGAGAAATGTACAAATGTTTGTCTTTGAGGCCTCACTTGTGGACATATAACACCACCATTCCTCAGAATTGGGTAATACTGTCTGATATAATGCTGACTACTATTATACTTTCTGTAATAGCATTGCCATGACACATTTCCCAGTCTATTATGTGGAACTAGGCTGTGGCATGGGTACATTGATTTTATCAGAGACTTAAAACTTACAGCTAATATTTCCATTTTACAATATACCTGCCAAAACAAAGTTTATTCATTGAGCATTTAAAATTTATGTCACTGAAAGACACCAATGCACAACCATAATATCTGTGCAAGTAAGGAATAACAACTCATCCAAAGACAACTGTGTACATACACACAAAAGGTGGTTGACAAGAAACGAGTCAGCCAAAGGCCACAAAGTACATCACTAGCAGGAATCCCAAACACTTATAACGCATCATTAAGCCTGCTGCACTGCTTATCTTCAAAGCAAGCATTAGAACTCTTCGCCTGAAGAAAATCCTAATAAATGTCAACCATGTAGGAGATGTTCTTTTTAACTCCAACTCATGAGCGGCTTCTTCATTCATTTCTTGCAACTGCAACAAAAGAATACCAAATGTGAGACCAGTAAGTAAATGTGAGCTAAAGACGAGAAAAAAAGACAATATACATTTAAAAAAATCTGAGTAAATTTAGTCTCACTTTTTGGACATCCTAGTGATGCAATCAGCTGTCATGCAAATATTAATTCATTTTTTCATAATTTTCTCCACATTTGGCAGAGATAATGTGTTGGGTTCATAGCCAACAACATTCAACAGGACTTTGCCTTTATGAGTACTATATCTTTGCAATCTTTACATTCATCTTAGGACATTTTTGTGGTGTTTGTGAGGTTGGTTTGGAATATTGGTCTAAAGAAACGCCTTGTATGTTCATATGGGTGTGACCTAACTATCAAATTTGTTTACCTCTTTTTCTATACATGACTGTAATGGCTGTACTGAGAGCATTTCAAAATCAGGTACCAAACTTCACATGTGAATACACTGTCACTTTCATCCACATGACACACTCAGTAATGGCTTAAAAAGTGATACTAAATTTGGAACAAAGAAATTTTATAAATAATAAATAAAACGTAGGTGGAAAAATATTGCATTTTTTATAAATTTATGGCTGCGGTGCCCACTAAGAAGAAGAAGAAGAAGAAGAAGAAGAAGAAGAGGAAGTAGTAGTACAATGCAAGGGAAGTCTGGCTGTGAATTTTCCTCCCCTCTTTACAAGAGCAAGGTTAAATTTTGGATAGTGGAGGTTATTTTTTATTTCAAGTTTTATACGACAACACTAATATTATCTTCCAACTGTGGTTGATGCTTCATGATAAACTTCATAAGAGCTAAAAGTATTGTGATGCTACTGTTAGTTTGCCACGTTTTTCAAACAGTTGCCTATATAACGGATGAAGACGAACACCAGATATTATCCTCACAGCATGTTTTTGTGTAATGTATAATTTTTTACTAATTCTGGGATTGCATCCAAAAATTTTTCACGTGTCAGTGGACCGAGTATGCCAACTAAGCCAAGTTTCTAATACTTTCATCAGCACATTCAGCAATAAGACACAGAAGAAAATTTTTAACTTTCCTTGTAAGAATGTTGTGAGTGGTCAACATATGTACACAGAATATAACCAACTTCAGCAACAGGAAAGAAAGGAGACGGGAACAAGTAAAGGCATAAATGCAGGCCATTTAAACTGAAACATGATGAGGACATGCAACAAATGTCAAACTGATATAAAGTCTACTAAATGCTTGGGTACACAAATGATTAGCATTTCAGCACAACTGTACACAGCAGAGAAGAGTAAAGCCATCTACATTTTGTATATAAGGAACTATTACGTAGTGGGCTTCTCATTCAAAAATCCCATTTGAACATTAAATGTTTGTGAGAAGGTTGTGTGATGCCTCATGTAAGAAGGAGAAACATTTAATAGCATGTGTCGGAATTTGACAGTAGCAGGTCATGAGCTTTCAAGACTGTGGCTTGTTGCTTCGCGATATTGTTGCTCACATTGGCTGGGATTCCATGACTGTCAGGCAAATACAGAATCAATGAGGTTAAGAGGGCCATATTCAACGCCACACAAAATTTCAACATCTCTGTGCATTGAAGTTCTGAGAAGTCAGGCATAATATCACTCAGCTATGCAGGATTATACAGTCACATTATGTACTTTCAGTCAAGAAATGCACTTGTTTCCAACAATACCAGTATGCAGATGGACAATGCAACAATATCTGGAGCACCATGGAGACATGTGGATATTACGCTATGGATATGCTTATTTTGTCTCAATGGAAGCATGCATAATATGCCTGAATGACAGTTGACATACTTGCACTTTGGTTTAGCACACAAGGAGCATAACATGCTTTCAAAAGCGTTTTTCAACATTCTTCCACATGACATTTCTATTTTAAATGGTCTTGTACCCAGATACTTAGCACTTTAGTTTCAGTAACTGATTTCAGTAATGTGTTGTAAAGATATGGTACTGTATCAAATTCTTGTACAAGTGGAGAAGAATGGAAATTCATTAAGACAGTTTTTTCTTTTAAATTTTTTTGGAAGGTGACTATCAAAAGCTGTTGAGTAATGTATAAAATGCATGTTTGACCATCAGCTGCTTTTATTTTAAACCCAAATATCAACCGGTTTCAGTCCCAGACCATCTCCTCAGATTTGGGTTAAAACAGTTTAATCCACAACGTCACATCTGTCATTACTTAAATAATGGCCATTTCTCATGTGCAGAGCATGTCATGAATTTCAGTATACAACACAGGACTTTTAGATGCAAACATACTAATATCAAGCATAAACAGAGCAGTACTGAAGAAAAGATCAGAAGTATAATTATAACAACTGTACAAAATATTTTGTACAATTGTAATACTTATACTTCTGATCTTCTCTTCAGTACTGCTCTGTTCATGCTTGTTATTAGTATGCCTGCTTCTAAAAGTCCTGTGTAGTATACTGGAATTCATGACATGCTCTACAGATGAGACACGACCATTATTTAAGTAATGACAGATGTGATTGGCTTAAACTGTCTTAATCCTAATCCATGAAGATGGTCTGTAACTGAAACCAGTCAATGTTTGAGGTTAAAATAAAAGCAGCTCATTGTCAAACATGCATTTTATACAGTTTTTTCCCTTTATTTATTATTCTTATATTTTCGAAACAAGCTAGCAACTAGGGACAATGAAGTATCCATTCACATTTTCATAGAGATTTTGTCAGCATCTATTATTAAAATGCTGGTGTCATCAACAAATAAGATTTATTTTTTCACTTCAATAAAGCCATTTAAATCATCAGCGTAAAAGAGGAACAATAGAGGTCTTACGACAGAGCCTGGTGGCACTCAAGTTTTTATTGATGATTTACTGGATAGATGTGTTGTTATTGTTGATGTAAAGACATTTTCCTCTTAAAACCACCATTTGCTGCCTGTCTTCTAGATAAGATCTTATCCATTGATTTGGGATCCCCCTGACATCTTTTTCGGCTAATCTGTGAATAAGGAAGTCATGGTCAACTATGTCAAACACTTTTGAGAGACCTAGAAAAATGCCAGCAGCATTGTCTGTCATTCAGTGCTTTAAAAAGAGCTTCTAAATGAACGACTGAAACAACTCACTAACGGTTGGCAACAATGACAAAGGTTTCTACATTCTTAATGGAAAGTAAACAAATTTACTTTTATAATAATTTTTCAATTTTATAAGGGGGACTATGCTCCAGACTGAACGCTGAAAGGCATAATCAGTCTTAAATGATGATGATGATGAATAATATTTGCTTCTCTGGATGTTCTGGAAAACAACTGCAGATACACCAGACCAATAACAACAAAATAAATGGAAATCGTGCTTTACTTTAACTTTGTACAGTTTTGCAATGGCTTCATATTAGCAAAGTTGGTAAATTTTAGACAAAATCTTTATTAGCTGTAACTCCGTAACTAACCATTTGCGTACCTGTGTTCATAAGAACTTTTTTCTTTAGTTTTACTTGTAGAATAACATATTAAAATATTTGTGTATCTTCATGAATTACCCTGAATACATTAGTAGTTTCATTACATAATCGCAGAACTTTTTAAATACATAATCTGACAGACCATTATGCCCACATGATTATTTGTTTTTGAGTGACATTATTTGCTTCATCTCTATCTCTGTGACTGCTTGAAGGAACACAGACTTAAGGCTAGCATTTAAATAATGTGGTAGGCACACAGATCTGTCTTCATACTGATTTTGGATTAACTGATTTGCTATATTAATAAAATACACAAACCTATCAGCTACCTCTTTTGGATCTGAAAGTCTGTTATTCTCAATTTGCAAGGAGATGTTCTTTGATGATGACCATTCTGTACCAGTTTCTGCTCTAATAACCTTCAAGACAGCTTTTGTTTTATTTTTTGCAGTTGAAATGTAGTTATTATTTTGTCACTTGCCTTCTTTTATCACCTTGTTGAATATTTGGATATATTTTTTCACATAATTTCTACTGTCTGGAGTAGTGTCATTGTGTGTGATGAAAGAGTGGAGTATTTTTTTTACATTTCTGCTGGAAACTATAATACCTTTTGTTATCCAACATTTGTTTTAACCACCTTCATCTTCTTTTTGTTCACTGGAAATCCTACATGAAAATAACGCAGATACACATTGTAGAAACTGTTGAATATGCTACCTACTTCAGTTTTGATTCATTAAATTTATTAAGCATTGTCACTATGACGACATGATCACTAATCCCCATCTCTACACTGATGCTGTCAATAGGATCAGATGTGTTTGTAGCTATACGGTCTAAAATATTTCGATTTTATGTGGGTTGTTGAACTAAAGTTCTCAAGGCAGCATTCAGAAAATCTCTTCAGAACTACTTCACAAAACTGTCTGTATACAACATCTGCACTGAATCCCAAGACATCCCCGTCTATACTCATTAGGGAAAAGTCGCCTACAACTAATACTAGGAAATCAGAGTAGTCCTGTGCTGTTCAACAGACACAATATTTTTATAAGTTGCAACGAACATAGCATAGCTGGTTATTTGGGCAGGTATTACATTGGATGTCTTAAGACTGGTGCCTGTGCCCTACATTTATGATTTCCATTAGTTTACCTTTCAACAAGATAATGCAAGACTGCCAGTGCTGTCCTGACCTACCACATCAAAGAGTGTGTTCCATCCATTGCCCTGGTCAGCATGTTCTCCAGATATATCATCCACTGAAAAAGTTTGGTTATGGGATGCTAGGTGACTGACGTGTCACCACTCACCAGCCACTAAGATTGATGAGCTCCGGTACAGAGTTGAAGCAGCATGGAATTATGTACCCGCATCTGTCACCCAATACCCAGCCTGGTTACAGCTGTTGTTGCAGTCACAAGTGGCTGCTCTGTGTACTTATTTTCACACCTTGTTTACTTCAAAGTTACTTACAAATTTAATCACGTATTCCTCCCACTATGCTATATACTCACAATAAGTAGAATTCCATCATTCCCACCATTCATTAGCCCTACTGGTTACAGCAGTGGTGTGAGATGGTAAGGAGAGGAGACAAAAGAAGAAATGATAGGAAAGGGAGTAGTACGGAACAAGCAGGTAGGACAAGGAGAGGGACATAACAGGCACTACACAAAGGAACCAGTTCAGTTCTATTCAATGATGGGACCCACATGCTAGAGGACCTGGCCTTGTGGAAATTATGAAAAACCACTAAGTAGCAATGAAGACATCTCTTGGAGAAGTCTAGGAAGTTCTGGTCTTACGTTAAATCAGTAAGTGGCTCGAAACAGCATATCCAGACACTACGGGATGATGATGGCATTGACACAGAGGATGACACGCGTAAAGCTGAAATACTAAACACCTTTTTCCAAAGCTGTTTCACAGAGGAAGACCGCACTGCAGTTCCTTCTCTAAATCCTCGCACAAACGAAAAAATGGCTGACATAGAAATAAGTGTCCAAGGAATAGAAAAGCAACTGGAATCACTCAATAGAGGAAAGTCCACTGGACCTGACGGGATACCAATTCAATTCTACACAGAGTACGCAAAAGAACTTGCCCCCCTTCTAACAGCCGTGTACCGCAAGTCTCTAGAGGAACGGAGGGTTCCAAATGATTGGAAAAGAGCACAGATAGTCCCAGTCTTCAAGAAGGGTCGTCGAGCAGATGCGCAAAACTATAGACCTATATCTCTTACGTCGATCTCTTATAGAATTTTAGAACATGTTTTTTGCTCGAGTATCATGTCATTTCTGGAAACCCAGAATCTACTATGTAGGAATCAACATGGATTCCGGAAACAGCGATCGTGTGAGACCCAACTTGCCTTATTTGTTCATGAGACCCAGAAAATATTGGATACAGGCTCCCAGGTAGATGCTATTTTTCTTGACTTCCGGAAGGCGTTCGATACAGTTCCGCACTGTCGCCTGATAAACAAAGTAAGAGCCTACGGAATATCAGACCAGCTGTGTGGCTGGATTGAAGAGTTTTTAGCAAACAGAACACAGCATGTTGTTATCAATGGAGAGACGTCTACAGACGTTAAAGTAACCTCTGGCGTGCCACAGGGGAGTGTTATGGGACCATTGCTTTTCACAATATATATAAATGACTTAGTAGATAGTGTCGGAAGTTCCATGCGGCTTTTCGCGGATGATGCTGTAGTATACAGAGAAGTTGCAGCATTAGAAAATTGTAGCAAAATGCAGGAAGATCTGCAGAGGATAGGCACTTGGTGCAGGGAGTGGCAACTGACCCTTAACATAGACAAATGTAATGTATTGCGATTACATAGAAAGAAGGATCCTTTATTGTATGATTATATGATAGCGGAACAAACACTGGTAGCAGTTACTTCTGTAAAATATCTGGGAGTATGCGTGCGGAACGATTTGAAGTGGAATGACCATATAAAATTAATTGTTGGTAAGGCGGGTACCAGGTTGAGATTCATTGGGAGAGTGCTTAGAAAATGTAGTCCATCAACAAAGGAGGTGGCTTACAAAACACTCGTTCGACCTATACTTGAGTATTGCTCATCAGTGTGGGATCTGTACCAGATCGGTCTGACGGAGGAGATAGAGAAGATCCAAAGAAGAGCGGAGCGTTTCATCACAGGGTTATTTGGTAACCGTGATAGTGTTACGGAGATGTTTAATAAACTTATACCTCCCGAGGAGATCACGAATGTAAGATTAGAGAGATTAGAGCGCGCACGGAGGCTTTCAGACAGTCGTTCTTCCCGCGAACCATACGCGACTGGAACAGGAAAGGGAGGTAATGACAGTGGCACGTAAAGTGCCCTCCGCCACACACCGTTGGGTGGCTTGCGGAGTATCAATGTAGATGTAGATGTAGATGTGAGTGTGTAATAAAAATATCCCGATTCCCACCTCTACATGCAGTCAAAGCCTGACCATGTATCCATCCTAAGTAATTATGTGCAGTATAGGTTTCTACTGGCCATTACATCTGCAACACTCTTCATTTTTAAAGGGTAGCTATGAAAATGCAAATAAGGGGATTACAGACACGGGGAGCTAGTTATTTACAGAAAGCCAAAGTGTGGGTTGGTTGCAGTGTGGCAAGTGCTCTTTCAGTCTGACACACCCACTATTCACAATTACATTCATACATTCAAATTTTTTCAACAGCTGCACAATTGTCATATCACACACCACAAAAAGGATGTGGTATTTTTCATTGTGATGTGTTAGTACACACATTACAAGCAGCCAGTAGTACACTGTCGAGTTCTTCAGTGTAGTGCAGTAGTGGAAGACGTGTTGATTCTTCAGAATAATTCTTTTCAAGTTCAGCAGTCTCCTCTGATGAAACTGTAAAGTGTCAATGGAAGCTGCAGTTGTTCCATCACATTTCCACTTCACTATAAAATTAGAACAACAGTTTGGATAAGTACAGGAGTGTTGCAGTGCATAGCACCAGCCAACCTGTTGTTGTGGAAATAGAATGACAAAGTCTCTGAGGACCCATGGAAAAGACCATTCTTCTTCTCCCACACTGACCTCCTGTGACTACATGTGTTATTCCTTTCCAGTGGTTTCTACACATCACATTACCCAACAGAATGACTTTTTTACCTTGCTTCTGCAACAGGATATGGATGTGTTAAATGTTGTGAATAATGTATTTTTTGGATGCATGCAATGAACTTTCTGAATAGCTATTAACAATCAAAGTAAATGGCAAGATACAAACTTTTCAAATGCATATTTATTTGTAAACATGGAATTTGTGAACACACATTCTTATCAGTTGCTCCATTATTTCATTTGGGTGCACCATAGGCAATGTGGCCAAGGATGTTAGCACAGTCAAAAGCCATAACCTAAATGAACATGTAGTTCTGATTTCTGATCCACATAACTGACAGTTCCTATACATGCTGTAATAAAATAACTTGCACACAAAACCTGAGAATGAGAGTGCTTAAAATGGGTTTGTAGATATCTGTTATTCCAGATTTTAGAGTGTTTACCAGAGTTTTCAGCACGTTGCATGAAACAGGTATTCTCCTAAGTCTCCATTTTTCTTCTGAAAGTATAGTTCAACAACCTGTGCAGAAACAGCAACACACTGTTGAAATGGCAAAGCATAGTCCTACTACCAGCACACCACGACTTTCTGCACATATCAGTATCCCAGAAAACATGTATGCCAAACATTAAATTCTTAATACCCATTACACATACAGTGTGTCCACAATCTTCACACTGGTGACGATGCCACATTACTTAAATTTTGTCACTGGTTAAGTGACGGTCATCATTTGCTTCCATTAGCGCTATTCACTGATGAAACCATGTTAACACGGAATGGAACCAACAACACAACTAAGTAAGCACCAATAGTCGCAGGAAAATCCACATGCTACAGTGGAAACCAATTTCCAAGTTTGTTTTTCAATCAACTTTTAGTGCAGTATGATCAGTAACATGTTGATAGGTTCATTCATTTTAGAAGATTAAATTAAGGGGCAGCATTACTTGTAATTTTTGGAATTTTTTTTTGCTGAACACCTTCAGTACATTACTTTGACCACACAAACTGCAATGCATTTCTAGCATAATAAAACCTCTTAACGTTTTACCACACACGAGAAGGAACATCTCAACTGCATTTATCCACATTGTTGGATCTGTTGTAGTAGCACACTTAACTGGCCAGACCTTACATCATTAGATTTCTGTTTATGGGGTTGGATGAAGTCTGAGGTATACAAACAAAAGGTGAATACATTAAATGAAGTGCTTGGTTGCAACATGGACACTTCTGTCACCATTAGGGAATGTGTAGAGGCACTCAGACAAGCAACACAACACATTCTCTCAAGAGAGCATATATGCATTTGAACTTGAAGGTAGGATATCTGAACATTTATTGTGAACTGAACAGCAGCTGTTATCCGAGATGTATGATAATGCTTAGAGACGAATATGTTAAAAACATGTATTTTTCAATTGATACTTGTAAAATACACATTGCATATGAGTACATATGACAAAAACCATTCAGAATAGGGCATATGTCCATATGAAGGTTTTTGCTTCAAGGGATCATTCATGTCATATCCCCGTATATTGATCATTCCTTTGTCTAATCGCTGTATATTGACCATTCCTCCTGGGACACCCTGTAGATGTAGACAATTATATTATCATCATCCATTAATATCAGCTCCATTTTGATGAAGTATGCAACTCATAGTACGCATGGTTTCAACAAATGGAAGAAATATTGTCATGTAGCCACTGAAGCCTTGTACTGAATTTTAGAGAAGGTTCAGCAATGAAAGACAAAACTTAATTTTGAAAGCAGGTTTACTACATGAACACAAAACAAAGCACAAAAAGATCTTACTGCTTCTTGAACAGTGAGCGTGATTTCAAATTTTGTATGATCATTAAAACATTCTTCTAATACTAAGTAAGTAGAATTTTAATACATGAAACTGTTAATGTCAGCAAGAATTCAGAAATGAATCTGGGACCTGCACACTGCCAGATTCCAGCTCCAAGAGTTACACAGCACTGAACAATTCACCCACTGCAGCATTATTCCCCCTCCTGGGAAACAATGGCCTGACTTTCAAATGCTTTTCAGAATCACCTACAGAATTATGGTTCTGGATTCTGTCAAATATAATCGCTACAGCAATGTGATAGCATCCTAGTGTTCTAACATTTTCACACCATTATCATAACATCTATGGCAGCCCATTCATCCAGGCTTATCAGTCAGAAAGTAGGTCTTCTGGAACTTTACATCAGAAGTTCTCATTATCAGTTTGTGGCTTAGGACTGTAACAGGACACCATTCTACTTCTGTCTTCTTCAAGTCATAAATGACATCTAACAAGCAGTGCAGAGGAATCCTTTAAGACTGTTCTCACGGCCCATCTTCCAACAGTGTGCAAAAAAATTCATAAGAAGTCACCTCATCAGTAGCTTTTTGACTGTTATTTGGCATTATAACACTCCTGGTCATTAAAGTGTGTGTCTAAGATCTATATGTTTATCATCAGCCTTGTTTACTCAGTTCTGGTGATAATTTGTTAGATGTAACCATCCTGAATATCTTCAGGTCAAGATGAGAACATACAATCAATTGCAATTTCTGCCAAAACCTTAGAAAATGTTCCTAGTGGCTATTTGTCAGTGGATGGTAGGCAGCTTTCATGCCAGAGGCAATACTGCAAAATGAAATTCCCTGTTTTTATGAAATACAACATTTTTATCACTTATCCTTTATTGCAATTTGTCTTATTACAATTTTTATTTCCAGACACAGTCACATTAATATTTTCAGATTACTAATTTTGAGTGTAACACGTGGTCATTTTCAGAGCAATGTGTCCTTTGGCAGAATCAAAACTAGTAATCTAAAAATGTAAATTTAATTTTACCTGAAAATAAAACTATTTTTAAGGAATCACCTCTTACACTACTTTTGACTGAAACAGTTTTATATTACATGATTACAAATGGTTCTCAGTACTTCACTTCTGTAAGAAACTTGGTGATTCATACTGCTTGGGCAATCCATACAGCATTTGCAATAGCATAACAAGTAAGATAGTTAAGTAGTACGCATGTGAAAGCATGCACAACTAGTATGTTTCATGCATAGAAATGACACTTTACAGTGCCCTACCTCAGGGTCTATTGGTGATGAAAAGATAAGGTCAAGTGTTTTGAATATCCCTTGCACTAGGGACCATTTGTATACCCAACTGCAGGATTGTCTTAGTGTCACTATCCAACAGAACAGGGTCGAAGTACGAATATTACATACTTCCTCCTGTTTAAGCAAATGGAGCAAATCAATCGGTTCTTTTTGCATTTGGTATGGTCTACTGTGGGCTTGATGGGACTTATGGAGGCACCATTAGTTCAAGGGCGGTCCCTCGGAAAACCCCACAAAAAGATTTTTTTTCTACATTTTCACCATCATCAGTGGACCAAAACTCAGCTGAGGCTCTAAGATGACTATACAAAGCAAATAGCTGAAATTTTTACCATATATTCCTCAGATCCCACTCTTTAATAACCTTGAAAATTTTCTTGATAGCTTTATCAGTTTCCAGTTTCCAAGTTGCACTACTTCTACATGTACAATCCACTATGAGGCAAAATCTAAATAATAGATAACTTGCTAAAATTTTAACAGTATATTTTCTAGGCATTTATCTACAAGAGCCATCTCCCTGTCTTTAAAAATCTTTATCAATTATCAAGAAATGGCCCAAAAACTTGTTTTCTGAGTACAAAAACCCTGCCACAGATTCAGAGACAGTTACACACAGCAAATCACTAATTTTTACAATGTATTCCCGAGATTTTGATCTCTAACAACCATGAAAATTTTCTTAATATCTTTATCTTTTTCCAAGATCAGGTGTTCGAAGTTACCCTACTTGTACACACAAAATATGCACATAAAATCCAGTGCGAGGCGAAAATGGAGTTTATAAAGTGATGTGGCAAAGAGAAATGTGCTGTAAAGTGTTCCGTTAGCATCTGGGAATCCCATGTTGTAGTAGTGAAGCACATACCAAACTTTTTTGGACATAAAATCCAATCTGAGGTGAAAAATTAGTTTTGCATTATTTCAGTTTCACATAAGTAAATTATTTAAACTTTACTGACCAATACATTTCTTTTCATATGAGTTACATGCCTTCCTGCAGCAGGGTAATGAAGGGAACCAGCAGAAAATGCACACTAAAATGTGAATATCTTCCTATTTATTTAAAAGAATACCTGCAAAATGGGTTAGCAGCTACCTTATTCTACCTGCTTCAGCACCTTTAAAAATTTTCTCAAGAATTTTGGTGTGCAAACATTGGTTGGTTGGTTTAAAGGTGGGAGAAGGGACCAAACTATGAGGTCATGGGTCCCTTGTTCCTAATAAAACAATGCCACAAGTGTGAGAATAAAACGGACGAAACATATAATACAAAACGGAAAGAAAGGAAAAGCCACAAGAACGAAGGGAAGGCAACGAACACTAAAAGGAACAAAAGAGGAAAAGAAAACAGAGACGCTAGAAACAGAAGAGAGTAAAACATGAAAGCAGATTACAGTGGCTGTCCAACCACGAGAATAAAAAGGGAAAGCCAGCCACTTGGCAACACATTAAAACCTCCACCCTAAAAGCACTAGGGTGGAGGACACAGAGGGACAAAGGACATGTGCTAAAAACTACATAGAAGTATAAAACCCGCTCTCACGGATAAAACTTAAAACTAAAGCTGCTGTGGAGGCATTGTCACCCAACACCGAAGGCAGGGTGCTGGGAAAGTTAAAAGTCTGCCGCAGAGCAGCTAAAAGTGGGCAGTCCAGCAAGAGGTAGATGACTGTCATTTGGGAGACACAGCAACGGAGTAGGTAACCATGCCAGGTATGGCCAATGCGGAGCCGGCAGATAACAACTGATTCCCTGCGAGAGGCCTGCATGGAAGACTTCCACACATTCATAGTCTCCTTAATGACACACAGTTTGTTGTGCGTGCTGTTATGCCATTCCATCTCCCAAAGCTGGAAAACCCTGAGGTGTAAGACAGAACGCAGGTCAGCTTCAGAGATGCCTATCTCCAGAAGCAGTTTCCGCATCCCTTGTTTGGCCAGCCTGTCAGCAAGTTCATTGCTGGGTATTTCGACGTGTCCTAGGGTCCCCACAAACACCATGGAACGGTGGGACTGTTCCAGGGCATAGATGGACTCCTGAATGGATGCTACCAGAGGGTGGCAAGGGTAGCACTGACAGATAGCTTGTAGGTTGCTCAATGAGTCAGTACACAGGAGAAATGACTCGCCAGGGCACGAGCGGATGTACTCAAGAGCACAAGATATGGCCACCAGCTCTGCAGTGAAAACACTGCATCCAACTGGCAAGGAGTGCTGCTCAATACGTCCTCCATGAACATATGCGAAGCCTACATGACCATCAGCCATTGAGCCATCGGTGTAAACCACTTCAGAGCCCCACAACACGTCCAGAATCGAGAGGAAGTGACAGCGGAGAGCAGTGGGGTTAATGGAATCCTTAGGGCCATGCAAAAGGTCCAGACGAAGCTGCGGCTGAGGCGTACACCATGGAGGCATACGTGAACAGACCGCAAGTACAGGTGGTAAAGGGAAGGACTCCAGCTCGGAGAGAAGGGACCACACGCGAACCGCAATTGTTAGCCCGATCTGGGCCACCGATGTGGGAGATGGACTGCCATGGGCGGGCAAAGGAGACAGTAATTTTTACACACGTCTAATCTGCAGTGGAGGGACACCAGCCTCCAACAGTATGCCAGTCACTAGACTCATCCTAAAAGCTCCTGTCGTTAATCGAACCCCACAGTGGTGCACAGGGTTGAGTAAATGCAATGCTGAAGGCACTACCGAACCATAAATCACACTCCCACAGTCAATTCAGGATTGGACAAGGGGTCTGTAGAGCTGCAGCAGTGTACAGCGATCTGCATCCCAATTGGTGTTGCTCAGGCAACAGAGGGCATTGAGGTGCTGCCAGCACTTTTGCTTGAGCTGATGAAGATGAGGGAGCCAAGTCAATCGAGCATCGAAAACCAGTCCTAGGAATTGATATGTCCCCACTACAGTGAGTGGATCATCTTTAAGGTAAAATGCAGGTTCCAGATGAACAGTATGACGCCGACAGATGTGCATGACACACAACTTTGCGGCTAAAAACTGGAAGCCGTGGGCTAGAGCCCATGACTGCGCCTTGTGGATGGCTCCCTGGAAGCAACGCTCAGCAACAACAGTACTGGAGCAGCAGTACGAAATGCAGAAGTTGTCTGCATACAGAGAAGGTGAGACGGAGGGCCCAACAGCTGCTGCCAGACTGTTAATGGCCACTAAAAATAGAGAGAGACTCACTACAGAGCTCTGCGGGACTCCATTATCCTGGATATGGACGGAACTATGGGAGTCACCAACTTGGACACGGAAAGTATGGAGTGACAGGAAGTTTTGGATAAAAATCGGGAGTGGTCCCCGGAAACCCCAGTCATATAATGTGGCAAGGATTTGATGCCGCCAAGCGGTGTCGTATGCTTTATGTAAGTCAAAAAAGATGGCAATCAGGTGTTGGTGTCTGGAAAAGGCTGTTCGGATGGCAGACTCGATGGACACAAGATTATCAGTGCTAGAGCGACCCTGGTGGAAGCCATCCTGACATGGAGCCAGCAAGCCATGTGACTCCAGGACCCAACCCAACTGCCGACATACCATACGTTCCAGCAGCTTACAAAGAACGTTGGTGAGGCTGATGGGCCAATAGCTATCCACATCAAGCAGGTTTTTACTGGGTTTGAGCACCGGAATGATGGTGCTCTCCCGCCATTGCGATGGAAAGATGCCATCGCACCAGATCTGGTTGAAGATGACGAGAAGATGTCGCTTGTAGTCAGATGAGAGGTGTTTAATCATCTGGCTGTGGATGCGATCAGGCCCAGGAGCTGTGTTGGGGCAATGTGCAAGGGCACTGAGGACCATCTGTGTTGGTACATAACTCGCCATCTATGGTAACACCAGGGACAGCTGTTGGGACCTGGTACCCGAAAAGACGTTTGATCTTTGCCCAGACTTGGGAAGGTGACATGTGGCACCAAATGATGGAGGCGTGTCTCTCCAAACACTCCTTCTGTTGTTTGATAAGGTAGCAAACACGGGCACCGAGCCATTTAAAAGCTATGAGATGCTCCAGGGAAGGGTGCCGCTTATGCTGCTGTAGAGCTCGCCGACGCTCCTTAATTGCTTCAGTGACTTCCGACGACCACAAAGGGACTGCCTTAAGCCTCAGGCACCCTAAAGAGTGAGGGGTCACATTTTCTGCCACAGAAACAATTGTGCTAGTCACCTGCTCAACCATCACATCAATGTTACCGTGTGGGGGAGATTCAGTGGTGACAGCAGAGGTGAAAGTTCCCCAGTCCGCCTTGTTCAAAGCCCATCTGGGCAGGCGTCCGTGTGCCTGACTCTGGGGCAATGACAAGAAGATGGGGAAGTGGTCACTACCACACAGGTCGTCATGTGCTCTCCAGTGGATAGATGGAAGAAGTCCTGGGCTGCAAATAAATGGCCGAGTAACTACTATGAGCCACACTCAAATGTGTGGCGGCCCCAGTATTTAAGAGGCAGAGGTCAAATTGTGACAGTAAAGTTTCGACATCTCTGCCCAGGCCAGTATGCATGGTACCGACCCCACAAGGGGTTATGGGCATTAAAATCTCCCGGAAGTACGGAAGGTTTAGGGAGCTGTTCAATCAGTGCAGCTAATACATTCAGGGGTACTGCACCATCTGGAGGAAGATACACATTGCAAACAGTTACTTCCTGTGTCGTCCTTATTCTGACAGCCACAGCTTCAAGAGGGGTTTGAAGGGGCACATGTTCACTACAGACCGAGTTTAGGACATAAACGCAAACTCCACCTGACACTCGATTATAGTCGCTACGGTTCCTGTAATATCCCTTATAGCCGCGGAGTGCAGGGGTCTGCATTGCTGGGAACCAGGTTTCCTGGAGGGCAATGCAGATAGCAGGTGTAAAGCTTAACAGTTGCCATAGCTCAGCCAGGTGGTGGAAAAAACCGCCGCAATTCCCCTGGAGGATGACATCTTGAGACTGGGAAGACATGGAACATTCAATGAGGCAGTTTACGCCTCAGAGTCACCTGCTGCTACCGATCTATTGCCTGAGGGTCTGGCGAGATCTAGGTCTTCAGCAGATGCCAAAATCTCCACCCTATCCTCAACCGCAGAGCTTGTAGGTAGTGGCGGTATGGGTGCCACTGCAATTTCCTTGGTCTTAGGGGTTTTCTTTTATTATTTCTCTTGCTGCTCCTTGGGTTTCCCTGGCTGAGAGGACTTCACTGGCTGTCTCCAGGACTGAGGATGAGTGTGAAGCCCTACGATCAGCTGCTTTTGGGCTCTTCAGCCATTGGTGGGTGTCGTCATTCCCACTAGAAGAAACCTGGGGAGGGAGTGACCCAAGGGGACCCCTTCCTAGCGAGAGAAGCTGAAGAAGACTTGTGCTTCTCCAGCTTATGTGCAAACGTTCAGGCTTTTTTACACCAAGAGAGAGAGGCAGAGAGAGAGAGAGAGAGAGAGAGAGAGAGAGAGAGAGAGAGAGAGAGAGAGAGATAGTGATAGTACTGGTGGAACATAGCTGACAGTGACAGACCAGTTCTAGGAAAGGAGTGAAGAGGACAGTGCCAGGGGGTGAGAATAAAGTGAAAGTGGAAATGGGTGAGAGCCTGTGATCATGAGTGACAGAGTATATGACTATGACAATTAGTATGAGGAGAGAGAGATAGTGACAGTGAGAAGAGATAGCAGCAGTTGGAAGAAAGGAAGAAATGAAATATTAGCAGTAATAGACAGCAAGATGGAGATAGTGACAGTGGAAGGAGACTGGGGCTGTAACAAAGGAGACACTGACAGAGAGACACACAAAGAGTTAATGTCAATGAGATGGGCTGAATGAGAGAGAGAGAAATGGTAATTGTGAGTGGATGGGAATGAGTGACTTACAGCAATGGGCTAGCAGGTGTGAGAAAATTACAGCTAGGGGAGCTTATGGGAGTTTGAGGCGAGTTGTATGTTTAAAATAGTGTGACTGTTTTTACATGCCAAAATTTTGAGAAAATGTTTAAAGGTGCTGAGGAAGGAAGAATGAGGCAGCCGGTACCCCATTTTTCAGTCAGAGTCTCTTAAATTAAGATATTTACATGTTTTATGCTCTGATAGCAGCATTTGTCCACTAGTTCACAGTATCATGCTTTCATTCCCATTTGTCAACTTGCAGAACCTCAACATTGTCTATACTGCTGTGTCAACTTATAACCAAAATATGATTATATGATGTATCTTCACATAAATATGATTGGCTTAAAGAATTTTTGGATTATAAGACTTAGTATGTTATACTGGAAGAGGAAATGTTCAAAAGAAATGAAAGTAACATCAGTTTCCTGCAAAGGAAGACAAGTTGCACTGCTAATGTCCTCATGCACAGAAAAAAGTTATCAGATAGGCTCAGACTGTTCCCATGAAAGGCTGTTGTCCACAGAAAAGAATCACCACTAGATGATCATACAGAAATGCAGAACATAATTTCCATGTCTTGTGATTAATAGCAACCCTCTAAAATGTGGATACATGCAAGTTAATGGCCATAAGAAAATGAACCCAGTAGCATCCAATACAATATTAGTGGTAACTTCTGGACTGTCACACATTGTTTTCATACCCAGGGGCTGTACTCGGAAATGGCATTTAATAGGGGTAAATCGGTGGTAAGGTGAATGGAGAACTACTCAGATTTGTTGGGAGGGGTCTAGGAAATACCACTGTAATTCTGATGGAATTTGAAGTGCTTGTCAAGTAAGTAAGCCAGTAGAGCCTACCCATCAAACAAAATTCACAGACAAGCTGCTAGAATCTTAACAGGTCAATACAGCTCATGCAAAAGTGTAATAGGCAAAAATCAAACAATGGAAAATCCAGGATGGAATGTAAAAATACTACAAAAATTATAGCTGAATAATAGTCTAGACTGCTTATGAATTATTATTTACTACATAACATGTTTTGGCTACTGTCTTCATCAGATCCAAACTAACTTCTGAAACATGGTCAGTGTAAGTGTGAGGTAAAACCTATGGCCCAATAAATGGATCACAAGTCCAACTGAGTCACTGTGATGTGGTGTAGTATTACAGTAAAAGAGACACTCTCCTGAACCTTCTACACTAAGAATTTTATTGGATGCCCTACAACTCTGTAGTCATACATTCAGTGGCTCTTGCATGAAATTTGTATGAGACACTGGTCACAGTGACTTGCTGGCCCTTTTAAGAAACCCTGCTGGTAAAAGTTGGTCTAAAATTAGGAAGTAGCCGTGGTTGACATCAGCACTACATGAGGACATGAAATGAGAATATTAAACGTCAGCCCAAGTTTAAAGATTGAATGTATCCTCAGTTCTATTCAATCTTTGCGATTTAGTTCAAATCTGTAGTTCATGTTACAATAAATAGACAGATCAACATTTACAGATAATAAACAAGCAATTTTAGTTATCCGAAGCAGTCATAAGCTGCAGTCAGGTGTGCATGAAAAAAATTTTATGTTCTACACAGTAAAAAGACTCAGCAAGGTTATAGAAATACCAACAAGACTTTCTCCAAGTTTCATTTTGCCAGAACTTCAGTTATGAAATTTAAAAAAAAAATGCTTACTGTTGAGAGAAGCCTTGTGGAAGCTGAATTGAGAGATTGTTAATATATTACAGCTAACTTTCTCAAAACTTTTGTATAAAAAAATTAAAACTGCAAAAATTAGAAGCTGTGAAATGTTTGTAAACAGATATTCTGTGCTTGTTTACACTTTTACAAAAGGGCATTACAAATACGCATTGCAGTCTGTCAGAAAATGCCACTGGGTTGTTAACTGGGGGCACAGATTTGCGATAGCATGTCACATGAAATGTAGCACATGAATTTAATGCTTTGTCACAAACACCCTTATAGCTGGAATCAATACTGTTATTTCATTAATAAATGGTTTCTATGGTATTTTAGAAGGTTTTGTCGAAGAAACTGCTACCTGCCTATGCTGTCTGCAACATTACAGCTAATTCAACTTGGCGCTTTTCTACAATATGATTGAAAGCATTTAGCCTAGAGGCAAGACCTTCATTCTATAAGTGAAAAGAATTTTCAGCATGCAGCTTCCATTTATGTTTACTTTTCATACCTGTTTTAGAGAATTACAGCTGGATTTTCTCAATCCAAATAATTTATTTAAAATATTAGGGTTTTCCAAGTACTACACTAATAGCACATCAGAGTAATGAACCATCAGTAATTAAAAAGAGTGAAACGCCTTCAAGAAACTGCATATGTTGATCCCAAATAGGCACCATATACAAGAATGAAATTAAAAAGATCAGATATGTGAGTGACGGATGATGTTTACCTTCGTCTCCCCACCCCCATGATTGTCAAGGGACTGCACCTCATTTACATCGTCATTTTAATGTTTATTACATAATAATAGTTCACATCAGTATTGCATTTTTCATTTTTATTATATGGTGTAGGATTGCACAGTATTAATTGTAATTTAAATTCAGTTCTCGATAATAGAAGGAAGGAATAACTAGTGTTAAACATCCTGCTGATAGTAAGGTCATCAAGAGATTGATCACAAGCTCTACTTGGTGAAGGATAGGGAAGGAAATAGGCTGAACAGTATGTTTCACTATTATTATATGACCCTCTTACTATGTTAAATCAAGTATTATGGGTTTAATATCCAGTTCATTAAATACTGCAGAACCTAAAAACTGTCCGTGGCAGTCATGCTTTGTCCTTGAAAACAATGTTAATGTGAGGTATTGGCCAAAGCAATTATAATTACATTAGCAATTATAAATCTATACAATAAAAAAAATTCTGGCATAAAATTATCATAAAAGCCACCATGTATCCATGACTGCCCAATTACTTTTGCTAAATATTAACACACTTGACAAGTGACTGGTATGGATTGGAACATACCCTTCTAGCAGTGGCTTGTTCTGGAAACAATTCCTAGACTGTGGCTAAGCAATTTATCCACAATATCCTTCCTAGAGTGCTAATCTCACAAAGAGTACAGGAGAATAATTGAGGAGTTTGGAAGGTATGAGAAGAGGTACTGCTGGAAGTAAAGCTATGAAGGTAGGTCGCAAACTGTGCTTGGGTAGCCCTGTCACTAGAGCACTTGCCCACAACAAGCAAAGAGACAGGTTTGGGTCCTAATCCAACACATGAGTTTGATATGTAAGTTGGTAATTAGAGCACACTCCACTGTAATGTGAAAATTCATTCTGGAATATAATTACCTATAACACACTTGAACATTTCAGCCACAAATAACAAAAATGTCTTAAATTTGCTTTTAAATGGTTTACCATTTATTAACTCCCACATAATCCAACCAAACCATGCTATATTCTGTTGGAATTATGAACGGCTGTACAAATTTTATTGGGTAAAACTTTTAGGTACTCACATTAATTGCAAAGTACCATTCACACCTGGAATAACTTACCTCTGGTATCTTATCTCATGCAGAAACAGTCATGGTGAACAATGACTTTCTTCAAGTGCCTATTGTGTGTTATTCTGATCCTATATTTCATTGGACACGTTTGTTCGAGACAGTCCTTATACATTAACACTTCCATTGCATGAAAAAAAAGTCTTTGAAAAATTGTCCTTTTTTTTACCCAGCTCTTAGCATTTATGACAGTTAAATTGAAGATTAAGTACAGAAACTCTCACCAAGTGAATCCACAAAAACTTTACAAAGAACTCTGCAGAGTCCATGCCACCAATTTTTTTTATTTTTTTTTATTTTATTTTTTTATTGTATTGACAATATAAGGAAATGTATAGATTGCAACTCACAATAAAGATGACCTCTTGAGATGCAGACAGGCACAATGAAAAGACTGTCACACATTTAGCTTTTGGCCAAAGCCTTATTCAGAAAGGCAACAGAGATACACATTCATTCACACAAGCAATCACACCTCATGCACACACACTGCTGCCAGTTCAAGCTGCCAGAGATGGCTGTTATGTGTGTATGAGGTGTGTTTGGTTTGTGTGCACGCGCACGTGCTTTCCTTTCCTGAAGAAGGCCTTGGGCGAAAGATAAATGTATAGCAGTGTTTTCATTGTGTCTGTTTGCATTCAACATGTCACCTTTCCTTATATTGTTGATATTACAATCCGTAGTTTTCATTGCTTTAAGTTTTTTTATATGCATGATAATGACATTACCAAAACCATGTTTCTTTTACTTTTAGTAATTAATGTATTATTATGTACTATATTAATAAGGACCAATGACAAAGCCAATTTATGTGCAAGATAAACAATAGATAATGCATTTTATGTACAATCTTAGATTGCTTAAAGTGAATTCTAGGATGGCATTGTTGAAGAGCCTGCACAGGATTTCACCCATTGAAACAGCGTATTATTAGTGTTGTTGTTAGTGTGAGGGCACAACAGACTGGCCTTTAGTGCCTGTGGGCAACCCCAGCATTCACCTTAAGCAACCATGGAAAACCTAAATCTTGATGTCATACATGTGTTTGAATCTTGCTTCTTCTAAATGCAGGCATATTACTCAGTTTTAATTGTGTGTATATAAAATCACTGTTTATAACTGTCCCACCCCCATACAAAACATTGTTTTATTTTATTACTTTATATTTAAAATTATGGGCCTGTTAATTAAAATTTTTATGATTCTAACAGCACATGCCTTTAATTCTGCACGTTTTGTCATTCTGCCTCTCATGAGAAACTGCTAGGGAAAAACGAGGTTAACAAACATAAGATTTTTTTCTACATTTACATCCATTTTCCACACATCACTATGAAGTGTATGGCATACTGTGCTTCCCATTGTATTAGTTATTAGCACTTCTTCCTGTTCCATTCACATATGGACCACGGGGAGAATGGCTGTTTAATCATCTCTACGGGCACTGTAATTAATCTAATTTTATAGTTGCAACCTTAAGGGAGCATCATGAAGGGGATGTAGTATATTTCTAGATTCATCATTTAAAGCTGGTTCTTGCTAGTAGGCTTTCTTGGGATGGCTTGTATCTATCTTAAAGTATTTACCAGTTTAGTTTCTTCTGCATCTACGTGAAACTCTCCCAGATATCAAACAAAACATTCATGCTGTCCTCCTCTGCATACATTCAAAATTCTCCATAAATCCTATTTTGTAGAGGTATATCTGAGGAATATTCTAGGATAGGTCACGTAAGTGTTTTGTAAGCAATAGCCTTTGTAGATCGATTGCATTTTCCTAATGCTCTACCAATGAACCAAAATCTGCCACCTGATTTACCTATGACTGAGCCTATGTGATTGTTTCATTTCATATCCAACAAACTGTTACACCCATATATTTGTACGAGTTGACCAATTCTAATTATGAGTCATTGATATTTTAGTCACACGATACTACTTTTTTTCCACTTTGTGAAAAGTACAATTTAACATCTTCAACATTTAAAGCAAGTTGCCAATCTTTGCAATACTTTGAAATCTTATCACGATCTGACAATTTTTGTGCAGCTTAAAAGACAGTATTTGATTATACACGACTGCATCATGTGTGAAAAGTCCGAGGTTACTGTTAACATTATCTGCAAGGTCATTACTATACAAAGCGAGCAGCAAGGATTAATGCACACTTGAAGGTACTTCTACATCTGTCAATAACCCTCCATCCAAGATAACATGCTGCAGTCTCCCTGCCACGAAATCATCAATCTAGTCACAAATTACACTCAGTACCCCATATGAACATACCTTCGATAATAAGCTTAGGTGTGGTTCTGAGTCTACTATTTGTTGGAAATCAAGAAATACTGCATCTAACTGGCTGTCTTCATCCATGGCTTTCAGGATGTCACGTGAGAAAAGTGCAAGTTGGGTTTCACATTATAAGTGTTTTCGGAATCCATATTGGTTGGGATGAAGGACGACATTCTGTTCAAGATACCTCATTATGTTTTAGTTCAGAATACATGTTAAGATTTTGCAACAAATGGATGCCAATGGTACTGGGCAGTAGTTCTATGGATCATTTTGGCTAATCCTCTTACAAGATTGTGATCTGTGCTTTCTTCCAGCTTCTGGGGATGGTTTTTCGCCTAAGGAGTCTACAGTAGATTATGGTTCAATGAGGGGTTAACTCTGCCACAAATTCAATATAGAACCTGATAGGAATTCCACTGGACCTGGTGTTGTGTTCAGTTTTAGCAGTTTAATCTGTTTTTCAACACCACTTGACTAAATCTATATCACTCATATATGCAGTGGTCAAGAATTAAAGTGGAGCAATACTCCTGGATTTTCTTTTGTAAAGGAACATTTGTAAATGGAATTCAGCATTTCTGTTTTTCCTTTGCTACCCTCAGTTTCATTTCCTGTCATCCATATGGGTCTGGGACTAGTCTTGGAATGATTAATAGCCTTCACACACAACCAGAACTACTTCAGGTTTGGTGAGAGATTCTTTGATATTATTCTGCTATGACACTCGCTGAAGGCTTGAAGCATAGCCTTCTTGACAGCCAAATGTTTTTCATCCAGAACCTCACTATCCATGACATTCTGCTTTACTTTACACCTATCATGCAGTACACACTGTTTCTTTACAAGTTTGCTTACAGTTCCATCATTAACTGTTCTACTGGGTACATATCTATTAAGTGCATGGTCAACTATTCTAAACCCAACCCACAGCTCTCCGTTCTCCCCTCCAAAGCTAAATGTTTAGAGTTCTTCATTGGGATACGACACTGCTGCTGTTCACTTGTTTGCTCACCATATAAATCATTTTACTTGTTTTAGTTGCCCTTTGTGCTTCAGTGGTAATTGTTGCTACATCTGCCTTACGGTCACTGTTACCAGTTTTACTGTGGACCTCCTCAAAGGGGTCCGGTGTCTTTGTTGCACTAGATTTAATGTATTTCCATCACGAATGGGTTTCTGAACTATTACTCTCATTATTTTTCAGAGAATGCATTTTGCAATGAGTCACAGGATATTTGTCTCCTGTCACAAACACCACTTACAAAACTGGAACTTTTGTCAAATGACTTGGGTGATTTATGCCTTCTCTGATGATGACAGTGCAATTGGTGAAGTTACATCTGGAGGTGAGTCTGGTTGTTGATACAAGGCTCTGATTATAAGATTATGCTCACCTTTATTAATGAATCTTGCAGAGAAAATCTCATGCTCAGTTTCATTTTCTGTTCAGTGGATTTGAGTTTCTTGTCTACTGTGAAAAATACACTTCTATTTCCATTTCTATATCATCTCAATACACACTTAAATTTTCCTCAAAAATCTCACTGCTATCAATTTTGGGTGTTAACCACCTTTCTGTAACTAGTATTACATGAGCTCCATTGTGTTTTCAGGGAGCTTTAAACTATGACACTTTGTTCTGAACACTCCAGCAGTTAATCACAACAATTTTAATAGTATCACCTATAGGGGGTTTTCTTTTTTTTTATAAAGTGACACTTCAAAGCCTCTACAGCTATCATTATCTAGACTTTTTGGAATGTCATCTAATCTAAAAAAAAGTGTGCACCCCCACAAAAATCAACTATCTGGAAAGCAGTCTCTGAAGGTTTAGTGGGGACCCTATTGTTCTCAACCCTGTGACACTTGTCCAGGAAGTCACAGCCTAGCTTGTCGCAGAACCTTCAAAGTCTCTGAATCAGTCTCTCCATTCCGATCAGAATCAGGCGGCCACAATGAGTTCTTGGAGCAACGCTGCAAACTGTGAGCTTCACTGAAACTCTGTGATCAAGACTGGTCTTCTCACCCTTCTCTGCCAATTGCTGGAATGATCCAAGTCTGACCTTGGAGCCCAGATAACAGGGATCATTTGTTCCAATGTGTGCCACAATCTGTAATTGGTTGCACTCTGTTCTCTGAATGGCAGTTGGAACAGGCTCTTCAACACGTTGAATGATGCTCCCAGATATTTACACTGAGTGCTCCTGGTGTTTCCTCTCATCCCTTGCCATCATTTTCCAAAGGAGTACCATTATAGACCATACATTTGAACTGCTGGTGATTAATACACCCTAACCATTTGTATTTGCCTTTTTTGGCCACAGAACACAGTAGGTTTCCCAACAAGTGAGATGAGTCTCACTGGCTCAGTTTTTATTTCAGTGGAAGACAGCACCTCAAACTTGTTGGTTAAGTTGATAGTTGTAACAAAACACCTCAGGTTTTCCCTGGGCCCTGTCTCCCCTGTAAAGGGTGCCTAGCTCTAACACTGACAAAGCACTCACAGAGAACTGGATAAGTAGTGACAGATTCCACACCTCTACTGGACAAGACAGTATCCACAGGAGAGGGTAATACTTGAGCTATCTTTGGTATCCCTAGAACAGGACTCTGGAGAACCCTCCCAAAACACCCATTTACAGCAGCTTCCAATCATTTGACAGTATTAAGACAATGTCCAACTGCTTACAAATGTCAGCGAACTCATCCCACATTCAAGAACAGCTTCACCGTGGGGCTGCATTGGAGCCGGTGCAATGTTTTACTGTTTTACAGAGCAGTAAACAAACAACTTTGAAACAAGCTTGGTGACACTATACCACGTGAAAAATGATTTGCAATCTTCACTGTCCAAATTACATTCACGTATCCTCGAGCATCTTCTCAGGGCTGAAATTTTATTTGCTATCAAAAGATAATATAGTACACTGCTACAAGTTTTCTGATGTATTTGACCTCATATTTAAGTTACAAGCAACAAAATTTTGCATTTGGTTGTCACACGTTAAAAAGCTTGTAATAATAATTCTGCCCCTCTTAATTACTGTGATATTCACTCACTTTCAATACTCATAACTGGCAGCAGCAGTGGTATTACAGACAAAATGGGAAACTTGTCTATTTACTATTATTAGAGTACAAAAACAGCTTGCTCACTAATTTCTAAGAAATGTATTGGATATGGCTGAACCCACAATGTCACTTTTGATTAGTACACAAACTGAAATATACCTTCACATTCCAAATGCTACTGTGGACTAAAATTTCTGCTAATGTCATATCTTCAAGCTATATTTGCCCATTGTAACATTCCAATGTCTCTCCCATTGGAACTCATTTGTATGAACACTGACATATACAAAAACAAAAGTATTCATGAATATGCTAGAATCCACCAGGTTTGACCATTAATGCTATCAAACCCATTGGTGATTACGAAGTCAGTCAGTTTCATGTTCTACAGATCATTTTGTACAATAAATCGCAATGTGGAAAAAGTCATTTTACATTCACATTGCAAATTAATTTGTAAATGTGGCTGCATGCTGAACATTTATTTTTTGTTAATAAAAGAAAAGAGAAAAAATAAAGATAGAAACAAAAAGAACAACATACAGATGTGAGTTAGTAATTGCTACCCACCACCTTTTACACGTTACAATAACAGAAATTTTTATACAGAGTGGAGTTGTCATGGAGAAACTTTTCAGTTTGTTTTTAAATTTAACTTTGCTGCTGCCAGACATTTTATATCTCCAGCTAAGTATGCAAACATTTTTAGCTGCAGCATTATACAGCCCTTTTTGTGCTAAACACAACCTTAATGTCGAGCAATGAATGTCATTTTTTACCTTCTGGTATTGTAATTATGTATATCACTGTTCCATCTGAACTGCAGTGAATTATTTACAAAAAACTTCAGGAGGGAATAAATATGCTATGAAACAGTAGTCAGAATGCCCAACTCCTTAAACAGATGCCTACTACATGATCGTGGGTGAGCCCCATATATTTCTTACAGCATGTTTTTGAGCCATGAAGACTTTCTTTTTAAAGTTGATTTAGTCTAAAACATAATTCCATATGACATTTTTGAATGAAAATATGTCAACTTACTGATTTCTCTCTCCCTAAGATTTGCAACGATTCTAAGTGCAAATGTGGCTGAACTAAGTTGATTTAGGAGGTAGAGAATGTTCTTTTCCAAGTTTAAATTCTCATCAATATGCACACACAAAAATTTTGAAGTTCCCACCAAATTTATTATTTCCTCACCTGGTGTTACATTTGTCACTGGAGTAGCACCCCTTTTTAAAATTGAGAGAGAGACCATTTGCATAAAATCAGTCAATGATACTTTTGAGAACATTGTTTACCATTCATTCTGTTTCTGTACATATACCTGGATTAATTACAATACTATTGTCATCTGTAAAAAGAACTAATTCTGCTTATTGTATATTAGATGGATGATTGTTTTTATGAGAAACAATACTGGCCTTAAGACTGAGCCTTGTAGAATCTCACAAGTGATTTCTTCCCAGTTGGAATAACACAGCCCGACTATATTGGCTGGATTACTAAGTACAACTTTCTGCATTCTTTTCGATAGATATGATATCGACTGGTTGGCTATACCCTCAAATGCCTAAAACTTCAATTTATCTACAAGAATACTGTGATTCACACAGTCAAATGTTTTAGATAGGTTGACAAAATACCAACCAGCACTATTTTACTATTTAATGCACGTAAAATTTTGTGAGTGAACACTGTCATTAGAGAATCTCTTCTTAAATCCAAACAGTAATTTGCTGAGGATATTATTGTTCCTCAGGTGAGATACCTTCACAAAAATTTTAGAAAATGTCAGCAGTGAACAACTGTACAACCACCATGGTGAACCTATAAAATCTGTAAAGCCAAATGAAGTGAATGCATTAAAGATGAAAGGTAAGAGTTAACAATAAAACAAAAACGAGGCACAGAACTAACTTTATCGAAGCTGTGTCGTCACATTCATCAAAAGACATGTAAGGAAACTTACTGCTCCTGTTACCTTAGTCTATTATTCATCTCATGATTACCCTCACATGATATATCTTCCAATATGATAGACTACATTAATTTATGGAATGTCTTGTTGATGATACAGTCATTAGAGACAGATATCAAGCTTTTTAAATAAACCAGTCTGTATTTCATCTTAAACATTTCAGGGAAATTATACAAAATCTAGATCTCAGTGACTAGACAGGGATATGAACAGTGTCTCATCCAAATGTGAGTCCAATGTCTGAAACACTGCACTATTTCATTCAGTGAGTAATCTGAAATAAAACTGGTAAGACATAACAGCAGAGTCAGATTTATGGCTAAGCATACATCACGTATCCACTACACCTAGTTATTGGAAGTATTACATTACACTTTTTGAATACCAATATCACGAAACCAAACTCTTTTATGGTGTATTTATTTATTCAATCACACTTATGGATTTTAAGACACTCAATAGCATTCTTAGTAACTTAAAATATACTTTACAATGGGGGTTGACATGTTACAAAGCTTAGCTACATACAGAATAGTATCAGTCCCTGCCAATGACAGTACACATGACAAATGGAGAGAAAGGAAGATCAAAGATTCAGCAAACATTATTTCTCAATTCTGTACAATGTGGTTAATGGTTAAATGTTGAGCTGCATGCTGTTAAGTAGGTAACTTCACATACATGACAGAATACAACAGTAGAAAATACAAGTAGTTTAGAAAGAACATACAATTTTGGTATTTTGAAATGTTAAATATATAACATCATCTTTTGAGCTATTTTCAAATTTTGATATTCAAAATTTCCAAAAATTTAAACTGTTCTAAGAAATATCTGGAGAACTGCTGGATGTAACTTCCTGCCACATTGTTTCAGGGTAGAATCTTCTGGTCATCTTCTGGTACATAATCACTCAATATAAAGTTTGGACATATGTTGAAAATAACATTCATAGTTTCCTCCAAAGCCCCCCCCCCCCCCCCCCCTGCCCGTATAGTTAGCTGATTATCTTCAAACCAAGTATTATGTAACTTAATAAACACTTTGTTCCGTGGTTTTAGTATGCTACACTTTTCCCAAAAATAAAAACATTGTCTGGATTGAGTCATGCAAACCATTAAGGTGCCTGTATTGTAGGGCATGCCATTTAAAACGATTATAAGTAGCAGTGGTCCATGCAATGATCCTTGTGGAACATCTCATGAGTGATTCCAGACCTATGCCTTTTGGTTACAGTGCTTTCTGTTGCTGAAATTAGTTTTAATGAGGGCAAGTTAAAAATGTAAAGCTGTTCTGACACCCATATGTCAGTTTAAACACCACAGTGCTTTGCTAGGTAACATCCTATTGGAGGTGGTATGCTGTTGCCTTCGTCCTACAACTGAGACTACTTAGCCAGCCACTTATGGTGAGTGGGAGTGGAAGTTACAGATAAACATTCTAGATTGACTGGGGGCCGAAAACACGAGCTTCAGATCAGTAGTCTGGTTCGTTAAGACTGAGTCACATAGGCGTAATTCTATTTTACTCGGCTTAACACTGGCATCGTTGTTGATAACCAACGGGCTAAGTGGAACGAGAAGTAGAAGTAGAAGCAGTGGCAGTAATGTCATTTGAAAATTTTTCATAACTTCTACCTGTCCCTAATACTGTCTTAACGATCCTCATTGCACACATGTATTTATTATTGTAATTTTCGATGCAGTCATTTATCCTACATTTGATCGTGGTGTACCATGTATTTAGTCTGTACAGGTTAATGAGGGTGCTTTATCTATACTATCAATATTTACCGTATCACGACAAGTTACTATAAACAACCCTAGTTTTTAGAGATAAATTACTACCAATTAACGTAAAATTTCGTGGCAAAGTTTCCCGACTGTTGTTTTCAGTATCAGTTCCAGCAGCTTATTTGTCAATCATTTTACAAATATTTGGACACGATGAATTACAAATGCCTCAGAGAATGTTGATAAACTCATCGATTCCACGACCAGGCGATAGAAATATTCTTTACTTGGCTATTTTCCCTAATTTACACGTCAAAGAAATAGATCGACTGGAAAATTAATTAAACTTTATTATCCAACAACTTACATTTAGGACTTCCACCTATTACTACAGGGAGGAGTGACCAAATGGTAAAGCAGATTCAATTCTACATCTTAAACTTCGGTCGCCACAAAATTTCACAAAACATCATTTACTGATGTTCACTAGCAGAAAACATATTAAGACTTGCTTTGGCTCAAAGTCATTCGCTCACAGAGATATTCATTGTGACAGAGTAACTCATTCCTCAGAATACGTAATAGTGCAAGTAATCAATACCGCATTGGCAAGCAGCTTAAATATCAAGAATCAGTGTTTGCTTCGAAAAAATTATTTTTGTATTTAGACAGCTGAAGTCAAAAAATTTAAGTAGATAACGAATATTAATTAAGACTGTCTTAACAGCAGAACTACCAAACCTCAAATATTCTCAAACTGATTAACTTAAAATCCTACTTTTGTGATGTGTAAATATCGAATACTGTATAAAAGTTTTATATAATATTGATAATTTTACGTTATCCAGGAGGTCCGGCATTCTTATTGATTCTTCAGTACATTACAAAGAAAGACAAAATTTTAATCATTGGACTAGACTTTGTTTTGGAGTTGTTCTGTAGATGAAATGATAATTAAATGGACACCCTAGCTGCAAGCAGGCGTTAATACACTTCATTGGGGACATGTTGAAAATGTGTGCCCTGACCGGGACTCGAACCCAGGATTTCCTGCTTACATGGCAGAAGCTCTATCCATCTGAGCCTAATAGAGTATGATGGGCAAACATCTATTAGGCACACTACGAATGTAGTGTTGTGGACATGTTGGTAATGTGGATCTCACGGGGAGTGTGCAAGGGATAAGTCCCTGCAGATGCACTATCCTCTGTGCCCACGGTGGCTCAGATGGATAGAGCGTCTGCCATGTAAGCAGGAGATCCCAGGTTCGAGTCCCGGTCGGGGCACACATTTTCAACATGTCCCCAATGAAGTGTATCAACGCCTGCTTGCAGCTAGGGTGTCCATTTAATTATCATTTCATTTCTAGCAAAGCTGCATGGTCATTCACGGTAACTGTTCTTTCGGGAACAGATACTACCGTCATATATTGTTCTGTAGAGTTGACTGGTCTGAATACTGTGTTTATAACAATCTGTAGAATTCCTGGATACACTGTAACATAGGTGTTCGTATTTAAAGACCAATGTCTCTTGGAAAAATTCAGAAACGGGGTAATAAACTTAAAATAAAATGTGTTAGCTGAAACCAGTGTATCATCGAAATTCCGTGACTTCATTTAAAAATCTGGTTTCCAGTTAAATTTTTGTGAAGGCACTAGAAAAATCAGCAGTGCATTGGTATTATTATCTACAAATGTGACAACACAAATAAGTACTGCTCAAACCATGTATTTCAAATCATTCATCTCTGCTATTGAGTCAACAAAATCAAATAAATTATAGACTCCAGAAATGCATAAAAAAGGAATTTCAGCAAAAGTAATATGGATATTCCCAACAGTAAACTAAGTGTTGTAAGCTGACCTGTAGACCACTACAGGTCAAGCATCAGAAACTATGACAAGTTCTTAAACTGTTTCTTAACTGTACTCAATTAATCTTCTCCTACCAGAACTTGGCTAAAGAATGTAAGCAGCAAACTTAAGTGGATTACACCAGAAATAAAAATCTCTACTATCAAAAGGAAATAGCTTCACAATGAGCTAAAATCAAACAGAAATCCTGATTTTAATATCTACATTAAATGCTAAAATCTGTGTTCAGGGAATCCGTGTGGTCAGTTGTTCAGTCAGATTTGGAGCCAAAGTCAAACGTTAAGCAATTTAGAAAACTGGATCTGATTATAGTAAACCCTGTTCCAGTGTCCAGTTATGAAAATGAATTATTGTTCTTAAATGTATCAAGATCAGATGCAGAATGGAAGCCTATTAAGACAAAGTAAATTTAATAATCTCGGAAAACAATCAGAACACATCATTTAAACAATTTGAAAAAAATTCCCCCCCTAAAGGATGCGGAAAATGAAATATTGTTTATAAAAATAACCTAATTCCACAGAAATGAAATACACATATCTGTAATCAAGGGTTCCATTGTAGTGTTTCAATACTACTGTTGATTATTATAAACCAGCACATATTTTTTCCAAATCTATTGAAATATGCTGAGATAAAAACATTATTCAAAAAAGGTTCGAAAGAAGATATGTAAAATTATTCTCATTTCTCTTCTGCTAGTCTTCTCTAAAGCGTTTAGAAAGATTGCAGGAAAATATATTCCTTTTTTTTTTTTGCTGTAAGTGACACACTTTTCAAAAATCAGTTTGGTTTCCAAAATGGCAAAAGCATTGTAAATGTCCTCAGAAATACGCTCCACATTAGATAAGAATAGAAAGGTCACAGGCATATTCTATGATCTGACAAAAAGCATTTGATACAGTGAGCTACACCTCACTCCTACACAAACTACAGATATATGGAATCAGGGACATTGCTTCCAATGGTTCAACTCTTACTTAACAGATAGAAAATAAAGATTAGTGTAACTGTCACTTCAAATTCAAACAATTACTCCTAAAACTGGAAAACTGTTTCCCAAGGAGTGCCACAAGGTTTGATATTTGGTCGTTGTCTATTGCTCTTCAACATAAATGACCTACTGCTTGTAATTGAAGTTCATTCAGTTGTATTTGGTGATGACAGATCAGCTTTAATTGAAAATGAGGTACCTGAAATAATCCCAGAAAGTGTAAAAATATTCTAGAAAATCCTGAATCTCAATTTCAACAAAATGGACTGAAGCTAATGGTAACTAAAAGTAAAATGTTGCAACCTGAAACTAAATCTTTAGGCTAGAGTGAAATAAAAATAACTTGCCATGATCAGGACATCACAGAAGGAAATAATGTGAAGTTCGTTGGTGTAAATCTTGATAAAAATTTGAATTTGAAGGTATACATTGACTACATAGCAAATAAATTCAAGAGCTTAGCATTTGAAATATGTATTTTGTCATGTGCCACAAACACAAACGCCAGAAAGATCGTCTACCACTGCCACTTTGAGTCAGTTATACATTGTAGCAATAATTAGGAACAATGTGTTGCAAAACAATATCAATGACCTTTCATCAGTAACATTACCAGATGCCAAGTTTGTTTTATTTGCCGATGATACAAACATTGCAATAAATAGCAAATCAAGTGTAGTCTTAGAAAGATCAGCCAATAAAATATTTGTGGACATTAATTACTGATTCCTAGCCAATTCTTTGTCACTAAACTTTGAAAAAACACACTACATGCAGTTCAGAACTTGTAAGGGGTGTCCCAAGAGTGTATGTCTAACATACAATGACAAGAAGATAGAAGAAGTGGACAGTGTTAAATTCTTGGAATTACAGCTTGATAATAAATTCAACTGGGAGGAGCACACCACAGAACTGCTGAAGCGTCTTAACAAATCTCTGTTTGCAATGCGAATTTGGTCAGACATAGGGGATATAAAAATGAAAAAGCTGTCATACTGTGCTTACTTTCATTCCATAATGTCATATGGGATTATTTTTTGGGGTAATTCATCAAGCCAAGCTAAAGTTTTCCGGGCACAAAAACGTGCAGTAAGGGTAATATGTAGTGTTAACTCAAGAACATCCTGCAGAAGCCTGTTTAGGGAACTAGGGGTACTAACTACTGCTTCCCAATATATTTATTCCTTAATGAAATTTGTCATTAAAAATATATCACTTTTTCAAACCAACAGTTCAATTCATGGAATCAATACTAGAAATAAGAATAATCTTCACAAGGATTTAAAGTCACCTAGTCTTGTACAAAAAGGTGTGCATTATTCAGGAACACACATTTTCAATAACTTGCCAGCAGCCATAAAAAGCTTAACAACCAATGAAATTCAGTTTAAGAGAAGCCTAAAGGATTTATTGGTGGCCAACTCCTTCTACTCCATTGATGAATTTCTTCGTAAAAACAACTGATTTGTATGTAAGTACAACATAACTTCTGCACAATTTCAGTGCAGTAATGTGTTCATTGAAAATTTGTGTGTGTGTGTGTGTGTGTGTGTGTGTGTGTGTGTGTGTGTGTGTGTGTGTGTGTGTGTGTGTGTAAGTATAATCTAACTTCTGCACCATTTCAGTGCAGTAATGTGTTCATTGTAAATAAGTATTACAGTAGTTGTATTATATGTTTATTACCTTATAAATAAATAAAAAACATTTTTATTTTAAATTCAGTGCATTAGTATTTGTAAAATGACTCTTAGTGTTCATTAAAAAATGATGATCATTCCACTTGGGATCTGTGGAATGGCACATTAGCTTATTTGTTTTAGTTGTAAATATTTGTCATGTATTGTTGTTTTTCTGACATGTTCCACATCCTGGAGGACCTCCTCACTACGGATCAATTGGAATGAAAGTAAATCTAATCTAATCTAATCTAAAACAGTGGGTATCATGTGGACCACTCCTAAAAAATTTAATAATATTATCCATTTCATTTCTTTACCTGAACGATGTGTTGATTTTCTTATACAAAAAACGAATGTGCAACTGACATTTTTCATTTCCACCACAACTATAGCACTCATCACAAAGTAAATTTTTAACCTCCGATACACTTTTTAAAGCTGTATGCCCATATGCCAGAATACATGAGGTTAAAAATTTACAGTAAAGTAAAAGGCAGTAATAAATGAGAGATGGAGCCAGTTCACTAAAAAACATTACTCTTTGCTTTCTCAGGTGAGAATGTGCCACTATTCTATTGAAGAATGCATTGAGGCCCATTTCTCTCTTTTTATTTTGTTTTATTTTACTGTGTGCTGAAAACTGTGATAAGTATTTGTGCAGCTGTATCTCCAAAATGTATATAAAATAATGTGAGCTTCTCTTCTGTGAATTTCTTCTAAAAATACATGTCTCCCATACAGAAAAATTTTTAAATTGTATGTAATAAGTTGAATAAATGACATTTCAGATTTCACCGGGGAAAAATCCATTCATCAAATAACCTAGAGTACAATGGAAATACTTTTGCTCAACATTAGGTGGCCACATAAATATTGCTTGTCCCATTGTATCCATAAATCTGAATATGGGAAATGCTAAGAGATGGATAACATCAAACATTATAAAGCAAAGGGTGGACTGCAAACGGCAAATCATGGTTCATAAACAAAACTACAGTCAACACTGACACTTGCAAAGACAAAAAGACAACTTACAGGAGGACAATAACAGAAACTAAATCTAATTTTTACTAAACTGGAATTTCAGTTTCCAAAAACATTTCTAGGACTGTATGGACCCACTAAAATTGGTATGGGAATGGTTTTGATAGGAAAGATAACAGTAATATAAATTTAGAGGAAAATTGGAAGGTATGTAGAAATCCAAATGATGCCAGCAATAATTTTAATGAACGTTATGATGAAGTAGAGGAAAAACACGTAAAAGATGCTAATAACTCCCAAAAATCACGAAATATGAATAATATCTCGAGTGTAGCAGAATGCAGAGATAGCAAAAATAATACATACTGTAAACCACAAAAGCACATAAGGTTTTGACGGAATACCTATTTGTGTAGTAACATGATGTGGTTATTGATTAGAAAGACCTATGATTGATTTGATAGACTCAGCTATGGAAAATAGGATATTTTCTAGATGCTTCAAGTACAGTAAGATTGTGTCTCTTTATAGGAATGTTGTAAGAAAAGTCCTACAAACTATAGCCCAATTACAGTTACATTAGTCTTATCTAAAACTATGAAAAAATGCCTTCAAGGAAAGATTATTATATATTATAGAGGAAAGTAAGGTTTTAGAAAAAGTAGGTCTACTGCCACACCTAACTTTGGAGCTGATATTATTAGGGCGTTAGATGAGCAAAGAAAAGCCTGTGGTATTTTCCTTTACCTTTGAAAGGCATTTAATTGTATATCTCACAGCAGATTAATACAAACATTAAACTGTTACAGCATTAGAAGCAAGGCAGCAGACATCATAAAAGAATTAGTGGGACACAGAGAGCAGAGTATAGTAGTAAAGCATAAAATAAGTGACACTACTGTAAATACATGCTCTAATTATCAGCTAGGAAATTATGGTTTACCTTTAGGATCAGTTCTGGGAACCAGCCTCTTCATTCTGTATGTAAATGATACGACATCAGCAATGGGTGATGATGTAGTAATGTTTGTAATGTTTACAGATGACACTTCACTCATAGTAAAAAGTGACTCAATAGAAAAACTGGTATCAAGTACCTTTGCAAATCTGAGGGTGCTTACAAATATTTCAGTGAATACAAGTTCTTTGTAAATGCAAATAATACAACATACATATAATCACAAACAAATAAAACTACAAAGATTAACAACATTGCCTTAAAAGTTGGTAATTCAGTTCTCAAAGAAGTAAGGAGTCACACGTTTTTGGGTGTTACCATTGATAAACACTTGGAAAGGAAGCATCATATCAGCAAAGTATGCTCAAAAATAAGCACTAGCATATTCTTCTTGAGAAACATGCCTGGAACAGCATATTAAGACAACAATGTAATTTTGCAATCTACTCCCATTCATCATACTGCCTTATAGTCAAGGCAAGTGCTGCACGTGTGCAGATACATACATTAGGTGAAGGTTCAGAAGAAATGTGTTGTGCATTGGAAATTTGACCCCAAGACAATCGTGCAGAAATAAGTTTAGAGAACTTAATATCATGACAGTCACTTTACTATATATATAGTAGCAACAATAATGCACACAGAAGAAAATAGTACGGCTTAGTTAAATATAGACAAGCTTGATTACAATATGTGAAGTAGGTTTCAAAACCCCTCCCTATAAACTTTCCAAAAACAGTTAGTTGCATTAAAAATTGATATAGAATAAATTGTAAACAATGATATGGCAACCAAACACACAGTAAGTCATGATACAAAAGAAATGACTTGAGTCAGACACTCCTACATCTATGGACCAGAACACAATGAAGAACTTAAAGAAGAAAATTACTGAAACTAACAACATTCTCATGAAACCTGCTAAAAGTAGTGCTTTGGTTCTCGTGGAAAAAAGTGATATGTTGAGAAAGTGAAACAAGGATTCACACCAAATTCTTACCACATTCTGACCAAAGATCCCACCAAAACCTTTAATGAAGAAATTAAGGCTTAACCAAGACCTGCAAAAGCATAATACCTGAATATGTAGATAAGTAAGTATTTAATCAATATGAAACCAGTAGCTCCTAAACTAGACAAGGAAGGTCAACCTTTATGACCTCTTGGACCAACCCGCAACGTATCATACTACAAAATTATCAAAGAATTACATTTCTGTTTCAAAACCAAAACAAAATTTAAATCTAAATTTGGAATCGTAAATTCTGTGCACCGCATTAACAAAATTAGAAACATCCCTAGTCCACATAGTGAAAAACTAGTATTTTCTCAACTTAGCAGCTTATTTACAAACATACCAGTCAAAGAATGCCTCAATAGTTTGACAGAACTACTATACACAGCATGTGTTAACCATGTGCAAGTAGAAGACATAAGACTGGCCACTGAGATATGTTAACAACAAAATTATTTTCAATTCGAAGGTACTCTACACATACAGCTAGCTGGCTTGCAATGGGGTCTCCACTCAATCCCCTTTTAGCAGAAATCTTGATGGACCATTTCAATAAACAGTTCAACATACGAATCTCTCAGTATTAATATCAAATATTGGTGTAGGTATGTAGATGATGTACTGTTTGTGTGGACTGTTACCAAAAGACAGTTGAACACATACCTATAATCTAATCTCGCATCACAAAAACATACAGTTCATCATGGAGATTGATGAAAAAACCATTAACTTCCTAGATTTTAATATAGATATGACTAAAAGTACACATAGTTTCAAAATTTATAGAAAATTCATAACAATAGACATGGTAATACGCTCATGTTGACAACATCCAGCTATAGACAAAAATACTGTCTTCCATTCCATGATACATCATCTTACATCCATACCAATATCAAATGTTATTTTCAGACAGAATAAGACGTCATTAAATGTATTGCATCTAACAGTAGCTATATCCCTGACGTAATTGATAACATTCTACATATGAAAGAAATAAATAAAAAGTTGCCCTCTATGTATGCCCACTCTACAGCAATGGTGTATTACCACATATTTACAAAAACTATCCAACAAATTAGCCAGAACTCTCAAATCCTGCAATTATAAAACTTCATTTTATGTAAGAGGCACTAAAGCTCATATCTAATTCAAAAGCAAGGACAAAACAGATTTATCAAGTAACAGTAGTATTTATAAAATCACTTGCAGTTACTACTAAAGACTGTATATTGGTGAAACAGGCAGGATTGTACATAAATGCAGTTGGAGATCGCATAAGCCAGATTCCACCTTTGCTGAACATGAGCTGAAGGAAGGAGACAGACACCAAGTCCACACAAAAGTGCTACATATAGCCAACAAAGGAAGAAAACTAAGCCTGTTCGAAGCACTTGAGATAAACGAAAACTTGGCTCAAAATTTTCCAGCTGCATCTAAATAATCAATTACAGCTGAGTACATCCGCTCTTTTAAGTATTACATGATGCAGTCAACTAGCAACCTGTCCACAGACAGTCATAATGACACATACTGCTGCATAAAATTCAAATACAAAAGAATTTCAAATTCCATATCCTACTTACCTCACTAATTTCAACATTATAGCAACATTACTTGACTGTGTTTAACATTGTCCATTGCATAAACTATAATTTACAATGTAAAACGTGGTTGTCATACAAGATAAGTGACTAGCACTGAACTAGACAGTTCTGAACCAAAGTCATGACCACAAAAACTACAGCATCTTAACCATAGAATCTGTTATACTGTAATATTGTATAGTGTAATTATTTATTACATTTCATAGCGTCAATTGCATAAACTGTGATTTATGATGTTAAAAAACAAGTTTGGTGCACAACTTTCTCTGCTTATAAGGTTTGGTTACCTAAGAACCAGTGCCCCTTGGGGATGCTAGTCAGTTATTTCTTGAAAGCGGCCCAATAAGCCGAGAACTACCTAGAAATAAACAAAAATCAGTAGAACAAAAAAAGCTTACTTGGTATTCAACCTTAAATATGGAATTATTCTATTAAGAAGAGATGGAAGAATCAATAACTAAGAAATGATTACTATCTGTATTGTAAGTGGTGGAGGAATCCGCAAATAATCTACATTGAAGTGGTTGAACTGAACTGATAGCGATAGTACTGCTGGGCACATTTTATACAATAAATTATCACTCAGAAATAAAATGCATGGAAAAGATATCAGTATTCAAAAGTAAATTAAGAAGTTATTTAGTCTCTTCATATCTATATAGCCAAAAGATTAGCTAGAATGTAACAGTATAGAGGATCACCTTCAAATAAGAAGTTATTAAGATAATCTGTGTATTGACGAACCAAGAATAATAAATAAATAATGTGTTTACTTTCTCATTGTATTATAATAATCCTGTTGCTGCTTGCTCTTTTTTCTTCTTTGTTCAAGGTGTCCTAAACACACATATTGCTACAAAGTCAGGCTACCAGGATGTAAGTTAGTGAACATTAGTGAGTACATGGTTTAAGTTGCAAAAATGAAATGGTGAAAGTCTATAATTGTGAAAATATGAAGATGAGTGTGTGAAACACGTAGACATCATAGTGTAATTAATTATATTTTTATCGTATCCAGCTTAAGGTAAGGAGATCTTGGAATAGTGTTGGGTATTTATCCAAGGACTACTTCATTAAGTTTTGGCTTAGCTAAGATATTTCTATGTTACGTAATGTATATAAGTAAAATTGAAACTGTTTATGTCCTGACTACTTCGATACATTGAAATTTGTCTGCACTAGAATTAATGAATAAATAAGTAAATCGTTGATTAACTATGTACATTCTGTTACAATCAACATGTTGCCTCATACAGAACTGAGCAAGAACCTTCGACCTGTCGACTAAAACATTCCATTCAAACATTCAAATGATAACTTGTCTCCAAGTTAAATTACTGAAATCGTGAAACACCAATAAATGACGATTATATGAGTAATTTTCGAAAGTTCCTAGTCACAATATTAGATTAGATTACATATATTTTTTGTACTATAGATTACAGTGAGGAGATTCTCAGTGATGTAGAACATATCATAAATCAAGAATACATAACACATATTCTTAAAAAAAGGAGCTCCTATTGTCCCTTCCACAGATCTTAAGTGAATGGTCCTAGTGGATGTGGAGTAAGTCAAAATGGTCCTAATGGATGTGGAGTAAGTAAAAAAATCTTAAACATATTTTCATTTAAGAGGTAATAACATATCTGTCACAAGACATATGTGTATGAAGAAGTTAAATGAAAACGAGACAGACTAAATAACAAGCATAGCATGGATGTCTTAACGAAAGTAGGTGTGTGTTTGGAAATGAGCTACGTCGGGAATCAGAAAGGAAAAGCATGAACGTTCACCACTGTGAAATTTCTTTGCACTAGTATATCTGTACTTGTAAGAGATGGTTACAAGGACTTCAACTATTCAATATGAGATGAAAAATAAAACACCTGCAGTCATCTCTTTTGTATTTGATTTATCTATGCAACCAGATTCTGTGTTCCATTACAGGATCTTCAGCCCCCTTGACCAATGTAAATTGGGAGGAATCCAGTCTGGTGTGCAGTCATCAAAGGAGCCAATGTTAAATAACTGGTGTCTGTAGATCTCTGGTTTACATGACACTATGCCTTCATTCATCAGCCAATGGCTGTCAGGACAACATCCAAACCAGAACGACTCTGGTTTGAATAGTGTCCTCACAGTTGTCATGTGATGAACAAAGGGATAGTGTTTTGTAAATCAGAGCGCTATGGACACCAGTTATTTCATGTTGATTCTTGTTCTGACTGCAAACAAGATTGGATTTCTCGTAATTTACGTTGGTCAAAGAACCTAAAGATAGTGTAGTGGAACCAGGGTGCAGGGGAACAGGAGCACAGTCATAGACAATATTTTTATTCATTCTTCATTACTAGAGGGGCATTCTGTTATTAAAAGTGTGACTGGCCTTTCAGACCATGATGAGTAAATTTTAACACTAAAAGGTTTTTGCACTCAAACAAATGTTATATATAATTACAAACTATGTAGAAAAGCTAATTCAATGACAGTAGAGAGTTTTTTTAAACGTTGTTAAGGAACAAGAGTGACAGGATATTTATAGTCTCAATAACATAGATGACATATATAATGATTTCCTTAATAATTTTCCATGCTCTTTGAGAGTGCTTTCCATTATAACGTTCTAAACAAGCTACTAGCAGTAAAAGGCAGTCTGGGTGGCTGACTAGTGGGATAAGGATATCGTGTAGAACAAAGTGTGAATTATATCAAAATGTTACAAGTAGTCGCAATCAAGTTACAATAGCCCATTACAAACAGTATTGTAAGATGCTTAATAATATTAGGAAGGCAAAGAGTATGTGGCATACAAATAGAATAGCTAATTCACAGGATAAAACTAAAACCATATGATCAGTCATGACGGAAGTGTCTGGTCAACAGCACAAGATCGATGATATAAAGTCAGTTCACAGTAGAAATATTGCTGTCACTGATACGTCAGACATATGTACAGCATTTAACAATCACTTTCTGAGCATTGCCGGTGAATTAAATAAAAACTTAGTTTCTACAGGGAATTATACTACTTTCTTAGAAAATACCTGTCCCAAACTGATGTCTGAAATACTCCTCTGTGAGACTGACAAGGGGAGATAGAGTCAATAATTAAATAACTGAAGACTAAGGACTCTCATGGATATGATGATGGCCTCGAAGAATATTAAAGTACTGTGCTGCTCATGTTAGCCCTGTACTGAGTAATATTTGTAATTTTTCCTTTAAGAATGATCAGTTTCCTGAACGATTAAGGTACTCAGTAGTAAAGCCACTTTATAAAAAGGGAGAAAAGGGTAATGTAGACAATTTTAGACCTATTTCTATGCCATCAGTGTTTGGGAATGTTATTGAAAAGGCTGTGTATGTAAGGATAATTGATCATTTTATTTCACATAATTTGCTATCAAATGTACAGTTCAGTTTTAGAAGTGTTTTAACAACTGAAAATGCTATATTCTCTTTTCTCGGTGAGGCAGTGGGTGGATTTAACATGAGGTTTCGAACACTAGGCATATTTTTTTGATTTAATTAAAGCACTTGATTGTGTTGATCACAAAATATTGCTCCAGAAGTTGGACTACTCTGGAGTGTGGGAAGTAGCTCACAGCTGGTACTCTTTTTGCTTTAACAACAGACAGCAAAATGTCATTATCCACAGTGTCGAGAATGGCTATGATGTGGGGTCTGAGTGGGGCACAGTCAAATGGGAGTGCCCCAGGGATCAGTGCTCGTGCCACTCCTGTTCCTTATTTATATAAATGATGTGCCCTCCAGTATTACAGCTGACACTAAAACATTTCTGTTTGCTGATAACTCTAGCTTGATAGTAAATGATATGGTGTGCAACATTGGCACTATTTCAAATATCAGTTCATGACATGCACAGTTCAACAGAATCAGATGTTTTAATTTCACAGAATGGGTGTATGATTAGTGAAACTGAACAGTTCAGATTTCTAGGTTTTCAGATAGATAGCAAACTGTTGTGGAAAGCCCATGTTCAGGATCTTGTTGAAAGAGTTAATGCTGAATTTTTGCTATTTAAACGGTATCTGAAGGAAGTGATAGTTCAACATGGACAGTAGTCTACTTTGCTTATTTTCATTCGCTTGTGACATATGGTATTATATTTTGGGGTAACTCTTCCCATTCTCAAAGGATATTTTTGGCTCAGAAATGGGCAGTTCAGGCAATAAGTGGTGTAAGTTTGCAGACCTCTTGTTGACTCATGTTCATTAGTCTAGGTATTCTCACATTGGCTTCTCAATGTATATATTCTTTGCTATCGTTTCTTGTTAACAATATCACCTTATTCCCAAGAATTGGCAGGTTTCACTCAGTTCATACTAGGTAGAAATTCAATCTGCATTTGGATCACACTTCCTTGACACTTGTGCACAAATGTGTGCAGTATACTGCTGCATCCATTTTCAATAAGCTACCACAGGCATTCAAAGACCTTTGCGGTAATCCACGTGCTTTCAAATCGAATCTGAATAGTTTCCTCATGGGTAACTCCTTCTGATCTGTCGAGAAGTTTCCTGAAAAATAAACTGATTCCTGTGTTATATTGTTGATTGCATTTACATAAATTTATGGCTTGTATTTTTTTGTGTGTGTGGGGGGGGGGGTATGGGTTTCATAAATGTAAGGTCCTGCCCACTCGTCTTGTATAGGGTGCATAAAGGATGCTGCGTTCTCGGAATGCTATAAAATAATTCAAGCAAATAACATTAACAGTTTTTTATTACAAATAAGAAGATTGTCAATACTTAACTTGTATTTACAACAAGTGGTTGCAAGCGATGGGCGACATGCAAATAAGTGTTCATGCAAGCAATTGATATAGATCACATGTCACTGCTATCATAGCACTCTCTGATAGGCTGTGCTAATAATGTCCGAATTCTGAGCCTATATTGAAGGCGGAGGCCGCTCCTGTCGTGATGTGGTCCTAATCAGAGGACCATTGGCCAACGTCGTTTCACCGCCTTCTATTCTCTTGCGTTCGTCATCTTCGTTCTGGCACTTGTGGTTACACCAGAACGTTCCTCCCCTCCAAAAGCAACAGACCGTCGTTGGGTAGGGAGTGCGACCACGGAGGCAGGAGTGTGGGCGCATCGCTGGGCCAGAAGCTGTGGCTACAGGGGACGTCAGGCTTCTGGCCGTACCCCGCCATCAGGCCTGTGCTCTGACGGAAACGTCCCCCGGAAAACGACCAGAAGGGGACACGTCCACCTGCTGCTGGCATGAACAAGATGAAGAAGGCGGCGTCTGCTGCGGTGTGGGCGGGTCCAGCTCCATCGGTAAGACGAGAGGAAATGGAGGAGGCGAAGGCTCTGTCTCCATGGGGTCGTCCTGCAGTGTCGTGATGACACCCTCTGGCGGCTGCTGTGGCCGCGCTGTCCTCTGGATCCGCGAATCTGGGGGAAGTGACACTGAAATATCATCGTTTACATGTCAGAGACGAAGATGATTTTGATGGTGGCGCTGCAAGCCATGTGGGCCTGAAAGAAGATACATGCAAGTGCCAAGTCTACAGACGATATCGCTTCTCGCCCACCGTCTGATGCCACTAAAAACCTGTAAAAGACAATACCATGGGGCGCAAGACGATACTTGCGGCCTTCCTTCGGCACCGGATGCTGAGGAGGGTGGAGCAGAGTGCAGTGTCGGATGGCGGCGGCCGAGAAGCAATTCCACCGGCGGTGGTCCATCCCGTGGGTACGAACGATACGAGGCGAGAACAATTGCAATGCTTGATACCTGGTGTGTGCAGAGCGAAGTTTGTCCATCTACTGCTTCGCCGTTTGACTGTGGATGGAACGGTGCACTAGTTAAGATGATGTATGCCATTGTGTTCACAGAATGTTTCAAATTCATTTGACGTGAACTGAAGGCCTTTGTCTGACTCTATTACTTCAGGTAAACCTTCGAGGCAAAACATCGATGACAACACCTGAGTTGTTCTACGTGACGTTGTCGAGTTCATTGGCAGAGCAAAAGGAAACTTGCTATATGAGTCAACCACAATCAACCAACGATTGTTGCAAAAAGGTCCCGCAAAGTCTATGTGGACACGTTGCCATGGCGATTGCGACTTAGGCCAAGCACAGAATTTTTGTGGCGGAGCAGAATGATTTTTCGCACATACGTGGCACTGTGACGTCATCCGTTCTATTTCGGTGACCATAACATGCCAAGTACAGTATCGACGGGCTAACTGTTTCGTACAAACAATCCCCCAGTGTCCTTGGTGAAGTAACTGCAATACTTCTTTCTTGCAAAGCTTTAGGGATCAACACACGTGACTGTCCACTGTCATTTTGAACAAGAATCTCTCCATTCTGTACAGCGAGGCTAAACCGACGGCCAAAGTATCGGCGCACTGCAGGGTTCTGTATGCTACGCAAGGAACGAGGCCAAGATGTGTGAACGTATGTTAGCAAAATGTTCAAATCTTGATCAACTTCCATGGGCTGTGCAATTTTCTTATATTTCAGCGGAAAAGACAGAAGCAATTCAGAGTCCTGAGCATCGATGTGACAACAAGATGCAGCAGAAGCGTCAAAGTCTGTATCATGCCAATCAAAAGACGTGAAAGTGCGTCCGCATTTGCAATTTTTGGACAGTTCGTACCAGAACTGGTTTCGGCGTATGAAACAAGGACTGCAAAGGCTTGTTAACCGTTACGAAGTAGAATTTTCTGCCATGCAAATAGTGGTGAAATTTGGTCACACCATACACAATAGCTAAAGCCTCTTTGTCGATATGTGAATAGTTACACTAAGCTTTGGACAACACTTTTGATGAGCATGCAATAGGCCTGTCTTTATCACCAATTCTGTGCGAAAGCACTGTACCGATTCCGTAAGAGGAAGCGTCAACTTGCAATACAACTGGTTTGGCAGGATCAAAGTGAACTAAGCATCGATCACTGAGCTATGCATCTTTAAGTTTTTGAAAAGCTACTTGGCATTCATCTGTCCAAACAAAGGCGACATTCTTGCGACGCAAGCGATGCAATGGAGCTGCGATTTATGCAGCGTTCGGTATGAACCGAATATAATAGTTTATTTTCCCTAAAACTGATTGAAATTCTGTATTATTGTGAGGAATTGGCAAGTCGCGTATGGCTACCAAATGCGACTAAAGAGGATGTACACTTTGACTGTTTATGACATGATCAAGATACTGCAACTCAGGTTTTTAAAAAATCACACTTTTCCAGTCCACACGTTGGTCCTGCATCAGATAATACACAAAACAAAGCACGTAAATGGCAATATGTTCTTCAGGTGTACGAGCTGCTACGACAATATCATCCAAATAGTTTGAACAGTTTGTCACTTGTGCAGTCAGCTTTTCCAAATACCATTGGAAAATGGCAGGTGCGGAAGCACTGCCAAAAGGCAAACACAAATATTTAAACAAGCCCAAATGAGTATTTACTACAGACACTTTTTGAGATTCATCATCAGTGACCGAGCGGTTCTAGGCGCTTCAGTCTGGAACCGCGCGACCGCTACGGTCGCAGGTTCGAATCCTGCCTCGGGCATGGATGTGTGTGATGTCCTTAGGTTAGTTAGGTTTAAGTAGTTCTAAGTTCTAGGGGACTGATGACCTCAGATGTTAAGCCCCATAGTGCTCAGAGCCAGTTTTTAGATTCTTCATCGATCGGTATTTGAAGATACGCGTCGTGCAAATCAATTTTTGTGAAGTAGCGTCCAGCGCCTAATTTGTCCTTGAGATTCTCTGGGAGTCGCAATGGATAAGTATCAATGATAGTTTGTGGGTTGACTGTAGACTTAAAAAGTCAACACAGAGGCGAATGCGACCTGAAGGTTTGGGGAGCAAAACTAGTGGACTTGCCCATTAACTAGCTGATATGGGCGCAATAACTCCATTATCTTGCAATTCTTTAAGTTCAGCAGCGACTTTGTCCCATTATACAGTGGGAACAGTACTGGCCCAGCAAAATTTCGGCTGAGCGCTGTCTTTCAGAATAATATGTGAAACAAAATTTTAGCTTTGCCTATACCTTCAGAAAAGAGTTCTGGAAATTCTTGTAGCTAGCTAGCTACACTGTCTTTTACATTGAATGCAGACACTGTCAACACATGGTCCTGAATGCTAAAGCCAAACAAACCAAAAGAATCAAGACCAAATATGTTCTCACACACATGGGACTGTAGCACTGTGAAAGTCACTGTTCGCATATGCGAGTGATACATGGCAGGCAAAGTACATGTTTCGAGAACGGTAATGTCTTGTTCATTACAAGCCGTCAGTTGCATGTTAGTTTTAGACAGGTGTTGGGAGCCTGTATGATGTCGCAGTCTCCTGACCTTCATTACTTACATATTCTGCCCTCACAATCATATTCCTCACATCAAGACGCTTCATTCGAACCCAAACTTGATAAGATAAAGTCAATGTTGTATGAATTCATGTAAACGATATGCAAATAACTAGTAAATCGCAGGTGCGCACCGAGATTGAAATACTCGAGGCTGGCGTACAAACACACATTCAAGACACGACGGTCGCAGGTGCCTTTAGTTCGGGAGAGGCAATATGCACACCGGGGGGCCAATCCCTTCAGAAGACGAGTCAACCTATCTACGTCGGCCGGCGACCGCCTGTAGAGCAAACAGCGTTTGCCCGAGTGAAAGGGAGAATGACCCCGTGTTTGGCTTAAAAGCAAAATCCGCTACATTGTGTGGGAGCGCCCAGCCTACGCATTCTTTACAAACATAGTACGCAGTTTCAGAGGTTTTCACAGGGAGACAGCAAACGTCAAATGCCGATGCTACAGATTTCCGGATTGGTCGCCTTAAACGAAACGTCACTCTCCCATTTTAGAAGAGCAATGCTGATTGGCAGACGATATTCCTGACGCCTTGAGCTGAATGAGTAATGGAAGAGACTGAAAGATATACCCCTTCATGTCTGGTGTGGAGAGGGGCCGTTCCGTTGTAGCTCTTGGAGCGAGAACATGTAACGAGAGCGTGTGCGCTCGCACATGTACTCAAACAGCGAGGAACAAGTCTCTCCTCAGTACTTCACTGGGAGAGCCCCTCTGTTAAGAGCGAATCAGAGTGCGACTCTATATTGAGTCCTTACGATTAAGTGTTGTTCACTGTGTTGGCTGTCACACTTATTGTGCGGTGTGAACGGACAGAGTTATAGTTAAACGCCTGCGAGCGAATTTTTGAGTGGCATCGTAGTGGACTGGTTATCTGACTGGTGTACCACGCCAATAGTTAGACTAGAGGCGAATAGGAGTCCCTGACTTCATCAAGGCGTAGGGAGAGTTTGATTGGCGAAAGTCAATCCAGATAGAACGAGAGTTATCTTATTTGTCAGCAGCGAGTGGCGCTGACAGCAGTCATCGCAGCTTACGGTATTGTGCGCTACAGCTCTTGCGAACCCCATATTTCCTCCACAACAGTACACTTCACTGCATTTCACACACGACAGCCTCGACCATACCTAGCAACATTCTAACAGATAATTATTCAAGTTGAGTAGGTGCGGCTCTCAGCCATTCTTCCAAGTCAATAACAATCTTAAACTTTGTATAGAAATTTCATTAGCGAATCCTATCCTTAAGAGGTAACTTCACATTCCGAAAAGAACCCGGAAATAACTTTTTCAGTTCATAAGTAAAAGTGCCATTGTGATTTCTCAGAATTTTAGCAAAATAAATAATAATTTTCGTTAGTTTCATGTTTTTCTTACACTAACTAGCACTACTCCAGTACCCAAGTATCCCACTAGTTAAGTAAGAAATTTTGTGAATTTTTGTGTCATTTCCTTAGAGCGGACCACTCCAGAAGGTATTTATTGATGAAAGTTTTTCAGGCATTTCTCTTTAGAACGTTAGGAGCGTCTGTAATAGTGTGGGGGTGGAAATTGCATCTTGCAGGAGCCACAGGGTAAAGGGTACATCTCAGATTAATCCGTTGCGCAGAATGACAGAATAACACCCCATCGCTCACAAGCCTAACAGTTCATGTGTGTGACGATTGAGGAATGTGACAGAGGCACCCGTGTCCAACTGATATTTCATATGTTTCCCACAAATAAGTAAATGAACAAAATGTTTATCTGACTGGTGTATCACTGAAGAAACTGCACGCTTGCTAGTGTTGCTAATGCCTGTTGCAGACTTTGGATATACTGCATTAATGACATGGGCTTTAAGACTAGATTTTTGTGAGTGGGCCGAATTCTTCCGTTGCAAACATGCGGACTGTACATGTCCCTTCCTATCACAAGCGTAACACTGAGCTTGTTGGGAGAGGCAGTCTTGGCGTTTGTGCTGTAAATAACACCGAGGGCAAGACTTAATTCTGTTCGCCTGTGTAGCCACCTGTTTAGCGAACTGCTTACGCAGCGTACAGCGTTGTTTAGTCGGCGTGGCTAGTGCAAGCCGCTGTTGAGGAATGTGGCGATCATAAGCAAGGGACTCAACCCAACAAATAGCTAGCTGCTCATATGTATGAGCCGAAAAGGCACAGGAATCGTATTGATCTAGTATTTGCACTACCTGCTGAAATGATGGATCAGACTTTTTCAAAATTTGTTCTCTGAGTTCGACATCAGATAAATTGTACATGATCGCATCATGCAACATAACATCTGAATAAAAAGCACCACAACCACATTTGAATTTACAGTTCCTTGTCATACCCTGAAAATCTGTTATCCATTTGCGATAAGATTGTTCTGACCGTTTCTTGCAATTAAAGAATTGATATATACCTGCTACCACATTCACTTGTTGGTTATAATGGTCAGTTAACCACTGTACCACCTGTTCATAACTAAGTTCACTTGGAGTGGAGTTAGGGAGAAGTTTTTGTAGGAGCCTAAACACTGCACTTCCTACTTTTAATATTAGATAGGGAAGTTTCGCAGTATCTGGTAGATTATGAGCGTGGTAATGGGCCTCGAACTGTGACAACCACTCAAGCTTTTCCTCTTCTTGTTCACGAAATTGTAGAAAAGGTGGTATAGCAGCTGCGGTAGGCAGTGCTTGTTCCGTCAGGCACGCAGTGTTGGCCAATGCAACGTGTTGAGTAACGTAGAGACCTGCTATGTGTCTGGAACTGAAACGTCTGCATTAGCTGTGTGGCATCTAACGCTCGCGGCTGCGGCGCCGTAGCAGGAGGCGGGACAGGTGGGTTGGACATGTCGGAAGACACAAATGCAGCAAATAGACTAATCAAAGAAAATTTCTGCAACGCCCTCCTGAAAACACCGATTAGCAAAAACGACAAGAAACTGTTAAAACAAATAATCGCCCCTGCAAAGTAAAGACAATGAGAGAATTAAAGCGCCAGCACAATATAAACAAAAATGCCGCGGCTGTCAGGCACTCGGCTCGGTGGATACTCGTTGCCACACTAGAGGTTCTGCCCACTCGTCTCGTATAGGGTGGCTAAAGGATTCTGCAGTCTCGTAATGCTATAAACAATTCAAGCAAATAACATTTATAATTTTTATTACAAATAAGAAGACTGACAATGCTTAACTTGTATTAACAACAAGTGGTCGCAAGAGATTGGTGACATGCAAATAAGTGTCCTTTGCTATATACAATGTTCATGCAAGCAATTGATATGGATCACACGTCACTGCTATCGTAGCACTCTCTGCTAAGCCATGCTAATACTGTCCGAACAATGAGTCGATACTGAGCGGCCGAGGCTGGCAGGAGCGGCGCTTATATTCTCCTCTTGTAAAGGCCGTGGTGCAGTTCTAATCAGCGCACCATTGGCCGACGTCGTTTCACCGCCTTCTCCTCTCTTGTGTTCTTCATCTTCATTCTGGCGCTTGTGGTTATGCCAGAACAATAAGCATGATATTTTATCTTTTATTACTTTTATGTTGTAATTTAATGTACTGGCATGAACCCATGACCCTGGAGATTTGTTCCTCAGTTTGGCCCTACACAACTAGATGTGCAAAACAAAATAAAATAAAATAAAATAAAATAAAATAAAAAAGCACCAAAACTGCTTGTGTAAATAAATTAAATGGCTGGAGGTGTTTTAATTTTCATTTCACTGTCCCCTTTGTCTGTTAGACATGCTTGAGTTGAAGTCAGCTAGTCATGTGTATGTCCAAAATTACTACGGAGGCCAGGTGAGAGGAACAGTGAGGTGCACTACAGTCGCAGGTTCGAATCCTGCCTCGGGCATGGATGTGTGTGACGTCCTTAGATTAGTTACGTTTAACTAGTTCTAAGTTCTAGGGGACTGATGACCGCAGAAGTTAAGTCCCATAGTGCTCAGAGCTATTTGAGCCATTTTGAACAGTGAGGTGTATAAAGCTATGCTGATTTAGGTGAACTAATCAATAGCCCAGTATCGTTACAAGGTAAGACGAATTTGTTGCACGGCTGAACAGTAGCAGGTACAGAGTTTAGGGTGTGCTGTGGTAGTTCCAGTTCCTGGCTGGATGACTGATACGAATGAGTCCAAGTACAAAGACCAGCAGCAAAGGACCGGATGTGGGTAAATCCCTGTACAGGGAATTTTGGGGGCAGCCAGTCACTTAGGAGGACAGACAATGCTCCAAGAAATGGCGGAGAGTCAGACAGTGTTAAAGTTGGGTACGTTACGGCAATAAATCACAGTTACATATTGAAGAGAACCTGAACATATCCACGATGTCAGAAGATGAGGCACATCCAATGACACAACAACATTTCAGTATCTTTAAAACTATAGACGTTAATATTTCACAGTGAATAAACATTTACACAATGAACCTTTGAATTAACAACTTTTAATCGCTTCATGCGAGTGCAACAAATGATATTTCAGATGATATCATTGCACTATAGCTATCGTCTCTGAAAGCTACATATCTGTATCTGTTTCATTTATTGATTTATTGCGTCTTTTATGTCTTTTTTTATTACAAATTTGTTTGTCAGAACATCATATTCACCACATTTACACAGCTAGGGAATACAGTATGAACACTTCACATAGTGTCATACTTGTGTAGTTAATTAATGGACAGTTTATTATTTTGCCAGTAATTTTATTTAAATGTTGATTGCAAGTGCTATTAAAACACTTTGCTAGCTTTTAAGCAGTCGATATCATGTGTTACCAGACACCACGATTGAAAAGAGAACCAAAAGACGCTTCTGTTAAGATGGCGATGACCTGTAGTCATTTAATGTGGGTGCACTAGCGCAAGAATACTGACTTATTTATTCATGAACCAACTATTATTTATACTCACTGTAAATGATCTGAATGTAACCGACTGTTTATAGAATTTCTTTTATTTAAATATTGTTGTGGTCACAATGAGTCAAATCATGTTTGTAGTGCGTAAGAGGGATGTATTTTTGTTGGGGGTGGCCTTCAACCAATGGAGAAGCAGACAGTAGTGGAACAACAAGAAAACGTCACGTGGAGACTGGGACTTTTCGAGTGAAGAGCTCAAGGGAACGAGTCTGGACACTTTTACTTTTGTTCTTGAAGAAGGCAGAAAAATTTGGAAATTTATGGTAAGGTCTTATGAGATGAAACTACTTAGGTCATCGGTCCCTAGGCCTACACACTACTTAATCTAACTTAAACTAACTTACGCTACGGACAACACACACACTCATGCCCGAGGAAGAGCTCAAACCTCCGACGGGGGAAGCCGCACGGACCGTGACAAGGCCCCTTAAACCGCGCGGCTCCCCCGCGCGGCGAGGAAGACAGACCTGCCTGTGATATAGTGCTTCATTTGGTCATGTGATTGATAGATTCTGGGTGGTGAATGGCCGATATAAAACTTTTACATTACATGTCGAAGAATGAGGACACTTTATGTCGAGTTCTGGAAGAAGGCAGACCTGCCTGCAATAACGTGCGTGATGTGATGTAACTGACATTTTGAGCAGTGAAATGACTTGCATTTCGAGAGGTCTGAATGGATAAATTGTACCGCTTGATTCATGGAATTGTGCGTGTGCTAATTTGCGAATCATCATGTTGAACTCTGAACTATTTTGAGGAGGAGAATCTTTCGTGTATTGTAATTACAAAATGGACTTAGTTTTCACATATATTCGGTGACTATTTAGTTTGGGGATTTTGCGACCATTATCATAGCTCTTTCAATGTAACTTTACTGCATTTGATAAGGGTATTTTATGTCTGTACTTTAATTGAATACCGTAGAATCACTTCCCATTTACAAACATCAAAAAACGTTTTGCACCATCTCAGTTATGGGAGTTTCGGAATCTGTACAGAAAACTGGAATAGAGATCAACATAAACATCATTTCCGTCATTTTTATTGCTCATGAAAAGCACACATAGCATATTGCATCACCCTACAGCAAGACTTTCAGAGGTGTTGGTCCAGATTGCTGTACACACTGGTACCTCTAATACCTAGCAGCACGTCCTCTTGCACTGATGCATGCCTGTATTCACCGTGGCATTCTATCCACAAGTTCATCAAAGCACCGTTAGTCCAGATTGTCCCACTCCCGAGCGGCGGTTCGGCGTAGATCCCTCAGAGTGGTTGGTGGGTCATGTCGTCCATAAATAGCCCTTTTCAATCAATCCCAGGCATGTTCGATAAGGTTCATGCCTGGAAAACGTTCTGGCCACTCTAGTCGACCGATGTCGTTATCCTGAAGGAAGTCATTCACAAGATGTTCACGGTGGGGGCGGGAATTGTCGTCCATGAAGACGAATGCCTCGCCAATATGCTGCACTATCGGCCGGAGGATGGCATTCACGTATCGTACAGCCGTTACGGCGCCTTTTATGACCACCATCGGCGCACGTCGGCCCCACATAATACCACCCCAAAACATCAGGGAACCTCCACCTTGCTGCACTCGCTGGACAACAGAGTGTCTAATGCCTGACCGGATTGCCTCCAAACACGTCTCCAACGATTGTCTTGTTGAAGCCATATGCGGCATTCATCAGTGAAGAGAACATGATGCCAATCCTTAGTGGTCCATTCGGCATGTTGTGGGGCCCATTTGTACCGCGTTGCATGATATCGTGGTTGTGAAGATGGACCTCGCCATGGACGTCGGGAGTGAAGCTGCGCATAGTGCAGCCTATTGCGCACAGTTTGAGTCTTAACACGACGTTCTGTGGCTGCACGAAAAGCATTATTCAACATGATGGCGTTGCTGTCAGGGTTCCTTCGAGCCATAATCCGGAGGTACCGGTCATCCACTGCAGTAGCAGCCCTTGGGTTGCTTGAGCGAAGCATGTCATCGACAGTTCCAGTCTCTCTGTGTCTCTTCCATGTCCGAAAAACATCGCTTTGGTTCACTCCGAGACGCCTGGACACTTCCCTTGTTGAGAGCCCTTCCTGGCACAAAATAACAATGCGGACGCGATCGAACAGCTGTATTGACCGTCTACGCATGGTTGAACTACAGACAACACGAGCAATGTACGTCCTTCCTGGTGGACCGATTGGAACTGATCGGCTGTCGGACCCCCTCCGTCTAATAGGCGCTGCTCATGCATGGTTGTTTACGTCTTTTGGCGCATTTTGTGACATCACTGAACAGTCAAAGGGACTGTGTCTGTGATACAATACCCACAGTCAAAGTCTATCTTCAAGAGTTCTCGGAACCGGGGTGATGCAAAACTTTTTTTGATGTGTGTATTTGAGATTTACATTCTTGAATATACATTATTCAACACAATTCTACATCAATTACAGACGATCGAAAAGAACCTTTGTCATGATTCATTTAACTTGAATTTTGTGTTTCTGTGTATTGTATTAACTCGCAATTCTAGCCAATTCAGAGACTGTTTGGCTGCAGGAACACAGCTACAGGTTATTATTTGCTGCAATCAGCTGTGGAGCATGAAATCAGATACGCATGGATCGACCCTGGGACTACATCCACGCATTCCTTTTAAACAGAGCCGTGAACAGCCCAAGTACCTGAAGTATGAGTAGCCACAAGTAAAGACACAACTGGTGTGGTCATATGGGATGCTGTTTTGGAAGAACAATTACTAAGCAGGAACTGTTACGTACCATCATAGGTATAGTGCGGCTTGACTGGAAGGAGTGTCAGGAAGTGAAATTCATGCTTGAGTGTCTGCCATGTATGACAAGCATGCTATGTCACATGTACATATGTTTGCATGGAATAAACTATTTCGAGAAGGTCACGTGTCATTGAAAGATAGCAGTCAGTCAGGGCAGGCTCATCATGTCGTTATCCCTTCTGTTATTGCTGCATAGGATGTTGCTGTCAGAAATGACCAATGACGATGGTGCAAGACTTTGAGCTCATGTTGGAAATTCTGAAATTTGTGGTAAGTTTCCATGGAACCAAACTGCTGAGGTCATCGGTCGCTACGCTTACACACTAGTTAATCTAACTTAAAGTAATTTACGCTGAGAGCAACACACACACCTATGCCCGAGGGAGGACTCGAACCTCCAACAGGAGGACCCACGCAAAACCGTGACAATGCGTCACGGGTATGAGTCATGGTACCACTCATGCCATAATGACAGAGTATTTGAAGCTCCAAAAAATCTGTGCATTGTGTATTCCCTACAGCCTGATTGACACGCAGAAGTTGAACAGAATATCAACACCACTGCAGCACCTGGAATGGTATCACAATGAAAAATCTCGTTTCCTGTCCCATATTGTCACAAGAGATGAAACATGGTGTCTTCATTTTCAGCGAGAATGCAAGTGTCATAGCCAACAATGGAAGTACATTGACTCACCCCAAGCCAAAAAAAATCCAAAACTGGCCATTCCAATTCTTGGAAAGTTATGGTGCCCATGTCCTTTGACTACAAGGACCTGCTGTTCATTGACTTTCAGGAACATGGCACCACAATTAACATACAGTAGTACACGGACACTTAAAGAAATTGAAGTGCAACAAACACATAGTAATGTTGAAAGACAGCATCATTCTGTTGCAAGATAATTCCCACCTACATGCTGCCAAGATTGTTTCGCCTACACCGTAGAAGTTTCGCCGAGAAGATCCTAAATACAGTCCCCATATCTTCCCATGTAGTTTACATGTACTTGGAGCCCTGAAGGAAGACATTTGTGGCCATCAATTTGCTTTGGACGAAGAGGTGCTCGCCTGGGTACAATCACAGTTCCATAGGCAACTGCAAACATTTTTCCATGCAGGTACTAATTGGCTTGTGTCTCAGGGGGATAAATGTATTAACAGGTATGAAGACTACTTTTGAAATAATAAACAGCTGACTTACTGTTTTCCATCTGCCTCATTTTCATTTGACTGCCACTTATACAATGCACTGAGGCCCATATGATAATTCTTTAGCTATCGCAGCCACGCAGCAACGGATATAAAATACTTTACTGTACTTACATTGATCACATTATGACACTGATGTGTAGGAGCCCTGTTTTATACAACAATCGTGTTGGTCAAAAAGATTTCGGGTTTGCAGCCGGTCGTCGTAAACTTCATTGCACGATATTTCGGCTGGACAACTGCCAGCCATCTTCAGGTGAGCCGATCAAGGACATGGCTGGCAGTTGTCCAGCCGAAATATCGTGCAATAAAGTTTACGACGACCGGCTGCAAACCCGAAATCTTTTTGACCAGTTGATTCGCCGGGAAAATTTCAAATTTTATAATAATCGCATTATTTGATATTTTCAACAGTATATACACATCAGTCCATTCTACAAATAAATTTGTAAATTGAGCAGCAGGTGTAGGCCACGAATGTACCATTTAGACTCCTCTAAAACTGAACTTTATTAATAGTTAACCTCTTTATAGCTGCTGGCAAATTATTGAGAATGTGAATAATGGACACTTTCCTGGACTTAAGTAAGTAACTTTACACTTTTATGCTCATTTCTCTTATGCCTTGTATTGATTCCATGAACTGAACTGTTCGTTTTAAACAGAGATATGTTAATTATGACAGATTTCATTAAGGAACTGACATGCTGGCAAGCATTATCCCCATATTCTTGAACAGGCAACTGCAGGACATTCTTGAGCTCAAACCACAAAATATCTGTATTATACACTTATGTGCTCAGAAAACTTCAGCTTCAATTGATGGGTTATCGCTAACAATGATCCCAAATGATATTATCGAATGAAAGTTAGCAAAGCAAGTTGGTTTTTTCCTTTTATATCGTCTAGGAGAACATAGTTTTGAATGGCAGCTTTCTATGATAAGTTTTCTCAGAGATCCTAGAGTGCCAGATTTGTTGGTAAAATCAAGCTTTCAACGATTTCCTCTATCATCATCATCATCCAGAGTTATGTCATATTTATGGGCTTTTTAGTACAAGATGAATCCTGACTATGATGACAGAGGAAATCAGTGAAAGTTTGAGTTTATGAACAAATCTGATGTGACCAAAAATTATATCACCTATGAGTGACAAAATTTGTTTACATACTTCAGCAGTCTGTCATATCACAAACTATTTTATATTCTGGGCAACCACAGCCACTGAAAGGCATGATGTTAGAAAGGACTCCGCTCTCAGCTGGTAAAATGGTAGTTTATAAAAACACGATCGGTTTCGCGGCTTTAAGCTGCATCAGCAGGCGAATAATGTTAAAAGATCGTAGGCACACCCATCACTACTAGTCAAAAGTTACTATATTCTCCGAATAGTATCGTTTGACTCGGAGCGATGGGTATACATATGATCTTTTAACATTGTTCACCTGATGATGCGAGTTAAAGATCCTAGTCAAAAGATACTATTCAGAGAATATAGTAACTTTTGACTAGGACTGATGGGTATGCCTATGATATTTTAGCATTGTTAACCTGATGATATGGGTTAAAACCGTGAAACCGGTCGTGCTTTAAGGAACAACAGTTTTACCAGCTGTGAACAGAGTTCTTCCTAACACCAAGTCTGTGATATGCTCCTCCCAACTGAATTTAATATCAGGTTGTATAACGAAGAATTTAATATCGTCTACCTCTTCTATCTGCATGACATCATATTTTAAGCGAATATTGGGAGGAAACCTCATACAGGTTCCCAGTCACACACGGTACACCTTTTCAAAACTGGTTTGTCAGCAGTGCCACTGATAGGCAATGCTAAACAGTGGCGCATCTGCATTAAGGTGGTGGTAGCCTACCATTAAGCGTCACAGAAGTGCAATCACAATGCATGTCTCATGTCATCTACCAATACTTTGCTAGCAGTAGCACCACTAAGAATTACTTCTTGGTGACACTGTGTGAAGGGTCTCTAAGCACACACATGTTCCCAGAAACACAGATGATGCAATCCCTTTTTTACAGCAGTTTCTATCAGAACAGTTGACACAAAGTATGAATGCATTTATGTTAAACGTAACTGACACAAATAGATGTTGAAATGGTTCCACGTAAGAAATATCACTAGCCATTCTACATTTAAGAAGAATATCTAAAATATTGTCTGTCCATTTACTCTGAAGTCTCAAGGCAATGCGCTGTGTTATGAATGCAGAACACTCACAAATGTATTTCACTTCTTTCCTTCAGGCTACCGAGCCACTGCCAGCTGTTGTCAGCATTGTAGTAGTGTTGCAGCACAAGCAGTGTGCCATTAGCAGAGGTAGGAGCGCAGGTTGTAGGCATATCGCAGCATGGCCGCTGGCGTGGCTGCATGCACCATGGCGAGGGGCACTCGCACTTTGGGGTCTGTGTGCAGAAGCCACTGCAACTGTGATCCGCCATCTGCTGGACACACCAGCCAGCAGCTCCAAACCAGGGCCCTGCACACCAAATCCAATGTTACTCCATATTATCTTACATATGCTCAATGCATACTCGCCTCCATCAATGAGGTAACTCATGCATACATGTACAAAGCTAGTCAGCTCAGATGTAGCTGGTTTAAATCCTCTAATTTCCATTATCAATATGTGGTCTGCATGGGAAGAATAATTGGTGGCACGTGGATTCTGATCACTGTACTGGCGCCAATAGTCTAGTTTAAAAAGGTAAATGGGTCATCAACCTGAAATTTGATTTGATCACAACAGTACTTTTCTAGGGAAGGTCTTCCTGCAGGTGGTATGTCTTTGTCTTTTCATGGCCTAAGATTGACTTACCCAGCCAGCTACAGGAGAACTACAGTTTAATATGATCTCCAAACCACGATGACACTTGTTATTTTTCATATTAACAAACACTGCCAGAGGTGAAAAACCTTACAAGCGACAGGTAAAAATCCCAGCACAAGCTGGAGATCAAAACCCACACCTTTGAATCTGTTGCTGGGCACTTTGTTACTGAACCACAGAACCTGGACTTCATCTTGTAGTTATCCAGCCATCTCATGGAATAAGTCAATATAAAGCTATTGATGGTAATCCATGTGTAGCTGGAATTTCAAGATCAGAGTCCCCATTGGCATTACTCGCACTTAGAAATATTAGATTTTAACGTTATGTCATCATCACAGACAAAGAGTAGAAAGGGGAAAGAAAGAGTGGAAGAAAGAGGAAAGAAACCTCCACTACTTGTTCTAAGCAGTATTCTGATTTTCGCTGGAATTTATGAAATCCATAGCAAACCTAAATAATAATGGGCAGACAGTTATTTAAAACCAACTTTTCGAACACAAGTTGAGTATCTTGGCCACTGCACTTCACCTTGCAGTGTTCCTTGAGAGAGTAGTTTGTGAATGCCTTCCTTTAATTTTAGGAAGTACAGATGTAGTATGGAAGTGTAGACTAAGGAGTCCACTCGAGATATTGCCATCTAAATCTGGAGCATTCTATTTTTTTCTTGAGTTTTGGTTTGAAATGTCACTTTTTCATCAGTGCTTGTGCATTGTAAGGGCGTGATTATGCCCCGAACAACAATGAGAAGAGGTAGTGTGAAGGTCGATGCAAGTATGTAACTCGCTATTCGCAATTAGCACTAAGGGGCCATCAGGTTTGACGAACCTACTATACAGATCACTATTATTAATGCCAAAGGTACATGTAATTGAAAGATTTTGGGTTTAACCCGAGACCTTTAACATATAGTATAGTGATAAAGAAATTTAATGTCATGCCTTTGCTTCCCTTTATTGTCCACCAGTATTCAGTCTCAAATTCGAACGCCACCACACAACCATACATTAATTTCTTCTGCTTTAGAGGGTGCACTTTCATTTCATTAATTATGTATAACAACACGAAAAGGACACACCATGCTGAAAGACTCATTACAATAGTTCACATGGCACAGATCGCCCTATGAGGAGAGAACGTGGGCTTTACCTCAATATTGCAGTGGGTTCTAGGTACAGGCTTGACAATGTGTCACTGTGTTTGGGTTCGAACTAACGACTAGGCGAGGGACACTGAAAGATAACTGAATTATGAAAACTTTGCCAATCAGAAAACTTGGTTAAATACAAATATTATAATCGTGGTAAATTTCTGCACAACCTGTGTCATGGGAGGAGAAAATGATTTTTCATTGCTTTGTAAAGGGCAATAGCGAGACTGCAGTGGGTGATTTCTGATCCAGCATGCACATCAAGGATATATGCTAAACAACAGAGATTTTCCAGTAAACTTGTGCCATGCTTCATGTTTGTTCATTAGCAGGAATGGTGACTGGATGTTATGTGGAGGGAAGAACATATCAAATCACACGCAAAGTAGCAATTGCAAGGAATAGGAAAGGTTAGAATCTAATGTCCCATCGAGATCTATGTCAGTACAGATGGTACTCAATCTCCATTGGACAAGAACGGACAAGAAATGGATGTGGCATTTTTGTTGAAACCATTACAGTATTCACATGAAGTGAAACTTCCTAGAACGCAGTTCAGGTTGACCAGGCATGGTCTGCGACCTGCTTCATCTGGACGATCCAGTGTCATTGGCTCTGTATCAATCTCTTCTGTTTGCACTTTCATAGAAAACACAAATTCGAAATATGCTGCTATGATGTCCTTGGATAAAATCATTTTGGTACTCTTGTGATGTAAAATTTGAAGAAAATTACTTGCAGAGTATTCGACACAAGAAGGTATTTGATGGCAACTAATATACACTCCTGGAAATTGAAATAAGAACACCGTGAATTCATTGTCCCAGGAAGGGGAAACTTTATTGACACATTCCTGGTGTCAGATAAATCACATGATCACACTGACAGAACCACAGGCACATAGACACAGGCAACAGAGCATGCACAATGTCGGCACTAGTACAGTGTATATCCACCTTTCGCAGCAATGCAGGCTGCTATTCTCCCATGGAGACGATCGTAGAGATGCTGGATGTAGTCCTGTGGAACGGCTTGCCATGCCATTTCCACCTGGCGCCTCAGTTGGACCAGTGTTCGTGCTGGACGTGCAGACCGCGTGAGACGACGCTTCATCCAGTCCCAAACATGCTCAATGGGGGACAGATCCGGAGATCTTGCTGGCCAGGGTAGTTGACTTACACCTTCTACAGCACGTTGGGTGGCACGGGATACATGCGGACGTGCATTGTCCTGTTGGAACAGCAAGTTCCCTCGCCGGTCTAGGAATGGTAGAACGATGGGTTCGATGACGGTTTGGATGTACCGTGCACTATTCAGTGTCCCCTCGACGATCACCTGTGGTGTACGGCCAGTGTAGGAGATCGCTCCCCACACCATGCTGCCGGGTGTTGGCCCTGTGTGCCTCGGTCGTATGCAGTCCTGATTGTGGCGCTCACCTGCATGGCGCCAAACACGCATACGACCATCATTGGCACCAAGGCAGAAGCGACTCTCATCGCTGAAGACGACACGTCTCCATTCGTCCCTCCATTCATGCCTGTCGCGACACCACTGGAGGCGGGCTGCACGATGTTGGGGCGTGAGCGGAAGACGGCCTAACGGTGTGCGGGACCGTAGCCCAGCTTCATGGAGACGGTTGCGAATGGTCCTCGCCGATACCCCAAGAGCAACAGTGTCCCTAATTTGCTGGGAAGTGGCGGTGCGGTCCCCTACGGCACTGCGTAGGATCCTACGGTCTTGGCGTGCATCCGTGCGTCGCTGCGGTCCGGTCCCAGGTCGACGGGCACGTGCACCTTCCGCCGACCACTGGCGACAACATCGATGTACTGTGGAGACCTCACGCCCCACGTGTTGAGCAATTCGGCGGTACGTCCACCCGGCCTCCCGCATGCCCACTATACGCCCTCGCTCAAAGTCCGTCAACTGCACATACGGTTCACGTCCACGCTGTCGCGGCATGCTACCAGTGTTAAAGACTGCGATGGAGCTCCGTATGCCACGGCAAACTGGCTGACACTGACGGCGGCGGTGCACAAATGCTGCGCAGCTAGCGCCATTCGACGGCCAACACCGCGGTTCCTGGTGTGTCCGCTGTGCCGTGCGTGTGATCATTGCTTGTACAGCCCTCTCGCAATGTCCGGAGCAAGTATGGTGGGTCTGACACACCGGTGTCAATGTGTTCTTTTTTCCATTTCCAGGAGTGTATAAAGATTCTCCTTTTCATGTGGAGCACAGTAATCAATACAGTGACTAACTTACTAGTTGTTTACTGTCAATGCGAGTACGTCATACTTGTTACACAGCAATACAGTCTACCACCGCCCAAGTTCACTTCCAGCCCAATAAGTCAGCTTCCTGATTTCACTCTCCCCCAGCCAAATTGCACCCAACACTATAGAGTGAATAAAATAATTTTGTGATTGACATTTGCAGTGGTACGGTAGTGTTGCCAGTGTGCAGCCAGCCATGCTTGACAAGGTTCTACATGTACGCACCAAAGAAACAGATAACACAGCCTGTGTATGTGTGGCGCTCAAGAAAGGACTTTAAGTGGTGATTGGCCCTACCATTCAACTCACTGAGACGTCCATCACAAAGTTATTTTAGTAGATCTCCAGACTGTGGACAAGGGAGAAACACCAGGTATGTCACCTGGGAAGGTAAATAAAAAATTGAAATTAGCTGCTAAGCTTGTTGCAACTTACATGACAAGAGATAAAAATTACAACACCATAAAAGTTGACATGCAAAAAACGTAAAATTGTCATTAAATTCATTTCGTGCTTGGATAAGCTAATGATTAGCATTTCAGCCCAATCTGTGCAAGTAGGTAGGAATATCACCATATGCATTCTGTATATATGGAAAAAATTACGAAGCAGGGTTGTCACTAAGAAACCTCATTTGAATGTTGATTGTTTGTGAGAAGATCGTGCAATGCCTCCTGTAAGATGGACAGATGTCAGTATTGGAATTTGACAGTGGCACATTTTGGCCTATCCATGACACAGCTATTCGTACTGACCAGGATCCAACGACTGTCAAGCGAATATGTTATCAATGGTTTTAGGAGGCCACACTCAATTCCACGAGGGATCTCAATGGCCTCATGCAACCAGCACGTGAGAGGATGGATACATATTCCTCCCTTAGCTGTGGAGGAAAGTACAGCCATACCACGTAATTTGAGTCAGGAAATAGACTTGTGTGTCCCCATTGACAGTGTGATGACGCCTATAGTACCACAGACTGACGACAAGGCAACCATTATTGTGGCTTTCTTTGATGTTACAGAAAGTGAGCCACATCGCCAGTGGTATGCCAAAGGACAATGCTGGACACAGGAGTGGAATAATATCATCTCTTCAGACGAGTTCCAGTTCTGTGTATGGTTTACGACGTAGCCGAGCGTGGAAGCTTCAAGGAGAACAAATGTTGCCAGATTGCTTTCGTCATTGTCATACAAGCTTAGCTCCTGGCATGATGGTATGCTGTGTCACTGGGTACACAATAATACTTCTGGTTTTTAAAACTAGTAATGTGGATAGCACCTGTTACATTACTGACATGTTTAGGCCACTGACTTGCCATCTCTTTGAGGCCTCCTTCTCGTTATTTATCATCAAGGCCACGCAAATATGCTTTTGCCCACGTTGTCCTTACTTACCTTGATACAGAGGACCTTCTGCCATGCACCTTATAGTGGCTTGTGGATTATCTATGCAGATGTAGATGTACATGTAGATGTACATGTAGATGTAGAGGATGTTCGGCTATTGACCTGGCTATCACGTTCTCCATAACCCTCGCTAGAGCACTGCATCTATGTGACGAAATCATGTGAGCAGCATGTACATTACTCGCTTCCACGCACACGCAATAGCATGCGGCCGACTGTTTCTACATTCGGCATCACATTGTTTCACTTGGTATCGTGCAGCGCTCACTCACCGAGTGCTGAGTGACAGCTGCATGGCCCTTTTGTACAGGTAGGAATCATTAACACAGCCTCATCACTGCGCAGCGCCACTAATGGAGCCAGCATGCGGTGGAATGCATTTAGGATAAGAATTTATTTTAGGTGCCGATTTTCCATGTTTTCTATGGAGCAAGTGACTGCTGTATATATGAGATTCATCAAGTATTACGGTAGCACAGAGACTGAGTATGATTATGTATAATGAAACTTACTAATCGAATATTGAGTGTTATAGCAGGACATTGATTTAACTGTGGAAGTACAAATTTGTGATAATGAAAGGCGATGCAATAATTCTCACATTCAGTCTCCAGCTAAAATCGCACTGATATGGAGACATATTTTTGACAGAACAGATGAAAGGGATTTATGTTGATGGACATGACAACTGATTATAATTGTGTACTTTGTTTACAATTAACAAAAAATTTCGGTCCAGCTACGTTGTAAGTTCTCTTAAGTAAATCGAGCAAATGAACTAATAGGACTTGTTACAGTTGATAATATTAACTGTAAAGACCACAAAGAGAAAGGAAGTATAAGATATTGTGGTAAGAAGAGATGGGCATTATTATAATAAATTTCTATCTGGATAATTACTGTATTCGAAAAAATGGATCATTCAAAAAAAAATATTCGCTAATAAATAATGAATATCATATACTGCCATTGCATTTCTTTGTTTATTTTTTGCGCAGAATTCTATAACTAGTATTTGTTTCCTTGACTTGGTGCAGCTGCTATTTGAAAAATGATATATTAATGAGTTATACAGAAATTTGTTTCAGTGGCACAGTGGTTTAAGTTCCAGGTTACCAAACTAAAGGTTTGGGGTTCAGTCCCCTTTGGGTTTTATGATTTTCTCTGTTACTGATGGCTTCTTTTGCCTATAACAATGAAAAAATGTGGAGTCAAATCGCTCCATTGACCTAGCTATCAAGTTATCTATAACCCTTGCTAGAGCACTGCATCAATGTGTTGAAACCATGTGAGTAGCATGCCCATTACTCGCTCCGCATGCACACGCAATAGCATTCGTTTGTTCGTGTTTTTAGTGCTAGAAAATGAGTGAGCTAAGGAGGAACTCAGTGGTTGCTAACGATTAACATGACCAGACGTTTAACCTAAACTCCCCTACAGAGTATATGGAATGCTGCTGACCTTTTGAAGTCATTCGAAAATGTTTTGGGATGAACTCGGAGAAAGTTTCCGTTAGAAGATGGCATAATTTTTCGATGCAACATGTGTGTATGTAGTTACATACAGTTTTGAGGCTCAAAAATTTCAGAAAGGACACTGGGTTTGGATAGACAAAAGAGCTCATAATATTGCAGCACAGCGGCTACGTTTTTTTATAGCGGAAGACTTTTTACACCTTTCTACACCAACCACAATTATTGCAGCATTGTCTTACGCACAATTTAAAAACAAATAGTTCACCTGCATAGATGTCTATGATCGAAGGAGCTTACAACAAAAATAGACATATAATAACCAAAGAAATATCAAAGAAATTGGGTCACGAGTTTCAAATCATGTTATGTCTTAAAAAGAAAATGTTATTTTTAATATGACTTGAAAAGTGAAGATAACAAGGAATTATTACGAACTATTTACAAAATAAAAATACAATAGAACTGACGATTTCTCAGTTTTTGCTGAAGAAAATTGTGATTTGAAAATCTTGTACTGTTATCTTGAAATAAGGACGACTTCAGAAGATACTCTTCACATGTCTGGAATATGTTTTCTTTAGTGTCTCACAATAGCAGATATTTGCAAATAAAATAAACATTCTGATGAGATGTAAAAAAACGTTGTTTTGAAACCTAATTTAAAAGGAAAAAAGTACATTTGTTTAACAAATAACAACTGGTGTACTAAGTGTTGCTCCATTTTAATTTATCTATTATTCGCACAGTTTTTTATCCATAGATGGTGAATAAATATTTTTGGTTACATAATGAATATTATTTAGAATAAAGATTTTTATTTGATATTCATGAATAATGAATAACAATTTTTAATCTGTGTTCATCATTTGTCATTTGAATAAATGAGAGCGAAAAGCAGAGCCCATGTGCACACTGCAGATTCACATTCTATATGCAAGTGACTGTGAGCATGTGATATCTGTGTGTCTGTGGATAAGCATCTGACATTTGCATGGACACAGCCAAGTGTTTACTCGCTTGAGTTATTAGGTGAGGAAGCAGAGGTCATAATCGGCAACTTCCACGAATTTTCACAAAATCTACATTGTCCGCAGCTCGTGGTCGTGCGGTAGCGTTCTCGCTTCCCACACCCGGGTTCCTAGGTTCGATTCCCGGCGGGGTCAGGGATTTTCTCTGCCTCGTGATGACTGGGTGTTGTGTGATGTCCTTAGGGTAGTTAGGTTTAAGTAGTTCTAAGTTCTAGGGGACTGATGACCTCAGATGTTAAGTCCCATAGTGCTCAGAGCCATTTGAATTTTCTTAGAAGCTTGCTCTGTAACAGTTACTCTTCTTGATAATGAAACTGCTATCTTTTCGTTATTGCTTATATTTATAACAATGTGACTTTTCATGCTTTCCCGACGGATCTGTTGCAAATACGCTTCTTGGGTTTGCCGCCGGATTGTATTGTGTAAATCGTACAATATTTCTTCGAGGCAACTGCTCGACATCATCAGGTGGTGGTAGCTGCTGCTGTCACTGCTACAGGGCGCGACGATTTACACAATACGATCCGGCGGCAAACCCGAGAAGCGTGTTTATAACAATGCTTTGAAATTAAATAACATATAGCACATAATTTTCAGTTTTTGCAGTGCAAAAATTAATAACTACCTGCTTTAAGTCTGATTTGCCTTCCATCATGCATTGCTGTTTACAGTATGTAGGCAAATTATCGAATTTTTCCAGTCAACTATAAGTAAATAGATTTCACATACACCATACCCCCCCATGCACCACACCAAACATTCTCATAGAGAATATATAGGTATAAATCACTAGATCAGATTGTTCAAGATAACAAGTTGGGATTTAGGCGAATTAAAACACTCAAAGCAATTACTATGTTAGTGTAAGGTTAATAGCAGAAACCATTTTGTTTATCGAGATACGAAAGTAATTTTTCTAAGTTGAACTATATACTTTTTTAATAGTAGTTGATATCTCTGGAAGAGGGAATAACAGTGATATACAATGTGTTAGCGTGAAAGTTTTCATAAAATAGTAGCTGTACAATCTTCCACACAATTATTACATAAAAGCAACTGGTACAATTCAAATAAGTAGCTGTTTCTCGACTCTGGTGCAGTAATTGTGATTTTTGCTATCAATTACATCACTTTCAGTGGTGCTGGAGTCGCCTCTACCCCATCCCAACACTTGGTAGAAAAAAATCTAAAATATTGGGAACAACCATTTTCTGCTCTGCAAAACATGGTGAGAAATTAAAATTAATATCCACTGTGTCAAGCTAAAATTAAGAATTAGTTATGAAGGAGAATTGTTCTCTCCCTCTTGTGCCATGGATGAAGATGTTTGAATTTGTTTTATACTATCGTACACTCTTTAGACTTGAAGAAGATATCCTGCAAAAATTTCCCTGAGCACATTCTGTCCTCTTTGAACTAGTGAGCCTCAGTTGGGGTTTTCCACTAGAGGGGTCATGGGTTTGCATACCAATTATGACATTTTTCATCATAAATACGTACTTTTCGTGATTTTTGCATTTTCATGTATTACACAAACATTTATTACACATTGGCGCATCACATGCGTCATGGCTTACATGCCTGAAGCCCAGAGACAACATTGCTTTTAACAAACTTCTAGAATTTCACAATTTACACACTCTTTACATATCAGATTAGTCCATCTTTGTGGATGTCGATCCTAGGGCAAGTAATTAAGTACTGTTCTGGATCTGAGTCCCAAGAACAGTAATGGCAACGGTTAGCCAACTCCCCATTTCAACTTTTGTGAGGCTTTTGGCAATGACACAATACATTATCAGCCTATAATAATATTTTATACAGTGGTCTCTGCAGACAATAGGATTTATTATTGTTTCATGTGTTATAGCAGACATTAAAGGAAACTCAGACAATCTCGTTTATGCACACAGCATAATAATATCAAAACGATCCTCACTCATTAAATTGCCAACAACATTAGGAGACTTCTTTTTCATGGCACTTCTGTCAATCACTTCACTATGGCCACATTCTTAGAGTGTATTTCCTTCCACTCTTTCCCATCTTCACAACACACAACTCAAGCTTAATTTTAGCTTCACACAATGCATATTAATCTGAATTTTCCATCATGATTTACATAGTAAAATTTTTTCAACATCTTGGATTTTTCATGTCAAGTGTTGAGGGAAGGTAAAGGTGACTCCACCACCACTGGAAGTGATGTAATTCGTATGGAAAATCGGAATTACTGCACTAAAGTTGGTAAAAAAGACATGCCGTGTCCCTGTATTCTCTCTTTGAGAGCCATCAACTACTGTTAAAAAAGTATATAGTTAAACTTTAAAAAATGAAGGTGCATCAACATGTCGATAAAGAAAAGAGTTTCTGCACTATGGCTAGGATCTGAGAAACGTATTCCCTTCTACTTTCTCACATTTTCACAACACTGATTACAATCATATTTGTGATGTTAACACCCTCAGTCCTATTTATTGGCAGTCTTCTTTAGCATGCCAGTCTCATTTACAATGAATTCACAAGGTTCATAACATCAGTTGTGTACTTTGAACCCATGTTTTCCACGCAAAGGTGGTATCTCTGTTACACAAATACACACACATAAATTGTTCCTAACTGTCAATCAATCAATCAATCAAATTTTATTGTCGTTCAGCTCATAAAGCAATAGACAACGTCAAGGTAACTTACATTTTTAACATTAATTACTAAATACAATTTAGTTTGGATAAGATAAGGCCATCCGCTAGATACAGTGTTGAAAGACAGTACTTTCAGTTTCAAAAAATTCGTCGACTGTGTAGAAAGGATTTTTTACTAGTATTCTGTACAACTTAGCTTTGAAGATATTGACAGGTAACTCTTTTAAATCTATGCTTAACTTATTGTACAACTTAAGTCCAAGAACTAAATATGAATTTTGTGACTTGGATAGTCTTTGATAGTACATCTAAACATGATTTGTTCCTGGTGTTATGGCTATGTACATCCCTTCTTAATGATATATTTGAAATATTGTTCCTAACATACAATAGAACATTATAGATGTACAAGTTTATTACCATCAGGCATTGCACTTTAACAAACAAGGGATTACAGTGTTCTAACTTATCTGAGTCGGTTATTATTCTTACTAATTTTTTTGTAAAAGTAGAATGCCCTTTACGTGACTGCTATTGCCCCACAATAAGGTTCCATATGATATGATACTTTGAAAGAAAGCAAAATATGCTGATCTTATATAACTATTAGGGACATATCTTTTTAAGTTTCTAATTAAATAGATAACTATTGAGAGTCTGGCAGATAAATGTTTGACATGTGGTTCCCATGTCAACTTGTTGTCTACTATAATGTCATCGGCATACATTATTGTGTGAGAGTTTACAAAAGATGGCAGGTCATTAATCATAAGTAAAAACAATAGAGGTCCAAGTACTGAGCCCTGTGGCACGCCAGACCTAACATTAATCAGATCTGACTTCTCCCTGTTAATGCATACAACTTGTTGGCGGTTCTCAAGGAAGGATTTAATCATATTTATGCTGCTATTAGCAAAACCATAATAGGATAGCTTATTCAGTAAAGTATCATGGTCCACACAGTCGAATGCTCTGCTCAGATCACAAAATGTAGCCTAAGCAAATCCCCTAGTCTCAAACACATCCAGAACAAATTTTACAAGAGAATCCATAGCATCTGTTGTGGATTTACCTTTCATGAATCCATATTGTTTGTAACTTATTAAGGTTAAGTTATCTAAACATGTGCTAGCTTGATTATACATAATTGTTTCAAGAATTTTTGAGAAAACAGGAGTTAACGATATTGGTCTGTAACTAGCAGGACAGTTCCTATCACCTTTCTTATATACTGGGACCACTCTAGATATCTTTAGTACATCAGGAAACTTGTTTTCAGCTAGACATTTATATATATATATATATATATATATATATATATTGCATATTGAAGGACAAAAAATTATTTGTATCTGCAAATACGTGATATTTGAAGTTGGTAGTAGGAGTAAATTAACATAAAAAGCCATACACAACCTCTGTTCACAAGCACTGTGGTGGTACTATATAATCAGTCCACAATGAGTCATTTTCACTTTGATGAAAGTGTACAGTTTTAGGCCTTATTGCTGCCTACTCTGTGTTCCCCATTCTACAGTATTTTGAAACTCATACATATGCACTCATACTAACTGCAGCGTGTTCCAAATAAGGTGCCGGGATTTTGAACAAGTGCTAATGAAAAGCTTTTCTACTGAGGATAAAATAAGCGAGTTTTGTTTATCGTGTCATATGGGGCCAAACATTGTCTTTGACATCTGCCAAAGAGTTGTGCACTGTTGTGCTGCCGCTTTGGCTCACATGCCATTATCATATGCTGTTGACAGTGCAACAGAGGGCACAGTGCATTCTTTGGTACTGTGAGTTTAAACCAGCTGTTAATGTGTTTCGAGGTACAGGAAGCGTGCTGAAAGGGCATACACCCAGCTCGCTGAGACCAAGTGACGACAAAGTTGAAGAAATCCGGCAGTCTTGTGTCAGAAGCCTGAAAAAAGATCTTGCCCAACGAACTCTGCAGTTAAAGGTACTTAAGAGAACACTTTTCATGCATGAGAAGTGAGACAGCATGCCTACAATGATCAGATTGGACAAGAGATAAAACTGGCAGATCGCTCTAAGTGTAAAATCTTTGCTAGTTTAAAGCTAAATAAAATTGATGACAATCCAAATTATATTAAAGATGTGCTGTTAACAGACGAAGCAACATTCCATACAAATGGTGATAGTAGTAGTACTAGTAGTAGTAGTAGTAGCTTTATTCATCTGTAGATCTCTTTTTACAAGGATATAGGACATTAGGACATGTCAAAGTATTTACAAGTTTAGACCAATTTAAAATAAGCTACACATGTATTTACAGACTTCCAGTTAGAGACAATCATTATATTTACTCCTGGTATACAATACGTTATTTACAAATAACTTATTAAATAATGTAATGTCACACTGTTCACTCATATCTCATTATCAGTCACTGCACACACTATATGCACTTGTTTCATAACACTATACCCATCCACCCACCCACCCACCGACATACACACACACACACACACACACACACACACACACACACACACACACACAAATACACACTCACACTGGTGATCTCTGGGCTATTTACTGTACCGCAACTTCCCATTTGCCATCCTGATAAACTGAGTAAGCATCACTCCATATTGAGTGATATGTTGGGCTCAGAAAGTGGAAGAGGTGTTAATAGTCACAGTTGCCAGATATGGGGTTCAGAACAACCTAACATTGTTGATTATTCTTCAAATTGAGGCTTTTCCCTCTTTCTACCCTAGTGTCATCAACACCATGGAAAGGAGGCAATTTTTTTCTGAACTTGTTGTCCCATACAGAGTGATAAATCACTGTTCTTGGTATACAAGGCGAAGATTAGTGTTTTTATGTCCTATCGACTTCGAATTTATTAGTGATGGAACACAAGTTTGGATTACGGAAAGATGGAGAAGGAAGGCGACCATACTCTTCTGGAGGAATTATCTCGGCATTTGCCTTAAGCAGTTTAGGAAAATAATGGCAAAACTCATTCAGGATGGCGAGACATAGGTTTGAACTATTGTCCTCTCGAATGTGAATCTAGTGTACTAACCACTGCACTGCCCCACTCGGTTTGTTATGTGAGCCATTAGGTTACACCAAGTCTATCCCTGAGATATATTGTGGAGTTATCGTGTGGAATGTCTGAGAAATCTGTATCATCGATGTCTTAATATGTCAGCTATTGGATCCCTCTAACAAGCTAATGTTGTTACATGACTTGTCTGTATAAATTGTTAATTTCCAAGTATAGCATGTAACTTTCATTGATAACTGAGTTAAACGATCTCTTCATTCCACTGTTATCTGCCTTGGTGTATCTATGAACACAATTCAAACCTTATGTTCAAAAAATAATACCATGGTCATGTGGCATCCAGATCTACATGCATGTTCTTGAGCATTTTCATCTCATGCTTAAGAGTTGTACAGATTAGTGCCGAAAGAGAGATATAAAATACTTTGCCGTGTTACCAGTCTGCTTTCTATTCATGCCACACAGTCCCACTGTTCTCTCCTAAGGTAAATGTAAACTCTGGTGTACAATTCACACAGGGATATATACGATTAATTCAGACTATTCACGCCACACAGTCTCAGTGCTCTCTCCTAAGGTAAATGTAAACTCTGGTGTACAGTTCACTCAGGGAGACATAAGATTAAATCAGACTAGACATCAACACATTAAATGGAATGTCAACACATAACTTTACTTAGTTCAGTACTGAACGAAAAAGTCTGAAGATAGCAACAGAGTTAAGGAACTAGCAATGATGAAGTTCATTAGTGGTCGAAAGTAAAATTCATAATGGATGTTCTTGACATAGTGTGTACAGTAAACCACCGAGAAGTGAAACAATAGGAAAAGTTTCGTCGAAACATAAACGATATGTAGAAGGTAATCCACAGAGTCTTTCAAACTTTTGAATTGTTTTAATTTTCCTTTCTAAGTATCAACTAACAAAAAACTTTTCACTAGCATGCTGCATCCTCCCTATCAAGAAATCCTCAGTTCAGTCACAACCCCATAATATCATACCTTTTATAAATGCACAGTGTAGGGTTTTTCTTTTTCCAGGTATTTGGTTACAGTTATCTGGCCTATTTCCTGGAATGACGCTGATAGGAATAATATCAAAGTCATTACGGAACCTTTATCATATGTAACGGGGAAAAAGCAAACACTAAAAACAAAGACTAAGAAGAAACAAAAGCACAAACTCTAAAAGTATACTATCAGACCACGTCTGGAATTGGTAAATTTTCGATGTCAGCAAACGACGTCATTGCTCCCCACTAACAACAATGTCAAAACTTTCTTGCAGAGAAACCTTGATGACACTCTGTTTCGTTGATAGCCTATATGAATGCAGCCATTTAAAATATATTGTGGAATGTTTTTATGTTATGTTCAGTCAAGAACAAAATGCTCGTGATTCGGCTTCTCAGTCTCTATCTAAAAAAATATATATTTCTCAAGCTATCGCTATCACTTCAAAACATTAAATAGAATCAGTTCATTTGCATGTATCAAATGGTTCATGGTTAAAGACCTCCTTATCTTTCAAGGTGCAAGGTAGTGCATGACTGAAGAAATTTAGTTTAACTGTCCACACACTATGTAACCAGTTTTAAAAATTTACAGACTTTTACTCACCATAAAACCCTGTAACTGAAGGATAATTAACAGTTTTCTCCCAATAGTTGTAATATAAGATATAGTACTTAAATATGTTAATATTTACAAATGCTGTATAAAACAGAATATTATGTCTCACAACCAAAAAATTGTAGAAAATGCCAGAAGCAGCTTATGGCAGTTTCTAGTAAGCATTCCTTCCATTCCTTCATGTGACTGTAAAATGTGTTACTAGATTGAAACACCTACCAGGAAACATCATGTGTTTCTAGGTACACTATCATCTATGAATTACACCCTCCACTACCTGCTATCAACAAAGAATCTGACATGGATCATGACTGTACAAGTAGAACTGGCAAACCATAGGAAGCTTATTAAAGGAACACATATAGGCAAAAGACCCTCCACTAAGGAAGAAAAAACATTAAAGAACTGACTTCCTAAATGTAAGTGGAAAGAAGGATTACTCCTCTGGTTTATAAGCTCATATAGACATAATTGGCAGATCACTGTTCACATCTGAAGTGCTTCATGAAATATTGATAGTTATGGTTGCATATTTCGAATTTGTACTTTGTAAATTATGATGTTATCAGAGTTGTGAGAGTTTGTTGCTATTATAGTTAATATTTTGACACATATGTACTTCTCAAACTTTCAGACATATGCTTTTCAAGGACTACATATTGCTGATTTGTAATTTCTTTGACATTTTGCTAAAGCTCTGTGTTGTTGTTGTTGTTGTTGTTGTGGTCTTCAGTCCTGAGGTTGGTTTGATGCAGCTCTCCATGCTACTCTATCCTGAGCAAGCTTCTTCATCTCCCAGCACCTACTGCAACCTACATCCTTCTGAATCTGTTTAGTGTATTCATCTCTTGGTCTCCCTCTACGATTTTTACCCTCTGCATTACCCTCCGCATACTAAATTGGTGATCCCTTCATGCCTCAGAATATGTCCTACCAACCGATCCCTTCTTCTAGTCAAGTTGTGCCACAAATTTCTCTTCTCTCCAATTCTAACAATACCTCCTCCTTAGGTATGTGATCTACCCATCTAACCTTCAGCATTCTTCTGTAGCACCACATTTCGAAAGCTTCTATTCTCTTCTTGTCTAAACTATTTATCGTCCATGTTTCACTTCCATAAATGGCTACACTCCATACAAATACTTTCAGAAACGACTTCCTGATACTTAAATCTATACTCGATGTTAATAAATTTCTCTTCCTCAGAAACGCTTTCTTTGCCATTGCCAGTCTACATTTTATATCCTCTCTACTTCGACCATCATCAGTTATTTTGCTCCCCAAATAGCAAAACTCCTTTACTACTTTAAGTGTCTCATTTGCTAATCCAATTCCTCAGTATCACCTGACTTAATTCGACTACATTTCATTATCCTCGTTTTGATTTTGTTGATGTTCATCTTATATCCTCCTTTCAAGACACTGTACATTCCGTTCAGCTTCTCTTCCAGGTCCTTTGCTGTCTCTGACAGAATTACAATGTCATCGGCGAACCTCAAAGTTTTTATTCCTTCTCCATGGATTTTAATTCCTACCCCAAATTTTTCTTTTGTTTCCTTCACTGCTTGCTCAATATACAGATTGAATAACTCATCATGTAACCATACAGTAAAGCTGCATGCCCTCGGGAAAAAGTACGGCTGTAGTTTCATCTACATCTACATCTACATTTATACTCCGCAAGGCGGAAGGCACTTTACATGCCACTGTCATTACCTCCCTTTCCTGTTCCAGTTGCGTATGGTTCGCGGGAAGAACGACTGTCTGAAAGCCTCTGTGCGCGCTCTAATCTCTCTAATTTTACATTCGTGATCTCCTCGGGAGGTATAAGTAGGGGGAAGCAATATATTCGATACCTCATCCAGAAACGCACCCTCTCGAAACCTGGCGAGCAAGCTACACCGCGATGCAGAGCGCCTCTCTTGCAGAGTCTGCCACTTGAGTTTATTAAACATCTCCGTAACGCTATCACGGTTACCAAATAACCCTGTGATGAAACGCGCCGCTCCTCTTTGGATCTTCTCTATCTCCTCCGTCAAACCGATCTGGTACGGATCCCACACTGATGAGCAACACTCAAGTATAGGTCGAACGAGTGTTTTGTAAGCCACCTCCTTTGTTGATGGACTACATTTTCTAAGCACTCTCCCAATGAATCTCAACCTGGTACCCGCCTTACCAACAATTAATTTTATATGATCATTCCACTTCAAATCGTTCTGCACGCATACTCCCAGATATTTTACAGAAGTAACTGCTACCAGTGTTTGTTCCGCTATCATATAATCATACAATAAAGGATCCTTCTTTCTATGTATTCGCAACAACATTACATTTGTCTACGTTAAGGGACAGTTGCCACTCCCTGCACGAAGTGCCTATCCACTGCAGATCTTCCTGCATTTCGCTACAATTTTCTAATGCTGCAACTTCTCTGTATACTACAGCATCATCCGCGAAAAGCCGCATGGAACTTCCGACACTATCTACTAGGTCATTTATATATATTGGGAAAAGCAATGGTCCCATAACACTCCCCTGTGGCACGACAGACGTTACTTTAACGTCTGTAGACGTCCCTCCATTGATAACAACATGCTGTGTTCTGTTTGCTAAACACTCTTCAATCCAGCCACACAGCTGGTCTGATATTCTGTAGGCTCTTACTTTGTTTATCAGGCGACAGTGCGGAACTGTATCGAACGCCTTCCGGAAGTCAAGAAAAATAGCATCTACCTGGGAGCCTGTATCTAATATTTTCTGGGTCTCATGAACAAATAAAGCGAGTTGGGTCTCACACGATCGCTGTTTCCGGAATCCATGTTGATTCCTACATAGTAGATTCTGGGTTTCCAAAAACGACATGATACTCGAGCAAAAAACATGTTCTACAATTCTACAACAGATCGACGTCAGAGATATAGGTCTATAGTTTTGCGCATCTGCTCGACGACCCTTCTTGAAGACTGGGCCTACCTGTGCTCTTTTCCAATCATTTGGAACCCTCCGTTCCTCTAGAGACTTGCGGTACACGGCTGTTAGAAGGGGGGCAAGTTCTTTCGCGTACTCTGTGTAGAATCGAATTGGTATCCCGTCAGGTCCAGTGGACTTTCCTCTATTGAGTGATTACAGTCGCTTTTCTATTCCTTGGACACTTATTTCGATGTCAGCCATTTTTTCGTTTGTGCGAGGATTTAGAGAAGGAACTGCAGTGCAGTCTTCCTCTGTGAAACAGCTTTGGAAAAAGGTGTTTAGTATTTCAGCTTTACACGTGTCATCCTCTGTTTCAATGCCATCATCATCCCGGAGTGTCTGGATATGCTGTTTCGAGCCACTTACTGATTTAACGTAAGACCAGAACTTCCTAGGATTTTCTGTCAAGTCGGTACATAGAATTTTACTTTAGAATTCACTGAACGCTTCACGCATAGCCCTCCTTACGCTAACTTTGACATCGTTTAGCTTCTGATTGTCTGAGAGGATTTGGCTGCGTTTAAACTTGGAGTGAAGCTCTCTTTGCTTTCGCAGTAGTTTCCTAACTTTGTTGTTGTGCCACTGTGGGTTTTTCCCGTCCCTCACAGTTTTACTCGGCGCGTACCTGTCTAAAACGCATTTTACGATTGCCTTGAACTTTTTCCATAAACACTCAACATTGTCAGTGTCGGAACAGAAATTTTCGTTTTGATCTGTTAGGTAGTCTGAAATCTGCCTTCTATTACTCTTGCTAAACAGATAAACCTTCCTCCCTTTTTTTATATTCCTATTAACTTCCATATTCAGGGATGCTGCAACGGCCTTATGATCACTGATTCCCTGTTCTGTACAGACAGAGTCGAAAAGTTCGGGTCTGTTTGTTATCAGTAGGTCCAAGACGTTATCTCCACGAGTCGGTTCTCTGTTTAATTGCTCGAGGTAATTTTCGGATAGTGCACTCAGTATAATGTCACTCGATGCTCTGTCCCTACCACCTGTCCTAAACATCTGAGTGTCCCAGTCTATATCTGGTAAATTGAAATCTCCACCTAAGACTATAACATGCTGAGAAAATTTATGTGAAATGTATTCCAAATTTTCTCTCACTTGTTCTGCCACTAATGCTGCTGAGTCGGGAGGTCGGTAAAAGGAGCCAATTATTAACCTAGCTCGGTTGTTGAGTGTAACCTCCACCCATAATAATTCACAGGAACTATCCACTTCTACTTCACTACAGGATAAACTACTACTAACAGCGACGAACACTCCACCACCAGTTGCATGCAATCTATCCTTTCTGAACACCGTCTGTACCTTTGTAAAAATTTCGGCAGAATTTATCTCTGGCTTAAGCCAGCTTTTTGTACCTATAACGATTTCAGCTTCGGTGCTTTCTATCAACGCTTGAAGTTCTGGTACTTTACAGCTTCGACAGTTGACAATTACAATACCGATTGCTGCTTGGTCCCCGCATGTCCTGACTTTGCCCCGCACCCGTTGAGGCTGTTGCCCTTTCTGTACTTGCCCAAGGCCATCTAACCTAAAAAACCGCCCACCCCACGCCACACAACCCCTGCTACCCGTGTAGCCGCTTGTTGTGTGTAGTGGACTCCTGACCTATCCAGCGGAACCCGAAACCCCACCACCCTATGGCGCAAGTCGAGGAATCTGCAGCCCACACGGTCGCAGAACCGTCTCAGCCTCTGATTCAGACCCTCCACTCGGCTCTGTACCAAAGGTCCGCAGTCAGTCCTCTCAACGATGCTGCAGATGGTGAGCTCTGCTTTCATCCTGCTAGCGAGACTGGCAGTCTTCACCAAATCAGATAGCCGCCGGAAGCCAGAGAGGATTTCCTCTGATCCATAGCGACACACATCATTGGTGCCGACATGAGCGACCACCTGCAGATGGGTGCACCCTGTACCCTTATGGCATCCGGAAGGACCCTTTCCACATCTGGAATGACTCCCCCCGGTATGCACACGGAGTGCACATTGGTTTTCTTCCCCTCTCTTTCAGCCATTCGCAGTTTGCAAGGCCATTTTTGTTAGTGTTACAAGGCCAGATCAGTCAATCATCCAGACTGCTGCCCCTGCAACTACTGAAAAGGCTGCTGCCCCTCTTCAGGAACCACACCTTTGTCTGGCCTCTCAACAGATACTCCTCCATTGTGGTTGCACCTATGGTATGGGTATCTGTATCGTTGAGGCAAGCTATGTGCTACTCACTTATTATTATTTTTATTGTTTATCACATTAAAATATTTTATGGTAGTTAAAATGTATTATTCTAATTTTAATGCATGTTATATATTTTACTGTTATTATAATCAACACTGTACACGTCTGTGGCACATTAAATGTGAGGGGAGACAACAAAATACATTTCAGGGGGAGAGGTTGTGAAAGAGTGACACTAACTATGACCCCGTCCCCCTACAGAACCGAAAAATATAAATATATCCACACCAGCTCTAGTCTGCTCTATACAAGCATCTTGTTAACATACATAATACTTAACTAATTTATTACAAAACGTCCATTGTTCCATTTCAGGCGAAATAGCAAAAAACGGGAGTGCCAAGACATTGGGTGTGGACAAAGTTCCTCAAACTGAAGAACTGTCACAATAGATAGTGCATAGTTTTGCCTTTGTGTCTTGTTGTCTGCTCGCATTCAGTGTTTGCTGAAGTTCTGTTACTCCTTTCAACAGTACACACATGTATTATGTGCTTGGAATTTCAGTCCAAGTTATACTTCTACATCGATCTACGTAATTACTTTGCTATTCACAAGTAAGTGCCTGGCACAGGGTTCAATGAACCACCTTCAAGCTGTCTCTCTACCATTCCACTCTCGAACAGTGCGCGGGAAAAACGAGCACTTAAATTTTTCTGTGCGAGCCCTGATTTCTTTTATTTAATCATGATGATCATTTCTCACTATGTAGCGGGTGCCAACAGAATGTTTTCGCAATCAGTGGAGAGAGCTGGTGATTGACATTTCATGAGAAGATCCCATCTCAACGCAAAACGCCTTTGTTTTAATGATTGCCACTCCAATTCACATGTACTATCTCCTCTATTTCGCGATAATGCAAAACGAGTTGCCCTTCTTTGTGCTATTTCGATTTCATCCGCCAGTCCCATCTGATGCGGATCCCACACTGCACAGCAGTACTCCAGAATAGGGCGGACAAGCATGGTGTAAGCAATCTCTTAGTATATCTGTTGCACCTTCTAAGTGTTCTGTCAATGAATCACAGTCATTGGTTTTCTCTATCCACAACATTATCTATGTGATCGTTCCAATATAGGTTATTTGTAATTGTAATCTGTAAGTATTTATTTGAATTTACAGCCTTCATATTTGAGTGACTTATAGCGTAATCGAAATTTAGCGGATTTCTTTTACTACTCATGTGAATAGCTTTACACTTGTGCCTCTTTAGCAACATCTTCATTACCTGTGATTCCACTCTGTGATTTCACTAAAATAATGGTAACAGACTGGACTTCTTGTCATATCAACATTTACACTTCAGTGATATTGTATGCAATACAGTTATCAGTATCGCCAACGCTAAAGTTTTGCCAATATGTAATAGCAGGCAGAAAATCACTGAGTATAAAATATTTAGATCCAATCATCGATGAGCAAAATTATAGTCCTTCTAGCATGACCTGGTGTTGACTGGACTGTCAGCCCTAACTTTCTTTCTTCCCTCTATCATGACTGCAAGTTCCACAGTATTGATTGGTAATGTTAACCAAGTATATTAATGCAAACATGGAAGATCTTATGGTATAGTATTGTGGGGTAAAACTAAATCACACTTAATAGATACCTTCAAACTACCGAAAAGAGCTATTCGAATAACAACACACAATTATCCAAGAACTCGCTGTAGGCCCCTCTTCAAACAGTTACAAATACTCACATTACCATCACTGTATATATTTAAAAGCATTCTATGTGCAAGAGCACACCTGAACAATTTATATACCAATGAGGACTGCCACAGTTATAATACTTGCAAGTGTAAAAATTGACACGTAGAAAACAGAAACCCAAAAGCCTGTAAGTTATTTTGGAATGAAGCTTTACAATGCTCTGCCAGTGTCCACGAAAGAAATAACAGAAGAAGTAAAATTTAAACTGGACTTGAAAATTACCTTTTAAGCAAAAGTTACCAAGACATAGCTGAGTTCTTTGAATGTGGGTAAAATGATTGTCTTAACATTTGTGTATATGTTCATGAGAAATGCTGTACTCTCAAAAATGTATTGAAAATAGCTGTTTAAGTGATATTCTGTTATTATGTTTCTATTACATGTACTTTGCATGTTAATTAAACTTGTGATGATTCCTATATCACGTAAATGATTTACAGAAAGACAGTAAAGTTAAAAAATGAGAATGAAAAGAAGTAGAAACCTCTTTCAACAGAGTCAGTAGCTTAGGTACTATCAGGGTGGATATGACTTGTTTCAGGGGACTGTCTTGAAGGTTGTGTCAGTATTTTACTATTTAAGTATGTGCTATGTTAAAAAGGAATGACTCTTACTACTTTCACCTGCAATATTGTTACTGAGAATGTGTGTTCAATCTGTCCAGTTGAGGTGGCCTCATTATCTGCCCATAATCCCACTGACTATTTACATACAATTTATCTAATGGAGAAACAATCCTAGTTGTCCAGAAGCGCCCAATTAACCATTTCGAGGGTCAAACTTGAAACAATCTTTATGGGAGCATTCTGTTCAACTTGAGCTCATGTCAAAAGGAAATCTGCATTGATGCATCACCAGCTTAGATGAGTCCGTGCCTCATGGCTTCAATCAACAACGTGCAGTATATTGATATTTGTTAATTCTGTCAAGACAGATGGCCATGGCCAATCCATGACAACCAGCGCCAGAATCAGTAACTGCACATTCCATAACGTGTTTATGCAATTGAGATGTACAGACATTATAATGTATCTCATTGTATTGACAGTTGTCTCAGACATCTTGACAACTTGTGTTGTTTGTATTTGAATTCATAATCCTTATATACTGTACATTTATTGCAACACATTCTCCCAACCTCAGATACAAAAACTACGCGTCTTGAACAGGCTAACACTCCCAGAGTCTTAAATTTGCTTTTACGTGTAGGTCTCTGATTAAATCCAATTTCTGTCATCTCCCTTCGCTCTTCCTCATCTGCCTTCTACATATCAGGTATTGCTACTCCTACTCTTTATAAATATCAGAATCACTTCTGTGTTCAACATAAACTACAACTCAGTTCCACCATATATATTAATAGCCTATGCTCTCTCCGCTTCCTCTTCATTTCTACGAAATTTTCTGTCCAATAGCTTGAAAGGGTCATTCAGGGGTTGTCAACTAGCTTGCAGTCATTGTATCAAATCTGTATGGCTATTTGACAAAAAATAAAAGAGAAGCACCTAATTAGCACAAATAAGAAATTAAAGCTGGTGCACACCCTAGATTATCGAGCTATCTACTTGAAGTGTTGTGTGAGTCTGAAGTAACCTCTTTGGTTCGATCCAGCTGTTGAGCTTTGAACTGTGACAGAGTGGAGGGACACATGGTTTCTGGCTACTTGGTACACAATGGTATGACACAGTTGTTTGTGGGTTGCCACTGGTGGAGTTGGAATGCTGTCAGTATGTATAATAATAGTTTAGTGAAACTGCATCAGTGTAGCTAAGCTTGTGCATAAAGGAGTTTCAAGTTTGGTTTCCTACCTTTCACAATTATAGATCTCCTCTACTATGGTTTATTGTTTTCAATAATCTTGTCATAGTAAATGCATAAGTCAACTACAAATGTTAATCTTTTACCCCAGAGAACTGCATGGCATTCAGTCAAATAAATAATTAAATTTTGGGTCCTCTCAAATTTAGATCCACACTACCAATCGTTTGGTCATTGCTTTCTATTACTTAACGATATGTAAATTAGCATCACATGTTTGGAACTGGAGTTTCTTGACAAGTTGCTTCGTGTAGGTTCATGCGGCCTTTGTCACTGGAGTACACGTTTTAAATTATTTTTGTCGTGAAGGGACTTAGTAAAAGCCGAGTTTGCGTTTTCCATGATCTTTAGGAATAGTTTCACTCACTCTTTGTGTAATCATATTTCATGTCTGAGAGTTGTTGGGAATGAATTTTTGTATAACACTGATGATTTTTCAAAGTAAGTGTACGTTTATTTAAGAAAGAACTTGAATGTTCAGAGATTTTGATGTTGTCTGTCACTCAGTGGGAGTTTGAGACAACATACCCCTGCTCCCCTCCCCCCCACCCCTCCCCCATGTCATGGTGGCGTTAGGTATTCATAACTAATATATGTCAATACAGTTCAGATTTGTTCTAAAAGGAAAGCTTCTTTTGAAAGTGGTAAATTTAGAGCATGTGACACAATGACTAAATATACCATTGTTATAAGGAAATTGGTGTCACATTAGTAATTATTGATAGACTCATCTGTTATTCAGCCGCTGATTTGTCCTTTTGGAAATATTATAAATGACTGTATGCTTTGCCAGTTTATATCAATTTTAAAACACTAGAATTTAAAATTCATTTTTAGACATTGTGGCATGGGTTACTGAAGGATAGAACTGTAATGTTTTCCAACATGTTACAGTACATGCATGCCACTACTTTTATTACAGCCAATGTTTGCATCACAGTTGTAAGTGCAGGTCAGTCGACAAGCATGAGCTGATTAAGACTTGCATGGAAGACGTTTTAAGTTGACAGGTTATGTTTAAATAATTGCACTAAGTAATGGAAATATGTGCTCTTTTGTGAGAATCAATAGTTTATTCAACAATCAACATTAAGCAGATAGTTTAAAATCCACTTCAAGACATAATATTTCTTAATTGCAATATGACCGAGCGAGGTGGCGCAGTGGTTAGACACTGGACTCGCGTTCGGGAGGACGACGGTTCAATCCTGCATCCGGCCATCCTGATTTAGGTTTTCCGTGATTTCCCTAAATCACTCCAGGCAAATGCCGGGATGGTTCTTCTGAAAGGGCACGGCCGACTTCCTTCCCCATCCTTCCCTAATTCGATGAGACCGATGACCACGCTGTCTGGTCTCTTTCCCCCAAACAACCAACCAACCAACCAACCAATTGCAATATGTTTCATCTTACATTATTAATTATGGTAGGTTTCAAGCTTATCTATTTCTTTTTTATCTCAGTGTACACTCTTGCCACCTGCTGGAGCAAACCCATCAACTTTCACCTATCATAAATGGAAATAATGCAACCAACAGCAAGAAGCAACTAGCAGCATTGTTATTCTGTGATACATTAGCGTACAAAAGTTAATAGTGTTGATGATAGGTAGCAAATCGGTCAGTGAACAGCTTCAATAATTCCATGTTATGGGTCTAAAATTACGATAGCATCAACAACATAATATGGACCACATAACTCCAAAAGAAAATACATAAACAAGTATTGCCCCACACACCAAGGAACTGGGGCTCATCGAAAAGGCCATATAGATTCGAATCTGTGACTAACAAAGTGGCTATAATCATAATGGTGCATAGAATGGAACTGTCATATTTGAGAAATTACAGATCATTTTTCCGAGTTTTTAACATTCTGATGGGAGCAATGGTAAAACTAGCATCCTTCCACTGCAGACACTGACACCACCTCTAATGTGATGGCACAGGTAGACCAACCACAAGTGGGCTACTGGTTATGAATGATCCTCAAAGAAGTAGTTATGACAGTGAGATTCTTCTGACATTAACTATAGAGGTAATAATCAAAAGATCCAGTTTTCCTCAAATTTGATGTGGCAAAAAGATCGAAAACATTGTACACAGGGATGTCGTCGTGAGAATCTACATTCTCAATTCTAACATGAAGTTTATTGGATGAGTCACCTGGTCAGCCTGGAGGGTGCGAGGCTTGGTGGTGCGATGGTGGTGGACATAGGGGCGGCAGCACCCAGACGCATCCATGTCCTGGCAGACACCACTGAGCGACGCGTGATGGCGCCGATGTACACCTCCTGCTCCGCCACGTCCGTCTGGGCTGTCACCTGCATCACACACAGTCGTGGCTTCCTCAGTTTTTTTCGCTGACATTAAGCAAACTGGCAATATACCACAAGAATGTAAACGCTGTAAGATAATCACTCAGTGCTCAGTAGTGACGGTATGCCCTGGTGCGCCACACCAGTGCCTCTGACGAATAAACAGCGTTAAAATAACGTTTTAAGAAGTTTAAATTTTAAAAAAAGCACCCCAAGGAGGTCACAGTACTGGAACTCCTTTCCTTACAAATCAAGAGCTGGAACACTATATTAAAAATCTAGAAAACCATCTGATACCTTAAGAGCTGCTGGCAGTGTAGCAATGTAGGCTTCCAGCAAAACAGAGCTGCATAAATTAGTTTCTGTCACTCACCACCTACATTGAGGGGGATTTAAAGAAATAAAAAAAAAATAAAAAGCTTGAAATTCCAGCTATATTCACCGACCCATCAGCAGCCTAGAACACAGTGTGGAGAGAAGACATGATGTACAAACTTCTTCTTGTTAATTCCTTGCAAACCAGCCACCCTACTAAATGATAGTATGCGAAACAACTGAGTGTAAAATGTGGTAAGTAGTGCCAGTGACATAGGGACGCTAACTCAGAACATCAACCAAAAAGATAGACCTCTGCAGGTGACGCCAAGCGTTGGTAGACAGACAGAACACACAAGGTGGCAGACGGGTGCAGAATAGCAGGAGAGACAGGCACAGATAGACGGGGAAAGAGACAGAAGGGTGACAGGTGTGGATGTACACACAAGTTGTAAGACGAGATGAGTGATGTCGAATTATGTAAAGCAAGAAAGAATAATAAACAGTGCTGAGATAGAATACAAAAAGGAAAGATAGTGGTGAATACTGACTACAAAATGCCTGAACAAGTTTAATTTTGACAAAACGCTGCATAGTGAGAGAGGTAGTGCTATAGGCAAAAACAGTATAAGATAGCAGTTGGTGTCGCGAAATATCAGCGGAAATAATAGTTCATAATACAAAACAGAATGGGTGTAAGTCTCTCTTATTTCAGGTAATCATTTACCTATAAAAATGCCGCAGGTAAGGATTGATGCAACATTTCTCAGCGTCACCACATCGCAAGCTATCAAAGAACTGAATAGTACTGCAACATGTAAAACTCTTCGGCAGTCGAAGACGACGATCTGAAAATGTTAGTGGTTTGCATATAACACAGTGTTGTAACTTTCCTTGCAGTCAGATTCCAATAGTAAATACAGCCAGATTCAAAAATATAGACAGACATATAACTCCGTTGTTCGTAAATGTTAACATTCAATCGATAGATAATAGAAGTCACATTACACTTGCCGAAATTTGACTGTGCTAGGTAGCATATTGGCTTCCTATATGAAAATAAACAGTGTGACAACGAAAGATCTCTATACATGATCTCTATACAAGATCTCAATGCACGAATAAACAGTGGGATAACGAAAGGGCAAGTTATTCTTCGTTCAGCTTACCAGGATAAAATAGCTGTCGTATTATGCGTTATAAGTGAAAGGGCACTTTATGCCTGTTGTCCCATGCCAGGAAAAGATATCACATACAATATACCTGTCGCCCTGTGCCGGGATAAGAAAGCACACATGTAATAAATTCGGCAGCAGAAAACTCAAGATACAGATTGAAAATACTACACTTACTCACAATGAAACACCAGAGAATTTGGGGGTAACCCTTGATAGAACCCTATCATTCATAAAACATCTTAAAACCGCACCAGTCGACCACATGTACCAAATGCAACCGTACAGAGGGAGAGGGAAAGTTTCGTACGCAGCAGTTCAAAGTAAAAATCAATGGTCTGCACAAGCCACGTACTTGGAACACCGCAGTAAACGGTGTGAAAGATTTTGCGACGGCGGTTACATTTTAGACAGTACCGTCTACAGCTCTTGGAGCAATTAAAATGGCAAGATTGGGGCAGGCTCCTTCAATTTTACATCACAATGCGGCAAGTATTTGTGAATGAATATTTCGCCTCCAAGCTGATATACAGAAGCGAAGCAACCTTCCATTTATCTGGAAAGGCTAATCGCCACAATGTGAGAGTGTGGGACAATGAAAATCCTCATGAGATTGTGGCTCATGAACGGTATTCGTCGAATGTTTATGTTTCCTGTACAGTGTCACAGGCGAAGCTGTATAGACCGTTTTCCCTCTGTGAGAAGACAGGGACGGGCACATCAGTGTTGCAATCGTGGTTGTTTCCATAACTGACTGCTGGTTCCGAGAATTTCATCTTTCAACAAGACGGGACACTCCCTTATTGAAGCATCGATGTTCATCGCTACCTAAACGACGAACTTCCCCATCGCTGTATTGGGCGTAATAGTGAAGATGGTGTGGCCACCCAGGTCGCCTGACTTAACGCCTTGGTTTTTTTTTTTCCTTCGGGTACACCGCAAAGAACTCTGGATTAGCTCAGAGAACGCGTCTATGATGCTGTGATGACCAATGACAGGATGTTGCTACATAAGGAACGAACTTGACTACCGCTTGAACGTGTGTCGTGTGATTAGAGGGGCACTCACAGAATATTTGTAGAGTACAAAACTCAAACTTGGTGAGCTTACAGTTCTAATCATGCATCATTCATATTTGTAGATGTAATATATTGTAAAATGACCATGCGAATCAAGCACACCAACAAAATATATACATTTATTAATGTTCATGCACCTACCAACATTGCCAACAAAAAAGAACCGGAGAAGACAGAAAAATTTTGGGAAAAACTCGAAACTGAAATGTCCAAAATTCCAAAGGAGGATGTAAAAATTCTTCTAGGGGATTTCAACGCGCAAATTGGCAAAGAGAGGAAATATAAAAAAACAGTCGGTAATTACCCTGCACACAAATTCACAAACAAGAACGGCATGAGACTCATCGAGTTATGTCAGCAAAACAACCTAAAAATCGTGACAACATCACTTCGAAAAGACCCCAAGAAACAAAAAACATGGAGATCACCAAACCTTCAGCTTGGTGAATTTCAAATAGACCATGTTGCGATCTCCTATGACTTCCAGAAAGAAATACACGACGTTCAAGTCCGCAGAGGGGCAAATATAGATTCTGACCACTACCTTACCAGAGTTAAAATTAAATTCACTCCAAAAAGGAAACGCCAAAGGAAATCACCACTAATTCCCAAATTTGACTTGAAAAATATCAAGGAATCAGAAATTACAGAAGCATGGGATAAACAACCAACAAACAACTGGAAAGATTTCCGAACGAAAATTATACAGAAAGCAAGAGATTTGATTCCGTTAAAGAAAATATCCAAGCATCCATGGTGGAATTCGAATTGTGATAACGCATTAGAAGAGAGACAACAAGCCTTTTTAAATTACAGTTGTGACAAATCAGAAACCACACAACAAACATTTTTCAAAGTGAGAAAACAAACAGCTAAAATACTTAGACAAACTAAAAGAAAATACCTTAATGAACAGCTAAACACAATTGAAGAAAACTTTAAGAACCACAACACTCAAGATTTTTATAAAATATTCGCAAATCAAATCAAAGGATACACTCCACAAAATCTCTGCTTCCGGAAACAGAATGGAAAATTGGCACTAACTAACAAAGAAAATTGCCAAGAACTAGCTAAATATTTCTCACAACTCCTAAATTGCCCACAACCAAGTACAAGATTCCCCAGATTACAACCAGAACACACGAATGAGACTTCACTACCACCATCTCAAGAAGAAATTTATAGTCACATTAGAAAACTCAAAAATAATAAATCATCGGGAGAAGATGGAATTGTAGCTGAACTACTGAAAAACCTTGGTCCAAATTCGTTAAAAGAGATCACTAGCATCATCAAAGAAATTTGGCAGACAGAAAATATCCCAGAGGAGTGGAAGTGTGCACTAATTCACCCATTGCACAAAAAGGGAGAGAGATCAGACGTAAACAACTACAGAGGCATTTCACTTTTACCAGTTACCTACAAAATTCTATCTGCATGTCTCCTAAAGAGGGCACAAGAACAACTAGAACATACAATTTCAGACTACCAAGCAGGCTTTCGTCCTAATAGATCATGCCCGGAACAGATATTCAACCTTAAAACTATTTTAAAGATTAAAGCAATCAGGTCAAAACCAATAATCTGCACATTCGTTGATTTCAAAAAGGCATACGATTCCATAGACAGACAGTCTCTATGTCACATTCTCGAAGAACGAGGCCTAGACACTAAAACCCGAAAACTAATTGAACAAACACTAACAGAAACCAAATCAAAAATTAAATTCAGAGGGGAAATTTCGGAACCATTCTCAATTAAAACAGGAGTAAGACAAGGAGATGGGATCTCACCACTATTATTCAATATAGTTTTGGACAAAGTTATGAAAGAGTGGGAAGTAACACTAAGGAAACAAAGCTTTTGGAAGCCAATTGAACTAGGAAGAGGTAAAGGAAAATTGAACATCCCTTATTTAGCGTTTGCAGATGACTTGGCAATTATAACTGACAGTGAAGAAACAGCAGTAAAACAAATTGAGACACTTAAAGAATGTGCTGAGAAGGTTGGCCTGCAAATCTCCTTTGAGAAGACAGAATTCATCTGCTCAAAATTAGATATTTCGAAACTAAAAACAAAGTATGGTGAAATAACTAGAGTCAAGCACTTTAAGTATCTCGGTGAAGTTATTGAACCAACAGGACTTGAGAAAATAGCACAAAAAAACCGATTACAGAAAATCAAGAAAGTATTCGGACTTATTCAAAATATATATAACAAGAAATGTCTATCAAAAGGCACTAAAATCAGACACTACAACACAGTCATCAAACCAACAGTCACATATGCAAGTGAAACACTCTCCCTGAATAGAAAATTAGATTTACACGAAATTAAGAAAGTAGAGAGAAAAATTATTAGAAAAATCCTAGGACCACGATACACACAAGATGGATACAGGCTGCAGACTACCGAGACAACCGAAAAAATATCAAACATCGAGGCAGATATCAGGAAGAGGCGGATGAAGTTTTATGGACATATAGACAGATTACCTGGAAACAGGTTAACTAAACGTCTATTGGACTATATGACATCACTTAAGGCAACAATACCCTGGGTAACTGAAGTTAAGAAGGATTTGAAAAAGGCAAAAATTGACATAACAAACACATCAGACCGGGATACATTCAGAAGAAAAATCGACAAGTGGAAGTTTACTCCAGAGACGGAATCTAAACCTTTCCGACCAAAGTGGACCGAAGAAAGGAAGAAGGCCTTTGGGGAGGCAATGAAGAAATACTGGGGAAATAAGAAGAACATTAAGAAATGTTAATCACCTGCTTATCGTTCTCCCATGGGGACATTCGCTAATAATAATAATAATAATAATATTGTAAAATGTAGAGCTCTGAAAATGAATGAATCATTTATAGTGATCCTGTAAATAAATAAATAAATAAATAAAATTTCAGAACAGTTTTCATCACAAAAAATCGTTACCTGTTAATTGATGTACATGTAAACCATCTTTCTCAGTAGGCGCACTGTGACTTCAACAACGCAATATATAAGAAACTATCAGCCTCGATTGCGGTAGTGAAACCAACCTTTACCTAGGTTTCAGCCCAAGTAATTGAGCCTTCTTCAGAAGATATACCTGAATCTATAATTTGTCTAAGAGGGCATGGTCTAGAAATAAAACTAAACAGCCTGAATAGGCGTAGTCACATTTTAAAAATACGGTACATAAATGTGACTACGCCTATTCAGGCTCTTTAGTTTTATTTCTAGACCATGCCCTCTTAGACAAATTATAGATTCAGGTATATCTTCTGAAGAAGGCTCAATTATCTGGGCTGAACTTAGGTAAAGGTTGGTTTCATTACCGCAATCGAGGCTGATAGTTTCTTATATATTAGATTATCACGACTGCTGACTAGGCTGCAGTGTTGAAAGTACAAAAATACTTCAATAACGAATGGAACCATTCGGCTTGTTTCCCCCGTTCAATCTATCAACGTGGCTCAAAGCACCCAGTGTCATTTTACAGCAAGAAAGATTGCCAGCACCGCAAGTTGTTCACCGAATTGGCGTACGGCACAGCGACGTCATTCGAACGTAGCTTAGCTTAGAGGTACGGTATCGGGGATGATAGTGATAATATGCAAGGGGTAGCCAGGTAGGAGAATGTGTATACCTACAACATAACAATTACCACACTGAAATTTAAAAAAAATGCTGTTTTTGAAAAAAAAAAGTCAGTGTCGTTTTCCCAGGGTATAACACATACAGGGTGTCCAGGAGGAAGGTCAATATTCAAGGATACGACAGAAACGATCAATTGAAGCAAAAGAAGTCTAATTAACATCGGTTATAAAAAGCATACCTTAAGTGCCAATGAGCACTTCTTCATTTCGATACTGTTAAAAAATCTCTTCTTCTGCAAGCTCTTTGCTTTCTATATTTTGAGATGGTAATATGGACCAAAACAAAGAAAAAAAAAGTCTAGTAACATGGGCTCTAAAGTGCATATCTTAAGAGCTATGAGAACTTGTTCATCTTCGCTTCTGTGAAACACATCTCTTCTACTGAACAAGTGCTTATAGCTCTTAAGGTATGAATTTTAGAGCTCATGTTACTAGACTTTTTTGCTTCGAATGATCGTTCCTGTACTATCCGTGAGTAGTGACCATTCCTCCTGGATCTCCTCACATACAGGGTGAACAGAAACAGTCCGAAAAGATTGTAACGGTGTTTCACGGTAGGTTGTGCTGAGAAATAACGTTACGAAAAAAATTCGGTACGTTGCGCATTTTTCCAGCTAATGAGCAATGAATTTAGCCAATTAGGCCGTTCCACGTGCAAACTGAAGCGGACCACCAGAGACTGTGTCACCATACGTGTTCTTCATTGGGTTTCCTTAAACCGAACAAGAGAGTGATGCAAAAACTAAACATGGGACTTTAGTAAGGATCGAATCCGAGCGAAAGGCTGAGCAGTCTCGTTTGCTATCATCTACGCTATGAGAACAACTCACACTAATTGTATCTGGCGGCCGCTCGACAATGTGCAAGCAACTGGCCGATTGGCTACCTACAATGCTAATTAAGTCGGAAAGGCCGCAACGTATCAGTTTCTTTCTTAACAATCATTTCTCAGCACAATCTATCCTGCAACAACCATACAAGATTTTCAGACTGTTTCCGACCACCTTGTATGCGGAGCTTCCATCGTCAGAAAACTGTAGCGATGTGGAAGATATCTTGCAGCTGACCAACACTTAATACAAGTGTTGGCAGTTCACATATACACATAGAAATGTAGTAACACTCTTGTAGACAGACGAAAAGATCCGCTATTATTTGACTCGACACTCAACGAGCAGTGAGTCGGAATATTTAAATGCTACCACTTGGCGCGATTTATTCTGGAATGACATCACAGATGAAGCAGTGATAATCGTCAGGTGCACATGAACTCATTAGAGGAGCCTTAATGAACTGCAACACATTCACGAAGAGTTCACTTTCAGAAGTTACCACAATCAATTCTTGAGTGTTGTTCGTCGGTCCAGGAGTCCTCGTGTGGCTCACCAACTTCGATTAACAGATAGAGAAGATTCAGAAAAGAGCTGTTTGATACATCATACGTTCGTTCAGTCTCCGTGAAAATATTATAGATACACTCTATGTATTCCCCTTGGAACATTACTAGAAAACCAAAAGTGTTGCTACATCAAAAATATTCCTTCATATCACATTCAGTTTATCTTTGTCCAGCTAGTACTTCTATTCAAACGCTCTATGGTACATTCTTTCATCTGTCATCATCATCATCATCATCATCATTTAAGACTGATTATGCCTTTCAGCGTTCAGTCTGGAGCATAGCCCTCCTTATACAGTTCCTCCATGATCCCTTATTCAGTGCTAACATTGGTGCCTCTTCTGATGTTAAACCTATTACTTCAAAATCATTCTTAACCGAATCCAGGTACCTTCTCCTCGGTCTGCCCCGACTCCTCCTACCCTCTACTGCTGAATCCATGAGTCTCTTGGGTAACCTTGCTTCTCCCATGCGTGTAACATGACCCCACCATCTAAGCCTGTTCGCCCTGACTGCTACATCTATAGAGTTCATTCCCAGTTTTTCTTTGATTTCCTCATTGTGGACACCCTCCTGCCATTGTTACCATCTACTAGTACCTGCAATCATCCTAGCTACTTTCATATCCGTAACCTCAACCTTGTTGATAAGGTAACCTGAATCCACCCAGCTTTCGCTCCCATACAACAAAGTTGGTCGAAAGATTGAACGGTGCACAGATAACTTTATCATTTTGTGCAGCTATTGGACAACTCCTCCATGATTATGTGATGTCGACATAGTTCAGAAATAACTGCAATTATTTGATTGCTCTGAACCGTATTCCAAATTGGTGTCACCAGAAGCTTGCACAGTGCCTTGCTGACATCTTGGGTCCATGGGTTCGTGGGGTCTGCGCCACACTCGAACCGAACCATCAGTTCTTACTAGCTGAAATCAGGACTGATCTGACGAGGGCACGATTTTCCAGGTCCAGGTCCAGGTCCAACTGAAATAGCCACGAGCCCAGGAGAGGCGCTGCAGGCGACGTCGGGCTGTTAGCAAAGGCACTCGCGTCAGTCGTCTGCTGGCATAACCCATTAACGCCAAATGTCGCCACACTGTCCTAACAGATATATTTGTTGTACGTCACACATTTATTTCTGCGGTTATTTCACGCAGAGATGCATGGCTGTTAGCACTGGAAACTCCACGCAAGAGCCGCTGGTTTCGGTCGTTAAGTGAAGTCCGTAGGCCACTGTGTTGTCCGTGGTGAGAGGTAGTGCCTGAAATTTGGTATTCTCGACACACACTTGACACTGTGGATTTCGGAATATTGAATTCCCTAATGGATTCAGAAATGGAGTCTCTACTGCATCTACCTCGAACTACCATTCCGCGTCCAAGTCAAACTGACTTCGGAAACTTTTTCACATGGATCAGCAAGTACAAATGACAGTTCCGCCAATACACTGTCCTTTTATACCTTGTGTACTCGATACTTCCGCCATCTGTGCATGTGCGCATCGCTATCCTATGAGTTTTATCACCTCAGTACACATTGTCGGAATGAATTTGTGATGGATAATCAGAAAGAAACGCAGTCATTACGACCCTGGCGTCTAGCTGCACATAGTCCAGAAAATAAAGTTCCCGTAACGCCTCCATGTGACGATGAGCCTGCAATGACTCGAAAACTAGTTAGTGGTGCAATAAATCGTTTGAAACTTAAGAAAAGCGACTGTTTGTGTATCATTCCTACAAAAACCCCCAGTATAAACCTTAGTTGTTGTTCGTCACCCACAGTTCAAATGGTTCAAATGGCTCTGAGCACTATAGGACTTAACATCTGAGGTCATCAGTCCCCTAGAACTTAGAACTACTTAAACCTAACTAACCTAAGGACATCACACACATTCATGCCCGAGGCAGGATTTGAACCTGCGACCGCAGAGGTCGCGCAGTTCCAGACTGAAGCGCCTAGAACCGCTCTTCCACAGCGGCCGGCTCACCCACAGTGAATAAAATAAATTCTGTAATATGCCTACGCCGAGAAAATCTTGTAAGTTCCTAAATCTAGAGTGCTCATTTAATTAAAAACTACAAATTAACCACGACACGTACCTGGTGCAGCCGCGAGCGCGCCAAGTCGGAATCCCAATGCTGCGAGCCAAACAGAATGCTGTCCAGGACTCGCCGAGGTGCCGCCTGCACTCCCACCTGCAGTTTTCACCAGCTTTAACATCTCCACTCATTCACTACAACATATTGTCATAACAATGTAGTTTCAGTTAATGATTCGATACACTCATAATAAAACAAAATTGCTGCTCACTGGCATTTAATATTTTATAATTCCTATGGATTAATAGTAATTATCCCACCCGGGTTGCAGTGTGTATCTAAGTGCTTGTTTCGGGAGAGGGTGTTGCGCCGGTACCGGATCGAATCCGCCCGATGGAGTAATGAGGTTCGTTGTGCCGGCCTGGATTTGATTTTTAGGCTGTTTCCCACATCCCACTACGTGAATGCCGCGCTGGTACCCGTCTTGCCTCAGTTATATGATTCACAAACGTTTAGAAAAGTTTCGCTCACTTTCACACGAATAACACTACAAGCAGACAGTTGGTGTACACATATTCCATCCTTACAGGGTAGGGGGTAACGGGGTGGCGGCGTAGGGCATCCAGCCACTCTTAAATTAACCATGTCAAATCCGTTAATAACCATGCTGACCCTGCGCCGATGCAGAACAAAGGCACTAGAAAAAGAAGAACGCATTAATAGTACTTTATAAATATCCATTTACACACTAAAGTGATAAAAGTCAAGGGATACCTCCTAATATCGTGTCGAATCTCCTTTTGCCTGGCGTAGTGAAGCAGCTCGATGAGGAATCGACTCAAGAAGTCGTTGGAAGTCCCCTGCAGAAATATTGAGTCATGCTGCCTCTGTAGCCGTCGAAAATTGAGAAAGTGTTGTCGAGGAAATGGGAGTACCGAAGATCCATGTGGGGGACAAAAAGGACAACAGGGCTCAAGTGGACTGCCTAGCCTTTGCAGATGACATAGCAATAGTAAATGAGACGGAAGAAGACGCAAAGACACAACTCGACAACTTAAGTAAGGTAGCCAGAAAGATGGGACTGAGAATCGCCTATAACAAGACAAAGACATTAAATACCACTGCAGACTGAGAAACACTGGAAGACACTGTGCAAATGGTGGACAAATTTAAATACCTGGGAGAATTTATAACAGGAACGAACAGGAGCAAGGAGGGAATAACAGAGAGGATAAAGAAGATGAGGTCAGCCTTCTGCATGACGAGAGAGATATACAATAAAAATAATACATCCACAGAGGCAAAGATAAGCCACTACAAGGCAACGGTGAGGAATGCAGTATTATATGCTGCTGAGACGATGACACTAGGAAGAAATGGGGCAGAACAATTAGAGAAAGAAGAGAGAAAAATACTGTGAAATATACTAGGTCCCAAAAGAAGTGGAGAGAGGTGGATGCAAAGACCTAGGGAAGAATTGTACCGGAACATGAGAACAATATCCGGGAAAATCAGACTCAAAAGGGCAAGGTTTGCTGGACATGTAATTAGGATGAATATGGACAGAATGACGAAGAGAGTGTGGGAAACAACAGCGAGGACAAGGGGAAAGACAGGAACCAAGTGGGTTGTTGAACTTCGGAAGGACTGGTTGGAATAGGGGATCAAGGTCGAAGGAAAGAAAAATTGGAGGAACAAATACACACCGACAAATATGCCGGAGATCAATGACAGAGAAGAATACAAGAAAAGATTAGAGTGTCACCAGTGGAGCCGACAGAAGAATCGGAAACTGAAGATCTCGGAAGAAGAGCGGGAGAGAAGAAGAGAAAGAATGAAGAGGTTCTGGGAAAAGAAGAGGAAAATGCAGTCCACGAAGGAGTTACTCCTGGTCCTACAGAGGCCGTAACGCAAGAAGAAGAAGAAGAATAAGGTGCAGGATTTTCTGCACAAACTGACCTCTCGATTGTCCCATAAATGTTCGATGGGATTCATGTCAGGCGATATGGGTGGCTAAATCATTCGTTCGAATTGTCCAGAATGTTCTTCAAACCAATCGCCAATAATCGTGGCCAGGTGACATGGCGCACTGTCACCCATAAATATTCCGTTGTCGTTTGGGAACATAAAGTCCATGAATGGCTGCAAATGGTTTCCAAGTGCCCGATCATAACCATTTCCAGTCAATGATCGGTTCAGTTAGACCAGAGGACCCTGCCGATTCCTTGTAAACAGAGCACACACTATTATGGAGTCACCAGAAGATTGCACAGTGCCTTGTTGACAACTTGGGTCCATGGATTCGTGGGGTCTACGGCGCGCTCGAACCCTACCATCAACTCTTACCAATTGAAATCGAGACACATCTGACCAGGTCACGATTTTCCAATCGTTTAGCGTCCAAACGATATATTCACGAGCCCGGGAGAGGCGCTGCAGGCGAAGTCGTGTGCTGTTAGCAAAGGCACTCGCTTCGATCGTCTGCTAGTATAACCCATTAACGCCAAACGTCGCCGCACTGTCCTGACAGATATGTTTTGTTGTACGTCTCACATTGATTTCTGCGGTTATTTCACGCAGTGATGCTTGGCTGTTAGCATTGACAACTGTACGCATATGGCACTGATTTTGGTCGCTAAGTGAAGTCCATCGGCTACTGTGTTATTTGATATTCTCGTCACAGTCTTAACACTGTGGATATCGGAATATCGATTTCTGTAACTATTTCCGAAATGGAATGTCACATGCGTCTATCTCCAACTACCATTCCGCGTTCAAAGTCTGCGAATTCCCGTCGTGCGACCATAATTACGTCGGAAGCCTTTTCGTATGATTCATCGGGGTACAAATGACAGCTTCGTCCATGTACTGCCTTTTTATATCACATGAATGCTGTACTACCGCCATCGGCATATGTGCATAGCTGTATCCCATGATTTTTGTCACCTCAGTGTATACTGATGACCGTGAATAAACACTTGCATTTTTGTAACCTAATAAACCAGAAAAATATTACGTCATTCATAAATTAACTCATATCATCGACATTGATACGTGGTAGAATTTTTGAACGTATACTGCGTTCCAACATCATGCAATATCTCAAAGAAACCGATCTACTGACTCAAAATCACCTCGGGTTCAGAAAGTATCGTTCTTGTAAAACACAACTGTATCTCTATTGAATGAAGTAATGAGTGTTATCGTCAGATTTCTAGCTGATTCCATATTTCTACCTTTCCGGAAGGCTTTTGACACAGTTCCTAATCAAATCGCGTGCCTGTGGAGTATCGTCTGAGTTGTGCGACTGAATTCGAGATTTCATGTTAGAAAGCTTACAGTTCGCAGTAATTGATGGGAAATCAACTACTAAAGACGAAGTGACATCTGAGCCTCCCCGAGGAAGTGTTGTAGGCCCTCTGCTGCTCTTAATCTGTGTAAACGAGCTACTCTCGTACATTGTTTGCTGATGACGCGGTCGTTTACCGTCCGGAAAAGGCGCAATGAGATGGAAAGTAACTGCAAAAAGATTTATACAAGGTATTGCTGTTGTGCATGCCAACTGAGGAACTACTCGACCGACTAGTAGCGGCTCCGGTCAAAGAAAAACATCATAACGACCGGGAGTGCGGTGTGCTGACCACACGCCCCTCCTGTCCGCATCCTCAGCTGATGATGACACGGCGGTCGGATGGTCCCGATGGGCAACTTGTGCCCTGAAGACGGAGTGCCATTGCTGTTGTGCAAAAATCAATGAAAACTGTGAGGTCCTCTACAGGAGAAATAAAAAATTCCGTTAAATTTCGGTTACATTATAAGTGACACTAATTGAAAGGCGATAAAATCAGCTAAATATCTAAGGGCTATAATAGCGGTGGCCACAACGAGGTTCGCGGGCCGCATGCGCTTCTTGCTTCAGAATAGTGGGATACCTCCCTACATCGTGACGGACCTCCTTTCCCCAGCGCAGTGCGGGAAGTCGACGTGGCATGGACTAAACAAGTCGTTGGAAGTCGGCTGCAGAAATATAGAACCTTGCGACCTGTATAGCGTCCATAATTATGAATGTGTTGCCAGTACAGGATTTTGTGCACGAACTGAATTCTGAATAACGCCCCATAAATCGGTGGGTAGCCAAATTATTCACGCGAATTGTCCAGAATTTCTTGAAACAGTCGCGACAGTTGTGGGTCGGTGAGGTGCGTTGTTATCCATAAAAATTCCATCGTTGTTTGCGAACATGAAGTTCATGAATGGCTGTAAATGGTCTCCAAGTAGCCGAACATAAACATTTCCAGCCAAAGATCGGATACCGAGCGAGGTGGCGCAGTGGTTAGCACACTGGACGACTGATTTAGGTTTTCCGTGAGGCCGGCCGCTGTGGTCGAGCGGTTCTAGGTGCTTCAGTCCGGAACCACGCGGCTGCTACGGTCGCAGGTTCGAATCCTGCCTCGGGCATGGATGTGAGTGATGTCTTTAGGTTAGTTAGGTATAAGTAGTTCTAAGTCTAGGGGACTGACGACCTCAGATGTTAAGTCCCATAATGCTTAGAGCCATTTGAACCATTTTGTTTTCCGTGATTTCCCTAAATCGTTTCAGGTAAATGCCAGGATGGTTCCTTTGAAAGGGCACGGCCGATTTCCTTCCCAATCCTTCCCTAATTCGAGCTTGTGCTCCGTCTCTAATGACCTCGTTGTCGGCGGGACGTTAAACCATAATCTCCTCCTCCAAAGATCGGTCCAATTGGACCAGAGGGCCCAGTCTATTCCATGGAAACAAAACCCACACCATTACGTAGCCACCACCAGCTTGCATAGTGCCTTGTTGACAACTTGGGGTCGTGTCCTCGTGGCGTCTGGGTCACACTCGAAATCTACCGTCAGCTCGTACCAACTGAAATCAGGACTCATTTTATTAGTCCACGACTTTTCCAATCGTTTAGGATCCAACTGACACAGTCACGAGTCCCGGAGAGGATCTGCAGGTCATGTCGTGCTGATACTAAGGCACTCGCGTCCATCATTTACTGCCAAACCACTGTCCTTTTATATCTTGTGTACGTGATACCACCGCCATCTGTATATGTGCATATCGCTATCAAAAATGGTCGAAATGGCTCTGAGCACTATGGTACTTAACATCTGAGGTCATCAGTCCCCCAGAACTTAGAATTACTTAAACCTAACTAACCTAAGGACATCACATACATTCATGCCCGAGGCAGGATTCGAACCTGCGACCGTAGCAGTTGCGCGGTTCTGCACTGAAGCGCCTAGAACCGCTCGGCCACAGCGGCCGGCCGTATTGCTATCCCATGACTTGGCATCTCAATGTACACTACTGGCCATTAAAATTGCTACACCACGAAGATGACGAGCTACAGACGCGAAATTTAACCGACAGGAAGAAGATGCTGTGATACAGACGCGAAATTTAACCGACAGGAAGAAGATGCTGTGATATGCAAATGATTAGCTTTTCAGAGCATTCACACAAAGTTGGCGCCGGTGGCGACGCCTACAACGTGCTGACATGAGGAAAGTTTCCAACCGATTTCTCATACACAAACAGCAGTTGACTGGCGTAGCCAGGTAAAACGTAGTTGTGATGCATCGTGTAAGAAGGAGAAATGCGTACCATCACGTTTCCGACTTTGATAAAGTTTGGATTGCCGTCTATCGCGATGGCGGTTTATCGTATCGCGACATTGCTGCTCGTGTTGGTAGAGATCCAATGACTGTTAGCAGAATATGGAATCGGTGGGTTCAGCAGGGTAAAACGAAACGCCGCGCTGGATCCCAACGGCGTCGTGTCACTAGCAGTCGAGACGACAGGCATCTTATCCGCATGGCTGTAACGGATCGTGCAGCCACGTCTCGATCCCTGAGTCAACAGATGGGGACGTTTGCAAGACAACAACCATCTGCACAAACAGTTCGACGACGTTTGCAGCAGCATGGACTATCAGCTCAGAAACCATGGCTGCGGTTACCCTTGATGCTGCATCACAGACTCAACGACGAACCTGGGTGCACGAACATCAGAACGTCATTTTTTCGGATGAATCCAGGTTCTATTTACAGCATCATGATGGTCGGATCTGTGTTTGGCGACATCGCGGTGAACGCACATTGGAAGCGTGTATTCGTCATCGCCATACTGGCGTATCACCCGGCGTGCCCGGGGTGCCATTGGCTACACGTCTCGGTCACCTCTCGTTCGCATTGACGGCACTTTGAACAGTGGACGTTACATTTCAGATGTGTTATGACCCGTGGCTCTATCCTTCATTCGATCTCAGCGAAACCCTACATTGCAGCAGGATAATGCACGACCGCATGTTGCAGGTCCTGTACGGGCCTTTCTGGATCCAGAAAATGTTCGACTGCTGCCCTGGCCAGCACATTCTCCAGATCTCTCACCAATTGAAAACGTCGGGTCAGTGGTGGCCGAGCAACTGGCTCTTCTCAATACGCCAGTCATTACTCTTGATGAACTGTGGTATCGTGTTGAAGCTGCATGGGCTGCTGTCCTTGTACACGCCATCCAAGCTCTGTTTGACTCATTGCCCAAGCGTATCAAGGCCGTTATTACTGTAAGAGGTGGTTGTTCTGGGTACTGATTTCTCAGGATCTTGTTGTTGTTGTTGTTGTTGTTGTTGTTGTTGTGGTCTTCAGTCCTGAGACTGGTTTGACGCAGCTATCCATGCTACTCTATCCTGTGCAGCTTCTTCATCTCCCAGTACCTACTGCAACCTACATCCTTCTGAATCTTCTTGGTGTATTCATCTCTTGGTCTCCTTCTACGATTTTTACCCTCTACGCTGCCCTCCAATACTAAATTGGTGATCCCTTGATGCCTCAGAATATGTCCTACCAATCGATCCCTTCTTCTAGTCAAGTTGTGCCACAAACTTCTCTTCTCCCCACTCCTATTCAACACCTCCTCATTAGTTATGTGATCTACCCATCTAATCTTCAGCATTCTTCTGTAGCACCACATTTCGAAAGCTTCTATTCTCTTCTTGTCTAAACTATTTATCGTCCATGTTTCACTTCCATACATGGCTACACTCCATACAAATACTTTCAGAAACGACTTCCTGACACTTAAATCTATACTCGATGCTAACAAATTTCTCTTCTTCAGAAACGCTTTCCTTCCCATTGCCAGTATACATTTTATATCCTCTCTACTTCGACCATCATCAGTTATTTTGCTCCCCAAATAGCAAAACTTCTTTACTACTTTAAGTGTCTCATTTCCTAATGTAATACCCTCAGCATCACCCGACTTAATTCGACTACATTCCATTATCCTCGTTTTGCTTTTGTTGATGTTCATCTTATATCCTCCTTTCAAGACACTATCCATTCCGTTCGACTGCTCTTCCAAGTCCTTTGCTGTCTCTGACAGAATTACAATGCCATCGGCGAACCTCAAAGTATTTATTTCTTCTCCATGGATTTTAATACCTACTCCGAATTTTTCTTTTGTTTCCTTCACTGCTTGCTCAATATACAGATTGAATAACATCAGAGTTAGGCTACAAACCTGTCTCACTCCCTTCCCAACCACTGCTTCCCTTTCATGCCCCTCAACTCTTATAACTGCCATTTGGTTTCTATACAAATTGGAAATAGCCTTTCGCTCCCTGTATTTTACCCCTGCCACCTTCAGAATTTGAAAGAGAGTATTCCAGTCAACATTGTCAAAAGCTTTCTCCAAGTCTACAAATGCTAGAAACGTAGGTTTGCCTTTCCTTAATCTAGCTTCTAAGACAAGTCGTAGGGTCAGTATTGCCTCACGTGTTCCAACATTTCTACGGAATCCAAACTGATCTTCCCCGAGGTCGGCCTCTACTAGTTTTTCCATTCGTCTGTAAAGAATTCGCGTAAGTATTTTGCAGCCGTGACTTATTAAACTGATAGTTCGGTAATTTTCACACCTGTCAACACCTGCTTTCTTTGTGATTGGGATTATTATATTCTTCTTGAAGTCTGAGGGTATTTCGCCCGTCTCATATATCTTGCTCACCAGATGGTAGAGTTTTGTCAGGACTGGCTCTCCCAAGGCCGTCAGTAGTTCTAATGGAATGTTGTCTACTCCCGGGGCCTTGTTTCGACTCAGGTCTTTCAGTGCTCTGTCAAACTCTTCATGCAGTATCATATCTCCCATTCATCTTCATCTACCTCGTCTTCCATTTCCATAGTATTGTCCTCAAGTACATCGCCATTGTGTAGACCTTCTATATACTCCTTCCACCTTCTGCTTTCCCTTCTTTGCTTAGAACTGGGTTTCCATCTAAGCTCTTAATATTCATACAAGTGGCTCTCTTTTCTCCAAAGGTCTCTTTAATTTTCCTGTATACAGTATCTATCTTACCACTAGTGATATACGCCTCTACATCCTTACATTTATCCTCTAGCCATCCCTGCTTAGCCATTTTGCACTTCCTGTCGATCTCATTTTTGAAACGTTTGTACTCCTTTTTGCCTGCTTCATTTACTGCATTTTCATATTTTCTCCTTTCATCAATTAAATTCAGTATCTCTTCTGTTACCCATGGATTTCCAGCAGCCCTCGTCTTTTTGCCTACTTGATCCTCTGCTGCCTTCACTACTTCATCCCTCAAAGCTACCCATTCTTCTTCTACTGTATTTCTTTCCCCCATTCCTGCCATTTGTTCCCTTACGCTCTCCCTGATACTCTGTAAAACCTCTGGTTTAATCAGTTTATCCAGGTCCCATCTCCTTAAATTCCCACCTTTTTGCAGCTTCTTCAGTTTTAATCTACAGTTCATAACCAATAGATTGTGGTCAGAGTCCACATCTGCCCCTGGAAATGTCTTACAATTTAAAACTTGGTCCCTAAATATCTGTCTTACCATTATCCAATCTAACTGATACCTTCTAGTATCTCCAGGCTTCTTCCATGTATACAGCATTCTTTTATGATTCTTGAACCAAGTGATAGCTATGATTAAATTGTGCTCTGTGCAAAATTCTACCAGGCGGCTTCCTCTTTCATTTCTTAGCCCCAATCCATATTCACCTACTACGTTTCCTTCTCTCCCTTTTCCTACTTCCGAATTCCAGTCACTCATGACTATTAAATTTTCGTCTCCCTTCACTATCTGAATAACCTCTTTTATTTTGTCATACATTTCTTCAATTTCTTCGTCATCTGCAGAGCTAGTTGGCATATAAACTTGTACTACTGTAGTAGGCGTGGGCTTCGTGTGTATCTTGGCCACAATAATGCGTTCACTATGCTGTTTGTAGTAGCTTACCCGCACTCCTATTTTTTTATTCATTATTAAACCTACTCCTGCATTACCCCTATTTAACTTTGTATTTATAAGCCTGTATTCGCCTGACCAAAAGTCCTCCTGCCATCGAACTTCACTAATTTCCACTATATCTAACTTTAACCTATTCATTTCCCTTTTTAAATTTTCCAACCTACCTGCCCGATTAAGGGATCTGACATTCCACGCTCCGATCCGTAGAACGCCAGTTTTCTTTCTCCTGATAACGACATCCTCCCGAGTAGTCCCTGCCAGGAGGTCCGAAAGGGGGACTATTTTATCTCCGGAACATTTTACCCGAGAGGACGCCATCGTCATTTATCCATACAGCAAAGCTGCATGCCCTCGGGAAAAATTGCGGCTGTAGTTTCCCCTTGCTTTCAACCGTTCGCAGTACGAGCACTGTGAGGCTGTTTTGGTTAGTGTTACAAGGCCAGTTCAGTCAATCATCCAGACTGTTTGCCCCTGCAACTACTGAAAAGGTTGCTGCCCCTCTTCAGGAACCAAGCGTTTGTCTGGCCTCTCAACAGATACCCCACCGCTGTGGTTGCAACTACGGTACGGCTATCTGTATCGCTGAGACACGGAAGCCTCCCCACCAACGACAAGGTCCACGGTTTATGGGGGATCTATGCACCCAAATTGCGGGTAAATGTAATGACATGTCAGTTCTAGTATAATATATTTGTCCAATGAATAGCCGTTTATCATCTGCATTTCTTCTTGGTGTAGTAATTTTAATGGCCAGTATATGGCTGCGTCCACGCTGGACGCGCCGCGCCGCGTACAAACGCACGATTCAGTGCAGCGCTGAACGGCGCACAGCAGCACAAAGGTAGAGCAGAGTGTTCGTAGCAACGCAGGAATGTTCCAGTGTGCGCGTGTGGGTGTCATTAAAAATGGAAAACAAGAAACGTCGTCCTTCTAGCGCCGCACACGAATGAACCATTTCCTTTGATGCACTGACACTGTGCGGAACTGACTCATTGCTGCCCAGAGAGACGCGCTTTGCAGCACACACCTGACGCGCCGCGCAGCACCGCGCTGTAAACCCCGTCTGTTGGTTTGGCGCAGCACGGAGCGGCCGCTGTTGACGCGGCCTTTACAAAAGGAACTCCTCCCACGAACTCACAAACTTTCAACCTTCTTGTCGATTTGACAATGCCCGCCGCGCCGCGCACATATGTAGGAGCGCCGTCTCGAGGTGTGGCAGCCAGTAGCCGGTCACATTGCAACTACACTACTGGCCATTAAAATTGCTACACCACGAAGTTGACGTGCTACAGACGCGAAATTTAACCGACAGGAAGAAGATGCTGTGATATGCAAATGATTAGCTTTTTCAGAGCATTCACACAAAGTTGGCGCCGGTGGCGACACCTACAACGTGCTGACATGAGGAAAGTTTCCAACCGATTTCTCATACACAAACAGCAGTTGACCGGCGTTGCCTGGTGAAACGTTGTTGTGGTGCCTCGTGTAAGGAGGAGAAATGCGTACCATCACGTTTCCGACTTTGATAAAGGTCGGATTGTAGCCTATCGCGATTGCGGTTTATCGTATCGCGACATTGCTGCTCGCGTTGGTCGAGATCCAATGACTGTTAACAGAATATGGAATCGGTGGGTTCAGGATACAGAACGCCGTGCTGGATCCCAACGGCGTCGTATCACTAGCACTCGAGATGACAGGCATCTTATCCGCATGGCCGTAACGGATCGTGCAGCCACGTCTCGATCCCTGAGTCAACAGATGGGGACGTTTGCAAGACAAAAACTGTTGTGGTTGGCAGGAGAGCCAACACCGTGTTACTAGAGGAAGCCGAAAGGCACGCGTTTTAGCTCACGCAGGCTGGCGTGAGGTCTGGAACAGGACAAGGAAACTAGAATTTAGAAAAAACGGACGTAGCTGGTGGAATACTTAACTTTAATTTATTAATGGTGAACGTCGCTCTTGACGGTACATGATTCACAGTATCAATAGTAACTGGTAATGGCGCCTTGCTAGGTCGTAGCAAATGACGTAGCTGAAGGCTGTGCTAACTATCGTCTCGGCAAATGAGAGCGTATTTTGTCAGTGAACCATCGCTAGCAAAGTCGGTTGTACAACTGGGGCGAGTGCTAGGAAGTCTCTCTAGACCTACCGTGTGGCGGCGCTCGGTCTGCAATCACTGATAGTGGCGACACGCGGGTCCGACGTATACTAAGGGACCGCGGCCGATTTAAAGGCTACCACCTAGTAAGTGTGGTGTCTGGCGGTGACAACACAACAATCATCTTCACGAACAGTTCGACGACGTTTGCAGCAGCATGGACTATCAGCTCGGAGACCATGGCTGCGGTTACCCTTGACGCTGCATCACAGACAGGAGCGCCTGCGATGGTGTACTCAACGACGAACCTGGGTGCACGAATGGCAAAAACGTCATTTTTTCGGATGTATCCAGGTTCTGTTTACAGCATCATGATGGTGGCATCCGTGTTCGGCGACATCGCGGAGAACGCACATTAGAACCGTGTATTCGTCATCGCCATACTGGCGTATCACCCGGCATGATGGTATGGGGTGCCACTGGTTACACGTCTCGGTCACCTCTTGTTCGCATTGACGGCACTTTGAACAGTGGACGTTACATTTCAGATGTGTTACGACCCGTGGCTCTACCCTTCATTTGATCCCTGCGGAACCCTATATTTCAGCAGGATAATGCACGACCACATGTTGCAGATCCTGTACGGGCCTTTCTGGATACAGAAAATGTTCGACTGCTGCCCTGGCTAGCACATTCTCCAGCTCTCACCAATTGAAAACGTCTGGTCAACGGTGGCCGAGCAATGCGCCAGTCACTACTCTTGATGAACTGTGGTATCGTGTTGAAGCTGCATGGGCATCTGTACCTGTACATGCCATCCAAGCTCTGTTTGACTCAATGACCAGGCGTATCAATGCCGTTATTACGGCCAGAGGTGGTTGTTCTGGGTACTGATTTCTCAGGATCCATGCACCCAAATTGCGTGAAAATGTAATCACAGGACAGTTGTAGTATAATATATTTGTCCAATGAATACCCGTTTATCATCCGCATTTCTTCTTGGTGTAGCAATTTTAATGGCCAGTAGTGTAATAATGTGGTTACTTTCTCGCGAGCAGTGACGTTAAGTAAACTTTTGATTATTGCTGGTGTGCTAACAGTTACAATGTTATCTAAGGATCATAAGAAAAGGAGAGAAAGTTTAATCAAGAGTGGGAGTGGTAATTCCTTGTTATAGAGAGGAACGGTACACCAATGTGTCTTTTGTATTGTCACAGTGCAAGGCTAGTAATCACAAACGCTGTCATTACACTAATCACAGTGGTTTCAGCAAAGACTTTTTCTCTTCGTTCTCAGTTCAGGAAAGCTGATGGTCGTCATTAAAGGAAAAATTTGAAGGGCAGAAGAGGGTTATACCCTGTTTACCAGGGAAGCAAATTTAACAACCGACGCTGGCTTAGTTTTGGCTTTTAATATAGCAAAATCAAAGAAGCCATACACAAGGGGCAGTGTGTAGAGGTCATTATTGCACAAGTTGTTTCTATTTTAGACCCCGAAAATAAGAAACTAAAAAAACTGGTTAACCAAATGCCCGCTTCTAGACATACAATAGAGAGGCGAGTTTCTGTTAGTAGTGATGAAAATGTAAGTAAATCACAAAAAAATATAAGTGACTGCTTAGCAATGAGTCTGACTTTGGATGAGTCTACAGATATCCAAGATAAACCGCAACTTGCAATATTTATGAAATACGTATCAAATAACTTGGAGGCGGTGTAAGAGCTGTTAGACCTTCCTTGTTCATTGAAGGATATTACTCGAGGTTGTGGCATGAAAGGAGCCCTGGATGGTGTTTCAGTGAACGATTCAGTGCTTACTGGAAAGATTGTCAGTATTTCTACCGAAGGTGCACCGACTATGAAAGGTAAAAAGTAAGGTTCAAAATGGTTCAAATGGCTCTGAGCACTATGGGACTTAACATCTGAGGTCCTCAGTCCCTAGAACTTAGAACTACTTAAACCTAACTAACCTAAGGACATCACACACATCCACGCCCGAGGCAGGATTCGAACCTGCGATAAAAACTAGGGCCTTGTGGGTCTTTTAAATACTGACACTTCATACACTGACTTCTTATCTGTCCACTGTATTATTCATAGAGAACATTTAACATCTAAATATTTTATATATCCACACGTTATGCAGGTGGTGCTAAAAATTGTCAGCTACATTCGCTCATATGCCAAATCATACCGACAGTTCAAATCCTTCAGAGAAGAAATCACCAGTGACGACCTTCCTGATGATGTGTCTTCATATTGTTTAGTGAGATTGCTACCAGTAGGCAATGTTCTACGCTGATTTTTCTAATTACTGAATCCAGTCAAGCAATTTCTGCAAGGAAAAGGAAAATCTTTCCTTGAGCTCGACGAGCCACTGTGGTTGTTAGGCATGGCCTTTTTTAACGATATTGTTCAGCATTTATAAACACTGAACACATGATTATAAGCAAGAGATAAAATTATTTCTGATTTAGAGCAGTCTGTGTTCAGCTTTCATACCAAATAAAGACTCTTTCGGAAAGACCTTGAGACTAAAACATATGTCCATTTCATACGCTTGAAGAAAATTGCTGAAAGCCTTCCTTTAGTTCAGGTGCAAATAAAAAATTATTTAAGTAGAATGTCTGCCCTTGCTGAAGAAATAAATGTCATATTTAATGATTTGAGGGCACTAAAACCTTCATTTTCATTCACGGAAAGTCCTTTCCTTCTTGATGCTTCGTAAGATTATTAAAGATACAGCAGCTGTGCAGTTCGAGCTACTGGAACTTCAGGAGGACTATACTCAACACTCAAGTTTATCACATCTAAATATCGATCTGTTCTGTCTGATGAACATTTCAAATAAAATGGTTCAAATGACTCTAAGCACTGTGGGACTTAACATCTGAGGCCATCAGTCCCCTATACTTAGAAACTACTTAAACCTAACTAACCTAAGGACATCTCACACATCCATTCCCGAGGCAGGATTAGAACCTGCGAGCGGTGCAGCAGAGCGGTTCCAGGCTGGAGCACCTAGAACCGCTCGTCCACAGCGGCCGGCTGATGAACATTTAAGTGAACTTGTGCAAACTGTGCTCACCAATTATCAACCAGATTTAAAACAGTTCACAACAAAAGTAAACACTCCAAAAAGCATATCACAAATGTAGCTTTTAGATTCTTGTTGTGAAACAAAATAGTTCAATAATGATATTTTTAAAATAGTGTTTCTTCATTGATGTTAATTATTAAGCCCTAAAAAATGCAGATTGCTTCGAAACAGCACCATAAGTTTGCGACTCCCGAAGTTAAGGTTAATGGCCACCCCTGGGCTGTAATTTTTAAGATTTCTCCTTGTGTTCACGAACCAGTCTGCGACGTTACCTAATGGATTTTCTGTGAGTAATTCCTCTCTAAACAGCGTCACACTGGACCAAACCAGTTGCGACTTTACCTGCTGATGCACGCACCTTAGGTGATTGGGCTATGCACTGCTCTTTTTAAGAGGAATAGCTCGATGTAGTCATAGGGTCGAGAGGCGAACGTCTGCTTTCATGCCCAGTGGCTAATTTGCTGCAAGTAATAATCTGTAACTATGATACTGCAGTCTGATAGTCTATGCATTGGCTGGAATTGCGAATTAATAAAATACATAGATACATAAAATAAAAGATAAATGAATAATTTAATAAAATTGGTGCTATTCTAAGGTCTGTAATTGACGTAGACGATAGAGAATTATGCTGAATAATGTATAGTCAAGAATGTGCATTTCAAATAAACGGAAAGTCATCCTATGATTTCCAATTACAATACACATAGAAATAACCTTATCAAATGCCGCAAAGTTACGTTGAGAGCATTAAGAGAATGGTAGCAGAACCCTCAAGCTAAATAGTAATCCAAGACGCGCGGAAACTTAAGTCCATTTCGTGATCACAATACACGAAATATTCACCAACTCAAAATAGTTTAGAGTTCAACACAAGCGGGATAACGAGTTGAAACTCATGGTCCGTCTATGCTCAACACCGTAATGTAATCGGAAAAAGTTGGAATATCGTAGCAGCCATTCATCGCACAGAATCAGTCACCTACACGACTGAATAACTCACACCACATTTGGGAGATCTGCCTATTTCCAGAACTCGACATAAAGTGTCTCAGAGTTAAAGTCTCATAGTACCCATTCACCACCCAGAATCAATCACCCATACGACCATATCACACACGTAACCATCGGCAGGTCTGCACTCTTCCAGAACAAAAATAAAAATAAAAGTGTCCTCCTTCTTCGAGATCTAACGTAAGAGTGCCACGAACGTTTCCCGTCAGTGCACCGCTTGAAAAGTGTCCATCTCCACTGCCTGCTTTTCCATTGGCTTAAGGCCATCAGCAGCAAAAATATATCATTCTTACGTACTACAGACATGATTTGACTCAACATGAAAACTTCCTGCACTGTACTAATAAATTGTTGTTCTGGTCTTCAGTCCATAGACTGGTTTGATGCAGCTCTCCATGGACTCTATCCTGTGCAAGCCGCTTCATCTCTGAGTAACTACTACAACCTACATCCTTTTGAATCTGCTTCTATTCATCTCTTGGTCTCCCTCGACGATTCCCCCCCCCCCCCCCCCCCACGCTTCCCTCCAGTACTAAATTAGTGATCCCTTGATGCCTCAAAATGTTTACTACCAACTGATCCCTTGTTCTAGTCAGGTTGTATCACAAATTTCCAGTTCTATTCAGTACCTCCTAATTAGTTACGTGATCTATCCTCCTAATCTTCAGCATTCTTCTGTAACACTGCATCTCAAAAGCTTCCATTCTCTTCTTGTCTAAACTGTTTACTGTCCATGTTTCACATCCATAAATGGCTACACTCCAAACAAACACTTTCAGAAAGGACTTGCCGACACTTAAATCTATACTCGATGTTAACAAATTTCACTTCTTGCCATTGCCAATCTACATTTTATATCCTCTCTCCTTCGATCATCATCAGTTATTTCGCTTCCCAAGAAGCAAAACTCATCTAGTACTTTAAGTGTCTCCTTTCATAATCTAATTCTCTCAGCATCACTTGATTTAATTCGACTGCATTCCATTATCCGTGATTTGCTTTTGTTGATGTTCATCTTATATCCTCGTTCCAAGACACTATCCATTGCGTTCAACTGCTCTTCCAAGTTCTTTGCTGTCTCTGACGGAATTACAATGTCATCGGCAATCCTCAAAGTTTTTATTTCTTCCCCCCTGGGCTTTCATTCCTATTCCAAATTTTTCTTTTGTTTCCCTTACTGCTTGCTCAATATACAGATTGAATAACATCAGGGACAGGCCACAAACCTGTCTCACTCCCATCTCAGCCACTGCTTCCCTTATGTGCCCCTCGACTCTTATTAACTGCCATCTGATTTCTGTACGAATTGCAAATAGCCTTTCTCTCCCTGTATTTTAGCCCTGCCACCTTTAGAATTTGAAAGAGAGTATTCCAGGCAACATTGTCAAATGTTGTGAAATGCTATGAACGTACGTTTATCTTTCCTTAACCTATCTTCTATGAGAAGTCGTAGGGTCAGTATTGCCTCGCGTGCTCCTACATTTCTGCGGAATCCAAACTGATCTTCCCCGAGGTCGACTTCTATCATGTTTCCCCATTCTTCTGCAAAGGATTCGTGTTAGTATTTTGCAACCGTGACTTGTTAAACTGATAGTTCGGTTATTTTCACACCTGTCAGCATCTGCTCTCTTTGGAATTGGTATTATTATATCCTTCTTGAAGTCTGAGGGTATTTCGCCTGTCTCATACATATTGCTCAACAAATGGAAGAGTTTTGCCATGGCAGGCTCTCCCAAGGTTATCAGTAGCTCTAAGGGAATGTTGTCTACTCCCGGGACCTTGTTTCGACTTAAGTCTTCCAGTGCTTTGTCAAATTCTTCTCGCAGTATCATATCTCCCTTCTCAGCTTCATCTACATCCTCTTCCATTAACATTATGTTGCCCTAAAGTACGTCTCCCTCGTATAGACCCTCTATATACCACTTCCACCTTTCTGCTTTCCCTTCTTTGGTTAGGACTGGTTTTCTGTCTGAGCTCTTGATACTCTTTTATTCAAAGGTCTCTCTTATTTTCCTGTAGGCAGCATCTATCTTACCCCTAGTGATATATGCCTCTACATCCTTGCATCTGTCCTCTAGCCATTCCTGCTTAGCCATTTTGCGCTTCCTGTCGATCTCATTTTTTAGACGTTCGTATTCCCTTTCAACTGCCTCATTTATTGCGTTTTTATATTTTCTTCTTTCATCGATTAAATTCAATATCTCTTGTGTCATCCAAGGATCTCTACTAGCCCTCATTTTTTTACCTACTTGATCCTCTGCTGCCTTCACTATTTCGCCTCTCAAAGCTACCCATTCCGCTTCTACTGTATTCCTTGTTCCTGTTCCTGTCAGTCGTTCCCTAATGCTCCCTCTGAAACTCTTAACAACCTCTGGTTCTTTCAGTTTATCCAGGTCCCTTCTCCTTTTTGCAGTTTCTTCGAGTTTAATCTGTAGTTCATAACTGCTAAATTCTGGTCAGATTCCACATCTGCCCATGGAAATGTCTCACAATTTAAAATCTGGTTCCTAAATCTCTGTCTTAGCATTATATAATCAATCTAAAAGATTCCCGTGTCTCCATATCTCTTCCACGTATACAACCTTCTTTCATGATTCCCAAACCAAGTGTGAGCTGTGATTAAATTGTGCTCTGTGCAAAATTCTAACAGACGGCTTCCTCTTTCGTTCATTTCCTCCAGTCCATTTTCACCTAATACCAGTACTTTTCCCTCTCTTCCTTTTACTACTTTCTAATTCCAGTCCCCTCGACCACCTGAATAATTTCTGTTATCTCATCATACGTTTCCTCCGTCTCCTCCTCATCTGCGGAGCTAGCATGGGTCTCATACATTTGACCACTATTCTAACATTGGATACCCAAGTGAACTGTAAGCAGTCTCCTTTGTAGAGTGACGAATTTTCCCAGCAGCCTGCTAATGAACCGAAGTCTGGTACCTGCCTTTCCCACGAGCTAACCTGTGGGATCATTCCATTTCGTACTCCTACAAATTGATAAACCGAGCTGTTACGTTAACTACCATAATCTACACAAGATCTTCTCGAGGCCATAATATCCTGAAGATATGAAGGTTTTACAATTACAGAACTACATGACATCATCCTATTCTCGCTTCTGTGTTATATTGTCGAACCAGTATACATTGAGAAGTCATGGGGAAGCGATATGCGCGCACACACACGCACACACACACACACACACACACACACACACACACACACACACAGATGGCGGTCGTATAGCCTGCGCAAGATATAAAAGCCTAGTGCAATGGCGGAGCTGTTATTTGTACTCAGGTGATTCACGTGAAAAAGTTTCCAAAGTGATTATTACCGCACAACTGGAATTAACAGACTTTCAACGCGGAGCTAGACGAATGGGACATTCCACTTTGGAAATCGTTCGGGAATTCAGTATTCTGCGGCGAACAGTGTCAAAAGTATGCCGAGAATACCAAATTTCAGGCATCACCTCTCATCATGGACATCGCAGTGGCCGATGGCCTTCACTTAACCACCAAGAGTAGCGGCATTTGTGTATAGTTGTCAGTACTCATAGACAAGCAACACTGCATGAAATAACTTCAGAAATCAATGTGGGACGTACGACGAACGTATCCGCTAGGGGAGAGCAGCGAAATTTGGCGTTAATGGGCTATGAAGCGGACGACCGACGCGAGTGCCTTTTGCTAACAGCTCCTCTCCTGGTTTCGTGACCATGTGTTTTCAAACGACTAGTCACTATGCCTGTCTCGACATGAGAAGCTGAGCGGCGCTTTTCAGTGCTCAAGAGAATTAAAACATTCCTACGAAACACCATGAAAGAAGAACGACTGCCTGCCTTAGGGATGCTATCCTGTGAAAAGTCATTCGTGTGTAAAACTGAAGATTCCAATTTGAGAGTAACAGATTTATTTGCCAACAAGAAGGAGCGATGGATGGATTTCCAATACCGTTCCTACTAATTACTGTGAAGCTGTTTTCCAAAGTCATGGAGCGTAAAAGTAACCGCACATACCCCGTGAGCAGTGAAGAATTGTGCTGTTGATATGTGTGCGCGCGTGCATTTGTGTGCGCGAGAGAGATTTTCGGAGTTAGCGTTACATTTTATATCTCACGCAGACATACGAAAAAGATAACTAAAGCAAATGTGTGTGAAATCTCATGGGACTCAACTGCTAAGGTCATCAGTCCCTAAGCTTACACACTACTTACCTAAATTACCCTAAGGACAAACACACACACCCATGCCCGAGGGAGGTCTCGAACCGCCGCCGGGACCAGCAGCACAGTCCATGACTGCAGCGCCTGGACCGCTCGGCAATAGCTAAAGCAACCACCCTCTCTCTCTCTCTCTCTGTCTCTCTCTCCCCCCCCCCCTCTCTCTCTCTCTCTGTCTCCCTCTCTCTCTTATACAAGCGCTTGCTATCATGCTCTCCAGGAGTATATGAAACTCTTACTGTGCATAGGAAGGGCACTGCTGTGGTAAGTGTTTATTTCTGCTTCCCTATACGTTTCGTCTGATATAATATCTTATGAAACATACAACAAAATTCCGTAATATGTTCGATGCTACCAACTAAGTTTTTTTTGGCACCACCAATGGAATACCTCAACGGCCGTCACTGTCTGAGCATCTGTCGACACTCTTCGACTTATAACAACAAGAGAATGTGATTATTTCAAAAATTGTTAACAAACAGAAGCCAGTATGTTATTCTAAATGGCGATTATTCATCAGAAAAAAGTAACCTCTAGTATCCACCAAATAAACGCCATGGACTTTACTATTTTCAGTACACATATACAATCAATTTGAGTGGCCAACATGCTTAGATTGTTTCGCTTAAGTCTGTGTTTTATATTGAAAAGTATCATAACTGACACAGCACTCAGAGCCACATAAAACAAACAAACAAGCACCGTCCGAACAGGCCTTGAAGGACCGATGGTACTGACTGGCCGACGTGTCATCCTCAGACGTCACGGGACGCGGATACAGAGGGGCATGTGGTCAGCACACCCCTTTTCCAGCTGTTGTCAGTCTTCGTGTTCGGTGCCGCTACTTCTCACTCAAGCAGCTCCTCAATTGGCCCCACAAGGGCTGAGTGCACCCCACTTGCCAACAGCACTCGGCAGACCCGGACTGTGACCCGTCTAACTGCTAACCAAGCCCGACAGCGCTTAACTTCAGTGTCTGACGGGAACAGGTGTTACCAATGCGGCAAGGCCGTTGGCAACCATATAAAATAAAAGATAGAAAAGTTCCTTTAAAACTGTCCTTTCGATACTGTAACGTCGAAGTCAAGTGTAGAAAGGACGGCGGAAATGCATGGTTTATCGGTTGAACACAGGTAAAATGCAGCGCATTCGAACACAGGCTCCCTATGAGTGGCTTCTGCCACTATTCGTGGATATTTTTGAAAAGTTTGAGATCATCGTCAAGTTGGACCAATAAAAGAATTGAACAGATTTCAAGGATGTGCTGTTTGAGTTGTAGCCGGTACATTCTGGCAGTGTAGGAGGCCAGGGGACATAGCACATTCGGGAGAAGTGGAGTTCGAATTTCCGTCCAGCCTAACTTGTCAAAGGGACATACCGGGATGTTTTCCCTTACACGAAGACAACAGCCACCAATTGCCTTGTCCTATCTGAGCTTGTACTACGACTTTAATGACCTTCCCTTTAATACCAGTCCACTCTGATTTTTTAAAGAGTCAAACAACCATGTATAAAACAGCTTCATACTTCTGATTAATATACAAATGGGTTATGTGTTACATATTTGACGTTAAACTTGGAAGCGAGAAAAGATTTAGAAAAGGTCTGAAAAATTCTTAAAGTTTCCTGCAAGTCGCTAAGTGGGCGACACTGAAGAGCCAAAGAAACTGGTACACCCGCCTAAAATCGTGTAGGGCCCCCGCGAGCACGATAAAGTAGCGCAACACAACGTGGCCTGGACTCGACTAATGTCTGAAGTAGTGCTGGGGGGAACTGACACCATTAATCGTGCAGGGCTGTCCATAAATCCATAAGAGTACGAGGGTTTGGAGATCTCTTCTGAACAGCTCGTTGCAAGGCATCCCAGATATGCTCAACAGTGTTCATGTCTGGGGAGTTTGGTGGCCAGCGGAAGTGTTTAAAATCAAAAGAGTGTTCCTGGAGCCACTCTGTCTCAATTCTGGACGTGTGGGGTGTCGAATTGTCCTGCTGGAACTGCCCAAGTCCGTCGGAATGCACAAGGGACATGAATGGATGCAGGTGATCAGACAGGATGCCTATGTATGTGTCACCTGTCAGAGTCGTATCTAGACGTATCAGGGGTCCATATCACTACAGCTGCACACGACCCCCACCCAATTACAGAGACTTCACCAGCTTGAACAGTCCCCTGCTGACATGCCCTGTAAAGTGATTTTGGTGAATATCGTATATCTCGTGTAAGGAAAACGTGAGGCAGAGCTGAGTGGCTGCATATGCAAGATGATTTTTCCACCGTGTAGAAACTCTAGGAATTGATCGATGAGAGGATACAGAAAAAAAGGTCTAATCAACTTATGTCCGGAAATGCATGGTTTCCATGCTAGAGACCATTTATTCAATCATACTTTGTTACAGGGATTGTGGTCTAATACACAATGTACCATGCAGCCACTGTTACAGTATGCATGGTTTCCTCCTAGATGGTGGTACTGTTCCTCATAGGTCATGCCCTAGCGCCCTCTCCTTCCATAGTAATTGGTAATGTTGTGCCCGATTCCTCCTCTTGCTGACTCACCTTGTAGTGGAAGTAATACAGCGTTGTACACAATGATTCCGTATTCGAGTCGAGAGCCTTACGACATGGTGTTTACTTACGGAAAGGCAAATGGCAACGGGTGGCGGGTAACAGGTTGTATCAGGAGACCTATCCCCGCCGACAACAACCACAGCATTCAATGTTTGCAACAATGTTTCGCCGTTCAGGAAGCACGAAATTATGAAGCACGTACCCAAAATGTTCGGACACCACACTTGGAGGAGAATGTGATTAACCCTATGGAAGGTGACCGCCGTGTTAGTACCACGCAGTTGGCCCGCTAGTACAGGGCGACCGACAGTTGATACAACCCTCATCAATTACGGCGTGTGCAGGGCTTACTAGCGACAGACTTCCCACATCGGGAACAGCTTTGTCGCTGGTTTCTGCGCCAGACTACAACGATTCCGGGCTTTGTGTCATCCATGTTATTCGCAGATGAGGCTACCTTTACGCGGAGTGGTATCTTCATTTTTCTTAACAGTCATCTATGGGATAGTATGTAGAAGTCCCATGGTATGGTGACAGCGAATCATCAGCGTCGATGCAGCTGGAATGTATGGGCCGGGATAATTGGCGAACGTATATTGGGACCAGTCTTCCATCCACGTCGCCTAACAGGGCGGAGCTGTCGGCGCTTCTTGCGGGTGACTTTGGCTCTCCTGCTGGAAGAAGTGCCATTGATGATTAGAAGGGTTATGTGGTTGCTACACGATGGCGCTCCAGCCCTACTTCGCCGTTAACGTCCGGACGCATCTCAGTCGTTTCTTTCCTGGCCGATGGATCCGACGAGGGGGTCCAGTTGCATGGCCTGCTCGTTCACCAGACCTCAAAACGAGAAATTTCTGGTTATGGGGCCATCTCAATAGCATCCTGTATGCAAAACCCATTCCAGATGTGAAGACACTGGAGCAGCATATTCATGCTGCGTTTGACACTGTTCGGATGCAGCCTGGCCGATGTGAACGTGTGATACAGAATATGCTACGGCGCGTACACGCTTGCGTTGAGGCACATGGAAACCATTTGCAACACATACTGTAAATGTCCCCCCCCCCCCCTCCCCAAGAACCATGGACCTTGCCGTTGGTGGGGAGGCTTGCGTGCCTCAACAATACAGATAGCCGTACCGTAGGTGTAACCACAACAGAGGGGTATTGTTGAGAGGCCAGACAAACGTGTGGCTCCTGAAGAGGGGCAGCGGCCTTTTCAGTAGTTGCAGGGGCAGCGGTCTGGATGATTGACTGATCTGGTCCTTTAACATCAGCGAAAACAGCCTTGCTGTACCGGTACTGCGAATTGCTGAAAGCAAGGGGAAACTACAGCCGTTCTTTTTCCCAAGGGCATGCAGCTTTACTGTATGGTTAATGATGATGGCGTCCTCTTGGGTAAAATATTCCGGAGGTAAAATAGTCCCCTATTCGGATCTCCGGAAAGGGACTACTCAGGAGGACGTTGTTATCAGGAGAAAGACAACTGGCGTTCTACGGGTCATAGCGTGGCATGTCAGATCCCTTAACCGGGCAGGTAGGTTAGAAAATTAAAAAAGGGAAATGGATAGGTTAAAGTTAGTTATAGTGGGAATTAGTGAAGTTCGGTGGCAGGAGGAACAAGACTTCTGGTCAGGTGAATACAAGACTATAAATACAAAATCAAATAGGGGTAATGCAGGAGTAGGTTTAATAATGAATAAAAAATAGGAATGCGGGTAAGCTACTATAAACAGCATAGTGAACGCATTATTGTGGCCAAGATAGATACGAAACCCACGCCTACTACTGTAGCACAAGTTTATATGCCGACTAGCTCCGCAGATGATGCAGAAATTGATTAAATGAATGATGAGATAAAATAAATTATTCAGATAGTGAAGGGAGACGAAAATTTAATAGTGATGGGTGACTAGAATTCTAGAATTCCAGAGTAGGAAAAGGAAGAGAAGGAAACGTAGTAGGTGAATATGGATTGGGGGTGAGGAATGAAAGAGGAAGCTGCCTGGTAGAATTTTGCACAGAGCATAACTTAATCATAGCTAACACTTGGTTCAAGAATCATAAAAGAAGGTAGTATAGATAGAAGAAGCCTGGAGATACTGACAGGTTTCAAACAGATTATATAATGGTCAGACAGGGATTTAGGAACCAAGTTTTAAATTTTAAGACATTTCCAGGGGCAGTTGTGGACTCTGACCACAATCTATTGGTTATGAACTGTAGATTAAAACTAAAGAAACTGCAAAAAGGTGGAAATTTGAGATGATGGGACCTGGATAAACTGACGGAACCAGAGGTTGTAGAGAGTTTCAGGGAGAGCTTTAGGGAACGATGGACAAGAATGGTGGTAAGAAATACAGTAGAAGAAGAATGGGTAGCTTTGAGAGATCAAATAGCGAAGGTACCAGAGGATCAAGTAGGTAAAAAGACGAGGGCTAATATAAATCCTTGGGTAACAGAAGAGATACTGAATTTAATTGATGAAAGGAGAAAATATAAAAATGCAGTAAATGAAGCAGGCAAAAAGTAATACAAACGTTTCAAAAATGAGATCGACAGGAAGTGCAAAATAGCTAAGCAGCGATGGCTAGAGGACAAATGTAAGGACGTAGAGGCGTATATCACTAGGGGTAAGATAGATACTGCCTACAGGAAAACTAAAGAGACCTTTGGAGAAACGAGAACCACTTGCATGAATATCAAGAGCTCAGATGGAAACCCAGTTCTAAGCAAAGAATGGAAAGCAGAGAGGTGGAAGGAGTATATAGAGGGTCTGTACAAGGGCGATGTTCTTGAGAACAATATTATGGAAATGGAAGAGGATGTAGATGAAGATGAAATCGGAAATATGGTACTGCGTGAAGAGTTTGACAGAGCACTGAAAGCCCTATGTCGAAACAAGGCCCCGGGAGTAGACAGCATTCCATTAGAACTACCGATAGCCTTGTGAGAGCCAGCCCTGACAAAACTCTACCATCTGGTGAGCAAGATGTATGAGACAGGCGAAATGCCCTCAGACTTCAAAAAGAATATAATAATTCCAATCCCGAAGAAAGCAGGGGTTGACAGATGTGAAAATTACCGAACTATCGGTTTAATAAGCCACGGCTGCAAAATACTAACACGAATTCCTTACAGACGAATGGAAAAACTGGTGGAAACAGACCTCGGTGAAGATCAGTTTGGATTCCGTAGAAATATCGGAACACGTGAGGCAATACTGACCCTACGACTTAGAAAATAGATTACGGAAAGGCAAACCTACGTTTCTAACATGTGTAGATTTAGAGAAAGCTTTTGACAATGTTGACTGGAATACTCTCTTTCAAATTCTGAAGATGGCATGGGGAAAATACAGGGAGCGAAAGGCTATTTACAATTTGTACAGAAACCACATGGAATTTATAAGAGTCGAGGGGTATGAAATGGAAGCAGTGGTTGGGAAGGGAGTGAGACAGGTTTGTAGCCTATCCCCGATGTTATTCAATCTGTACATTGAGCAAGCAGTAAAGGAAACAAAAGAAAAATTTGGAGTACGAATTAAAATCCATGGAGAAGAAATAAAAACTTTGAGGTTCGCCGATGACATTGTAATTCTGTCAGAGACAGCAAAGGACCTGGAAGAGCAGCTGAACGGAATGGACAGTGTCTGGAAAGAAGGATATAAGATGAACATCAACAAAAGCAAAACGAGGATAATGGAATGTAGTCGAATTAAGTCGGGTGACGCTGAGGGAATTAGATTAGTAAATGAGACACATAAAGTAGTAAAGGAGTTTTGCTATTTGGGGAGCAAAATAACTGATGATGGCCGAAGGAGAGAGGGTATAAAATGTAGACTGGCAATGGCAAGGAAAGCGTTTCTGAAGAAGAGAAATTTGTTAACATCGAGTATAGATTTAAGTGTCAGGAAGTCGTTTCTGAAAGTATTGGTATGGAGTGTAGCCATGTATGGAAGTGAAAGGTGGACGATAAATAGTTTAGACAAAAAGAGAATAGAAGAATTCGAAATGTGGTGTTACACAAGAATGCTGAAGGTTAGATGGGTAGATCACATAACTAATGAGGAGGTATTGAGTAGAATTCGAGAGAAGAGAAATTTGTGGCACAACTTGACTAGAAGAAGGTATCGGTTAGCAGGACATATTCTGAGGCATCAAGGGATCACCAATTTAGTATTGGAGGGCAGCGCGGAGGGTAAAAATCGTAGAGGGAGATCAATACACTAAACAGATTCAGAAGGATGTAGGTTGCAGTAGGTACTGGGAGATGAAGAAGCTTGCACAGGATAGAGTAGCATGGAGAGCTGCATCAAACCAGTCTCAGGACTGAAGACCACAACAACAACAACAACAACAACTGTAACTGTGGCTGCATGTTACCGAGCCTATTAGAACGCAGTCAACAAGTCGTTAGAAGTCCCCTGCAAAAATTTTGAGATATGCTGCCTCTATAACCGTCTATGGCTCTGAGCACTATGGGACTTAACATCTATGGTCATCAGTCCCCTAGAACTTAGAACTACTTAAACCTAACTAACCTAAGGACATCACACAACACCCAGCCATCACGAGGCAGAGAAAATCCCTGACCCCGCCGGGAATCGAACCCGGGAACCCGGGTAACCGTCTATAATTGCGAACGTGTTGACGGTGCAGTATGTTGTACACGAACTGACCTCTCGATTATATCCCATAAATGTTCGATGGCATTCATGTCGGACGATCTAGGTGGCCAAATCATTCGCTCGAATTGTTCAGAATGGTCTTCAAACCAACTGCGAGCAACTGTCGCCCCGTGACATGACATCGTTGTTTGGGAACATGATGTCCATGAATGGCTGCAAGTGGTCTCCAAGTAGCCGAATATAACTATTTCCAGTCAACGATGGTTTCAGTTGGAATACAGCAACCAGTTTATTTCATGTAAACAGAGCAAACAGCATTACGGAGCCACCTGCAGCTCGCGCAGTGCTTGTTGAAAACTTGGGTCCGTGGCTTTGTGGGGTCTGCACCACACACGGATCGTACCATCAGCTCTTACAAACTAAATCGGAACTCATCTGACCGGACCACGGTTTTCCAGTCGTCTAGCGTCGAGTTGATACGGTCACGAACCCAGGAGAGGCGCTGCAGGTGATGTCGTGCCGTTAGCAAAGGCATTGGAGTCGGCCGACTGCTGCCATAGCCCATTAACGCCAAATTTCGCCACACTGTCCTAACGGATGCGTCCGTCGTGCGTCTCACATTAGTTTCTGTGGTAATTTCATGCTGTGTTGCTTATCTGTTAGCACTGACAACTTTACGCAAACGCCACTGCTACGGCAAGAAAGTAAGGATGAATTGATTGTGTTCATAACGATCATCCTCCTTTACCTCCACTGCATCACTGCAGATGTGTCACTGAGCACATTTGTTCTGTGCATGCAGTGCACGTGAGGCGCATAGTTGTTTCCACTGCACTGTGTGGAATACGAAGGTTCTGTTATAGTTCACTAACTTGCTGTCTTCAAGTTGATGTCTCCAGCGCAGAAAACAGCACGCAGGTCGTAGGTTCTGTATCTTGAGGCTGAAACTGACTTTTAGCGAGGCTCTGTTCTGAAATAATGTATCACTTCTTTGGGATGCCACTCGCGTATTTTAATATAGCCTTACGAGAAGACTACATGATCTTAACATAACACCTTCTGATACAGCAAAGTACATGATCAAACACAATGTTTACGAAAATGTATCTTTACACTCTTTGTGGCACGTGTCTGTGACTCATGACTACCGAAGTGAACCTTTCAATACTGAATACTGGCAAACACATCCTATGATAGACAACATGTCTGTTCTTCTCGACTGCTTAATCCAGAGTGACGAACATAAACTTAATTAAAAATTGGAAACACATCCTACGGTAGACAACATGTCTGTTCTTCTCGACTGCCTAATCCAGAGTGACGAACAGCCCGAAACACTTCGCGCGCCATACCAGAAAAGGCGTGACCCGAACGCTTCCGAAGTGCTTCGTCTGCGATTTCGTCAGTCTTTTGTTCTTGATTCAAATTGTTTTTAATAATTCTAAAATGATTGATTGACGGTCAGCTGTTGAGAGATACTTATATTAAAAAGTGAAGTCATTCCAATGAGTAGTTTAACTAATAATAATAACTATACTTTAACGTTTTGGCGCCCTTGCTCCGAACACAGCAGCCAATCACAGAGCAGTAGCATTATGCAGGCGGTCTTTCTCACGGGAATGGTACCGAATCTAACATCTGTCACAGGTACCTCACACCGCATTTCGCCATCTATATACTTCTTGCATCTCCACTGCTCTGGGAACAGCATCTTGGAGCCTAATATCATGACTCACTAAGCCAGAAATATTACACTGCCCTCAGTTGTTAAGTGAAGGACGTCGGCCACTGCGTTGTCCGTGGTGGGAGGTAATGCTTGAAATTTGGTATCCTCGGCCTACTCTTGACACTGTAGATCTCGGGATATTCAATGCCCTAAAGTTACGTTGTGCAAGACGCGACAGTTGGCTGCGACTGCGACGCTGCCCCCTCCTCTTTCCCCACCCTGGCAGACGGCGACACGGCCGCAACACGACTGGAGTCGTCGCCGTTTCCCAAGCTCCGGTCGGCGGCGGCGGATTCAAATACATAAGAAAAATAAGAATTCCGATTTTCTTGCTGTAAAAAATACTGTATGTTAATGCAACAAAGTTACATCGGCTCCCAGAGTTAGTTTTTCGATACAGATTCTCCTTTTACTTTAAAAAATTGAAAAGTATCTCTTCCGGTTTTGCGTGTTTTTTTCGCTGTATATTACTTCTCAATCAATTGTGAGGAAAGTAAAAGGCACAAAAAATTGATGTTTGCGTATCTTACAGTTTCACATCACAGCTTGATAATGAGGTGTCTATTTTTCCGATATTCGTCACAGTTATCCCGATACTTAATTTACAAGTAACCTACTGCATAAAATTTGAATTGTGTGCAGTGAAAAATGTGGTCGCTGGCTACTTTACGTATGGTTCACGTTAGGTCATACATCGTTGCCGATGAAAAGAAGCTAACATATCGAAATCATTTTTTAAGTTGAGATCAGATTGATATCGATCTCCGTTTCCGAGATTTGGGCTCATATATATCCGGGAGCGTCGCGACTAGCCGCCAGTTCTGTCGACGCGCAACGAGAATCGTGTGGTCATCACACGATAGAGAATGCATTTGTTTTGTTTCGCTGACACATTTGGACCTAATGAAACCATTTTATGTCATATTCCTCCGGTATGAGTTACTAATATTTCTCCATATGCTCTTGACAATTTCATTTAAAATGCCACGAAACGTAGGTTTCTTAAAGCCAAGTGATCAAGCAGAACCCATTTTCTTGGTTTTGCTGAGGCATCTGAACCTGTTCCAAGCTTTCTTTCTCGTTTATTTCTCTGATACGAGTCCCGAATATTCCTCCATCTGTTTTTGCACATTTCACCTAAAATTCCAATGAAAGATAAGTTTATTAACAATAAGCGCACGCTAGCTTCATTGCATTGTTTCAAGTTCTTGACAACAAGATAGGGTTACACCTTAAACATCTCTAGAATTTTGATTCTGAACGTCTACAGTATACACTGGCAGAAATGTGGAAGAAATAATGTCCATGCTTGTTCACAAAAATTCCCCAAATTATACTTGTCAGTTTCTCCCATGCAGAAACTTTTGGAACAAGCTAAGGCAACTTTCATAGCCGACTGAATCTTTATTCCCATCGAAATGAACTTCCATATTCTTGTATTCTGACAGCATACATCGTTATGGATGACATCAACATTTAATCTTGCCAAGCTGCACTCAAAAGATGACTCCAGGATTTACAAAAGACGAATTTCAATTGTGAACTGTGTCAGACCAGAAGGGCCTTGTAAAACAGTGGTGCACTTTTGGCACAAGTTTTTTGAGCACCATCTTCTACCAATGAATTGAAGTGAATGTGACAAATTACTTATTGCAGCATACTGTTTGCGCAATCTGTTGAGAAACGCCTTCCTCAAAAACGAACATCTATTGATTACAGAAAGCTGTACAACAATATGGTGGTGGTTTTTCACAACTAGAAGGTATCATCAAGACACCAATCTACCGTTTACTTTCAAAGTGAAGGTATTGTAAAATGTAACTTTCTCGTTGTACTTTAGATTGTTCATTTTATAATGTATTTGCCGTTTTCAATTTTTATCGTCACAAAAAAGAGTAGCGCGAAAATTGACCTTCAAGTTCATTTTCATCATTCTAATTCTACATCTGCATGGATTATACTGATTTTCATAACAGGCCTGAAAAATTTGCATTAATGGGAAGATATTATATATTTCACTCACCTGCCAGTTTCAACTGTGCACCAATTTCTTCCCAAATTCTGTCTCTGAACATAGTGTCTCTATATTTAGGGTTCTTCAAATCGTAAAGGCAAGGCTGTTGCGAGACCAGCTCACAGAGCATCACATCCTATGAGTGGCTCATTTCAGTTTTCCTTGACTGGCTCGACATCTTTCTCGCAGCCGTACGTCTTTGTGTCGTGCGACTTCCGTCGCAACACTGCTCACTGGTGCAGTGCTGCGACAGCTGCCGCAACAGTCGCGCGTCGCATCCCAAACTCGAACTACGCATGCGCAAGCGGACAACTTCTGACGTCACGTAGCGACCCGTCGCAGTCGCTAGTGTGCGTCGCGTCTTGGACAACGTGCCTTAATGATTTCCGAAATGGAATGTCTTTTGCGTCTAGCTCCAACTATCATTCCGCGTTCAGAATCTGTTATTTCCCATAGTGAGGACATAATCACTTAGAAACCTTTTCACATAAATCACGTGAGTGCAAATGAGAGCTCCGCCAATACACTACCCTTTTATAAAGTGAGTCCAAAAAGTATTCGTCTAGCTGCATATCTTTTAGAAAACAAAGTCTATGTAACATGAAAAGAAATGTATACAAAATCGAAAGAACCAGTCCTGTAAAAAGTACCTTGGTAAGTCATTTTTGTTGAAAAGCAAGGAAAGAAACACATCCAAATCGACAGCAAGGTTAACAAAATAGAAAATGTAATAGAAAAGCTAGTTCATAAAGTATTCGTCCACCATCTGAACATGCCGAAATTCTGCGTGTAGTGATTAAACTATAACGCTGACCCACGGCACACACTAGAGTCAACCGTGTGCGGTCCTTCTCTGTCGTCTGTCGAAGTTCTGAACGGCGCCGATACAGTGCAGTTAGCGCCATGGGCCGTAAGGGTAGTGAGACGACGCTAACCAAAAGGAAACTTATTCTGCGCATACATAATAAGTGAAAATCTCCTTACGAGATTGCTAAAGTAGTCGGTAGACCTATATCGACGGTTCAGTCGGTAATAGATCGATTTTGCGCAACAAAATCATTAAGAAACCAACCACGTACCGGACGCCCTCACACTTTGACTGTTGCAGACGTGAGATTTACCATGAGGGAAATGAAGAAGAAACATAAAATCAGCGTTCCTAAGTTGGCTGGGGAGCTAAGAGTCTAGGGGAAAGAAGATATGTGTCAACATAATCAGAAATATCTTCAAAACGAATGGGTATCCCGGCCGGGTAGCGCGCAAGAAAGTTTGGGTCAGTGAACAGACTCGAAAGAAACGTCTTTATTTTGCGATGGAACATAGATTCAAAAAGGAAGACTTCTGGAATAGAGTAATATTTTCTGATGAGAGATAGTGTGGGGTAAGAAGAATGCGGAAATGTTGCCACGTAATCTTGTGCCACACAGTGGTGGTCCCTGATGGTGTGGGGTTGTATGAGTGCTGCACGTGTTGGAAAATTACATTTCATAGAAGGTACAATGGATTACCGTATGTATATCAACATCTTAAAGGAGGATCTGAATCCTAGAGCCGAAAAATTAGGTCTGCAAGGAAATTACATTTCTCAACAAGATAACGACCCAAAGCTAAATACAAGGCTGTGGCTCCTGTACAATATCCCAAAACAACTTAACACCCCTCCTCAGAGCCCAGACATTAATCCTATCGAACAACTTTGGAAAGTACTGGAAGGTAGCACCAGGAGAAGACACATTTCTAACAAGAGAGACCTAAAAGAAGCACTTCAAGACGAATGGGACAAAATTCCAGCCTCTCTGACGGCAAACTTGGTCAAATCGATGCCCACACAACTACAAGCGGTATTCGCTGCAAAGGGAAATGCCACTAAACATTAATTTTTGTAATTAAAATCATATTTTCAGATTGTAAATAAAAAACATATTAGTAGCTGAAGTAGCCCTCCATTTTGTGAAATTTGCTATCGCTATAGAGGTATTTATTTCTTTGTCCATCAATAAAAATGCCTTACCAAGATTCGTTGCATATGACTGGATGTTCACATTTTATGTCCCCTTCCTTTCACGTGAAATATACTTAGTTAAAAAAAAAATACAACTAGAAGAATACTTTTTGGACTCGCTGTACCTTGTGAACGCGACACTACCGCAATCTGTATATGTGCACATCGCTATCCCACCGCAGAGTACATCACACAGATTTGTTAGGTACATTTAGAAACTAGCAGAAAAAGTTTGTTCTGCGTTGCAGTGTAAGCTGAAGTCAGCGAATGCTTCCACCTTAGAATGCAGCTGGGACTGAACGTTGCAAAACAGCAGTGAGACACCGCGTTCCCGACCTAATTTGTGGCGGTTGCACGCACAGTTGATGGCCGCCGGCTTCCTAGAAACAGCTGCGTCAAACTGGGTGTCGCAAGGTTGCTGCATACTGCGCCAGTAACTTACCTAAGTGGCGAATGATTTAGTACCTAGGCGTCTGGGGACGGCATTGTTTAGTGAAGTGGTGTAGTAAAACAGTTTAATGGGCCCGTTCCTGTAAGCTAAGTCTGCAGATACGTATACAGGGTGGTCCATTGATAGTGACCGGGCAAAATATCTCACGAAATAAGCATTAAACGAAAAAACTACAAAGAACGAAACTCGTCTAGCTTGAAGGGGGAAACCAAATTGCGCCATGGTTGGGCCGCTAGATGGCGCTGCCATAAGTAAAATGCATATCAACTGCGTTTTTTTAAATAGGAACCCCCATTTTTATTACATATTCGTGTAGTACGTAAAAAAATATGAATGTTTTAGTTGGACCACTTTTTTTGCTTTGTGATACATGGCGCTGTAATAGTCACAAACGTATAAGTATGTGGTATCACGTAACATTCCGCCAGTGCGGACGGCATTTGCTTCGTGATACATTATCCGTGTTAAAATGGACCGTTTACCAATTGCGGAAAAGGTCGATATCGTGTTGTGTATGGCTATTGTGATCAAAATGCCCAACGGGCGTGTGCTATGTATGCTGCTCGGTATCCTGGACGACGTCATCCGAGTGTCCGGACCGTTCGCCGGATAGTTACGTTATTTAACGAAACAGGAAGTGTTCAGCCACATGTGAAACGTCAGCCACGACCTGCAACAAATGATGATGCCCAAGTAGGTGTTTTAGCTGCTGTCGCGGCTAATCCGCACATCAGTAGCAGACAAGTTGTGCGAGAATCGGGAATCTCAAAAACGTCGGTGTTGAAAATGCTATATCAACATCGATTGCACCCGTACCATATTTCTATGCACCAGGAATTGCATAGCGACGATTTTCAACGTCGTGTACAGTTCTGCCATTGGGCACAAAAGAAATTACGGGACGATGACAGATTTTTTGCACGCGTTCTATTTAGCGACGAAGCGTCATTCACCAACAGCGGTAACGTAAACCGGCATAATATGTACTATTGGGCAACGGAAAATCCACGATGCCTGCGACAAGTGGAACATCAGCGACCTTGGCGGGTTAATGTATGGTGTGGCATTAAGAGAGAAAGGATAATTGGCCCCCATTTTATCGATGGCAATCTAAATGGTGCAATGTATGCTGATTTCCTACGTAATGTTCTACCGATGTTACTACAAGATGTTTCACTGCATGACAGAATGGCGATGTACTTCCAACATGATGGAAATAAAATGTTCAAACGTACCTACGTTCTGTATTTTAATTTAAAAATCTGCCTGTTACCAACTGTTCGTATAAAATTGTGAGCCATATGTTTGCGACTATTACAGCGCCATCTATCACAAAGCGAAAAAAGTGGTCCAACTAAAACATTCGTATTTCTGTACGTACTACACGAATATGCAATAAAAATGGTGGTTCCTATTTAAAAAAACGCAGTTGATATCCGTTTGACATATGGCAGCGCCATCTAGCGGGCCAACCATAGCGCCATCTGGTTTCCCCCTTCAAGCTAGACAAGTTTCGTACTTTGTAGTTTTTTCGTTTGACGTTATTTCGTGAGAAATTTGGCCCGGTCACGATCAATGGACCACCCTGCGGACTCTGCAAACCACCGTGAAATGCATTTAATAGACTGCATTAGTAGCTTGTTGCGCTCTCTCTTGTCAGTCAGTTTCTTGGGAATGGGTAACATGATTCGTTACAGTGATGATACAATGGTGAAGTTGGTCACGGCTTATGTAGGATCGGAGCCTTTGTGGAATGTGGAATGTCCCCAGAATAAAATTAAAAGAGACAAAGTAGCCGCAATCGCTGAGTTGGAAAAGGTGCTGGGGATACCGGGGTTTCGAGAGAAGGAGAGTAAAGAGAACAGTAAAAGCATCATACTAGGAAGACAGAAAAAGTTGATTCCCTTAGTCAAACGAGTTAACTTATGTTTCTTAAAGTAATGCCTTCGAACCTTTTATGTGAAAACTCTTGAAGCTTTGTAAATGAAACAAAAATTGTTAACATTCTACATCTTTATTCTTCATGACAACTTATTTATGTCTCACAATAGTCAAACTGGCGACGCACATATTCCTCCCAACCAGTTTGTTCATACCGTCACTGTAGAACGTTTGACTTTGTTGACGGAGTCACAACTTCACCTTTGCGTGCACTGCTTCATCACCATCAAAGTGAAGTCATGTTGCTCGCTACAATTCGGATCCTTCTAGCGGCAGAGGGCTGCAAATTATGTAGACATGAAGAATAAAGATCTAAAATGTTAATGACATTTGTGTTATTTAAGAATCATTAACAGTTTTCACAATAAATTTCGGAGGCATTACTTTGCAGCACGCCCACGTAGTATTCACTATGTGTGTTTTTATTTCCTTTTAAAAATAATTGTATGTTATCAATCAGGGATTGGAAAAGGGCACAGGTCATCGTCGTTTTCAAGAGGGGACGTCGAACAGATGTGCAGAACTATAGACCTATATCTCTAACGTCGATCAGTTGTAGAATTTTGGAACACCTATTATATTCGGGTATAATGACTTTTCTGGAGACTAGAAATCCACTCTGTAGGAATCAACATGGGTTTCGAAAAAGACGATCGTGTGAAACCCAGCTCGCGCTATTCGTCCACGAGACTCAGAGGGCCATCGGCACGGGTTCCCAGGTAGATGCCGTGTTTCTTGACTTCCGCAAGGCGTTCGATACTGTTCCCCACAGTCGTTTAATGAACAAAGTAAGAGCATATGGACTATCACACCAATTCTGTGATTAGATTGAAGAGCTCCTAGATAACAGAAAGCAGCATGTCATTCTCAATGTAGAGAAGTCTTCCAAAGTAAGAGTGATTTCAGGTGTGCCGCAGGGGAGTGTCGTAGGACCGTTGCTATTCACAATATACATAAATGACCTTGTGGATAACATCGGAAGTTCACTGAGGCTTTTTGCGGATGATGCTGTAGTATATCGAGAGGTTGTAACAATGGAAAGTTGTACTGAAATGCAAGAGGATATGCAACGAATTGACGCATGGTGCAGGGAATGGCAATTGAATCTCAATGTAGACAAGTGCAATGTGCTGCGAATACATAGAAAGAAAGATCCTTTATCGTTTAGCTACAATATAGCAGGTCAGCAACTGGAAGCAGTTAATTCCATAAATTATCTGGGCGTAGGCACTAGGAGTGATTTAAACCGGAATGACCATATAAAATTAATCGTCGGTAAGGTAGATGCCAGACTGCACTGAACACTCGTTCAACGTGCACGTTACTAACAGGAATGGCGAGGAATTGCTGCATTATTTTGAACAGGTTTGGTGCATCTGCATTTTCGGAAAACTCACTCCACACATTACAACAATTATTGTTCATCCTATCAATATCTGATATTACCGGTTTCAAAACATAAAACTTAAGATACCGTTCGTTTCCATCGATACTAATTTTCAATTTCTTTCCCACTTCAGCCAAGTCATTAAATGAATAGTTGACATAAATCTAACATGGGCATAATTTTATACACATTTTCATTCCCACTAAATTTTTACCATTAGTTAAAAAAGTTTAATGATCCGTCGTAAACAGCTGTACACTCTTTTACCAGAATATTTTTTTCTACTTCTGTAAGTGTTCTAAAGAGATATGAACTTCAAATTCCTAAAACTTATCTTCCTTATGACCCGCTGTTTGTTTCATCTCTTCCAGCATAACCTTGTGAACATTTGTGTAAAGTGTGTCCTCTTTATCCAAAAGTCTAGTTGCTTTAGAAAATACAGGTATAGTTGCTTTTAAAAATACTGTAAACGCTCTGGTAATGTTAGTGAATACGCGTTTATTTCGTCTTATTCTAAACTAATGAATTTCCAAATTACGGGGTGTGTTCTTTCTTCACTCCATGCTACACAGCATACCTTTAAAACTCGCCGCAGCTTAACAAAACACTCCACCGTTGACTGCAAAGACAACCGTGACACAACAGTGAGTCACAATATTTCACCATAGTCATTCTGAGGAATCTCGCAAAATGTGTTTATTTCTTGGGAATTATTTTATGCTGACGAAACGTCTGAATATATTTTAAAAATCAGACTTTCTACATCATATTTTAGAAGCTTGAATTCAAACTTAGCATATTTATGTAATATATAACAACAACAACTGGATTTGATTGAGTTTGCGTTTTCTTTTTTTAATCTAATAAAGACCGAATTGCCGGCCGTGTGGCCGAGCGGTTCTAGGCGTTTCAGTCTCGAACCGCGCGACCGCTACGGTCGCAGGTTTGAGTCCTACCTCGGGCATGGATGTGTGTGATGTCCTTAGGTTAGTTAGGTTTAAGTAGTTCTAAGTTCTAGGGGACTGATGACCTCAGATGTTAAGTCCCATAGTGCTCAGAGCCATTTTGCCAAAGACTGAATTATGTTTACCGAACTTAACTTAAGCATATACGATTGAGCATGTAACTGCATTGCAATAAAATATATTTTAGTTTATTTGGATTGGCTTCTACAGATTCATTTGCATCTTGATAGAAATAAAGAACTTCGTCACATTTTCCCTTATCTTTGGAGACGCTCGTTACAACTATCGGATAATGATTTTTATTGCTCTTATTTGAGCGTCTGAACCTAATGAAAATGAAACATTTTGCTTTAATTCCCTCAGTAGCTTCTCTTTTAGGATAAGGCAGAAGCACATTTTTTACTAACGCCTCGCTTTTAGTTCGGCGCGCATCTTACTTTTGTTGTTACAGAGGAGTCTCTGAAAACATCTAGATGTAAATTATTACCACAATCTTGAGAATTGTAGGAATGGTAGTGTCAGTTAAAGTTAATTCCATTGCAGTGATTTTATCGTCTTACGCAGAAAATTGCCTTGGCAAGTATTTAAGAAGAGAACGATTGTTCTTTTGTGTGATAATTTTCGCTTTGTATCTTTCTGATTGCAAACGTTTATTCACGCCCTTCAAGCCGTCATATTTAACAGTAAATGAGATGCTACAAATTCTGCACTTACACATACACTCATCACTATCAACTTTATGTAACCACTCTCTATAATTTTTATCCTGCAACCATTCTTTACGGAACGCACTTATATATTGTCTCTTCATTTCACTGTTATTACTCACTGTTGTGAATTATGAAGGCTAGTCTATTCACGCGTTATCCTAGCTTTCCAAGAACGGATAGTAAACTGATAAATGACAATAAACGAATGAATACAAAAAATAGACGTTGACATATGACATGTTGCCGCGAATTACCAGTGTTTCTTTAATAATGTGCTAGCCGAATATTACAAACGCAACAATGAAAAGTTGTCATAATAAGAATAAAATCGCAGCGTTTTGTTACAGTAAGAAATAAACATTCGAAGAAACTTATCCAGAACCATTGAAGGGTAGGGTCACATTCAAGCCCGTAAATTAAAGTCATTGTCCCGAAAACGTGGAAAATGCATTTCAAACTCGGGTACTCCGGGTAGCACACAGTGGCCAACTAGCTTCAAAACCTGGACAGGATAGAAATAGAAAAAGAGATGCGCGTTCCGACTTTAGTCACACGAAATCTTTTGTAGGTACTGGTGCGTACTTCTCCAATGCTGCTGTAGGATTCCAGCCACGAAATAATACGTGGTGTGGCATCTGCTGGTAAACAGTGAATCGGACGACACCTTGTTCACATTTTTCATATGTTGTTTGTGTGGCCTGTTTAATATACAGGGTGAAAATTATTTAAACCGACAATCTTTGGGAGGTTGTAGGGGACATCAAAACAAATATTTTTCCCTACCGTCATTTTTTCCTATGAAGAGTATTTAAACCGGTAGGGGAAGGTTTCTCTGGCGGCAAATTAATTAAACCAACAAACAATTTTCCATTTTTTATGACCAAGAGACAACACATTAATAAAACCCAATTTAAATTGCAGTAGATTTTCAAAAATACCTCTATTGACACGTAAACAAAGGTTACACCGTCGGATCATGTTCTATCTGACAAGGGCAAAAACCCCAGGAGTATCCTGAATTGTTCCTGCTGCTGCTACTATCCGGGCAACCAGATCCTCTGCTGATGTAACAGGAGCTGAGTAAACAAGGTTGCGCATCTCTCCCCACACAAAAAAGTCCAGAGGGGACATATCTGGGAATCGAGCAGGCCATGGTACAGGACCACCTCTGCCAATCGACGTTTCTGGGAACCGTCGGTCCAGGAATCTACGCACACGACGACTGAAATGTGCTGGCGCCCCATCATGTTGGAACCACATGCGTTGTCTTGTAGGGAGCCAGACGTCTTCCAGCAATTCTGGAAATGCTCTGCCGAGAAAATTGTAATAGTGCCTGCCATTTAATGGCTTAGGTAGCAGATACGGCCCAATTAAACAGTCCCCAACAACACAGACCCACACATTAACGAAGAAACGCACTTGATGAGCGCTAGTAACTGTGGCATATGGGTTATTCTCACTCCAAACATGCGAATTATGCATGTTGAAGACTCCATCACGCCCGTACATTGCTTCATCGGTAAACAACACAGAGGATGGAAATGTAGGATGCGTTTCACACTGTTCCAGGTACCACTGCGAAAACTGTGCTCTGGGTGGATAATCAACTGGTTCCAGATTGTGGACACGCTGTAAGTGAAGTGGACGTAACAATTGTTCTAGAAGGACTGTTCTTACATTCGTCTGATTCGTCCCCATGTTACGTGCAATTGCACGAGTGCTGATTGAAGGATCCCGCTCCACATGCTGCATGACAGCTTCCTCAAATTGCAGCGTTCTTACCGTGCGACGGCGTCCCTGTCCAGGTAATCTGCTAAATGAGCCTGTCTCACGCAGACGTTGGTACACAGCAGCAAAGGTCGTATGGTGCGGGATACGGCGATTAGGATATTGTTGTTGATAAACCCGCTGTGCAGCTCGTCCGTTGTGGTGCGCTACGTAGTACGCACCAACCATATCAGTGTACCCACTCCAGGTGTATCGCTCCGTTAGTAAACAGAGACAATGCACTACTACACTGGTGGACAGCAGTTGCCTACAACTGAAGAGCGTAATACGCCCTCTAACAACTGAAGATCGTAATACGGCCTCTAACAACTGAAGAGCGTAATACGGCCTCTACCGGTTTAAATAATCCTCATAGGAAAAAATGACATTAGGGAAGAATATTTGTTTTGATGTCCTCTAGACCTCCCAGAGTTTGTCGGTTTAAATACTTTTCACCCTGTATGACAGCGTCCCAGTCCAGTTATCAGGATAAAATATGATGGGTAGTTCTCCAGAAAGTGTGTTTATTATGTTTTAACCGGTATAATGACGTATATCGACTTAAAAGTTTAATGGTATCCATTTTATCCGAAATCCTCGGCTACAAATTTCCTCTGCGTGGATCCACTTTTGTAAATAGCTCTCCTACTACCTAAATAGTATAGTTAACGAGTTCAAATGTGTTTGCGAGCGCTTATTTTCTCGTGTTTGGTGTACGGTAATTTTTGTACCGTGCGGCGGAGCCACACGGAAGACAATTATTGTGCAATAATGTGCAATAATGTGCAATAAGTTGGGTAGATCACGTAACTAACGAGGAGGTATTGAATAGGATTGGGGAGAAGAGAAGTTTGTGGGACAGCTTGACTAGAAGAAGGGATCGGTTGGTAGGACATGTTCTGAGGCATCAAGGGATCACAAATTTAGCATTGGAGGGCAGCATGGAAGGTAAAAATCGTAGAGGGAGACCAAGAGATGAATACACTAAGCAGATTCAGAAGGATGTAGGTTGCAGTAGGTACTGGGAGATGAAGAAGCTTGCACAGGATAGAGTAGCATAGAGAGCTGCATCAAACCAGTCTCAGGACTGAAGACCACAACAACAACAACAACAATGCACAATAATTAATATTTCAATTAACAATCAATTAAGTAATTTCTTAACTACTGACCTGAAAAGTAATCAATAAATTGTGTGCTGTGGATAATTCTGCAATGAACATTTTGAATGATTTCTTTTTCAGCATCTACTTCCCGTTCTATAGCCTGCACACATATGCAAATATTTGACTTTGTGGCAAGATGTACAGCGCCAGACACTGACAGTCAACTTGCGGCTGTACAGTCAGAATTGTCTCAAGTCGTAGGCACTCCGTTTCAGTTGACTGCTGAAAATAAAAAGCAATTGCGATTAATTTTTTCGAAACTGTGGACGAGGTGGTACCAGGCTCAACGGAAACGCGACCTATAATTGCAAAGTAATCATGAAGATATAGATGCTGTGTTCCAGGAAGACATTGCTCCTGTTCGCAGCTCACATCGTCCAAGACTGGTTTGTGACCAAGAGATTGAGTTGTCGCATCTCCCCTGGCCACCACAGTGACAGATCTCAGCAATATTAAGCCTTCATCGTCAAATTGGGAATGAAGTGTACGTGATCACTACTCACTTCCATCATCACTACCTGAAGTTCCCAATATTTTTCAGGAACAGTGGTATAAGATTCCCCTGAAAACCGCACAGTACCTGCATTTCGCCAGTTTGTGACTACTAGAATCTGTTTAGAATGCCAACGATTTTCCTACACCGCCTTAGGCGTGGTAAGATGTTGTACTTTTGGTTTTTCCATATTTGTGTCCACGCCCAGTGGATGTCATTATAGACTATTGTTGGAAATGACCAAGTTACGAAGTTCCTCGTTCATGGGGTTCGTCCTACAGGCCGCATGTTGTATTATGCTTCTGCAGAGATGGCTGTGTGCTATAACATAGTTCAAGGGAACAGGAACAGTAGTAAATCCGGCATCTGGCTATCCGACACACGAAAAGCGTCCTAACATTCCTGGAGGTACGCCTTCGCGTAGTCCGCTACCGTCACACCAAGAAGAAAGTTTACCATTCATAAGTCTAGACAAACCATCCATTGATGTATGAGACGTAATCTTCTCAAAGATCAAAACTAGGTTTTTATATTCTTCTTTCACTTCCCTTGAGGGAGCAGGTGATATTGAACTAAATTTGTTACCATTGTGTATTAGTACAAATTTCAAATTTGCCTTGAGCTGTGCACAGAAACGAGAAAGTCAACTAGAAAACATTAAGGAAGACCCATTTCCTCAGGAGTCCACTAATTTCGTGCAAAACACGAGATTGTATACTTGAGAGTATAAAAAAGAAAAATGAAGGGCTTCCTGGAACAACAAGTCGTTACGACACCAGCCTAGGCAAAACCAAAAGATACAATACCACATCCATTTGTCTAACATTTATTCCGATTTAGATCGTAAAGTATGAGATTTACGACTCTTACATAGGTACGCGATACTTTGAAATATTTACGAAAAGTAGCCTGTTCTTTTCCAAATTTACCTCTTTAGTGCGAGTTAAACTATGAAGACATAAAATTATGAGAACTGGTCATCTTACTGATCTGTCTTTACAGAAGTCTATATTTAAAAAGTATTGTTAACCTTAAAGGTTTTTATTGGATTTCATTTCATATATACAGTTTTTCTTGTATATGACATGTACGCAACAAACTTCCAAATGTCATATGACCTGTAGAAAAACGTAATTGACTGTTTATCAGACAATAATCTTCAGTGTATTCAAAAACCGTAACTAACTTTACCGGAAAATTTCCGATTGACATAATAATTTAATCCTGCAATATGTAAACAAATCTTGGGACGTGGTGTATTTTGGAATTTCTAAATTTTAATTCAACAATATATGAAATTTCATTTCTAAATAGCATTTTTTTAACCATAGAAAGGTATAATTTTTGCATCAATCGCCACTGTTTGTAAAACCAGATGTCATTAAAATATTTATTTTGACAAAGGAAATTCTAGAACATTTTGCACAACAATTTTGTGTTATATGGAACTGTATGCATCCCAAATCAGATTGGACATAGTAGTCAGCTGACTTGACTTTTAGCTTTTGTATGTGACACATCGTGTGTAATATTTTTGTTATCAGCAGTCATGTGAAAATGAGCTGCTCCTGTGTAAAAAGAGGTTTTGATGATGAGACTACCTTTTAGTTGTCTTCTTGACTATGGAAAATGTTGACACTAAGAAAAAACTGTGTATTGTATTTTACTATGAGGGACAAACTAATTGTGAAGTAAATGAAGAAGAATTGTAAAGAAATAGTATCTTCACTAGCTAGTAAACAATCTGAGGACCTATTCATACCCAAATTAAGCGAATACTGCCGCTTCTCATTGAAACAAGATGTGTATTTACCTTTATTCTACAAATTGTTTAATCACGTCTTGAAAGAGTCTTATTCTCATGACGTTCCATTGAACTAAAACTATTACGTAGTTACAGTAGAGATTTATTACAATTGGAATTGCTAATCGGGGATATTTTGCCTCAGATGGACCATTTCAATAGCAAGAAGGGCAGCAGACTTTTTCCGTTGTATAGTAAAAGATAACCTTGGTTCCTTGACCCAGTACATTTTTGTTGGAAGCCAGTAATTCAGAAGCTTCTTTTGACAACTTGAGATATCTGGTGAGTTATTAACAAATCCACTTCAAACCTTTAGGAATTAACGCCACACATGCTTAATCACTGTCAACATCATTGGTATCAGAGGGACAACACCAGTCCTCACAAACAACAGGTATCGGAGTTGCTTTTGTTTCAGACGTTTTCGTTTCCTGGTAGTCCATAATCGTAAATGTTCTGTACAAGTTTTACAGATTTGTTGCAAAAGTCTATACAAAGTCAATAATAGGCATTCAGATTCCCTTCAGCGGTTATTCTCTGCATATGTAGCAAAAACCATCAAGGTGATTTACGCAACTTCTTCTACTTTAACCTATATTATTTCTGTTCAACAACACAAGTACAAAAAAACACAACATAGATGTTTCCTAACAGAAGTGTCATGTGACATCTTCCTCGGTCAGCCCTGTACGGCCAGAGCTCATACAGTAACCTCCAACTCCATCTGGTGGATATTCCTGAAACTAATTAGAAAGCAGACCAGCAATAGGGCAAACCTACAGGAACCAATCCTCGTACATGTGATGTAGAAGTTCACAAACCAGAGTTACAAATGCACATTTGATGTAGAAGTGCATGGTTCAAATGGCTCTGAGCACTATGGGACTTAACATCTGTGGTCATCAGTCCCCTAGAACTTAGAACTACTTAAACCTAACTAACCTAAGGACATCACACACATCCATGCCCGAGGCAGGATTCGAACCTGCGACCGTAGCAGTCCCGCGGTTCCGGACTGCGCGCCTAGAACCACTAGACCACCGCGGCCGGCTAGAAGTGCATGTTAAACAACAATGATCAAAAAATAAGAGCGGATAGAGGAAGACTAATTTCACTATTTGATTCAATGCCCCAACCGTGGCTAAAGTCAATTCTAAAATCCTAGATATTAAAAAAACAGTTTGTTCTTGGCCTGTGTAATTACTTCGGTGCTAGCTTCCCTGAGTGTCTTAAAATGTTGTAACAGTTATTATTGTTGATAATAGGTGTGCAAGGCGCCAATTAGATTTGACCTCTTCAGTCTGATGCATTAAATGAATAATAATTTATTTCTGCTAAGATAGTAGATTTGCTTCCAGTAGAAATAGATTTCGAGTAAATGATCTGGCCACTGAGATTAAGGTTGTCTATGGTTCACTTGAATCGATTCAAGCAATTTCCAGGTCGATTCTTTGAATGAGACGCACACGAATATCTTCCCCATTCTTCTCCAACTGAGGAAGTATTCGGTAGATAAACATACCGTCGTCGTTGAGGATTTGAGCCCCAACGTTCAGTTTTGTCTCCATCGTCTTCGTTGTACAAGGATAGTTTCGTTCTTTAGTTAATATCTTTGTTGACTACGCTGTGCAAAACAGAATGATAGACTATTGAACTTCCCTTCTTTCTTTCTACTGCTCTTCTCTCATCGAAAATTAGTTTTCGTTGTATAGTTTATATCTTTGCAAAACCAGAACGCTCCACTTCCACTAGCGAGGAAACAGCTGCAGTGCTAGATGACACGTTACGTGCTGAAATGCTAATTCATGGGAAACCATTACTTGCTTCATACTTGCAACACCTGACAGCTGTGGAGATGTATGCAAACATCGTTTTGGAATAGAAATCAGAATCCGCCAGTGGTAATAGCTCAGTGTAAGAACGATCGAAAATACATTACTCGCCATTGAAACTGCTCACCAGGAAGGATAGAAAATAATGACATTTTACTCATAGTGCTTATAAAGTGTAGTAGAAAGAATACGCGGATAAATCTGTAGGTGATTTGGAAGCATATAGGTTCCAAAATTTTGCACGGTCAAGTAACATTAATTTGGCCACTGGCTATGTTCGATGTCAACATGCACTAACCACTCAAAGATTTGAGGTGACAGGTGACACCACCAGCAGTGTCGGGGGGATGCGGAAAACAATGCAGTCGTTATCGTAATGCGGAAATGGAGTGATTTATATTATGCCCAAAAGGACATGATCATTGACTTTCGGACCAATGGTGGAAGTATTTCCGAAATGGCTATTTTTGTAAACTGTTCATGTGCCACTGTGGTTGCAGTATACCGTGCACTCAAAACCTGCACTGAGGCAACTGTGGTGCACCTCGGGCCATAGATAACAGAGGTGAACGACGGCTGCGGAGATGTGTATGGGGGAATAGACATGCAACTGTTAAGCAATTGACCACCTAGATGACCCAAGGAGGTATCAACAGTGTCTCCTCTACGATCTCTCAGCGAACTTCGCTGCGTGTGAGCCCTGGAGCAGGTCTCTGGTTCATGCATCCATGCTGACTGCTATTCATCGGCGACAAAGGCTGTACTTTGCACGCCAATACCTCAACTGGCGGCCACTGAGTGTCTCGACAGCTGTCCTTTTCAGATGAATCACGTATTATGTTCCATAGGAATGTCTGAAAGGAAACACTCTGCAACCAGGAGGGAGCGTTATGATCTGGGCAATGTTTTAATGGAATTACCTGGATAATGTCATCATTCTGGAGGCAGAATGTTTCAACGAAGTACTAAATTCCATCTGTCCCTTACATGAATTTTGTTTCTCTTGGAATGATGCCACCTACCGGCAGGACAAAGCATCATGTCAAATAGCTTGAAGTGTATGTGCATGTTTCGAGTAGCACCAGGATGAGTATACTGTTCTCCCCTGGCTACCAACCTCCCTTTATTGAACCTAGTTGAGAATCTGTGAGACTAGCTCGATCCCACCAGGGAGCCTCAACCGAGAAACTTAGCTCAGCTGGCAATGGCCATGGAGTAGGCATGACTCCACATCCCTCTCTGTGCCCCTAGAACCTCACTGACTCCTTCTGCACATCTCACACTGCAAAAGGTGGTCATTCAGGCTTTTGTTAAGTGTCAGTTCTGGCAGCAACGATGGCTCCAATTTGTCTGAGCATTGAGTTGCACTGAGCTTGTATGAGAGGTATTGGTGCAGCACGCTATGCTGTTTCAGTTACATGCCAATAGTAGTGTCAAGTGCAAGAAGCCTAGTCTCTTGGCAACCCGTGACCAAATGTATTCAATGGGCGAGAGATCTGGAGAACGTTTTGACCAGGACTACAGTTGTACTCCCTCTGTATAGAGATTGGTTTGCACAGTGTAGTTACATGCGGTCTTGCAGCGTGTTGCTGAAACATAACGTTTTGGAGACCCCAAATATAAGGATACATCTTTGTGCCTAAGGAGTCTTAAATGTAACGGCTGCTGACCAAGTTACCGGCTGTGAGAACCGGAAGTAGACATTTCCTGTACGCATCGGCCTGAATAGCATGATGCCATGTATTGGAGCATCTATGACAATGATTGGAAAGCTGAAAAACCATGATGGTATACGCAGAAAGAGTGTCATGGCACCACTCCTGTGTCCAAGGTTGTCACCACACCTCCCTCTGCTGCAGTGTCAAAGGCTGCAACAGCAATGGTTTCTGCACTGATAGTCCGTAGTGCTCGAGACGTCACCTCACTCTCCGCGTGGATACTTGTCGTGTAGTAAGCAAACCCATTTCCTGGTTCTTGGCATGTAACTTTACTTTGTGATCCTGCACAGCTGAATGAATATGCATGTCCCACGGGCTCCAGACATATGTGATTGTTGCGATCCCTCATGTCGCTGAATAGGAATCTACTAAACGCATTAATTCCATATCACGTGACAATCGTGGGGTGCCAACCAACGCAAGTAGTGTTATCGCAGAACGATAAACCACTGTTTCGAATGTTCACGATGCTGCCACTGTCGAATTCTGAAACGTTCTGGTAGACGTTTCTGTTCGTACGTGTGGCGTAACACGATCATCTCACAAGCAAACAACATTCTGAATAATAGATGTGTAAGTGAGTTGTGAAGCAAGAATAGCTTAGCACAATGGTAAATTGTCCCACGCAGCAAAGAATCGACATCTACATCTATATCTACATCTACAAGGATACTCTGCAAATAACATTGAAGTGCCTGGCAGAGGGCTAATCGAACCACCTTCACAACTCTATTATTCCAATCTCGTGTAGCGTGTGTAAAGAACAAACACCTACATCTTTCCGGTCGAGCTCTGATTTCCCTTATTTTACCGAGGTGATCGTTTCTACCTACGTAGATCGGTGTCAACAAAATATTTTCGCATTCGGTGGAGAAAGTTGGTGATTGGAATTTCATAAGAAGATTCCGTCGCTACGAAAAACGCCTGTCTTTTAATTTTGTCCAGCCACAATTCTGTATCATTTCTGTGACACTCTCTCCCAAATTTTGCGATAATACAAAACGTGCTGTCCTTCTTTGAAATTTTTCGATGTACTCCGTCAGTCCTATCTGGTAAGGATCCCACAATGTGCAGCAGTATTTTAAAAGACGACGGACAGGCGTAGTGTAGGCAGTCTCCTTAGTAGTTCTGTTACATTTTCGAAGTGTCCATCCAATAAAACGTAGTCTTTGGGTAGCCATCCCCACAACATTTTCTAAGTGTTCCTTCCAGTTTAAGTTGTTCGTAATTGTAATACCTAGGCTTTTAGTTGAATATGGCTTTTAGGTTAGACAGAATTATGGTGTAACCCAATTCCTTTTAGCACTCATGTGGATGACCTCACACTCTTCGTTATTTAGGGTCAACCGCCAATTTTCGCACAATTCAGATATTTTTTCTAAATCGTTTTGCAATTTGTTTTGATCTTATGATGACTTTATTAGTCGATAAACGACAGCGTCATCTGCAAACAACTTAAGACGGCTGCCCAGGTTGTCTCCCAAATCGTTTATATAGGCAAGGAACAGCAAAGGCCCTATAACACTACACTGAGAAACGCGAGAAATCACATCTGTTTTACTCGATGCCTTTCCGTCAATTACCACAAACTGTGACCTCTCTGACAGGAAATCACAAATCCAGTCACATAACTGAGATGATATTCAATAAGCACGTAATCTCACTACAAGCCGCTTGTGCGGTACAGTGTATAAAACTTTCCAGAAATCCAGAAATATGGAATCGATCTGAAATCCCTGGTCAATAGCACTAAGCACTTCATGTGAATAAAGAGCTAGTTGTGTTTCACAGGAACGATCTTTTCCAAATCCATGTTGACTGTGTGTCAATAGACAGTTTTCTTCGAGGTAATTCATAATGATGTAGCAATTGGGTCGTTGCCACTACACTGAAGCAGGTCTCTCTGTTATGGGCAGCGTGACTAGACACCAGGTTTTAGAGGAACAAATGGGCAGTAATGGAGTATAAATGAGGCTGAATTTGAGGAAAGGATGTTATTCGAGTCAGGGACTTGGTAATTGCTGAGTAGCCGCACTACAATGCTGGAGCACCCTGGCCAATCAGACGGCTGGGCAGCGCCAGCAGCAGCCTATGGTTCGAGACCAGGCTGTGTCTGCCGCCACACTCGGTCCTTTGTGAGACTTGGCGTCATAGTCTTCCTGGCTTGCTGCTCTTGTCTGCTGCCGCAAATGATGAGACCCTGGGAGGGACTTGGCGTTACAACGTCAGCCCCCCTCTATCGCCTGAGGGGCATGGGTTCAGACCAACGCAAAACCGCCTCCACAACCGCAGAGCAAAGAGCAGCCAAGTCGCCTTCTGGCGTGTCACTTCCCTGGGAAGCGCCGATGTCGCAAGTGCCTGTGGCCTCGCCCTCGCTGGTTACTTTTACTCATTTTCCACACTTCCTTTTCACAATCTTCAGAATAACAACAATACCATCGTAATAAAATTTTGTCACTGATTACATGACAATCGTCATTTGCTTCCATTAATACTTCTTGCTCATGTAGACACGTTTATATCGAATGTAATCAACAACACACTCAATAATTATCGATGGCCGCAGGAAAATCTGCATGCAACAGCGGAAACCAATTTACAAGTTCTTTTTACGATCACTGTTTGGTGTGACACTTTGGGCAACATGCTGATAGGTTCACTCATTTTAGAAGAGCAAATAACAAGGCAGAATGATTTGCATGTTGAAAGCTTGACAGCATTCTCTTACACACACGGACTGCAATGTACTTCCAGCATTATGGAGACCCTCTACATTTTACCAGACGTATGAGAAAACTTTTCAGCCGCACTTCGCTAGTCGCTGGTTTGGTCGGAGTAGTCCAATTAACTGGCCACTAAGATCGCCAGGTATTACGTCATTAGATTTTTGACTTTGAGTTTTGATGAAGTCTCAGATGTACAAGCGAAAGATAAGTACGAGAGATGAACCGCATGGTCCCATCATGGACATTGCTACCCTTATTTGGGAACATGCTGAGGCAGTGACAGGCAATACAACATCTTCTCCAAGAGTGAACAAATGCACTGAAGGTGGCGCTGGGATACTCGAACACTGATGTACACCGTACATCAGCTGCGATGTTACGTGTACGATAATACTTTGAGATGAATGTGCTAAAAAACATATTTTTGAGCTGATACTAATAATGTTGTATTTACTAACTGTTGTACATGAGTGAAGCTGGCAATTTATTGAAGAATACAGAAAATAAATAACGATGTACATTAAATGTGTTCTGTCTCGAAAATCATTCGGAATAGGGCATATGCCCGTATGAAGTTTTTTGCTTCAAACGATCGTTCCTGTGATATCCCTTAATATTGACCATTCCTCCTGGGACACCATGTTCCCCAGGTAGGTGTCTTGGGGCCCTTGCTGTTCATGTTGAATTTTAATGACAATCCAGAAAATATTAACGGTAACCTCAGATTTTTTGTAGATGCTGTAGTTATTTACAATAAGAGCTGCCTGAAATACGGTCCACAGATATTTAGTCTAATCTTGATAGAATTTCAGAGTGATGCAACACCTGGTCACTTTCTTCAAGTGCCAAGAATACAAAATTATGCACTTTGCAAAAAGAAAACAATGTAGTATTTTATAACTGAAATATCAACGAGTCTTAATTCGAATGTGTCAACGCATACAAATACTTCGATATAACAGGTTTTGAAGGAATGAAACGAAATGATCGCAGAATTTAAGGAAGAAGAGACACACGGCAATCATTCGCGACCCGTTAGTTTTACTAGTGTTGCATATCTAGATTTCGGCTCTAAGTAGCCGTCTTCACATATGGTTCAAATGGCTCTGAGCACTATGGGACTTAATATCTGAGGTCGTCAGTCCCCTAGAACGTAGAACTACTTAAACCTAACTAACCTAATGACATCACACATATCCATGCCTGCCTGAGGCAGGATTCGAACCTGTGACCGTAACATTGGGGGGGGGGGGGGGGGTTCCGGATTGACGAGCCTAGAACCACTCGGCCACCGCGGCCGGCTCTTCGCATATGCAAGAGTAAGAAAAGTTATGGAAATGCGACTGAATGCTGTGTTTCTCTCCTTCCTTGTAGTGTACGGCCCCTGTGCACAACAGTTCCTTGTGGAATCAAAGTTGATCGCAAAACTTGTACGTTTTTGGAGATGTTGCTTGTGTTTTAAGAAATGCCATTAAAGGGAAAGCATCAGAAGACATTGTTAATTATGTTTTTCTAAGGGTTATTAACTGATTTTCGGAAATTGGACTCTCCCTAAATTTTTGGAAAAATACACTATATTCAGTTCTGTAGAATAAACAGAGTAATATCAACAATAGGCGTGGCACAAGAACAGGAGTCTGAAAACGGGGTAGAATGCTTCAGATTTTTCGGTCTACATACTGATGAAAACTTGAACTGGAAGAAGCGTGTTGCTCAGTTTCTCAAACGGTTAAATTAAGCTACTTTCGTTCTCCGTATAATTGCTAGTCTTGGAAACAACATACTAACATATTTTGCGTATTTACTCTGAATAATGACTCATGTAGTCATTTTCTTGGGACATTACCAGTTAGAAATAAGGTACTGATTGCCCAAAAGTGAGCAGTAAGAATAATAAGTAATAATAAGAGATGTTCACACGCGGTCGTCATGTAGGTACTTCTTCAAGGAGCTGTGCATTTTAACCACAATGTCACCAATTCGTCATAAATAATCCACCACAATTTGAGAAGAGTAGTGATTTACTCACGTGCAACACTAGAGGAAAAAGTGAACTTTATTACCCATTATTAAAGCTTTCAGTGACTCACAAAGGAGTTCAATACGCTGCAAAGCATTTTTTGATCATTTGCACAATAACGTACTATATCTGACAGGTAGCGCAGCAAGACTTAAATATAAATTAGAATTATTTTCCCTGCACAACCCAGTTCTACTACATGGGCGAACTTCTCTTTAGAAGCCGGTAGCCTCAGAAAGAAAATGTTTTTAAGTATAGTTGAGTGAGTAGGACAAAAAATGTGTTCATTAATGTAAACAGACGTCATATATACGTACCCTGTAAACTGAATAATTCCATATCATTTGCTCAGCCGCAGGCAAAGCAGATCGTAGAATTCGTTTCATACGTAGAATACTAGGATGTACTCAGTCTTCAAAGGAGACTGCTTACAAAACACTCATACGACCCTTCCTAGAATATTGCACTAGTGTGTGTGATCCTTTCCAAATAGGACGTACAAGAGTACTGAACATATACAGAGGAGAGACACAGCTATGATCACAGGTTTGTCTGATCTTCAGGACTGTGTCACGGATATTCTGGAGAAACAGGACTGGCAGACATCTACATACAAAGTGTAAGGAACCAGTTTTAGTAGACGAAATTTGTAATATCCCACAACGCCCCCTCAGGGATCAAGAGAATTGGATTAGCTTAACTGCACGTACGTGAATGCAAGGAGAAAAAACGGTAATAAGTTCAGTTGGAAGTACCCTCTGCCATGCATTTCATAGTGGTTTGCAGAGTATGGATGTGGATATACAGGGTGTTCGACAATGGATGTAGTTATTCAGGTGTTGGACAAAGACATGGGAACACTGCGAGAAATACAAAGCATGCTTAATCATAAATGCTGATGCTAGCCAAACCTGCTGGGTGCGCTGTTGTATTTGATCACGAACGCCACCTGTGCAATGCCCTCAATACGTTGCAAGTGTCAGTCGTGGTCGGAAGAGTGTTCTGTGCAGCTGTAAGTGTGTTATGTCAGAAGTAAGTGAATTCATAAATGGCCAGATTCTTGGTGATTTTATAGTATTTGCTTCTGTTACCAAGTAGCTGAAGTGGCTCGTGTTTCATGAGGCACCGTATCAAAGATTTATACCGAATACAATGAGAGCGGAAACGCGTACTCTGAGTCACAATGCGAACGAAGGTGTGTGTGGTGTAACCACAGCAGATGATAATTGAAGAGGACTGTGACGAAAAATAAGAGGGCAACAGCTATAATAATCACTGCAGAACTCAATTTCGCACTCGACTACACTGTCAGCACAATAACAACAGGAAGGGATCTTCATAAGCAGAGAACTGTAGGCTGATGTGGGATTTCGAAACCAAGTATTAGCGACTGCAATGTGTTTAACAGGAAAACGTGGTACTGAAGCCATAAAAACTTAAATGTGGAACAATGGAAGAAAGTAATTTGGTTGTCTGAGTCTTGTTTTACACTGTTTGCAATTGCTGCCCGAGTTAATGTCTGGCATATGCATGTCCCAAGCCTACGATACAAACTGTGGTGTCATCGCCAGACACCACACTTGCTAAGGGTAGCCTTTAAAATCGTCCGCGGTCCGCTAGTATACAACGGACCCGCGGGTCGCCACTGTCAGTAATTGCAGACCGAGCGCCGCCACACGGCAGGTCTAGAGAGACGTACTGGCACTCGCCCCAGTTGTACGGACGACTTAACTAGCGATGCAACACTGACGAAGCCTCGCTCATTTGCAGAGAAGATAGTTAGAATAGCCTTCAGCTAAGTCAATGGCTACGACCTAGCAAGGCGCCATTACAGTATAGTGCATTTATCTAAAAAGTATAACTTGTACCGTCAAGAACGATGTATACAAATGATGGATTAAAGTTAAGTATTCCAGCAGCTCCCATACTTTTCTTTATAGCATTCATTACGTATCCTGTTTCAGACCTCACGCCAGCCTGCGTGAGTTTAAGCGCGTGCCTTTCGGCTACTTCCGAGTGGCGTGGCTGTCCTGCTACGCCACTACACAGACAGCATGCTGCCAAGAGCGAAACATGGCGAGGGTTCGGTGATGATTTATTCAGCCATACCGTGGTATTCCTTCGACCCCATGGTTAGTCTGCAAGTTCATATAACTGCCAAGGATTGTCTGTCAATTTCATGGTACAATATTTGTTCTCCAATAGTGATCTGAAGCATCGTCGATTGAATGGACTGCGGTCGTTTGATGCAGAGCCGAGTGGAGACTGAATCAGTGGCTCAGGCGGTTCTGTGACGGTGTAGTCTGCAGATTCCTTGACTTTCCGGGTTTTGCTTAATTGGTCAGGAGTCCACTACACACAGGAAGCGGCTATACGGGTAGCGGGGGCTGTGTGGAAGGGACTGGCCAGCTTTTTAGGTTAATGGGCCTCAGGGAACCACAGAAAGGGCGCGGTGGCCGAGCGGTGCTAGGCGCTCAGTCCGGAACCGTGCGGCTGCTGCGGTCGCAGGTTCGAATCCTGCCTCGGGCATGGATGTATGTGATGTCCTTAGGTTAGTTAGGTTTAAGTAGTTCTAAGTTCTAGGGGACTGATGACCACAGATGTTAAGTCCCATAGTGCTCAGAGCCATTTTTTGAAATAGATAGATCCTGCGAAATAGTAGGGGTTGAGGTTATACTGGACAATCGGACTAAGCTATTAACTGGGTCATTTTACCGACCCTCCGACTCAGAAGATGTAGTTGCTGAACAGTTCAAAGGAAACTTGATTCTCATTTCAAATAGGTACCCCACTCATACAATTATAGTCGGTGCTGACTTTGATCTACCCTCGATTTGCTCGAAAAATTATACGTTTCAAGAGGGTGGCTGACATAGAACGTCAACCGAAATTGTACTGAATGGTTTCTCAGAAAATTATTTTGAACAGTTAGTTCATAAACCAACTCGTGCGTAAATGGTTGCGAAACCATACTTGACCTCTTAGCAACAAATAATCCTGGACAAATAGTGAGTATCGTGACGAATACAAGGATTAGCTACCACAAGGCAGTAGTTGCTAGTCTGAATACCACAACTCCTACAACCATGAAAAAGAAAGTATATCTATTTAAAAAACTGATAAAAATGCTCTTAACGCCTTTTTAAGAGACAGTCTGCACTCCTCCCGATTTGATCATGTAAGTGTAGAAAAGTTGTGGAATGATTTCCAAAAGATAATATCGCCCCCAATTGAGAGATACATACCACATAAATTAATAAGTGATGGTAATGATCCCCCATGGTACACAAAACGGATCAGATCACTGTTGAAGAAACAGCGAAAAATGCATGCCAAATTTAAAAGAACGCAAAATAACCAAGACTGGCAAAGTTTTGCAGAAGTACTTCAATGCGAGATGCTTTCAATAATTTCCACAACGAAACTCTGTCACGAACTCTGGCTGAAAACCCAAAGAGATTCTGGTGATGCATAAAGCACACTAGTGGCAAGACGCTATTAACATGGGAACTCGGGGCGGAACGGGATACTTAAAGTTTAAGAATTTCTATAAAATAAGGGAACACAAGGAAACACTTCTTAAAGTGATAAAAAAAACACCTTGTAATGTAACCTAAAAACAATACATTTTGCATTTTTTACAATTTTTCGAAGAAAGTCTTGCATATTTCCCGTTTCGCCCCACCGACGGGGCAGAATGGGATAAGGGTATTTTTTGTTAAACTATTGCATACCCGTTGAATTTGAATTACGAATATCGTATTAAACTATGACAAAATGTTGTATAACAGGCAATTCATAACTGAGGAATGTGTAATTTAAATAATTAAAAAGTCATTCTTCAAAATAAGAAAATATTTTAATGTCATTCTGAAAAATGTGCAATGCTTAATAAACACCAAACCACTAGCCCTTTCGACAATAGTCTCAAATCAGTATTTCCTCTTCATCTTCACTGTCTATGCCAGCACATGAATTGTGTGCCCACTCTGGCATGCTACCCAGCCCTCATTAGAAATGGAGTAGAAGTCCCCACAGTAGAGACACTCAGCATCCTCTCTCTCTGATTCTCTCTTCTCCATCACTTCTTCCTTTTATTTTTCTTAAGGTCTTTGATGTTCTCTGTTTCGGTTTTTTTGGTTGTACAGTTTGATATTTTTGCCTTAAGTTGCATTGCACCTGACGTCTCTGTCCTGACTTTGTTTATATTTGTGCACCCTCCTCCTTTCTGTAGGCCTAGTTTATGAGTGACAGCATTCTGCAGTTCCTTCTTATAAGGAGAATCTGTTAATACGACGATTTTTCCTTTTCGTATTGTACTCCGCCGAGTATATTGACAGATTAGTGGGATTGGAATGACAGCCTCGGGCGATATCTGGAAAACTGTGTTGTTCGGCGAACGTATCTGGTTGGAAGAGTCTGGCGTCCATGAACATCCAGGCTGGGCTTGCTTTCTACTTGCATCATAATATGACGGAGCACAACGGGACACTATCCCATTCTGCCCTGTCCCGTTCCGCCCCAAGAGCACTTTTGAGGATAATAACTTTTATGGAGTGTAGTAACTAACGTATTTAAATGCATTAAATAACTAAAGTATAACAAATTCCATGCAATGTAAGGGAATGTGTCATTTTAGGGTATGCAATTAACAACTTACCTGGCGTTTAAACTCACCAACGTTAGAACAACACAAGCGGTAACGTGACGGACAACAATTCACTTAGATCTCGCACTTCAAACTAAATCAGAATGGCTGCCCTCACTTCCCTTACATTCGGAGAAATAGTTACATGGCCATACAGCAGGTTGCAACACTGTGCAGTCTAGTAAAGAGTAATTTCCCATTGTGCCCCGCTATCCCGTTCTGCCCGAGTTCCCCTACCATCACTGCGCGATAACAATGCTGAAGTCACTAATGACACTGCCACTAAAGAACAGATATTAAACATAATTTTCAGAAACTCCTTCAACAAAGAAGACGAAGTTAATATTCCTGAATTCCTATCAAGGACAACTGTCTAGATGAGAAACATAGAAATAGATATCCCTGCTGTCGCAAAGTAGCTAGAATCACTTAATAAAAGCAAGGCTTCCGGTCAAGACTGTATACCAGTAAGGTTCCTCTCAGAGTATGCTGATACAATTGCTCCATATTTAGCAATTAGATACAACCCGTCGTTCCCAGAAAGATCAGTACCTAAAGACTGGAAAATTACTCAAGTGACACCAATACCCAAAACGGGAAGTAGGAGTAATCCATTGAATAACAGACCCATATCACACACGTCGATTTGCAATAGGATTTTGGAACATACGCCGTATTCGGACTTTATGAAGTACCTCGAGGAAAACGATTTATTGACACGTAGTCAGCACGAATTCAGAAAATATCGTTCTTTTGAAACACAACTAGCTCTTTATACTAATGAAGTAATGAGTGCTATCGACAGGGGATGTCAAACTGATTCCATATTTTTAGATTTCCAGACGGATTTCGACACTGTTCCTCACAAGCATCTTCTAACCAACCGTGTGCCTATGGAATATCGCCTCAGTTATGCGGCTGGATTCATGATTCCCTGTCAGAAAGGTCACAGTTCGTAGTAATAGACGGAAAGTCATCTAGTAAAACAGAAATAATATCCGGCGTTCCCCAAGGAAGTGTTACAGACCTTCTATTGTTCCTGATCTATGTTAACGACGTAGGAGACAATCTCAGTAGCCGTCTTAGATTGTTTGCAGATGATGCTGTTATTTACCGTCTTGTAAAGTCATCAGACGACCAAAACGAATGACAAAATGATTTAGAAAAGGTATCAGTATGGTGTGAAAAGAGGCAATTGACCCTGAGTAAAGTATAGTGTGAAGTTATTCACATGAGTATTAAAAGAAATCCGCTAAATTTCGATTCACGGTAAGCCACACAAATCTGAACTGTGTAAATTCAACTGAATAATAAACGATTGCAATTACAAATATCCTAAATTGGAACGATCACATAGACAATGTTGTGGATACAGCCAACCAAAGACTGAGATTCAATGGCAGAACACTTACAAGGTGTGACAGATCTACTAAAGAGACTGCTTACACAACGCTTGTCCGTTCTATTCTGGAGTATTTCTGTGTGGTATGGGATTCGCAACAGATGGGACTGGCCGATGACATCGAAAAAGTACCAAGAAGGGCAGCTCGTTATGAATTGCTGCGAAGTTGGGGAGATAGTGCCACAGACATGATGCGTGAATTGGAGTGGCTATCATTAAAACAAAGGAGATTTTCGTTGCAACGGGATCTTCTCATGATACTTCAATACCAGTTTTCTACTGCGAATGCGAAAACATTCTCTTGACGCCCACCTACATAGGAAGAAATAATCATCACGATAAAGTAAGAGAAATTAGGGCTCGCACAGAAAAATTTAAGGGCTCGCTTTCCCCGTGCACCGTTCGAGAGTGGAATGGTAGAGAGACAGCTTGAAAGTGGTTGTTTATTGAACCCTCTGCCAGGAACTTTCTTGTGAACAGCGGAGTAATCATGTAGATATAGATGCTGTGTTCCAAGAAGTCACGGTTCCTGTTCGCACAGCTCGCATCGTCCAGGACTGGTTTGTTGCATCTTCCCTGGCCACCACAGTGACAGATCTCAGCATTATTCAGCCTTCATCGTCAAATTGGGAATGAAGTGTTCGTGATCACTACTCAGTTCCATCATCACTACCTGTAGTTCCCAATATTTTTCAAGAACAATGGTACAAGATTCCCCTGAAAACCGCACAGAACCTGTACTTCGTCATTCTGTGATGACTAGAAGCTGTTTAGAATTGCAACGATTTTCCTTCACCGCGTTAGGCGTGGTAAGATGTTGTACTTTACGTTTTTCCTTATTTGTGTCGACGCCCTGTAGATGTAGATATAGACTACTGTTGGAAATGACCAAGTTACGAAGTTCCTCCTTCTTTCTCTGCTTCTCCAGAGATGGCTGTGTACTATAAGATTGTTCAAGCGAACAGGAACGGTAGTAAATCCGTTTTCTGGCTGTCCCACACGCGTGAAAGCGTCGTAACGTTCCTGGAGGTACGCCTTCGCGTATCCGCTACCGTTGCCCCAGCCCGCCTTCCACCGAGCACATGACCACGAGCTCACAGACACACACACACACACATACACAATCACACGCGCACACACAGACACGCGCGCATGCGCAGTCACTTACACGTTTCTGTGTAGGAGAATACTCCTTTCCTTAGACAAAAGCACAAACCCAGCGAGGTGGCGAAGTGGGAAGATCCAGGACTCACAGTCAGGAGGACAGTGGTTCGAATCTCGGTCAGTGCATTTACGTTTAGGTTTCTTTCTCATCATTCTCCAGTCTAAGCTTATGTTTGGAAGACTGCAGGAAACCTAAATGTGGATGGACTGACTGAGATTCAAATCACTGGTCTCCGAACTGTGACTTCTGGTTCATCCCACTTCGTCACCCCGCTGGGTTTTATTAATGAAACTTGGTGAATGCGGTGGATGCCCTCTGTGTAGTTTATTACGTTTTATCTTATCACAAGTTCCTTCGCATTTGCCGGTTCACGTGAGGTAGCTATTTTTGGTGTATCAATCAAACAACAGATAATAAACAAAATTTGCAGCACATCAGCAGTCCACATTGTATTTTACGTACGATGTGGTGCAGCCATGGAAACGCTGAACTCTCATTTAGGAAGATTAACAATTCCTGATGTTTGTCTAACTCATTTCATGCAAATGATGTTATGGTTTCTTCAATAAGGTTATGGCCAATTTCTTTGTAAACTGCCCTTTCAAGTAAGGCAGTGGCCCTTTGTAATAATTCTGATTTAAGGTACGTTAAACTCTAACCTTCATTACCGCAGAGCACAGAGCGAAACATAATACTCACGGGTAAAAACATAGATTGTTATCAGTGTAGCAACGAGCTGGCTAAAAATCCTATGAAATGTTTAAAATGCTTCATCTTTGGTGTTTCTTACTATAATTGCATTAACTAGTTTCCTGCTTGAATTTTTCCGTTCTCAGCTCAGACACATTTCCCTATATATGCAAAGCGTGACCCGTTCTTATCAAAAGCCTTTACAAACTGCTTCAAAAGGCCCAACTTGATTTGCAGTGGACGACAAATGATTTTCTCTCGTCCAACTAAGGGGTCGTTAATGACATTCTTCCTCCCTCCGTACATGTTTTCTCACTTTGGCCGTTCTGTTCATTGAAGAGGACTGTGACGAAAAATAAGAGGACCACAGATATAATAATCACTGCAGAACTCAATGTCGCACTGGAGTACACTGTCAGCACCAAAACAACAGGAAGAGGTCTTCATAAGCAGAGAACTGCAGGCTGATGTGGAATTTCAAAACCAAGTACTAGCGACTGCAATGGGTGTAACAGGAAAACGTGGTACTGAAGCCATAAAAACTTCAATGTAGAGCAATGGAACTTTGATGTTTCTTACTATAGTTGCATTAACTAGTCTTGACTGAAAACGATAGCATTAAAATTCGTGTAAAGTGCTATTTATTTGCATAACACCGGAGTGTTTTGAGCCAAGGAGCTCAAAATTCTAAAATAGAAGATTTTAATGAAATATATGTTATACTGTTTTAATATAAGTCCATGGATAAAAATTAAACTATAATTTTACTATTCTGTTATATAAATATTATTATATCCAAAATAAATAGTCATTGATGATAAAATCCAGTCCCTGAACATTTAGGAAGCTTCTTTTCCATGACATTCTTGAATGTATTATGGAGCGTTCCATTTTATAAATTCGAGCAGTAAACTGCAGTCACGGGCATATCCGATCTTCCTTGGTAGCGTTCCTCGACAGTTTTCATATTGCAGAGTTGCCTTATTTGTGGATAGTCAAATATTCTTGCTTGAATTTTTCCGTTTTCAGCTCAGACATTTTCCCCTATATATGCAAAGCGTGACCCATTCTTATCAAAAGCCTTTACAAACCGCTTCAAAAGGCCCAACTTGATATGCAGTGGACGACAAATGATTTTCTCTCATTCAACTAAGGGGTCGTTAATGACATTCTTCCTCCCTCTGTACATGTTTTCTCTCTTTGGCCGTTCTTTTTCAACACTGTTATGTTTGTTGTCTCTGCTATTCCACAGTCACAAGAAGCACCTTGCTAACCAAGGAGAAAGTTTACCATTCATAAGTCTAGACAAATCATCCATTAATGTTTATGAGACCTAATCTTCTCAAAGTTCAAAACTGTGGGTTTATGTTCTTCTTTAACTTCCCTTGAGGGACCAGCTCACATTGAACTAAATTTGTTACCATTGTGTAGTAGTACAAATTTCAAACTTGCCTTGAGCTGTGCACAAACACAAGAAAATCAGCTAGTAAACATTCAGGAAGTCCTATTTCCTCAGGTGTCCACTAATTTCGTGCAGAACACGAGATTGTCTTCTTGAGAGTATAAAAAATAAAAATGAAGGGCTTCCTGGATCAACAGGTCGATACGACACCAGCCTGGGCAAAACCGAAAGATACGATTCCACATCCATTTGTTTAACATTTATTCCGATTTAGATCGTATAGTATGAGATTTACGACTCTTATATAGGTACACGATACTTTGAAGTATTTACGAAATAGTAGCCTGTTCTTTTCCAAATTTACCTCTTTAGTGCGAGTTAAACCATGAAAACATAAAATTATGAGAACTGATCATCCTACAGATTTAATTTTACAGAAGTCTGTGTTTAAGAAGTATTGTTGACCTTAAAGGTTTTTATTGGATTTCATTTCCTATATATACAGTTTTTCCCATATATGAATGTTACTCACCAAAATTCCAAATGTCATATGAGCTGTAGAAAAATGTAATTGTTTGTTTATCAGACAATAGTCTTCAGTGTATTAAAAAACCGCAGTTAACTTCACAAGAAAATTTCTGCTTGACATAATAATTTAATACTGCAATATGTAAACTAATCTTGGGACATGGTGTATTTTTATATTTCTTAATTTTACTACAGGAATATATAAAATTTCTTTTACAAATCGCATTTTTGTAACCATAAAAGGTATAATTTTTGCATAAATCGCCACTGTTTGTAAAAACAGATGTCGTACTTATAATTATTTTGACAAAGGAAATTCTAGAACATTTTGGACAAACATTTTGTGATACATAGAAGTGTATGCATCCCAAATCAGATTTGGCATAGTTGTTAGCTGAGTTGACTTTCAAGATTTTGTATGTGGCACATGGTGTGTAATGTTTTTGCTATCAGCAAACATCTAAAAATGAGCTCCTTCTGAGTGAAAAGAGGTTTTGGTGATAAGACTACGTTTTTTTGTCTTGTTGATTGGTAAAAAAAGTTTACACTAAGAAAAAACTGTGTATTATGTTTTACTATGAGTAACAAACAAATTCTGAAATAAATCCCGAAGAAATCTTAAGAAATATTAGCTTCACAAGCTAGTAAACAATCTGAGAACCTATTCATACCCAATTTGCGAATGCTGCCTCTTCACATTGAAACAAGATGAGTATTTAGCTTTATTCTACAAATTGTTTAATCATGTCTTATAAGGGTCATTTTCTCTTTAAGTTCCATTGAACTAAACCTATTACATATTTACAGCAGAGATTTATTATAAATCAGTGACATTTTGCCTCAGATGGTCCATTTTAATAGCAAGAAGGGTACCAGAATTTTTCAGTTGTATGGTAAAAGGTAACCTTGGTTCCTTGATCCGGTACATTTCTGTTGGAAGCCAGTAATTCAGAAGCTTCTTTTGACGGCTTGAGATCCCTGGTGGGTTATTAACTCATCCCAGTTTAAAACCTGAGGAATTAATGCCGTACCCACGTAATCACTGTCACTGTCATTAGTATCAGAGGTACAACACCAGTCCTCACAAACAACAGGTTTCAGAATGGCTTTTGTTTCAGAGGAATTCGTTTCCCGGTAGTCCACAATCGTAAACGTTTTGTACAAGTTTTAGAGATTTATTGCAAAAGTCTTTACAAAGTCAGTATAAGTTTTCGGTTGACCTTCAGCGTTTATTCTCTGCATATATAGCAAAAACCATCAAGGTGATTTCCGCAGCTTTTTCTACTTTAACTTATATTATTTCTGTTCAACAACACAAGTGCAAAAAACTACAACATAGATGTTTCCTAACAGAACTGTAATGTGACATCTTCTTCAGTCAGCCCTGTACGGTTAGAGCTCACACAGTAACCTCCAACTCCATCTGGTGGATATTCCTGGAACTAATTAGGAAGCAGACCGGCAATAGGGCAAACCTACAGGAGCCAATCCTCGTATGTGTGATTTAGAAGCGCACAAACCGGAGTTACAAATGCACATTTCATCTACAAGTTCATGTTAAGCAACAATGATCAAAAAAATAAGAGCGGATAGAGGAAGACTGATTTCACTTCTGAATTAACACCACAACTGTCGCTAAAATCAATTCTAAAATCCTAGATACAAAAAAACAGTTTGCTCTAGGCCTGTGTAATTACTTCATTGCTAGTTTCCCTAGAGATAACTGGTGAGTTTTTAATTCATCTCAGTTCAGTCACTGCGGAATTAATGCCGTAACTGCATAATCACTGTCATCATCATTAGTATCAGTGGGACAACACCAGTCCTCACAAACTATAGGTTTCAGAGTGGCTTTCGTTTCAGAGGTCTTCGTTTCCCAGTAGTCCACAATAGTAAACGTTTTGTACAAGTTCTACAGATTTATTGCAAAAGTCTTTGCAAAGTCAATAATAGGTTTTCGGTTTCCCTTCAGCGTTTATTCTTTGCATATGTAGCTAAAACCATCAAAGTGATTTACACAACTTCTTCTACTTTAACTTATATTATTTCTGTTCAACAACACAAGTGCAAAAAACTGCAACATAGATTTTTTCAAACAGAACTGTCATGTGACGTCTTTCTCAGTTAGCCCTGTACGGCCAGACCTCACACAGTAACCTTCAACACCATCTGATGGATATTTCTGTAACTAATTAGAAAGCAGACCGGCAGTATGGCAAACCTACACGAACCAATCCTCGAACGTGTGATTTAGAAGCGCACAAACTAGAGTTACAAATGCACATTTCATAGAGAAGTGCATGTCAAACAACAATGATCAACAAAATAAGTGCGGATAGAGGAAGACTGATTTCACTTTTTGATTTAACGCCACAACTGTGGCTTAAATCAATTCTAAAATCCTAGATACGAAAAAACTGTTTGCTATTGGCCTTTGTAATTACTTCATTGCTAGTTTCCCTTGAGATATCTGGTGAGTTTTTAACTCATCCCAGTTCAGTCCCTGAGGAATTAATGCCGTAACTGCATAATCACTGTCATCATCATTAGTATTAGTGGGACGACACCAGTCATCACAAACAACAGGTTTCGGAATGGCTTTTGTTTCAGACATTTTCGTTTCCCAGCAGTCCACAATCGTAAAGTTTCACAGATTTATTGCAGAAGTCTTTACAATGTCAATAATAGGTTTTCGTTTCCCTTTCAGCTTTCATTCTCTGCATTCCCTGAGTATGTTAAAATGTTGTAACAGTTATTATTGTTGGTAATAGGTGTGCAAAGCGCCAATATAGATTTGACTTCTTCAGTCTGATGCATTAAATGAATAATAATTTATTTCTGCTAAGATAGTAGATTTGCTTCCAGTAGAAATAGATTTCGAGTAAATGATCTGGCCACTGAGATTAAGGTTGTCTATGGTTCACATGAATCGATTGAAGCAATTTGTAGGTCGATTCTTTGAATTAGACGCAGACGAATTTCTTCCCCATGCTTCCCCCACTGAGGAAGTATTTGGTACATAATCATACCATCGTCGTTGAGGATTTGAGCCCCAACGTTCCGTTATGTCTCCATCGTCTTCGTTGTACGAAGACTAGTTTCGTTGTTTAGTTAATATCTTTGGTGACCACGCTGTGCAAAATAGAATGATGGGATATTGAACTTTCCTCTTTCCTTCTACTACTCTTGTCTCAACGAAAATTAATTTCTTTGTATAATTAATATATGTGCAAAACCAGAACGCTCCACTTCCTCTAGCTAAGGAAACAGCTGCAGTGCTAGATGACACGTTACATGCTGAAATGCTAATTCGTGGGAAACCATTACTTGCTTCATACTTGCAACACCTGACAGATTTGGAGATATATGCAAAAATTGTTTTGGAATAGAAATAAGAATCCGCCAGTGGTAACAGTTGGTGACACCCTTGTAGCTTATTGTAAGAACGATCGAAAATACATTGCTGGCCGTTGAAACTGCTCGCCAGGAAGGATAGGAAATAATGACATTTTAGTCATAGTGCGCATACAGTGGTAGTAGAATTTTACACAGTCCGGTAACATTAATGTGACCAAAGACATTTGGTGACAGGTGGCACCACCAGCAGTGTCGTGGGGACGCGGAAAACAGTGCAGTTGTTATCGCAATATGGAAATGGAGTGATTTATGTGATGCCGAAAAGAGTATGATGATTGGCTTTCGGGCCAAGGGCGGAAGTATTTCCGAAATGGTTATTTTTGTGAACTGTTCATTTGCCACTGTGGTTAAAGTATACTGCACATCCAGAACCGGCATTGAGGCAATTGTGGTGCACCACGGGCCATAGACAACAGAGGTGAACGACGGCGGAGGAGATGTATATGGGGGAATAGACGTGCTATTGTTAAGCAATTGACCACCTAGATGACCCAAGGAGGTAGCAACAGTGTCTCCTCAACGACCGTTCAGCGAACGTCGCTGTGTATGAGCCCTGGAAGAGGTCTCTGGTTCATGCACCCATGCTGACTGATATTCATCGGCGGCAAAGGCTGTAATTTGCACGCCAATTCTTCAACTGGCGGCCACTGAGTGTCTCGACAGCTGTCCTTTTCAGCTGAATCACGTATCATGTTCCATAGGAATGTCTGAAGGGAAACACCCTGCAACCAGGAGGGAGCTTTATGATCTGGGGAATGTTTTCAGTGGCATTCCCTGGGTAATCTCATCATTCTGGAAGCACAATATTTCAACAAAATACTTATATCCATCTGTCCCCCACATGAATTTTTTTTCCCTTGACATGATGCCACTTACCGGCAGGAGAAAGCATCGTGTCACATAGCTTGCAGTGTATGTGCGTGTTTCGAGTAGTACCAGGATGAGTATACTGTTCTCCCCTGGCTACCAACCTCCCTGGATTGAACCTAGTTGAGAATCTGTGGGACTAGCTCGATCCCACCAGGGAGCCTCAACCGAGAAACCTAGCTCAGCTGGCTATGGTGCTGGAGTCGGCATGACTCCACATCCCTCTCTGTGCCCCTAGAACCTCACTGACTCCTTCTGCACATCTCACACTGCAATAGGTGGTCATTCAGGCTTTTGTCAGGTGGTCAGTTCTGGCAGCAACGATGGCTCCAATTTGTCTGAGCATTGAGTTGCACTGAGCTTGTATGAGAGGCATTGGTGCAGCACGCTATGCTGTTTCAGTTACATGACAATCGTAGTGTCAAGTGCAAGAATCCTAGTCTCTTGGCAACCCGTGACCAAACGTATTCAATGGGCGAAAGATCTGGAGAACGTGTTGGCCAGGACTACAGTTGTACACCCTCTGTATAGAGGTAGGTTTGGACAGTATGGTTACATGCGTTCTTGCCTCGTCTTGCTGAAATATAACGTTTTGGGGACCTCAAATATAAGGCAATGTCATTGGGCTAAAGGAGTCGGAAATATAACGGCTGCTGACCAAGTTACCGGCTGTGAGAACCGGAAGTAGACATTTCCTATACGCATTGGCCCTCAATAGCATATTAACAGGTATTGGTGCATGTATGACAATGATGGGAAAGCTGAAAAACCATGATGGTATATGCAGAAAGAGTGTCATGGCGCCACTCCTGTGTCCAAGGTTGTCACCACACCTCCCTCTGCTGCAGTGTCAAGGGTTGCAGCAGCAATGGTTTCTGCACTGATAGTCCGTAGTGCTCGAGACGTCACCTCAGTCTCCGCGTGGATACTTGTCGTGTAGTAAGCAAACCCATTTCCTGGTTCTTGTAATGTAAGTTCACTTTGTGATCCTGCACAGCTGAATGAATATGCATGTCCCAACGTCTCCAGACATATGTGATTGTTGCGATCCCTCATGTCGCTGAATAGGAATCTACTAAACGCATTAATTCCATATCACGTGACAATCGTGAGATGCCAACCAACGCAAGTAGTGATATCGCGGAACGATAAATCACTGTTTCGAATGTTCACGATGCTGCCACTGTCGAATTCTGAAACGTTCTGGTAGACGTTTCTGTTCGTACTGTGAGGCGTAACACGATCATCTCACAAGCAAACAACATTCTGAATGAGAACCCATATATGCAGAATGTAGGTGGTATTACTCCTACTACACTGCGTAGTGATACTACCCAGAATTCTGGTAAATGTAATAAATCTTTATTGTAAGCGCTGAAAGTAGCATGGAGGCTACCACGGAGTATTATAGTGACACCGCTGGCCACCAGCCATGCTACGTCGACAAATAAGGCAGGATAATAGATGCGAAAGTGAGTTGTGAAGCAAGTATAGCCTACGCAATGGTAAATTGCCCCACGCAGCAAAGATTGTACCTCTACATGTACAAGGATACTCTGCAAATCACATTTAAGTGCCTGGCAGAGGGCTAATCGAAACACCATCACAATTCTCTATTATTCCAATCTCGTATAGCGTGGGGAAAGAACAAACACTTATATCTTTCGGTACGAGCTCTGATTTCCCTTATTTTATAGAGGTGATTGTTTCTCCCTATGTGTCAACAAAATATTTTCGCATTAGGAGGCGAAAGTTGGAGACTGGAATTTCGTGAAAAGATTCCGCCGTTACGAAAAACGCCTTTCTGTTAATTTTGTCGAGTCAAAATTCTTATCATTTCTGTGATACTCTCTCCCATATTTTCCGATAATACAAATCGTGCTGCCCTTGTTTTAACTTTTTCGATGCACTCCGTCAGTCCTATCTGGTAAGGATCCCACACCGCGCAGCAGTATTTTAAAAGACGACGGACAGGCGTAGTGTAGGCAGTCTCCTTAGTAGTTCTGTTACATTTTGTAAGTGTCCTGCCAATAAAACGCCGTCTTTGGGTACCCTTCCCCACAACATTTTCTATGTGTTCCTTCCAGTTTAAGTTGTTCGTAATTGTAATACCTAGGCTGTTAGTTGAAATTACGGCTTTTACATTAGACAGATTTATTGTAAACCGAAGTTTAACGAATTCCTTTTACCACCCATGTGGATGACCTCACATTTTGGTTATTTAGGGTTAACTGCCTGTTTTCGCACCATTCAGCTATTTTTTCTAAATCGTTTTGCAATTTGTTTTGATCTTCTGATGACTTTATTAGTCGATAAACGACAACGTCATCTGCAAACAACTTAAGACGGCTGCTCAAGTTTCCTGCCAAATCGTTTATTTAGATAAGGAAAGTAAAGGGCCTATAACACTAGCTTGCAGAACGCGAGAAATCATATCTGTTAGACTCGATGACTTTCCGTCAGTTACTACGAACTGTGTCCTCTCTGACAGGAAATCACAAATCCAGTCACATATCTGAGACGATATTCCATAAGTACGCAATATCACTACAAGCCGCTGTGTGGTACAGTGTCTAAAACTTTCCGGAAAACCAGAAATATGGGATCGATCTGAAATCCCTTGTCAATAGCACTAAGCACTTCATTTGAATAAAGAGCTAGTTGTCTTTAACAGGAATGATCTTGTCTAAACTCATGTTGGCTGTGTGTCAATAGACAGTTTTCTTCGAGGTAATTCATAATGATGTAACAACTGGATCGGCGCCACTGCACTGAAGCAGGTCTCTCTGTTATGGGCAGTGTGACTAGACACGAGGTTTTAGAGGAACAAATGGGCAGTACTGGTGTATAAATGAGGCTAAATTTGAGGAGATTGCGTCATTTGAGTCAGGGACTTGGTAATTACTGCGTAGCTGCACTACAATACTGGAGCACCACTGGCCAAGCAGACGACTGGGCAGCGCCAGCAGCAGCCTAATGGTTCGAGACCAGGCTGTGTCTGCCGCCACACTGGGTCCTCTGTGAGACTTGACGTCATAGCCCTGCTGGCTTGCTGTTCCTGTCTGCTGCCGCTAATGATGAGACCCAGGGAGGGACTCGGCGTCACACCGTCAGTCCCCATCTATCGCCTGTCTGAGGGGCATGGGTACAGACCCACGCACACCCTCTGAGCAAAGAGCAGCCAGGTCGCCTTCTGGCGTGTCACTCCCCTGGGAATCGCCACTGTCGCAACTGCCTGTGGCGTCGCCCTCGCTTGCTACTTTTACCCATTTTACATACTACCTTTTCACAATCTTCATAATAGCGACATTAGCATCGTAATTAAATTTTGTGACTGGTTACATGATAATCGTCATTTGCTTCTATTAATACCTTTTGCTCATGTAGACACGTTTATATGGAACGTAATCAACACCACACTCAATAATTATCGTTGGCCGCAGGAAAATCTGCACGCTACAGTGGAAACCAATTTACAAGTTCGTTTTACGATCACTGTTTGGTGTGACACGAACGGTAACATGCTGATAGGTTTTGATGAGCGACTAACAAGACAGAATGATTTGCATGTTGAAAGCTTAAGAGGGTTGTCTTGGCCTCACGGACTGCAATGTACTTCCGGCATTATGGAGACCCTCTACATTTTACCAGACGTATGAGAAAACTACTCAGCCGCTCTTCCCTAGTCGCTGGTTTGGTCGTGGTAGTGCAATTAACTGGGCACTAAGATAGCCAGACCTTACGCCATTTTGATTTTGAGATTGGATGAAGTCTGAGATGTTCAAGCAAAAGATGAATACGCGAGAAGAACTGCGTGGACGCATCATGGACACTGCTGCCCTCATTAGGAAACGTGCTGAGGCATTCAGACAGGCAATACATGTTCCCCCAAAAGAGTGCACAAATGCATTGTAGTTCGCTCTGGGATACTCGAACATTGATTGTGCACAGTATATCAGCTGTGATGTGACGTGTACAATACTTAGAGATGGATTTTTAAACTGATACCTTGCTAAACGAATAGTGTTGTATTAACTAACTGTTGTACATGCGTACATGTGTAAAGCTGGCAATTTATTAAAGGATACAGAAAATAAATAACGATGTACATTAAATGTCTTGTGTCTCGAAAATCTTTCGGAATAGGACATATGTCTGTATGAAGTTTTTTGCTTCAAACGATCGTTCTTGTAACATCCCTGAATATTGACCATTACTCCTGGGACACCATGTTCCCCAGGAATGTGTGATGGGGCCCTTGCTGTTCATGTTGAATATTAATGGCAGTGCAGAAAATATTAACGGTAACCTCATACTTTTTGCAGATGGTGTACTTATTTACAATTAAGATCTGCCTGAAATACGGTCCACAGATATTCAGTCTAATCTTGATAGAATTTCGGAGTGATGCAACACCTGGACACTTGCTTCAACTGGTAAAAATGCAAAATTACGCACTTCGCAAAAAGAAAACACTGCAGTATTTTATAACTGCAATATCAACGAGTCGCAATTGTAATCTGTAAACACACAAAAATACTTGGATGTAACAGGTTTTGAAGGTATGAAACGGGATGGTCGCAGAATTTAAGGAAGGCAATCATTCGCGACCCATTAGTTTTACTACTCTTGCCTATCTAGATTTCGGCTCTAAGTAGCCGTTTCCACATATGCAAGAGTAATAGAAGCAATTCAAATGTGACTGAGTGCTGTGTATCTCTCCTTCCTTGTAGTCTACGGTTCCTGTGCATACTGTGGAAACGAAGTTGGTCGCAAAAGTGGTACGTTTTTGCAGATGATACTTGTGTTTTAAGAAATGGCATTAAAGGGAAAGCAATAGAAGACGTTGTTAATGATGTTTTTATAAGGCTTATTAACTGGTTCTCTGAAATTGGACTTTCCCTAAATTTTTGGGAAAATGCACCATATTCAGTTCTGTACAATGAATAGAATAATATCAACAATTGCCGCGGCACAAGAACAGGAGTCAGTAAACAGGGTAGAATACTCCAAATTTTTGGGTCTACATACTGATGAAAACTTGAACTAGAAGAAGCGTATTTCTGAGTTTCTCAAACAGTGAAGTTCAGCTACTTTTGTTCTTAGTATAATAGATAGTCTTCGAAACAACATACTAACATATTTTGCGTATTTACTCTGAATAATGACTCATGTAGTCATTTTCTTGGGACATTACCAGTTAGAAATAAGGTACTGATTGCCCAAAAGTGAGCAGTAAGAATAATAAGTAATAATAAGAGATGTTCACACGTGGTCGTCATGTAGGTACTTCTTCAAGGAGCTGTGCATTTTAACCACAATGTCACCAATTCGTCATAAATAATCCACAACAATTTGAGAAGAGTAGTCATTTACTGCAACACTAGAGGAAAAAGTGAACTTTATTACCCATTATTAAAGCTTTCAGTGACTCACAAAGGAGTTCAATACGCTGCAAAGAATTTTTTGATCATTTGCACAATAACGTACTATATCTGACAGGTAGCGCAGCAAGACTTAAATATAAATTAGAATTATTTTCCCTGCACAACCCAGTTCTACTACATGGGCGAACTTCTCTTTAGAAGCCGGTAGCCTCAGAAAGAAAATGTTTTTAAGTATAGTTGAGTGAGTAGGACAAAAAATAATGTGTTCATTAATGTAAACAGACGTCATATATACGTACCCTGTAAACTGAATAATTCCATATCATTTGCTCAGCCGCAGGCAAACCAGATCGTAGAATTCGTTTCATAGGTAGAATACTAGGATGTACTCAGTCTTCAATGGAGACTGCTTACAAAACACTCATACGACCCTTCCTAGAATATTGCACTAGTGTGTGTGATCCTTTCCAAATAGGACGAACAAGAGTACTGAACGTATACAGAGAAGTGACACAGCTATGATCACAGGTTTGTCTGATCTGCAGGACTGTGTCACGGAACTTCAGGAGAAACAGGACTTGCAGACATCTACATACAAAGTGTAAGGAACCAGTTTTAGTAGACGAAATTTGGAATATCCTACAACGCCCCCTCAGGGATCAAGAGAATAGGATTAGCTTAACTGCACGTACGTGAATGCAAGGAGAAAAAACGGTAATTAGTTCTGTTGGAAGTACCCTCTGCCATGCATTTCATAGTGGTTTGCAGAGTATGGACGTGGATATACAGGGTGTTCGACAATGGATGTCGTTATACAGGTGTTGGACAAAAATATGGGAACACTGCGAGAAATACAAAGCATGCTTAATCATAAATGCAGATGCTATCCAAACCTGCTGGGTGCGCTGTTGTATTTGATCACGAACGCCACCTGTGCAATGCCCTCAATACGTTGCAAGTGTCAGTCGTGGTCGGAAGAGTGTTCTGTGCAGCTATGTGACACGATGCTTTCTCCTGCCGGTAAGTGGCATCATGTCAAGGAAAAAAAAATTCATGTGGGGGACAGATGGATATAAGTATTTTGTTGAAATATTGTGCTTCCAGAATGATGAGGTTCAATCCAGGGAGGTTGGTAGGCAGGGGAGAACAGTATACTCATCCTGGTACTACTCGAAACACGCACATACACTGCAAGCTATGTGACACGATGCTTTCTCCTGCCGGTAAGTGGCATCATGTCAAGGAAAAAAAAATTCATGTGGGGGACAGATATAAGTATTTTGTTGAAATATTGTGCTTCCAGAATGATGAGGTTCAATCCAGGGAGGTTGGTAGCCAGGGGAGAACAGTATACTCATCCTGGTACTACTCGAAACACGCACATACACTTCAAGCTATGTGACACGATGCTTTCTCCTGCCGGTAAGTGGCATCATGTCAAGGAAAAAAAAATTCATGTGGGGGACAGATGGATATAAGTATTTTGTTGAAATATTGTGCTTCCAGAATGATGAGATTACCCAGGGAATGCCACTGAAAACATTCCCCAGATCATAACGCTCCCTCCTGGTTGCAGAGTGTTTCCTTTCAGACATTCCTATGGAACATGATACGTGATTCATCTGAAAAGGACAGCTGTCGAGACACTCAGTGGCCGCCAGTTGAAGTATTGGCGTGCAAATTACAGCCTTTGCCGCCGATGAATATCAGTCAGCATGGGTGCATGAACCAGAGACCTCTTCCAGGGCTCATACACAGCGAAGTTCGCTGAACGGTCGTAGAGGAGACACTGTTGCTACCTCCTTGGGTCATCTAGGTGGTCAATTGCTTAACAATAGCACGTCTATTCCCCCATATACATCTCCTCCGCCGTCGTTCACCTCTGTTGTCTATGGCCCGTGGTGCACCACAATTGCCTCAATGCCGGTTCTGGATGTGCAGTATACTTTAACCACAGTGGCAAATGAACAGTTCACAAAAATAACCATTTCGGAAATACTTCCGCCCTTGGCCCGAAAGCCAATCATCATACTCTTTTCGGCATCACATAAATCACTCCATTTCCATATTGCGATAACAACTGCACTGTTTTCCGCGTCCCCACGACACTGCTGGTGGTGCCACCTGTCACCAAATGTCTTTGGTCACATTAATGTTACCGGACTGTGTAAAATTCTACTACCACTGTATGCGCACTATGACTAAAATGTCATTATTTCCTATCCTTCCTGGCGAGCAGTTTCAACGGCCAGCAATGTATTTTCGATCGTTCTTACGATAAGCTACAAGGGTGTCATCAACTGTTACCACTGGCGGATTCTTATTTCTATTCCAAAACAATGTTTGCATATATCTCCAAATCTGTCAGGTGTTGCAAGTATGAAGCTAGTAATGGTTTCCCACGAATTAGCATTTCAGCACATAACGTGTCATCTAGCACTGCAGCTGTTTCCTTAGATAGAGGAAGTGGAGCGTTCTGGTTTTGCACATATATTAATTATGCAAAGAAATTAATTTTCGTTGAGAGAAGAGTAGTAGAAGGAAAGAGGAAAGTTCAATATCCCATCATTCTATTTTGCACAGCGTTATCACCAAGGATATTAACTAAACAACCAAACTAGTCTTCGTACAACGAAGACGATGGAGACATAACGGAACGTTGGGGCTCAAATCCTCAACGACGATGGTATGATTATGTACCGAATACTTCCTCAGTGGGGGAAGCATGGGGAAGAAATTCGTCTGCATCTAATTCAAAGAATCGACCTAGAAATTGCTTCAATCGATTCATGTGAACCATAGACAACCTTAATCTCAGTGGCCAGATCATTTACTCGAAATCTGTTTCTACTGGAAGCAAATCTACTATCTTAGCAGAACTAAATTATTATTCATTTAGTGCATCAGACTGAAGAAGTCAAATCTATATTGGCGCTTTGCACACCTATTACCAACAATAATAACTGTTACAACATTTTAACATACTCAGGGAATGCAGAGAATGAAAGCTGAAAGGGAAACGAAAACCTATTATTGACATTGTAAAGACTTCTGCAATAAATCTGTGAAACTTTACGATTGTGGACTACTGGGAAACGAAAACGTCTGAAACAAAAGCCATTCCGAAACCTGTTGTTTGTGATGACTGATGTCTTCCCACTAATACTAATGATGATGACAGTGATTATGCAGTTACGGCATTAATTCCTCAGGGACTGAACTGGGATGAGTTCAAAACTCACCAGATATCTCAAGGGAAACTAGCAATGAAGTAATTACAAAGGCCAATAGCAAACAGTTTTTTCGTATCTAGGATTTTAGAATTGATTTTAGCCACAGTTGTGGCGTTAAATCAAAAAGTGAAATCAATCTTCCTCTATCCGCACTTATTTTCCTGATCATTGTTGTTTGACATGCACTTCTCTATGAAATGTGCATTTGTAACTCTAGTTTGTGCGCTTCTAAATCACACGTACGAGGATTGGTTCCTGTAGGTTTGCCCTATTGCCGGTCTGCTTCCTAATTAGTTCCAGGAATATCCACCAGATGGAGTTGGAGGTTACTGTGTGAGCTCTAACCGTACAGGGCTGACTGAGGAAGATGTCACATTACAGTTCTGTTAGGAAACATCTATGTTGTAGTTTTTTGCACTTGTGTTGTTGAACAGAAATAATATAAGTTAAAGTGGGAGAAGTTGTGTATATCACTTTGATGGTTTTTGCTACATATGCAGAGAATAAACGCTGAAGGGAAACCGAAAACTTATTACTGGCTTTGTAAAGATTTTTGCAATAAATCTCTAAAATGTGTACAAAACGTTTACGATTGTGGACTACCGGGAAACGAATTCCTCTGAAACAAAAGCCATTCTGAAACCTGTTGTTTGTGAGAACTGGTGTTGTCCTACTGATACTAATGATAATGACAGTGATTATGCGGTTATGGCATTAATTCCTTAGGGTTTAAACTGGGACGGGTTACACAGGCCAAGAACAAACTTTTTTTTATATCTACTATTTTAGAATTGCTTTTAGCCACAGTTGGGGCGTTGAATCAAAAAGTGGAATCAGTCTTCCTCTATCCGCTCTTATTTTTTTGACCATTGTTGTTTAATATGCACTTCAACATGAAATGTGCATTTTTAACTCTGGTTTGTGCACTTCCAATTCACATGTATGAGGATTGGTTCCTGTAGGTTTGCACTATTGTCAGTCTGCTATCAAATTATTTCCAGGAATGTCCACCAGATGGAATTGGAGGTTACTGTGTGAGCTAGGCCGTACAGGACTGAGCGAGAATGACGTCGCTTGATAATTCAGTTAGGAAAAATCTATGTTGTAGTTTTTTGCACTTGTTTTGTTGAACAGAAATAATATAAGTTAAAGTGGAAGAAGTTGCGTAAATCACTTTGATGGATTTTGCTACATATGCAAAGAATAAATGCTGAAAGGAAACCGAAAACCTATTATTGACTTTGTAAAGACTTTTACAATAAATCTGTAAAACTTGTACGGAACATTTACAATTGTGGACTACCGGGAAATGAAAACGTCTGAAACAAAAGCCACTCTGGAACCTGTTGTTTGTGAGGACTGGTGTTGTACCTCTGATACTAATGACAATGACAGTGATTACGTGGGTACGGCATTAATTCCTCAGGTTTTAAACTGGGATGAGTTAATAACTCACCAGGGATCTCAAGCCGTCAAAAGAAGCTTCTGAATTACTGGCTTCCAACAGAAATGTACCGGATCAAGGAACCAAGGTTACCTTTTACCATACAACTGAAAAATTCTGGTACCCTTCTTGCTATTAAAATGGACCATCTGAGGCAAAATATCCCTGATTTATAATAAATCTCTGCTGTAAATATGTAATAGGTTTAGTTCAATGGACGTCAAGAGAAAATGACCCTTATAAGACATGATTAAACAATTTGTAGAATAAAGGTAAATACTCATCTTGTTTCAATGTGAAGAGGCAGCATTCGCCTAATTCGGGTATGAATAGGTTCTCAGATTGTTTACTAGCTTGTGAAGCTACTATTTCTTAAGATTTCTTCGGGATTTATTTCAGAATTTGTTTGTTACTCATAGTAAAACATAATACACAGTTTTTTCTTAGTGTAAACTTTTTTTACCAATCAACAAGACAAAAAAACGTAGTCTTATCACCAAAACCTCTTTTCACTCAGAAGGAGCTCATTTTTAGATGTTTGCTGGTAGCAAAAACATTACACACCATGTGTCACATACAAAATCTTGAAAGTCAACTCAGCTAACAACTATGCCAAATCTGATTTGGGATGCATACACTCCTATGTAACACAAAATTTTTGTCCAAAATGTTCTAGAATTTCCTTTGTCAAAATAATTATAAGTATGACATCTGTTTTTACAAACAGTGGCGATTTATGCAAAAATTATACCTTTTATTGTTACAAAAATGCGATTTGTAAAAGAAATTTTATATATTCCTGTAGTAAAATTAAGAAATATAAAAATACACCATGTCCCAAGATTAGTTTACATATTGCAGTATTAAATTATTATGTCAAGCAGAAATTTTCTTGTGAAGTTAACTGCGGTTTTTTAATACACTGAAGACTATTGTCTGATAACCAAACAATTACATTTTTCTACAGCTCATATGACATTTGGAATTTTGGTGAGTAACTGTCATATATGGGAAAAACTGTATATATAGGAAATGAAATCCAATAAAAACCTTTAAGGTCAACAATACTTCTTAAATACAGACTTCTGTAAAATTAAATCTGTAGGATGACCAGTTCTCATAATTTTATGTTTTCATGGTTTAACTCGCACTAAAGAGGTAAATTTGGAAAAGAACAGGCTACTATTTCGTAAATACTTCAAAGTATCGTGTACCTATATAAGAGTCGTAAATCTCATACTATACGATCTAAATCGGAATAAATGTTAAACAAATGGATGTGGAATCGTATCTTTCGGTTTTGCCCAGGCTGGTGTCGTATCGACCTGTTGATCCAGGAAGCCCTTCATTTTTATTTTTTATACTCTCAAGAAGACAATCTCGTGTTCTGCACGAAATTAGTGGACACCTGAGGAAATAGGACTTCCTGAATGTTTACTAGCTGATTTTCTTGTGTTTGTGCACAGCTCAAGGCAAGTTTGAAATTTGTACTACTACACAATGGTAACAAATTTAGTTCAATGTGAGCTGGTCCCTCAAGGGAAGTTAAAGAAGAACATAAACCCACAGTTTTGAACTTTGAGAAGATTAGGTCTCATAAACATTAATGGATGATTTGTCTAGACTTATGAATGGTAAACTTTCTCCTTGGTTAGCAAGGTGCTTCTTGTGACTGTGGAATAGCAGAGACAACAAACATAACAGTGTTGAAAAAGAACGGCCAAAGAGAGAAAACATGTACAGAGGGAGGAAGAATGTCATTAACGACCCCTTAGTTGAATGAGAGAAAATCATTTGTCGTCCACTGCATATCAAGTTGGGCCTTTTGAAGCGGTTTGTAAAGGCTTTTGATAAGAATGGGTCACGCTTTGCATATATAGGAAAAAATGTCTGAGCTGAAAACGGAAAAATTCAAGCAGGAATATTTGACTATCCACAAATAAGGCAACTCTGCAATATGAAAACTGTCGAGGAACGCTACCAAGGAAGATCGGATATGCCCGTGACTGCAGTTTACTGCTCGAATTTATAAAATGGAACGCTCCATAATACATTCAAGAATGTCATGGAAAAGAAGCTTCCTAAATGTTCAGGGACTGGATTTTATCATCAATGACTGTTTATTTTGGATATAATAATATTTATATAACAGAATAGTAAAATTATAGTTTAATATTTATCCATGGACTTATATTAAAACAGTATAACATATATTTCATTAAAATCTTCTATTTTAGAATTTTGAGCTCCTTGGCTCAAAACACTCCGGTGTTATGCAAATAAATAGCACTTTACACGAATTTTAATGCTATCGTTTTCAGTCAAGACTAGTTAATGCAGCTATAGTAAGAAACATCAAAGTTCCATTGCTCCACATTGAAGTTTTTATGGCTTCAGTACCACGTTTTCCTGTTACACCCATTGCAGTCGCTAATACTTGGTTTTGAAATTCCATATCAGCCTGCAGTTCTCTGCTTATGAAGACCCCTTCCTGATGCTTTGGTGCTGACAGAGTACTCGAGTATGACATTGAGTTCTGCAGTGATTATTATACCTGTGGTCCTCTTATTTTTCGTCACAGTCCTCTTCAATGAACAGAACGGCCAAAGTGAGAAAACATGTACGGAGGGAGGAAGAATGACATTAACGACGCCTTAGTTGGACGAGAGAAAATCATTTGTCGTCCACTGCAAATCAAGTTGGGCCTTTTGAAGCAGTTCGTAAAGGCTTTTGATAAGAACGGGTCACGCTTTGCATATATAGGGAAATGTGTCTGAGCTGAGAACGGAAAAACTCAAGCAGGAAACTAGTTAATGCAATTATAGTAAGCAACACCAAAGATGGAGCATTTTAAACATTTCATAGGATTTTTAGCGAGCTCGTTGTTACACTGACAATAATCTATGTTTTTACTCGTGAGTATTATGTTTCGCTCTGTGCTCTGTGGTAATGAAGGTTAGAGTTTAACGTACCTTAAATCAGAATTATTACAAAGCGCCACTGCCTTACTTGAAAGGGCAGTTTACAAAGAAATTGGCCATAACCTTATTGAAGAAACCATAACATCATTTGCATGAAATGAGTTAGACAAAGATCAGGAATTGTTAATCTTCCAAAATGAGAGTTCAGCGTTTCCATGGCTGCACCACATCGTACGTAAAATACAATGTGGACTGCTGATGTGCTGCAAATTTTGTTTATTATCTGTTGTTTGATTCTGCTGAAAGAACAAGTTTTGGGAAGTACTCGAACATGTTGGATTGACTACACCAAAAATAGCTACCTCAAGTGAACCGGCAAATGCGAATGAACTTGTGATAAGATAAAACGTTATAAACTATACAGAGGGCATCCACTGCATTCACCAAATTTCATTAATAAAACCCAGCGGGGTGACGAAGTGGGATGACCCCAAAATCACAGTTAGGAGACCAGTGATTTGTATCTCAGTCAGTCCATCCACATTTAGGTTTCCTGCAGACTTCCAAACATAAGCTTAGACTGGAGAATGATGAGAAAGAAACCTAAACGTAAATGCACTGACCGAGATTCGAACCACTGTCCTCCTGACTGTGACTCCAGGATCTTCCCACTTCGCACCTCGCTGGGTTTGTGCTTTTGTCTAAGGAAAGGAGTATTCTCCTACACAGAAACGTGGAAGTGATTGCGCATGCGCGCGTGTCTGTGTGTGCGCGTGTGCTTGTGTATGTGTGTGTGTGTGTGTGTGTGTGTGTCTGTGAGCTCGTGGTCATGTGCTCGGTGGAAGGCGGACTGGGGCAACGGTAGCAGATACGCGAAGGCGTACCTCCAGGAACGTTACGACGCTTTCACGCGTGTGGGACAGCCAGAAAACGGATTTACTACCGTTCCTGTTCGCTTGAACAATCTTATAGTACACAGCCATCTCTGGAGAAGCAGAGAAAGAAGGAGGAACTTTGTAACTTGGTCATTTCCAACAGTAGTCTATATCTACATCTACAGGGCGTCGACACAAATAAGGACAAACGTAAAGTACAACATCTTACACGCCTAACGCGCTGAAGGAAAATCGTTGCAATTCTAAACAGCTTCTAGTCATCACAGAATGACGAAGTACAGTTTCTGTGCGGTTTTCAGGGGAATCTTGTACCATTGTTCCTGAAAAAATTGGGAACTTCAGGTAGTGATGATTGAACTGTGTAGTGATCACGTACACGCCATTCCCAATTTGACGATGAAGGCTGAATAATGCTGAGATCTGTCACTGTGGTGGCCAGGGAAGATGCAACAAATCAATCTCTTGGTCACAAACCAGTCCTGGACGATGCGAGCTGTGCGAACAGGAACCATGACTTCTTGGAACACAGCATCTATATCTACATGATTACTCTGCTGTTCACAAGAAAGTGCCTTGCAATGGGTTCAATAAACCACTTTCAAGCTGTGTCTCTACCATTCCACTCTCGAACGGTGCACGGGGAAAGCGAGCCCTTAAATTTTTCTGTGCGAGCCCTGATTTCTCTTACTTTATCGTCATGATCATTTCTTCCTATGTAGGTGGGTGTCAAGAGAATGTTTTCGCATTCGCAGTAGAAAACTGGTATTGAAGTTTCATGAGAAGATCCCGTTGCAACGAAAATCTCCTTTGTTTTAATGATAGCCACTCCAATTCACGTATCATGTCTGTGGCACTATCTCCCCAACTTCGCGGTAATTCATAACGAGCTGCCCTTCTTGGTACTTTTTCGATGTCATCGGCCAGTCCAATCTGTTGCGAATCCCACACCACACAGAAATACTCCAGAATAGGGCGGACAAGTGTTGTGTAAGCAGTTTCTTTAGTAGACCTGTCACACCTTGTAAGTGTTCTGCCACTGAATCTCAGTCTTTGGTTGGCTGTATCCACAACATTATCTATGTGATCGTTCCAAATTAGGATATTTGTAATTGCAATCGTTTATTATTTAGTTGAATTTACACAGTTCAGATTTGTGTGACTTACCACGAATCGAAATTTAGCGGATTTCTTTTAATACTCATGTGAATAACTTCACACTATACTTTACTCAGGGTCAATTGCCTCTTTTCACACCATACTGATACCTTTTCTAAATCATTTTGTCATTCGTTTTGGTCGTCTGATGACTTTACAAGACGGTAAATAACAGCATCATCTGCAAACAATCTAAGACGGCTACTGAGATTGTCTCCTACGTCGTTACCATAGATCAGGAACAATAGAAGTTTTGTAACACTTCCTTGGGGAACGCCGGATATTATTTCTGTTTTACTAGATGACTTTCCGTCTATTACTACGAACTGTGACCTTTCTGACAGGGAATCATGAATCCAGCCGCATAACTGAGGCGATATTCCATAGGCACACGGTTGGTTAGAAGATGCTTGTGAGGAACAGTGTCGAAATCCGTCTGGAAATCTAAAAATATGGAATCGGTTTGACATCCCCTGTCAACAGCACTAATTACTTCATTAGTATAAAGAGTTAGTTGTGTTTCGAAAGAATGATATTTTCTGAATTCGTGCTGACTACGTGTCAATAAATCGTTTTCCTCGAGGTACTTCATAAAGTACGAATACGGCGTATGTTCCAAAATCCTATTGCAAATCGACGTTAGTGATATGGGTCTGTTATTCAATGGATTACTCCTACTTCCCGTTTAGGGTATTGGTGTCACTTGAGTAATTTTCCAGTCTCTAGGTACGGATCTTTCTGGGAACGACGGGTTGTATCTAATTGCTAAATATGGAGCTATTCTATCAGCATACTCTGAGAGGAACCTTACTGGTATACAGTCTTGACCGGAAGCCTTGCTTTTATTAAGTGATTCTAGCTACTTTGCGACAGCAAGGATATCTATTTCTATGTTTCTCATCTTGACAGTTGTTCTTGATAGTAATTCAGGAATATTAACTTCGTCTTCTTTGTTGAAGGAGTTTCTGAAAATTATGTTTAATATCTGTTCTTTAGTGGCAGTGTCATTAGTGACTTCAGCGTTGTTATCGCGCAGTGAAGGTAGGGGAACTTGGGGCAGAACGGGATAGCAGGGCACAATGGGAAATTACTCTTTACTAGACTGCACAGTGTTGCAACCTGCTGTATGGCCATGTAACTATTTCTCCGAATGTAAGGGAAGTGAGGGCAGCCATTCTGATTTAGTTCGAAGTGCGAGATCTAAGTGAATTGTTGACCGTCACGTTACCGCTTGTGTTGTTCTAACGTTTGGTGAGTTTCAACGCCAGGTAAGTTGTTAATTGCATACCCTAAAATGACACATTCCCTTACATTGCATGGTATTTGTTATACTTTAGTTATTTAATGCATTTAAAAACGTTAGTTACTACACTCCATAAAAGTTATTATCCTCAAAAGTGCTCTTGGGGCGGAACGGGACAGGGCAGAATGGAATAGTGTCCCATTGTGCTCCGTCATATTTTGATGCAAGTAGAAAGCAGACCCAGCCTGGATGTTCATGGATGCCAGACTCTCCCAACCAGCTACGTTCACCGAACAACACAGTTTTCCAGATATCGCCCGAAGCTGTCATTCCAATCCCACTAATCTGTCAATATACTCGGCGGAGTACAAGACGAAAAGGAAAAACCGTCGTATTAACAGATTCTCCTTTTTTAATGAGGGCTGGGTCGCATGCCAGAGTGGGCACACTATTCATGTGCTGGCATAGACAGTGAAGATGAAGAGGAAATACTGATTTGTGACTATTGTCGAAAGGGCTAGTGGTTTGGTGGTTATTAAGCATTGTACATTTTTCAGAATGACATTAAAATATTTTCTTATTTTGAAGAATGACTTTTTAATTATTTAAATTACACATTCCTCAGTCTGAATTGCCTGTTATACAACATTTTGTCATAGTTTAATACGATTTTCGTAATTCAAATTCAACGTGTATGCAATAATTTAACAAAAAATACCCTTATCCCATTCTGCCCCGTGGGTGGGGCGGAACGGCAAATATGCAAGACTTTCTTCGAAAAATTGTAAAAAATGCAAAATGTATTGTTTTAAGTGATTTTAAATAAGGTACATTAGGTTACATTACAAGGTGTTTTTTTTATCACTTTAAGAAGTGTTTCCTTGTGTTCCCTTATTTTATAGAAATTCTTAAACTTTAAGTATCCCGTTCCGCCCCGAGTTCCCATGTTAATTGCGTCTTGCCACTAGTGTGCTTTATGCATCACCAGAATCTCTTTGGGTTTTCAGCCAGAGTTCGTGACAGAGTTTCGTTGTGGAAATTATTGAAAGCATCTCGCATTGAAGTACGCATTATATTTCGAACTTCTGCAAAACTTTGCCAGTCTTGGTTATTTTGCGTTCTTTTAAATTTGGCATGCATTTTTCGCTGTTTCTTCAACAGTGATCTGATCCGTTTTGTGTACCATGGGGGATCAGTACCATCACTTATTAGTTTATGTGGTATGTATCTCTCAATTGCTGGCGATATTATCTTTTGGAAATCATTCCACAACTTTTCTACACATACATGATCAAATCGGGAGGAGTGCAGACTGTCCCTTAAAAAGGCGTTAAGAGCATTTTTATCAATTTTTTAAATAGATATACTTTGCGTTTCTTTTTGATGGTTGTAGGAGTTATGGTATTCAGACTAGCAACTACTGCCTTGTGGTAGCTAATCCTTGTATTCGTCACGATACTCACTATTTATCCAGGATTATTTGTTGCTAAGAGGTCAAGTATGGTTTCGCAACCACTTACGCACGAATTGGCTTGTGAACTAACTGTTCAAGATAATTTTCTGAGAAAGCATTCAGTACAATTTCGGATGACGTTCTATGTCAGCCACCTGCTTGAACGTATAATTTTTCGAGCAAATCGAGGGTAGATCAAAGTCACCACCGACTATAATTGTATGAGTGGGGTACATATTTGAAATGAGAATCAAGTTTCCTTTGAACTGTCCAGCAACTACATCTTCTGAGTCGGAGGGTCGGTAAAATGACCCAGTTAATAGCTTAGTCCGATTGTCCAGTATAACCTCAACCCATACTATTTCGCAGGATCTATCTATTTCAATTTCACTACAAGTCAACTACTTCTGACAGCAGTAAATACTCCACCACCAATTGTTTTTAACCTATCGTATTTGAAAACTGTTAGACTGTTAGAAAAAATTTATGCTGATCTTGTTTCCGGCTTTAGCCAGCTTTCTGTACTTGTGACTATTTGATCTTCAGTGCTTTCTATTAGGGCTCTTAGCTGTGGTTCTTTCCCAACACCGCTACGCCAATTTACAACCATAATACTGATCGTTTCTACAACTAACTTATTGTGTTCTACCTGCTCCCTTTTAGACGGACGCCCTTTCTGTGGTTCCCTGAGGCCCATTAACCTAAAAAGCCGCCCAGTCCCTTCCACACAGCCCCCTCTACCCGTATAGCCGCTTCCTGTGTGTAGTGGACTCCTGACCAATTAAGCAAAACCCGGAAACCCACCACCCGATGGCGCAAGTCAAGGAATCTGCAGCCTACACCGTCACAGAACCGACTGAGCCACTGATTCACAGTCTCCACTCGGCTCTGCATCAAACGACCGCAGTCCATTCTATCGACGATGCTTCAGATCACTATTGGAGAACAAATATTGTACCATGAAATTGACAGACAATCCTTGGTAGTTATATGACCTTGCAGACTAACCACGGGGTCCAAGGAATACCACGGTATGGCTGAATAAATCATCACCGAACCCTCGCCATGTTTCGCTCTTGGCAGCATGCTGTCTGTATCGTAGGCTTGGGACATGCATATGCCAGACATTAACTCGGGCAGCAATTGCAAACAGTGTAAAACAAGACTCAGACAACCAAATTACTTTCTTCCATTGTTCCACATTTAAGTTTTTATGGCTTCAGTACCACATTTTCCTGTTAAACCCATTGCAGTCGCTAATACTTGGTTTCGAAATCCCACATCAGCCACAGTTCTCTGCTTATGAAGATCCCTTCCTGTTTTTTGGTGCTAACAGTGTACTCGAGTGCGAAATTGAGTTCTGCAGTGATTATTATAGCTGTTGCCCTCTTATTTTTCGTCACAGTCCTCTTCAATTATCATCTGCGGTGGTTACTCAACACACACTTTCGTTCGCATTGTGACTCAGAATACGCGTTTCCGCTCTCATTGTATTCGGTATAAATCTTTGATACGGTGCCTCATGAAACACGAGCCCCTTCAGCTACTTGGTAACAGAAGCAAATACTATAAAATCACCAAGAATCTGGCCATTTATGAATTCACTTACTTCTGACATAACACACTTACAGCTGCACAGAACACTCTTCCGACCACGACTGACACTTGCAACGTATTAAGCGTATTGCACAGGTGACGTTCGTGATCAAATACAACAGCGCACCCAGCAGGTTTGGCTAGCATCTGCATTTATGATTAAGCATGCTTTGTATTTCTCGCAGTGTTCCCATGTTTTTGTCCAACACCTGCATAACTACATCCATTGTCAAACACCCTGTATATCCACATCCATACTCTGCAAACCACTATGAAATGCATGGCAGAGGGTACTTCCAACTGAACGTATTACCGTTTTTTCTCCTTGCATTCACGTACGTGCAGTTAAGCTAATCCAATTCTCTCGATCCCTGAGGGGGCGTTGTAGGATATTCCAAATTTCGCCTATTAAAACTGGTTCCTTACACTTTGTATGTAGATGTCTGCCAGTCCTGTTTCTCCAGAATATCCGTGACACAGTCCTGAAGATCAGACAAACCTGTGATAATAGCTGTGTCTCTCCTCTGTATATGTTCAGTACTCTTGATCGTCCTATTTGGAAAGGATCACACACACTAGTGCAATATTCTAGGACGGATCGTATGAGTGTTTTGTAAACAGTCTCATTTGAAGACTGAGTACGTCCTAGTATTCTACCTATGAAACGAATTCTACGATCTGCTTTGCCTACGGCTGAGCAAATGATATGGAATTATTCAGTTTACAGGGTACGTATATATGACGTCTGTTTACATTACTGACCACATTATTATTTGTCCTGCACACTCTACTATATTTAAAAACATCTTTTTTTTGAGGCTACCGGCTTTTAAAGAGAAGTTCGCCCATGTAATAGAACTGGGTTGTGCAGGGAAAATAATTCTAATTTATATTTAAATCTTGCTGCGCTACCTGTCAGACATAGTACGTTATTGTGCAAATGATCAAAAAATTCTTTGCAGCGTATTGAACTCCTTTGTGAGTCACTGAAAGCTTTAATAATGGGTAATAAAGTTCACTTTTTCCTCTAGTGTTGCAGTAAATGACTACTCTTCTCAAATTGTTGTGGATTATTTATGACGAATTTGTGACATCGTGGTTAAAATGCACAGCTCCTTGACGAAGTATGAACATGACGACCGTGTGTGAACATCACCTATTATTACTTATTATTCTTACTGCTCAATTTTGGGCAATCAGTACCTTATTTCTAACTGGTAATGTCCCAAGAAAATGACTACATGAGTCATTATTCAGAGTAAATACGCAAAATATGTTAGTATGTTGTTTCCAAGACTAGCAATTATACGGAGAACGAAAGTAGCTTAATTTAACCGTTTGGGAAACTGAGCAACACGCTTCTTCCAGTTCAAGTTTTCATCAGTATGTAGACAGAAAAATCTGAAGCATTCTACCCCGTTTTCAGACTCCTGTTCTTGTGCCACGCCTATTGTTGATATTACTCTGTTTATTGTACAGAACTGAATATAGTGTATTTTCCCAAAAATTTAGGGAGAGTCCAATTTCCGAAAATCAGTTAATAACCCTTAGAAAAACATAATCAACAATGTCTTCTGATGCTTTCCCTTTAATGACATTTCTTAAAACACAAGCAACATCTCCAAAAACGTACAAGTTTTGCGATCAACTTTGATTCCACAAGGAACTGTTGTGCACAGGGACCGTACACTACAAGGAAGGAGAGAAACACAGCATTCAGTCGCATTTCCATTACTTTTCTTACTTTTGCATATGCGAAGCGCCGGCCGCGGTGGGCGAGCGGTTCTAGGCTCTTCAATACGGAACGGCCCCACCGTTCGAATCCTGCCTCGGGCATGGATGTGTGTCAAGTCCTTAGGTTAGTTAGGTTTAAGTAGATCTACGTTCTAGGGGACTGACGACCTCAGATATTAAGTCCCATAGTGCTCAGAACCATTTGAACCATATGTGAAGACGGCTACTTAGAGCCGAAATCTACATATGCAACAGTAGTAAAACTAATGGGTCGCGAATGGTTGCCGTGTGTCTCTTCTTCCTGAAATTCTGTGATCATCCCATTTCATTCCTACAAAACCTGTTGCATCCAAGTATTTGTATGTGTTGACAGATTCCAATTAAGACTCGCTGATATTTTAGTTATAAAATATTACATTGTTTTCTTTTTGCGAAGCGCATAATTTTGCATTCTTAGCACTTGAAGAAAGTGTCCAGGAGTTGCAACACTCTGAAATTCTGTCAAGATTAGACTAAATATCTGTGGACCGTATTTCAGGCAGCTCTTATTGTAAAGAACTACACCATCTACAAAAAGACTGAGGTTACCGTTAATATTTTCTGCACTGTCATTGATATTCAACATGAACAGCAAGGGCAGCATCACACTTTGCTGGGGAACAGGGTGTCCCAGGAGGAATGGTCAATATTCAGGGATGTTTCAGGAACGATCGTTTGAAGCGAAAAACTTCATACAGGCATATGCCCTATTCCGAATGATTTTCGAGACAGAACACATTTAATGTACATCGTTATTTATTTTCTGTATTCTTCAATAAATTGCCAGCTTCACTCATGTACAACAGTTAGTAAATATAACATTATTAGTATCAGCTCAAAAATATGTTTTTTAGCACAGACATCTCAAAGTATTATTGTACACGTAACATCGCAGCTGATCTACGGTGTACAATCAGTGTTCGAGTATCCCAGCGCCAACTTCAATGCATTTGTTCACTCTTGGAGAAGATTTTGTGTTGCCTGTCACTGCCTCAGCATGTTCCCAAATAAGGGTAGCAGTGTCCATGATGGGACCATGCGGTTCATCTCTCGTACTTACCTTTCGCTTGTACATCTGAGACTTCATCAAAACTCAAAGTCAAAAATCTAATGACGTAATACCTGGCGATCTTAGTGGCCAGTTAATTGGACTACTGCGACCAAACCAGCGACTAGCGAAGTGCGGCTGAAAAGTTCTCTCATACGTCTGGTAAAATGTAGAGGGTCTCCATAATGCTGGAAGTACATTGCAGTCCGTGTGCGTAAGAGAATGCTGTCAAGCTTTCAACATGCAAATCATTCTGCCTTGTTATTTGCTCTTCTAAAATGAGTGAACCTATCAGCATGTTGCCCAAAGTGTCACACCAAACAGTGATCGTAAAAAGAACTTGTAAATTGGTTTCCGCTGTTGCATGCAGATTTTCCTGCGGCCATCGATATTTATTGAGTGTGTTGTTGATTACATTCGATATAAACGTGTCTACATGAGCAAGAAGTATTAATGGAAGCAAATGACGATTGTCATGTAATCAGTGACAAAATTTTATTACGATGGTATTGTTATTATTATGAAGATTGTGAAAACGAAGTGTGGAAAATGAGTAAAACTAAGCAGCGAGGGCGAGGCCACAGGCACTTGCGACATCGGCGCTTCCCAGGGGAGTGACACGCCAGAAGGCGACTTGGCTGCTCTTTGTTCTGCGGTTGTGGAGGCGGTTTTGCGTTGGTCTGAACCCATGCCCCTCAGGCGACAGAGGGGGGCTGACGTTGTGACGTCGAGTCCCTCCCTGGGTCTCATCATTTGCGGCAGCAGACAGGAGCAGCAAGCCAGCAAGACTATGACGCCAAGTCTCACAAAGGACCGAGTGTGGCGGCAGACACAGCCTGGTCTCGAACCATAGGCTGCTGCTGGCGCTGCCCAGCCGTCTGATTGGCCAGGGTGCTCCAGCATTGTAGTGCGGCTACTCAGCAATTACCAAGTCCCTGACTCAAATTCAGCCTCATTTACACTCCATTACTGCCCATTTGTTCCTCTAAAACCTGGTGTCTAGTCACACTGCCCATAACAGAGAGACCTGCTTCAGTGCAGTGGCAACGACCCAATTGCTACATCATTATGAATTACCTAGAAGGAAACTGTCTATTGACACACAGTCAACATGGGTTTGGAAAAGATCATTCCTGTGAAACACAACTAGCTCTTTACTCACAAGAAGTGCTTAGTGCTATTGACAAGGGACTTCAGATCGATTCCATATTTCTGGATTTCTGGAAAGTTTTATACACTGTACCGCACAAGCGGCTTGTAGTGAGATTACGTGCTTATGGAATATCGTCTCAGTTATGTGACTGGATTTGTGATTTCCTGTCAGAGAGGACAGGAAAGGCATCGAGTAAAACAGATGTGATTTCTCGCGTTCCTCAATGTAGTGTTATAGGGCCTTTGCTGTTCCTTGCCTATATAAACGATTTGGGAGACAACCTGGGCAGCCGTCTTAAGTTGTTTGCAGATGACGCTGTCGTTTATCGACTAATAAAGTCATCATAAGATCAAAACAAATTGCAAAACGATTTAGAAAAAATATCTGAATTGTGCGAAAATTGGCGGTTGACCCTAAATAACGAAAAGTGTGAGGTCATCCACATGAGTGATAAAAGGAATTGGGTTGCACCATAATTCTGTCTAATCTAAAAGCCATATTCAACTAAAAGCCTAGGTACTACAATTACGAACAACTTAAACTGGAAGGAACACTTAGATATTGTTGTGGGGATGGCTACCCAAAGACTACGTTTTATTGGAAATACACTTCGAAAATGTAACAGAACTACTAAGGAGACTGCCTACACTACGCTTGTCCGTCGTCTTTTAAAATACTGCTGCACAGTGTGGGATCCTTACCAGATAGGACTGACGGAGTACATCGAAAAATTTCAAAGAAGGGCAGCACGTTTTGTATTATCGCAAAATTTGGGAGAGAGTGTCACAGAAATGATACAGAATTGTGGCTGGACAAAATTAAAAGACAGGCGTTTTTCGTAGCGACGGAATCTTCTCATGAAATTCCAATCACCAACTTTCTCCACCGAATGCGAAAATATTTTGTTGACACCGATCTACATAGGTAGAAACGACCACCTCGGTAAAATAAGGGAAATCAGAGCTCGTACGGAAAGATATAGGTGTTTGTTCTTTACACACGCTACACGAGATTGGAATCATAGAGTTGTGAAGGTGGTTCGATTAGCCCCCTGCCAGGCACTTCAATGTTATTTACAGAGTATCCTTGCAGATGTAGATATAGATGTAGATGTAGATTCTTTGCTGCGTGGGACAGTTTACCATTGTGCTAAGCTATTCTTGCTTCACAACTCACTTACACATCTATTATTCAGAATGTTGTTTGCTTGTGAGATGATCGTGTTACGCCACACGTACGAACAGAAACGTCTACCAGAACGTTTCAGAATTCAACAGTGGCAGCATCGTGAACATTCGAAACAGTGGTTTATCGTTCCGCGATAACACTACTTGCGTTGGTTGGCACTCCACGATTGTCACGTGATATGGAATTAATGCGTTTAGTAGATTCCTATTCAGCGACATGAGGGATCGCAACAATCACATATGTCTGGAGCCCGTGGGACATGCATATTCATTCAGCTGTGCAGGATCACAAAGTAAAGTTACATGCCAAGAACCAGGAAATGGGTTTGCTTACTACACGACAAGTATCCACGCGGAGAGTGAGGTGACGTCTCGAGCACTACGGACTATCAGTGCAGAAACCATTGCTGTTGCAACCTTTGACACTGCAGCAGAGGGAGGTGTGGTGACAACCTTGGACACAGGAGTGGCGTCATGACTCGCTTTCTGCGTATACCATCATGGTTTTTCAGATTTCCAATCATTGTCATAGACGCTCCAATACATAGCATCATGCTATTCAGGCCAATGTGTACAGGAAATGTCTACTTCCGGTTCTCACAGCCGGTAACTTGGTCAGCAGCCGTTACATTTAAGACTCCTTAGGCCCAAAGATGTATCCTTATATTTGAGGTCTCCAAAACGTCATGTTTCAGCAACACGCTGCAAGACCGCATGTAACTACACTGTGCAAACCAATCTCTATACAGAGCGTGTACAACTGTAGTCCTGGCCAAAACGTTCTCCAGATCTCTCGCCCATTGAATACATTTGGTCACGGGTTGCCAAGAGACTAGGCTTCTTGCACTTGACACTACTATTGGCATGTAACTGAAACAGCATAGCGTGCTGCACCAATGCCTCTCATACAAGCTCAGTGCAACTCAATGCTCAGACAAATTGGAGCCATCGTTGCTGCCAAAACTGACCACCTGACAAAAGCCTGAATGACCACCTTTTGCAGTGTGAGATGTGCAGAAGGAGTCAGTGAGGTTCTAGGGGCACAGAGAGGGATGTGGAGTCATGCCTACTCCATGGCCATTGCCAGCTGAGCTAAGTTTCTCGGTTGAGGCTCCCTGGTGGGATCGAGCTAGTCTCACAGATTCTCAACTAGGTTCAATAAAGGGAGGTTGGTAGCCAGGGGAGAACAGTATACTCGAAACATGCACATACACTTCAAGCTATTTGACATGATGCTTTGTCCTGCCGGTAGGTGGCATCATTTCAAGAAAAACAAAATTCATGTAAGGGACATATGGAATTAAGTACTTTGTTGAAATATTCTGCCTCCAGAATGATGACATTATCCAGGTAATGCCATTAAAACATTGCCCAGATCATAACGCTCCCTCCTGGTTGCAGAGTGTTTCCTTTCAGACATTGCTATGGAACATAATACGTGATTCATCTGAAAAGGACAGCTGTCGAGACACTCAGTGGCCGCCAGTTGAGGTATTGGCGTGCAAAGTGCAGCCTTTGTCGCCGATGAATAGCAGTCAGCATGGATGCATGAACCAGAGACCTGCTCCAGGGCTCATACACAGCGAAGTTCGCTGAGAGACCGTAGAGGAGACACTGTTGATACCTCCTTGGGTCATCTAGGTGGTCAATTGCTTAACGGTTGCACGTCTATTCCCCCATACACAGATCCGCAGCCGTCGTTCACCTCTGTTATCTATGGCCCGAGGTGCACCACCGTTGCCTCAATGCAGGTTTTGAGTGCATGGTACACTGCAACCACAGTGGCACATGAACAGTTTACAAAAATAGCCATTTCGGAAATACTTCCACCATTGGTCCGAAAGTCAATGATCATGTCCTTTTGGGCGTAATATAAATCACTCCATTTCCGCATTACGATAACGACTGCATTGTTTTCCGCATCCCCCCGACACTGCTGGTGGTGTCACCTGTCACCTCAAATCTTTGAGTGGTTAGTGTATGTTGACATCGAACATAGTCAGTGGCCAAATTAATGTTACTGGACTGAGCAAAATTTTGGAACCTATATGCTTCCGAATCACCTACAGATTTATCCGCGTATTCTCTCTACTACACTTTATAAGCACTATGAGTAAAATGTCATTATTTTCTATCCTTCCAGGTGGGCAGTTTCAATGACGAGTAATGTATTTTCGATCGTTCTTACACTGAGCTACAAGGGTGTCATCAACTAGTACCACTGGCGTATTCTGATTTCTATTCCAAAACGATGTTTGCATGCATCTCCACAGCTGTCAGGTGTTGCAAGTATGAAGCAAGTAATGGTTTCCCATGAATTAGCATTTTAGCACGTAATGTGTCATCTAGCACTGCAGCTATTTCCTCGCTAGTGGAAGTGGAGCGTTCTGATTTTGCAAAGATATAAATTATAGAACGAAAACTAATTTTCGATGAGAGAAGAGCAGTAGGAAGAAAGAAGGGAAGTTCAATAGTCCATCATTCTGTTTTGCACAGCGTGGTCAACAAAGATATTAACTAAACAACGAAACTACCCTTGTACAACGAAGACAATGGAGACAAAACGGAACGTTGGGGCTCAAATCCTCAACGACGACGGTATGATTATCTACCGAATACTTCCTCAGTGGGAGAAGGATGGGGAAGATATTCGTGTGCGTCTCATTCAAAGAATCGACCTGGAAATTGCTTGAATCGATTCAAGTGAACCATAGACAGCCTTAATCTGAGTGGCCAGATCTTTTACTCGGAATCTATTTCTACTGGAAGCAAATCTACTATCTTAGCAGAAATAAATTATTATTCATTTAATGCATCAGACTGAAGAGGTCAAATCTATATTGGCGCTTTGCACACCTATTATCAACAATAATAACTGTTACAACATTTTAAGATACTCAGGGAAACTAGCAGTGAAGTAATTACACAGGCCAAGAACAAACTGTTTTTTTAATATCTAGGATTTTAGAATTGACTTTAGCCACAGTTGGGGCATTGAATCAAAAAGTGAAATTAGTCTTCCTCTATCCGCTCTTATTTTTTTGATCATTGTTGTTTAACATGCACTTCTACATCAAATGTGCATTTGTAACTCTGGTTTGTGAACTTCTAAATCACATGTACGAGGATTGGTTCCTGTAGGTTTGCCCTATTGCTGGTCTGCTTTCTAATTAGTTCCAGGAATATCCACCAGATGAAGTTGCAGGTTACTGTGTGAACTAGGCCATACAGGGCTGAGAGAGAATGACGCTTGATAGTTCAAATAGGAAACATCTCTGTTGCGGTTTTTCGCACTTGTGTTGTTGAACAGAAATAATATAAGTTAAAATAGAAGAAGCTGCGTAAATCACGTTGATGGTTTTTGCTTCATATGCAGAGAATAGACGCTAAATAGGAAACCGAAAACCTATTATTGTCTTTGTAAAGACTTTTGCAATAACTCTGTAACTCATAGAACTTTTACGATTGTGGACTACCGGGAAACGATAACTTTTGAAACAGAAGGCACGCCGATACCTCTTAGTTGTGAAGACTGGTGTGGTCCCTCTGATACTAATGCTGATTACAGTGATGATGCGGTTATGGCATTAATTCGTCAAGGTTTAAACTGGGATGAGTTAATAATTTACCAGATATCTCAAGCGAAACTAACGATGAAGTAATTACACAGGCTAAGAACAAACAGTTTTTTTTATATCTACTTTTTAGAGTTGATTTTAGCTACAGTTGGGGCGTTGAATCAAAAAGTGAAACCAGTTTTCCTCTATCCGCTCTTATTTTTTTGATCATTGTTGTTTAACATGCACTTCTACATGAAATGTGCATTTGTAACTCTGGTTTTTGCGCTTCTGAATCACATGTATGAGGACTGGTTCCTGTAGGTTTGCCCTACTGCCAGTCTGCTTTCTAATTAGTTCCAGGAATATCCACCAGATGGAGTTGGAGGTTACTGTGTGAGCTCTGGCCTTACAGGGCTGATCAAGGAAGATGTTACATGACAGTTCTGTTAGGAAACACCTATGTAGTAGGTTTTTGCACTTGTGTTGTTGGACGGAAATAATATAAGTTAAAGTGGAAGAAGTTGCGTAAATCACCTTTATGGTTTTTGCTTCATATTCAGAGGATAAACGCTGAAAGGAAACGGAATTCCTACTATTGACTTTGTAAAGACTTTTGCAATAAATCTGTAAAACTTGTAGAGAACATTTACGATTGTGGACTACCGGGAAACGAAAACGTCTGAAACAAAAGCCACTCCTATAGCTGTTGTTTGTGAGGACTGGTGTTGTCCCAATGATAGTATTGATGATGACAGTGATTATAAGGTTATGGCATTAATTCCTCAGGGACTAAACTCGGATGAGTTATTAACTCACCAGATATCTCAAGGGAAACTAGCAATGAATACATTACACAGGCGAAGGACAAACTGTTTTCTTTTGTATCGAGGATTTTAGAATTGATTTTAGCCACGGTTGGGGCGTTGAATCAAAAAGTGAAATCAGTCTTCCTCTATCCGCTCTTATTTTTTGATCAGTGTTATTTAACATGCACTTCTACATGAAATTTGCATTTGTAACTCCGGTTTGTGCGCTTCTAAAACACATGGTCGAGGATTGGTTCCGGTAGGTTTGCCCTATTGCTGGTCTGCTTTCTAATTAGGTCCAGGAATATCCACCAGATGGAGTTGGAGGTTACTGTATGAGCTCTGGCCGTACAGGGCTGACCGAGGAAGATGTCACATGACACTTCTGTTAGGAAACATCTATGTTGTGGTTTATTGCAATTGTGTTGTTGAACAGAAATAATATAAGTTAAAGTAGAAGAAGTTGCGTAAATCACCTTGATGGATTTTGCTACATATGCAGAGAATAACCGCTGAAAGGAATATGAATGCCTATTATTGACTTTGTAAAGACTTTTGCAATAAATCTGTAAAACTTGTACAGAACATCTACGATTGTGGACTACCAGGAAACGAAAACGTCTGAAACAAAAGCCACTCCGATACCTGTTGTTTGTGAGGACTGGTGTTGTCCCTCTGATACTAATGATGATGACAGTGATTAAGCATGTATGGCGTTAATTCCTAAAGGTTTGAAGCGGGATTTGTTAATAACTCACCAGGTATCTCAAGTTGTCAAAAGAAGCTTCTGAATTACTGGCTTCCAACAAAAATGTACTGGATCAAGGAACCAAGGTTATCTTTTACTATACAACAGAAAAAGTCTGCTGCCCTTCTTGCTATTGAAATGGTCCATCTGAGGCAAAATATCCCCGATTAGCAATTCCAATTGTAATAAATCTCTACTGTAACTACGTAATAGTTTTAGTTCAATGGAACGTCATGAGAATAAGACTCTTTCAGGACGTGATTAAAAAATTTGTAGAATAAAGGTAAATACACATCTTGTTTCAATGAGAAGCGGCAGTATTCGCTTAATTTGGGTATGAATAGGTCCTCAGATTGTTTACTAGCTAGTGAAGATACTATTTCTTTACAATTCTTCTTCATTTACTTCACAATTAGTTTGTCCCTCATAGTAAAATACAATACACAGTTTTTTCTTAGTGTCAACATTTTCCATAGTCAAGAAGACAACTAAAAGGTAGTCTCATCATCAAAACCTCTTTTTACACAGGAGCAGCTCATTTTCACATGATTGCTGATAACAAAAATATTACACACGATGTGTCACATACAAAAGCTAAAAGTCAACTCAGCTGACTACTATGTCCAATCTGATTTGGGATGCATACAGTTCCATATAACACAAAATTGTTGTCCAAAATGTTCTAGAATTTCCTTTGTCAAAATAAATATTTTAATGACATCTGGTTTTACAAACAGTGGCGATTGATGCAAAAATTATACCTTTTTGTGGTTAAAAAAATGCTATTTAGAAATGAAGTTTCATATATTGTTGAATTAAAATTTAGAAATTCCAAAATACACCACGTCCCAAGATTTGTTTACAGATTGCAGGATTAAATTATTATGTCAATCGGAAATTTTCCGGTAAAGTTAGTTACGGTTTTTGAATACACTGAAGATTATTGTCTGATAAACAGTCAATTACGTTTTTCTACAGCTCATATGACATTTGGAAGTTTGTTGCGTACATGTCATATACAAGAAAAACTGTATATATGAAATGAAATCCAATAAAAACCTTTAAGGTTAACAATACTTTTTAAATATCGACTTTTGTAAAGACAAATCAGTAAGATGACCAGTTCTCATAATTTTATGTCTTCATAGTTTAACTCGCACTAAAGAGGTAAATTTGGAAAAGAACAGGCTACTTTTCGTAAATACTTCAAAGTATCACGTACCTATATAAGAGTCGTAAATATCATACTTTACGATCTAAATCGGAATAAATGTTAGACAAATGGCTGTGGTATCGTATCTTTTGGTTTTGCCTAGGCTGGTGTCGTAACGACTTGTTGTTCCAGGAAGCCCTTCGTTTTTCTTTTTTATACTCTCAAGTAGACAATCTCGTGTTTTGCACGAAATTAGTGGACTCCTGAGGAAATGGGTCTTCCTTAATGTTTTCTAGTTGACTTTCTCGTTTCTGTGCACATCTCAAGGCAAATTTGAAATTTGTACTAATACACAATGGTAATAAATTTAGTTCAATATCACCTGCTCCCTCAAGGGAAGTGAAAGAAGAACATAAAAACCTAGTTTTGAACTTTGAGAAGATTACGTCTCATACATCAATGGATGGTTTGTCTAGACTTATGAATGGTAAACTTTCTCCTCGGTTAGCAAAGTGCTTCTTGTGACTCTGGAATAGCAGAGAAAAAACACATCCCAGTTGGGCCTTTTGAGGCAGTATGTAAAGGTTTTTGATAAGAACGGATCACACTTTCCATATACAGGGAAAAATGTCTGAGCTGAAAGCGGAAAAATTAAAGCAGAAATATTTGACGATCCACAAATGCCAATGCAAAGGCCCTCGTGATAAAATAAAACGTTATAAACTACACAGAGGGCATCCACCGCATTCACCAAACTTCATCACTAAAACCCAGCGAGGTGACGAAGTGGGACACCGAAGCCACAGTTAGGAGCCCAGCGGTTTGTATCTCAATCAGGCCATCCACATTTAAGTTTCCTGCAGGCTTCCAAGCATAAGCTTAGACTGGAGAATGATGAGAAGGAAACCTAAATGTAAATGCCCTGACTGAGATTCGAACCACTGACCTCCTGACTGTGAGTCCTGTGTCTTCCCACTTCGCCACCTCGCTGGGTTTGAGCTTTCGTCTACGGAGAGGAGTTTTCTCCTACACAGAAATATGGAAGTGATTGCGCATGCGCGCGTGTCTGTTTGTGTGCGCACGCGCGTGTGTGGATGCGTGTGTGTGTGCTCGGCGCAAGGCGGGCTGGTGTGACGGTAGCGGACTACGCGAAGGCGTACCTCCAGGAATGTTAGGACGCTTTGTCGTGTGTCGGATAGCCAGATGCCGGATTTACTACTGTTCCTGTTCCCTTGAACAATGTTATAGCACACAGCCATCTCTGCAGAAGCATAATACAACATGCGGCCTGTAGGACGAACCCCATGAACGAGGAACTTCGTAAGTTGGTCATTTCCAACAATAGTCTATAATGACATCTACTGGACGTGGACACAAATACGGAAAAACCAAAAGTACAACATCTTACCACGCCTAAGGCGGTGTAGGAAAATCGTTGGCATTCTAACCAGATTCTAGTAGTCACAAACTGGCGAAATACAGGTACTGTGCGGTTTTCAGGGGAATCTTATACCATTGTTGCTGAAAAATATTGGGAACTTCAGGTAGTGATGATGGAAGCGTGTAGTGATCACGTACACTTCATTCCCAATTTGACGATGAAGGCTGAATAACGCTGAGATCTGTCACTGTGGTGGCCAGTGGAGATGCGACAACTCAATCCCTTGGTCACAAACCAGTCTTGGACGATGTGAGCTGCGAACAGGAGCAATGTCTTCCTGGAACACAGCATCTATATCTTCATGATTACTTTGCTATTCACAATAAAGTGCGTGGCAGTGGGTTCAATGAACCACTTTCAAGCTGTCTCTCTAGCATTCCACTCACAAACGGCGCACGGATAAAACGAGCACTTAATTTTTCTGTGCAAGCCCTAATATCTCTTATTTTATCGTAATGATCGTTTCTACCTATGTAGGTGGGTGCCAAGAGAATTTCTTCACAATTGAAGGAGAAAACTGGTATTAAAGTTTCATGAGAAGATCCCGTCGCAACGAAGAACGCCTTTGTTTTAATGATTGCCACTCCAATTCACGTATCATGTCTGTGGCACTATCCCACCTACTTGGCGATAATGCAAAACGATCTGCCCTCCTTTGTACTTTTTCGATCTCATCCGCCAGTCCCATCTGCTGCGCATCCCGCGCCGCACGGCAATACTCCAGAATAGGGCCGACAAGCGTGGTGTAAGCAGTCTCTTTAGTAGACCTGTCACACATTCTAAGTGTTCTGCCATCGAATCTCAGTCTTTGGTTATCTGTACAAACAACATTATCTATGTGATCGTTCCAATTTAGGGTATTTATAATTATAATCCCTAAGCATTTAGTTGAATTTACAGCCTTCAGTTTTGTGTGATTTACCGTGAATCGAAATTGTGCGGTTTTATTTAGTACTCATGTGAATAACTTCACACTTTACTTTATTCAGGGTCAATTGCCGCTTTTTGCACCATACAGATACCTTATCTAACTTATTTTGGAGTTCGTTTTGGTCATATGATGACTTTACAAGACGGTAAATAACAGCATCTTCTGCAAGCAATGTAAGACGACTACTGAGATTGTCTCCTTTCTGCTGAAGTTATTTCCGGCTTTAGCCAGCCAGCTATTTGATATTCAGTGCTGGCTATTTGGGCTTGGAGATCTGGTTCTTTCCCAACACAGCTACAACAATTAACAAGTATAATACCCATCGTTTTTACAACTAACTGACTGTGTTTTACCTACCCCCTTTTAGACGGACGCCCTTTCTGTGGTTCCTTGAGGCCCACTAAACTAAAAAACCACGCAGTCCCTTCCACACAGTCCCCACTACCTGTGTAGCAGCTTCCTGTGTGTAGTGGACTCCTGACCTATTAATCGGAACACGGAAACCCAGCACCTGATGGCGCATGTCAAGAAATCTGCAACATCGTCACAGAACCGCCTGAGCCTCTGATTCAGACCCTCCACTCGGCTCTGCACCAAAGGACCACAGTCCATTCTATCGATGATGCTGCAGGTCACTATTGGAGAACAAATATTGTACCATGTAGTGGATCTGATCAGACAAAACTGACACACAATCCTTGGCAGCAATATGACCTTGTAGAGTAACCATGGTGTCCAAGGAATACCAGGGTATGGCTGACCAAATTATCACCGAACCCTCGCCATGTTTCGCTCTTTGCAGCAAGCAGTCTGTAACATAGGCTTGGGACATGCATATGCCAGACATTAACTCGGGCAGCAATTGGAAACAGTGTAAAACAAGACTCAGCCAACCAAAGGACTTTCATCCATTGCTCCATATTTAAGGTTTTATGGCTTCAGCACCACATTTTCCTTTTACACCCATTGCAGTCACTGATGCTTGGTTTTGAAATTCCACATCGGACTGCAGTTCTCTGCTTATGAAGACCCCTTCCTGGCTTTTGGTGCTGACAGTGTACTCGAGTGCGACATTGAGTTCTGCAGTGATTATTATAGCTGTGGTCCTCTTCCTTTTCGTCACACTCCTCTTCAGTGATCATTTGCGACAGTTACTCAACACACACTTTCGTACTCATTGTGACTAAGAGGGCGCGTTTCTGCTCTCTTTGTATTCGGTATAAATCTTTGATACGGTGCCTCATGAAACACGAACCACTTCAGCTACTTGGTAACTGAAGCAAATACCATAAAAACACCAACAATGTGGCCATTTATGAATCCACTTACCTCTGAAATAACACACTTACAGCTGCACAGAACGCTCTTCTGACCACGACTGACACTTGCAACGTATTGAGGGCATTGCACAGGTGCCGTTCGTGATCAAATACAACAGCGCACCCAGCAGGTTTGATAGCATCTGCAGTTATGTTCAAGCATTCTTTGTATTTCTCTCAGTGCTTCCAAGTTTTTGTACAACACCTGTATATCTACATCCATGTCGAACCCCTGTGTATCTACATACAGACTCGGCAAACCACTATGAAATGTGTGGTAGAGGGTACATCCAACTGAGCTAATTAGGGTTACTTCTCCTTCCATTCATGTACGGATTTCATGAAAAATTGCCATTTGTATGCCTTTATAGTCGCTGGAATTAACCTAATCCTGTCCTCTCGATTGCTGTAGAGGAGTTGTAGTATACTCTAAAATTCGTCTACTAAAACTGGTTCCTGACACTTTGTATGTAGATGTCTGCAAGTCCAGTTTCTCCAGAATTTCCGTGACACTGTCCTGAAGATCAGACAAACCTGTGATCGTTGCTGAGTCATTTCTCTGTATACGTTCAGTGCTCTTGTTCGTCCTATTTGGAAAGGATCACACACACTAGTGCAATATTCTAGGAAGGGTCGCATGAGTGTTTTGTAAGCAGTCTCCTTTGAAGACTGAGTACATCCTAGTATTCTACTTATGAAACGAATTCTGCGATCTGCTTTGCCTACGGATAAACAAATGATATGCAATTATTCAGTTTACAGGGTACGTATATATGACGACTGTTTACATTAATGAACACATTTTTTTGTCCTATTCGCTCAACTACATTTAAAAATATTTTCTTTCTCAGGCTACCGGCTTTTAAAGCGAAGTTCGTCCATGAAGTAGAACTGGGTTGTCCACGGAAAATGATTCTAATATATACATAAATCTTGCTACGCTACCTGTCAGACATAGTACGTTATGGTGCAAATAATCAAAACATTTTTGCAGCGTATTGAACTCATTTGTGAGTCCCAGCTTTAATAATGGGTAATAAACTTCACTTTTTCCTCTAGTGTTGCAGGTGAGTAAATGACTACTCTTCTCAAATTGTTTTCGATTATTTATGACGAATTCGTGACATCGTGGTTAAAATGCACAGCTCCTTGAAGAAGTATGAACATGACGACCGCGAGTGAGCGTCACTTATTATTGCTTATTATTCTTACTGCTCACTTTTGGGCAATCAGTACCTTATTTCTTACTGGTAATGTCCCAAGAAAATTACTACATGAGTCATTATTCAGAGTAAATACGCAAAATATGTTAGTATGTTGTTTCCAAGACTAGCTATTATACTAAGAACACAAGTAGTTGAACTTCACTCTTTGAGAAACTCAGCAATACGCTTCTTCTACTTCAAGTTTTCATAAGTATGTAGACCCAAAAATTTGGAGTATTCTACCCTGTTTACTGACTCCTGTTCTTGTGCCGCGTCAGTTATTGATATTAGTCTAGTCATTGAACAGAACTGAATATAGTGCATTTTCCCAAATATTTAGGGAAAGTCCATTTCAGAGAACCAGTTAATAAGCCTTTGAAAAACGTCATTGACAAATGCATCTGCAAAAAGTACAAGTTCTGCGATCAACTTCGATTCCACAAGGAACTGTTGCGTGCAGCGGCGGTAGACTATAAGGAAGGAGAGAAGCACAACATTCAGTCGCATTTCCATTAGTTTTATTACTTTTGCATTTCTGAAGACGGCTATTTAGAGCCGAAATCTAGATAGACAAGAGTAGTAAAACTAATGGGTCGCGAATGGTTACCTTCCTTAAATTCTGCGACCACCCCGTTTCATACCTTCAAACCTGTTACATCCAAGTATTTGTATGTGTTGACAGATTCCAATTAAGACTCGTTGATATTGTAGACATAAAATGCTACATTGTTTTCTTTTTGCGAAGTGCGTAATTTTGGATTCTTAGCACTTGAAGAAAGTGTCCAGGTGTTGCATCACTCTGAAATTCTATCAAGATTAGACTAAATATCTGTGGACCGTATTTCAGGCAGCTCTTATTGTAAATAACTACAGCATCTACAAAAAACCTGAGGTTACCGTTAATATTTTCTGCACTGCCATTAATATTCAACATGAACAGCAAGGGCCCCAACACACCTTCCTGGGGAACACTGTGTCCCAGGAGGAATGGTCAATATTAAGGGATATCACAGGAACGATCGTTAGAAGCAAAAAACTTCAAACAGGCATATGCCCTATTCCGAATGATTTTCGAGACAGAACACATTTAATAGACATCGTTATTTATTTTCTGTACCCTTGAATAAATTGCCAGCTTCGCACATGTACGCATGTACAATAGTTAGTTAATACAACACTATTCGTTTAGCAAGGTATCAGTTTTAAAAAAACGTATTTTTAGCACATTCATCTCTAAGTATTGTACAGGTCACATCACAGCTAATGTACGGTGCACAATCAATGTTCGAGTACCCCAGAGCGAACTTCAATGCATTTGTGCACTCTTGGGGGAACATGTGTTGCCTGTCTGAGTGCCTCAGCACGTTTCCTAGAGCCAAAATCTAGATAGGCAGCAGTGTCCATGATGCGTCCACGCAGTTCATCTCGCGTATTCATCTTGTACATCTCAGACTACATCCAACCTTATAATGAAAATGGTGTAAGGTCTGGCTATCTTAATGGCCAATTATTTGCACTACCACGACCAAACCAGCGACAAGGGAAGTGCTGCTGAGAAGTTTTCTCATACGTCTGGTAAAATGTGGAGGGTCTCCATAATGCTGGACGTAAATTGCACTCCGAGTGTGTAAGGGAATGCTCTCAAGCTTTCAACATGCAAATCGTTCTGTCTTGTTAGTCGCTCTTCTAAACCTATCAACATGTTACCGTTCGTGTCACACCAAACAGTGATCGTAAAACGAACTTGTAAATTGGTTTCCACTGTAGCGTGCAGATTCTCCTGCGGCCATCGATAATTATTGAGTGTGTTGTTGATTACATTTCACATAAACGCGTCTACATGAGCAAAAAGTATTAATGGAAGCAAATGACGACTGTCATGTAACAAGTAACAATATTTAATTACGATGCTATTGTCGCTATTATGAAGATTGTGAAAAGGTAGTACGTAGAATGGGAAAAGTAACCAGCGAGGGCGAGGCCACAGGCAGCTGCGACAGCGGCGCTTCCGAGGGGAGTGACACGCCAGAAGGCGACCTGGCTGCTCCTTGCTCAGCGGTTGTGCGTGGGTCTGTACCCATGCCCCTCAGACAGGCGATAGACGGGGGCTGACGGTGTGACGTCGAGTCCCTCCCTGGGTCTCATCCTTTGCGGCAGCAGACCGGAACAGCAAGCCAACAGGGCTATGACGCCAAGTCTCACAGAGGACCGAGTGTGGCGGCAGACACAGCCTGGTCTCGAACCATAGGCTGCTGCTGGCGCTGCCCAGTCGTCTCATTGGCCAGTGGTGCTCCAGTATTGTAGTGCGGCTACACAGCAATTACCAAGTCCCTGACTCGAATGACGTAATCTCCTCAAATTCAGCCTCATTTATACACCAGTACTGCCCATTTGTTCCTCTAAAAACTGGTATCTAGTTACACTGCCCATAACAGAGAGACCCCACTTCAGTGCAGTGGCAACGATCCAATTGCTACATCATTATGAATTACCTCGAAAAAAACAGTCTATTGACACACAGCCAACATGGGTTTAGACAAGATCGTTCCTGTGAAAGGCAACTAGCTCTTTATTTAAATGAAGTGCTTAGTGCTATTGACAAGGGATTTCAGATCGATTCCATATTTATGGATTTCCGGAAAGTTTTAGAAACTGTAACGCACAAACTGCTTGTAGTGAAATTACGTGCTTATCGAATATCGTCTCAGTAATGTGACTGAATTTGTGATTTCCTGTTAGAGAAGTCACAGTTCGTAGTAACTGACGGAAAGTCATCGAGTCCAACAGATGTGATTTCTCGTGTTCCCAAAGGCAGTGTTATGGGCCCTTTGCTTTCCTTGGCAGACAACCTGAGTAGCCGTCTTACGTTGGTTGCAGATGACGCTGTGGTTTATCGACTAATAAAGCCATCAGAAGATCAAAACAAATTGCAAAGCGATTTAGATAAAATATCTGAATGTTGCGAAAATTGGCAGTTGACCCTAAATAGCGAAAAGTATGAGGTCATCCACATGAGTGGTAAAAGGAATTCGCTAAACTTCGGTTTTACAATATTTCTGTCTAATCTAAAAGCCATAAATTCGACTAAAAGCCTAGGTATTACAATTACGAACAACTTAAACTGGAAGGAATACCCAAATACTGCGTTTTATTGGCAGGACACTTACAAAATGTAACAGAACTACTAAGGAGACTGCCTACACTACGCTTGTCCGTCCTCTTTTAAAATACTGCTGCGTGGTGTGGGATCCTTACCAGATAGGACTGACGGAGTACATCGAAAATGTTCAAAGAAGGGCAGCACGTTTTGTATTATCTCAAAATATGGGAGAGAGTGTAACAGAAATGATACAGAATTTTGTCTGGACAAAATTAAAAGAAAGGCGTTTTTCGTAGCGACGGAATCTGCTCACGTAATTCCAAACACCAACTTTTTCCTCCGAATGCGAAAATATTTTGTTGACACCGATCTACATAGGGAGAAACGATCACCACGATAAAATAAGATATATCAGAGCTCGTACGGAAAGATATAGGTTTTCGTTCTTTCCGCACGGTATACGAGATTGGAATAATAGAGAATTGTGATGTTGGTTCGATTAGCCCTCTGCCAGGCACTTAAATGTGATTTGCAGAGTATCCTTGTAGATATAGATGTAGATTCTTTGCTGCGTGGAGCAATTTACCATTGCGCTAAGCTATACTTGCTTCACAACTCCTTTACGCAACTATTATATGCCCTGTTTGTCGATGTAGCATGGCTGACGGCCAGCGCTGTCACTGCAATACTCCGTGGTCGCCTGCATGCTACTCTCAGCGCTTACAATAAAAATTTAATACTTTTACCAGAATTGTGGGTAGTGTCACTACGCAGTGTAGTAGGAGTAATACGACCTACATTTTGTATTTATGGGTTTCTCATTCAGAATAATGTTTGCTTGTGAGATGATCGTGTTACGCCTTACTTACGAACAGAAACGTCTACTAGCACGTGTCAGAATTCAACAGTGGCAGCATCGTGAACATTCGAAACGGTGGTTTATCGTTCCGCGAAATCACTACTTGCGTTGGTTGGCACCCCACGATTGTCACATGATATGGAATTAATGAGTTTAGTAGATTCCTATACAGCGACTTGAAGGATCGCAACAGTCACCTATGTCTGGCGCCCGAGGGACATGCATATTCATTCAGCTGTGCAGGATCACAAAGTAAAGTTACATGCCAAGAACCAGGAAATGAGTTTGCTTACTACATGACAAGTATCCACGTGGAGAATGAGGTGACGTCTCGAGCACTACGTACTATCAGTGCAGAAACCATTGCTGCTGCAACCCTTGACACTGCATCAGAGGGAGGTGTGGTGACAACCTTGGACACAGGAGTGGCGCCATGACACGCTTTCTGCGTATATCATCATGGTTTTTCAGCTTTACAATCATTGTCATACATGCTCCAAAACATGGCATCATGCTTCTCAGGGCCAATGCGCACGGGAGATGTCTACTTCTGGTTCTTACAGCCGGTAACTTGGTCAGCAGCCGTTACATTTCAGACTCCTTAAGCCCAAAGATATTGCCTTATATTTGAGGTCTCCAAAACGTAATGTCTCTGCAACACGCTGCAAGACCGCATGTAACTACACTGAGCAAACCAATCTCTATACAGAGTGTGTACAACTGTAGTCCTGGCCAACACGTTCTCCAGATCTTTCGCCCATTGAATACATTTGGTCACGGGTTGCCAAGAGGCTAGGATGCTTGTACTTGATACCACGATTGTCATGTAACTGAAACAGCATAGCGTGCTGCACCAATACCTCTCATACAAGCTCAGTTCAACTCAATGCTCAGACAAATTGGAGGCATCGTTGCTGCCAGAACTGACCACCTGACAAAAGCCTGAATGACCACCTTTTGCAGTGTGAGATGTGCAGAAGAAGTCGGTGAGGTTCTAGAGGTTCAGACAGGGATGTGGAGTCATGCCGACTCCATGGCCATTGCCAGCTGAGCTAAGTTTCTCAGATGAGGCTCCCTGGTGGGATCGAGCTAGTCTCACAGATTCTCAACTAGGTTCAATAAAGGGAGGTTGGTAGCCAGGGGAGAAAATTATACTCATCCTGGTGCTACTCGAAACAAGCACATACACTTCAAGCTATTTGACATGATGCTTTGTCCGCCTGGTAGGTGGCATCATGTCAGCAAAAACAAAATTCGTGTAGGGGACAGATGGATATAAGTACTTTGTTGAAACATACTGCCTCCAGAATGATGAGATTATCCATGGAATGTCACTAAAAACATTGCCTAGATTATAACGCTCCCTCCTGGTTGCAGGGTGTTTCCTTTCAGACATTCCTATGGAACATAATACGTGATTCATCTGAAAAGGACAGCTGTCGAGATACTCAGTGGCCGCCAGTTGAGGTACTGGCGTGCAAAGTACAGCCTTTGTCGCCGATGAATAGCAGTCAGCACGGGTGCATGAACCAGAGACCTGCTCCAGGGCTCATACACAGCGAAGTTCGCTGAGCGATCGTAGAGGAGACACTGTTGATACCTCCTTGGGTCATCTAGGTGGTCAATTGCTTAACAGTTGCACGTCTATTCCCCCATACATATCTCTGCAGCCGTAGTTCACCTCTGTTATCTATCGCCCGAGGTGCACCACAGTTGCCTCAGTGCAGGTTTTGAGTGCACGGTATACTGCAACCACAGTGGGACATGAACAGTTTACAAAAATAGCCATTTCGGAAATACTTCCACCCTTGGTCCGAAAGTCAATGATCATGTCCTTTTGGGCATAATATAAATCACTCCATTTCCGCATTACGATAACGACTGCATTGTTTTCCGCATCCCCCCGACACTGCTGGTGGTGTCACCTGTCACCTCAAATCTTTGAGTGGTTATTGCATGTTGACGTCGAACATATTCGGAGGCCACATTAATGTTACTGGACCGTGTAAAATTTCGGAACCTGTATGCTTTCAAATCACCTACAGATTTATTCACGTGTTCTTTCTACTACACTGTATAAGCACTATGAGTAAAATGTCATTATTTTCTATCCTTCCTGGTGAGCAGTTTCAACGGCCAGCAATGTATTTTCGATCGTTCTTACAATGTGCTACAAGGGTGTCATCAACTATTACCACTGGCGGATTCTGATTTCTATTCCAAAACAATGTTTGCATACATCTACACAGCTTTCAGGTGTTGCAAGTACGAAGCACGTAATGGTTTCCCATGAATTAGCGTTTCAGCACGTAACGTGTCATCTAGCACTGCAGCTGTTTCCCAGCTAGTGGAAGTGGAGCGTTCTGGTTTTGCAAAGATATAAATTATACAACGAAACTAGTTTTCGTTGAGAGAAAAGCAGTAGAAAGAAAGAAGGAAAGTTGAATAGCCAATCATTCTGTTTTGCACAGCGTGGTCACCAAAGACATTAACTAAACAACGAAACTAGTCTTTGCACAACGAAGACGATGGAGACAAAATGGAACGTTGGGGCTCAAATCCTCAACGACGACGGTATGATTATCTACCGAATACTTCCTCAGTGGGAGAAGGATGGGGAAGATATTCGTCTGCGTCTCATTCAAAGAATCGACCTGGAAATTCCTTGCATCGATTCAAGTGAACCATAGACAACCTTACCCTGAATGGCCAGATCATTTACTGGAACTCTATTTCTACTGGAAACAAATCTACTATCTTAGCAGAAATAAATTATTGTTCATTTAATGCATCAGACTGAAGAAGTCAAATGTATATTGGTGCTTTGCATACCTATTATCAACTATAATAACTGTTACGCCATGATAAGATAATCAGGCAAACTAGCAATGAAATATTTTACACAGGCCAAAAACAAACTGTTTCTTACATCTAGGATTTTAGAATTGATTCTAGCCACAGTTGGGGCGTTGAATCAAAAAGTGAAATCAGTCTTCCTCTATCCGCTCTAATATTTTTGATCATTGTTGTTTTACATGCACTTCTACATGAAATGTGCATTTGTAACTCTGGTTTGTGCACTTCTAAAACACATGTACGAGGATTGGTTCTTGTAGGTTTGCCTTATTGCCGGTCTCCTTTCTAATTACTTTCAGGAATATCCACCAGATGGAGTTGGAGGTTACTGTGTGAGCTCTGGCCATACAGGGCTGAGCGAGAATGACGTCGCTTGATCTATGCTGTAGTTTTTTGCGCTAGTGCTGTTGAACAGAAATAATATAAGTTAAAGTAGAAGAAGTAAATCACTTTGATGGTTTTTGCTACATATGCAGAGAATAAACGCTGAAAGGAAACCGAAAACCTGTTGTTGAGTTTGTAAATGCTTTTGCAATAAATCTGTAAAACTTGTACAGAAAATTTACGATTGGGGAATACCGGGAAACGAAAACGTCTGAAACAATGGCGACGCCAATACCTGTTGATTGTGAGGACTGGTGTTGTCCCTCTGATACTAATGACGATGACAGTGATTATACAGGTATGCCACTAATTCCTCAAGGTTAACCTGGGATGAGTTAATAACCCACCAGGGATCTCAAGCTGTCAAAAAAAGCTTCTGAATTACTGGCTTCCAACAAAAATGTACTGGATCAAGGAACCAAAGTTACCTTTTCCCATACAACAGAAAAGGTATGCTACCCTTCTTGCTCTTGGAATGGTTCATCTGAGGCAAAATATCCCAGATGAGCCATTCCAATTGAAATAAATCTCTACTGTAATTACGTAATAGTTTTAGTTCAACAGAACGTCATAAGAAAATTACTCTTTCAAGATATATTCAAACAATTTGTAGAATAAAAGTAAATACTCATTTTGTTTCAAAGAGAAGCGGCAGCATTCACCTAGTTTGGACATGAATAGGTTCTCAGATTGTTTACTAGCTTGTGAAGATACTATTTCTTAATATTTCTTCTTGATTTATTTCACAATTAGTTTGTTACCCATAGTAAAACATAATACACAATTTTTTCTTAGTGTCAACTTTTTTACACATCAACAAGACAAAAAAAACGTAGTCATACCACCAAAACCTCTTATTACACAGAAGGAGCTCATTTTCAATTGATTGCTGATAACAAAAACGTTACACACGTGTCTCACATACAAAATCTTAAAAGTCAACTCAGCTAACCACTATGCCCAATCTGATTTGGGATGCATACAGTTCTATATAACACAAAATTGTTGTCCAAAATGTTCTAGAATTTCCTTTCTCAAAATAATTATTAGAACGACATCTGGTTTTACAAACAGTGGCGATTTATGCAGTAATTATACCTTTTTATGGTTGCAAAAATGCGATTTGCAAAAGAAATTTTATATATTCCTATAATAAAATTTAGAAATATAAAAATCCACAACGTTCCAAAATTTGTTTACATAATGCAGTATTAAATTATTATGTCAAGTAGAAATTTTCTGGTGAAGTTAACTGCGGGTTTTGAACACAATGAAGACTATTGTCTGATAAACAATCAATTACGTTTTTCTACAGCTCATATGACACTTGGAATTTTGTTGAGTATATGTCATATGCAGGAAAAACTGTATATATGAAATGAAATCCAATAAAAACCTTTAAGGTTAACAATACCTTTTAAATATAGATTACTGTAAAGCGAAATCTGTAGGATGACCAGTTTTCATGATGTTATGTCTTCATGGTGTAACCCACACTAAAGAGGTAAACTTGGAAAAAAACAGGCTACTATTTCGTAAATACTTCAAAGTATCGCGTACCTATATAAGAGTCGTAAGTCTCATACTTTACGATCTAAATCGGAATAAATGTTAAACAAATGGATGTGGAATCGTATCTTTCGGTTTTGCCCAGGCTGGTGTTGTAACGACCTGTTGATCCAGGAAGCCCTTCATTTTTATTTTTTATACTGTCAAGAAGACAATCTCGTGGTTTCCACGAAATTAGTGGACTCCTAGGGAAATGGGTCTTCCTGATTGTTTTCTAGTTGATTTTCTTGTTTCTGTGCACAGCTCAAGGCAAGTTTGAAATTTGTGCTAATACACAATGGTAACAAATTCAGTTCAATATCAGCTGCTCCGTCAAGGGAAATGAAAGAAGAAGATATAACTGTAGTTTTGATCTTTGAGAAGATTAAGTCTCATCAACATCAATGGATGGTTTATCTAGAATTATGAACGGTAAACTTTCTCCTTGGTTTGCAATGTAATTCTTGTGACTCTGGAATAGCAGAGACAAAAAACATCACAGTGTTGAAAAAGAACGGCCAAAGAGAGAGAACATGTACGGAGGGAGGAAGAATGTCATTAACGACCCCTTAGCTGAATGAGAGAAAATCATTTGTCGTCCACTGCATATCAAGTTGGGCCTTTTGAAGCAGTTTGTAAAGGCTTTTGATAAGAATTGGTCACGCTTTGCATATATAGGGAAAAAGGTCTGAGCTGAGAATGGAAAAATTCAAGCAGGAATGTTTGACTATCCACAAATAAGGCAACTCTGCTATGAGAACTGTCGAGGAACGCTACCAAAGAAGATCGGATATGCCTGTGATTGCAGTTTACTGCTCGAATTTATAAAATGGAACACTCCATAATACATTCAAGAATGTTATGGAAAAGAAGCTTCCTAAATGTTCAGGGACTGGATGTTATCATCTATGACCTTTTTATTTAGTATAGAATAATATTTATATAATACAATAGTAATATTATTGTTTCATTTTTTATCCATGGACTTATATTAACACAGTATAACATATATTTCACTAAAAACTTGTATTTTAGAATTTTAGCTCCTTGGCAAATACTAATGAATTGTTTGAATTCATCCATTGTCGAAGCCCTGTATATCTACAAACCACTATGAAATGTACGGCAGAGGGTACTTCCAACTGAACTAAATACCGTTTCTTCTCCTTCCATAAACGTACGGATTGCGTGAAATAGAACTGTTTGTACGCCTTTATACGAGGTGCAGTTAACCTAATCCTGTCCTCTCGATCCTTGTAAGGGCTTTGTAGTATATTCCAAAATTCGTCTACTAAAACTGTCCTGCAGATCAGACGAACCTGTGATCATTGCTGTGTCATTTCTCTCTATACGTTCAGTACTCTAGTTCATCCTATTTGTAAAGGATCACACACACTAGAGCAATATTCTAGGAAGTGTCGTATGAGTGTTGTGTAAGCAGTCTCCATTGAAGGAGGAGTACTTCCTAGTATTCTACCAATGAAACGAATTCTGAAATCTTCTTTGCCTATGGCTCAGCAAATGATATGGAATTATTCAGTTTACAGGGTACGTATATATGACGACTGTTTACATTAATGAACACATTATCTTTTTTCCTACTCACCCAACTACATTTAAAAATATTTTCTATCTGAGGCTACCGGGATTTAAAGAGAAGCTCGCCAATGAAGCAGATGTGGGTTGTCCAGGGAAAATGATTCTAATTTATATTTGAATCTTGCTGCGCTACCTGTCAGACATAGTACGTTATTGTACAAATGATCAAATTTTTTTCTTTCAGGGCATTGAACACCTTTGTTAGCCACTGACTTCTTTAATAATGGGTAACAAAGTACATTTTTTTCCTTTAGTTTTGTAGGTGTGTATTATTTATGACGAATTTTACTAGCGGATATATGTATTGAGACACTACAGTTAAAATGCACAGCTACCTTATTTCAAACTGGTAACTTTCCAATAAAATTATTTCATGAGTCATTATTCAGAGTAAATACGCAAAATATGTTAGTATGTTGTTTCCAAGACTAGCAATTATACGAAGTACAAAAGTAGCTGAACTTCACTGTTTGAGAAACTCAGCAATACGCTCCTTCCAGTTCAAGTTTTCATCAATATGTAGACCCAACAATCTGAAGCATTCTACCCTGTTAACTGACACGTGTTCTTGTGGCACGTCTATTGTTGACATTACTCTGTTTATTGTACAGAACTGAATATAGTGCATTATCCCAAAAATTTAGGGAGGTCCAGTTACAGAGAACCAGTTAATAACCCTTTGAATGTCTTCTGATGCTTTCCCTTTAATGACATTTCTTAAAACACAAGCATCATCTGCAAATACGTACCAGTTTTGCGATCAACTTTGATTCCACAAGTAACTGTTGTGCACAGGGACCGTAGACGACAAGGACGGAGAGAAACACAGCATTCAGTCGCATTTCCATTACTTTTCTTACGCTTGCATATGCGAAGAACTGGCCGCGGTGACGGAGCGGTTCTAGGCGCTTCAATCAGGAACCGCGCGACTGCTACGTTCGCAGGTTCGAATCCTGCCTCGGGCATGGATGTGTGTGATGTCCTTAGGTTAGTTAGGTTTAAGTAGTTCTACGTTCTAGGGGACTGACGACCTCAGATATTAAGTCCCATAGTGCTCAGAACCATTTGAACCATATGTGAAGACGGCTACTTAGAGCCGAATTCTAGATATGCAAATGTAGTAAAGCTAATGGGTCGCGAATGATTGCCATGTGACATTTCTTCCTTAAATTCTGCGATCATCCCGTTTCATACCTTCAAAACCTGTTACATCCAAGTATTTTTATGTGTTGACAGAGTCCAGTTAAGACCCATTGATATTGTAGTTATAAAATAATGCATTGTTTTCTTTTTGCGAAGTATGTAATTTTGCATTCTTAGTATTTGAAGCAAGTGTCCAGGTGTTGCATCACGCTGAAATTCTATCAAGATTAGACTGAATATCTGTGGACCTTATTTCGGGCAGCTCTTAATTGTAAATAACTATACCATCTACAATAAGTCTGAGGTTACCGTTAATATTTTCTGCACTGTAATTAATTTTCAACATGAACTGCAAGAGCCCCAACGCACTTCCGTGGGGCACAAGCTGTCCCAGGAGAAATGGTTAATATTCATGAATGTCACAGGAACGATCGTTTGAAGCAAAAAACTACATACAGGGATATCCCCTATTCCGAATAATTTTCGGCACAGAACACACTTAATGTACATCGTTATTTATTTTCTGTGTTCTTCAATAAATTGCCAGCCTCACTCACGTGCAACAGTTAGTAAATATAACATTATTAGCTTAACAAAGTATCAGCTCAAAAATACGTTTTTTAGCACATTCATCTCCAAGGATTATCATACACGTCACATCACAGCTGATGTACGGTGCACAATCAGTGTTCGAATATCCCAGCGCCAACTTCAATGCATTTGTTCACTCTTGGAGTACATGTTGTGTTGCCTGTCAGTGCCTCAGCAAGTTCCCTAATGAGGGTAGCAGCGTCCATGATGCGACCATGCGGTTCATCTCTCGTAAATACACTCCTGGAAATTGAAATAAGAACACCGTGAATTCATTGTCCCAGGAAGGGGAAACTTTATTGACACATTCCTGGGGTCAGATACATCACATGATCACACTGACAGAACCACAGGCACATAGACACAGGCAACAGAGCATGCACAATGTCGGCACTAGTACAGTGTATATCCACCTTTCGCAGCAATGCAGGCTGCTATTCTCCCATGGAGACGATCGTAGAGATGCTGGATGTAGTCCTGTGGAACGGCTTGCCATGCCATTTCCACCTGGCGCCTCAGTTGGACCAGCGTTCGTGCTGGACGTGCAGACCGCGTGAGACGACGCTTCATCCAGTCCCAAACATGCTCAATGGGGGACAGATCCGGAGATCTTGCTGGCCAGGGTAGTTGACTTACACCTTCTAGAGCACGTTGGGTAGCACGGGATACATGCGGATGTGCATTGTCCTGTTGGAACAGCAAGTTCCCTTGCCGGTCTAGGAATGGTAGAACGATGGGTTCGATGACGGTTTGGATGTACCGTGCTCTATTCAGTGTCCCCTCGACGATCACCAGTGGTGTACGGCCAGTGTAGGAGATCGCTCCCCACACCATGATGCCGGGTGTTGGCCCTGTGTGCCTCGGTCGTATGCAGTCCTGATTGTGGCGCTCACCTGCACGGCGCCAAACACGCATACGACCATCATTGGCATCAAGGCAGAAGCGACTCTCATCGCTGAAGACGACACGTCTCCATTCGTCCCTCCATTCACGCCTGTCGCGACACCACTGGAGGCAGGCTGCACGATTTTGGGGCGTGAGCGGAAGACGGCCTAACGGTGTGCGGGACCTTAGCCCAGCTTCATGGAAACGGTTGCGAATGGTCCTCGCCGATACCCCAGGAGCAACAGTGTCCCTAATTCGCTGGGAAGTGGCGGTGCGGTCCCCTACGGCACTGCGTAGGATCCTACGGTCTTGGCGTGCATCCGTGCGTCGCTGCGGTCCGGTCCCAGGTTGACGGGCACGTGCACCTTCCGCCGACCACTGGCGACAACATCGATGTACTGTGGAGACCTCACGCCCCACATGTTGAGCAATTCGGCGGTACGTCCACCCGGCCTCCTGCATGCCCACTATACGCCCTCGCTCTAAGTCCGTCAACTGCACATACGGTTCACGTCCACGCTGTCGCGGCATGCTACCAGTGTTAAAGACTGCGATGGAGCTCCGTATGCCACGGCAAACTGGCTGACACTGACGGCGGCGGTGCACAAATGCTGCGCAGCTAGCGCCATTCGACGGCCAACACCGCGGTTCCTGGTGTGTCCGCTGTGGCGTGCGTGTGATCATTGCTTGTACAGCCCTCTCGCAGTGTCCGGAGCAAGTATGGTGGGCCTGACACACCGGTGTCAATGTGTTCTTTTTTCCATTTCCAGGAGTGTATCTTTCGCTAGCACATCTGAGACTTCATCAAACTCAAAGTCAAAAATCTAATGACGTAATACCTGGCGATTTTAGTGGCCAGTTAATTGGAGTACTACGACCAAACCAGCGACAAGGGAAGTGCCGCTGAGAAGTTTTCTCATACGTCTGGTAAAATGTAGAGGGCTTCCATAATGCTGGAAGTACATTGCAGTTCCTGAGACCAAGAGAACGTTGTCAAGCTTTCAAGATGCAAATAATTCTGTCTTGTTATTCGCTCTTCTAAACTGATTGAACCTATCAGCATTTTACCGATCGTGTCACACCAGACAGTGATCGTAAAAAGAACTTGTAAATTGGTTTCCACTGTAGCGTGCAGATTTTCCAGCGGCAGCCGATAATTATTGAGTGTGTTGTTGATTAAGTTCCATATAAACGCGTCTACATGAGCAAAAAGTATTAATGGAAGCAAATGATGATTGTCATGTAACCAGTTACAAAATTTAATTATGATGCTATTGTCGCTATTATGAAAATTGTGAAAAGGTAGTATGTAGAATGGAAAAGTAACCAGCGAGGGCGAGGCCACGGGCAGCTGCGACAGCGGCGCTTCCCAGGGGAGTGTCACGCCAGAAGACGACTTGGCTGCTCTTTGCTTAGAGGTTGTGCGTGGGTCTGAACATATGCCCCTCAGACAGACGACAGACGGCGGCTGACGGTGTGATGTCGAGTCCCTCCCTGGGTCTCATCATTTGCGGCAGCAGACAGGAACAGCAAGCCAACGGGGCTATGACGCCAAGTCTCACAAAGGACCCAGTGTGGCGGCAGACACAGCCTGGTCTCGAACCATAGGCTGCTGCTGGCGCTGCCCAGTCGTCTGATTGGCCAGTGGTGCTCCAGCATTGTAGTGCGGCTACTCAGCAATTACCAAGTCCCTGACTCGAATAACGTCCTATCCTCAAATTCAGCCCCATTTATACTCCATTACTGCCCATTTGTTCCTCTAAAACCTGGTGTCTAGTCACACTGCCCATAACAGAGAGACCTATATCAGTGCAGTGGAAACGACCCAATTGCTACTTCACTATGAATTACCTCGAAGAAAACAGTCTATTGACACACAGTCAACATGGTTTTAGAAAAGATCGTTCCTGTGAAACACAGCTAGCTCTTCATTCACATGATGTGCTTAGTGCTATTGACAAGGGATTTCAGATCTATTCCATATTTCTGGATTTCCGGAAAATTTTAGACACTGTACCGCACAAGGGGTTTGTAGTGAAATTGCGTGCTGATGGAATATCGTCTCAGTTCGTAGTAATTGACGGAAAGTCATCGAGTAAAACAGATGTGATTTCTCGTGTTCCCCAAGATAGTGTTATAGGCCCTTCGCTGTTCGTTATCTATATAAACGATTTGGGAGACAACCCGAGCAGTCGTCTTAGGTTGTGTGCAGATGACGCTGTCGTTTGTCGACCAATAAAGTCATCAGAAGTTCAAAACAAATTGCAAAACAATTTAGAAAACATATCTGAATGGTGCGAAAATTGGCAGTTGACCCTAAATAACGAAAAGTGTGAGATCATCCACATGAGCGCTAAAAGGAATTCGTTAAACTTCGGTTACACAATAAATCTGTATAATTTGAAAGCCATAAATTGAACTAAGAGCTTAGGTATTACAATTACGAACAACTTAAACTGGATGGAACACATAGAAAATGTTGTGGGGGAGGCTACCCAAAAACTGCGTTTTATTGGCAGGACACTTAGAAAACGTAACAGAGCTACTAAAGAGACTGCCTATACTAAGCTTGTCCGTCGTCTATTAGAACACTGCTGCGCGGTGTGGGATCCTTACCGGATAGGACTGACACAGTACATCGAAAAAGTTCAAAGAAGGGAAACACGTTTTGTATTACCGCAAAATATGGGAGAGAGTGTCACAGAAATGATACAGACTTTTGAAATAAATCTGTAAAACCTGTACAGACCACTTACGAGTGTGGACTACCGGGAAACGAAAACGTCTGAAACAAAAGCCACTCCGATACATGTTGTTTGTGAGGGCTGGTGTTTTCCCTCTGATACTAATGACGATGAGAGTGATTATGCGAGTATGGCATTGATTCCTCAGGGTTTAAACTGGGATGAGTTAATAACCTACCAGAGATCTCAAGCCGTCAAAAGAAGCTTCAGAATTACTGGCTTCCAACAAAAATGTACTGAATCAAGTATCCAACGTTACCTTTTGCTATACAACAGAAAAAGTATGCTACCCTTGTTGCTCTTGAAATGGTACATCAGAGGCAAAATATCCCTGATGAGCCATTCCAATTGAAATAAATCTCTTCTGTAACTACGTAATAGTTTTAGTTCAATGGAACGTCATGAGAAAATGGCTCTTTCAAGATATGATTAAACAATTTGTAGAATAAAGGTAAATACTCATCTTGTTTCAATGAGAAGCGGCAGCATTCGCCTAATTTGGGTATGAATAGGTTCTCAGTTTGGTTACTAGATTGTGAAGATACTATTTCTTACTATTTATTGACACACAGTCAATATGGGCTTAGAAAAGATCTTTCCTGTGAAGCGCAACTAGCTCATTATTCACATGAAGTGCTTTGTGCTATTGACAAGGGATTTCAGATCGATGCCATATTTCTGGATTTCCGGAAAGTTTTAGACACTGTACCGCACAAGTGGCTTGTAGTGAAATTGCGTGCTTATGGAATATGGTCTCAGTTATGTGACTGGATTTATGATTTCCTGTCCGAGAGGTCACAGTTCGTAGTAACTGACCTAAAGTCGTCGAATAAAACAGATGTGATTTCTCGTGTTCCCCAAGGTAGTATTACAGACCCTTTGCTGTTCGTTATCTATATGATAACGACAGCCTGAGTAGCCGTCTTAAGTTGTTTGCAGATGACGTTGTCGTTTATCGACTAATAAAGTCATCATAAGATCAAAACAAATTGCAAAACGATTTAGAAAAAATATCTGAATTGTGCGAAAATTGGCGGTTGACCCTAAATAACGAAAAGTGTGAGGTCATCCACATGAGTGCTAAAAGGAATTCGTTAATCTTCGGTTACACAATAAATCTGTATAATTTGAAAGCCATAAATTGAACTAAAAGCCTAGGTGTTACAAATACGAGCAACTTAAACTGGAAGGAAAACATGGAAAATGTTTTGGGGGGAAATATACCCAAAGAATGCGTTTTATTGGCAGGACACTTAGAAAACGTAACAGAACTACTAAGGAGACTGCATACACTACGCTTGTCCGTCGTCTGTTAACAATACTGCTGCGCAGTGTGGGATCCTTACCAGATAGGACTTTCGGAGTACATCGAAAAAATTCAAAGAAGGGCAACACGTTTTGTATTATCAGAAAGTATGGGAGAGAGTGTCACAGAAATTATAAGGATTTTGGCTGGACAAAATTAAAAGAAAGGCGTTTTTCGTAGCGGCGGAATCTTTTCACGAAATTCCAGTCTCCAACTTTCCCCTCCGAATGCGAAAATATTTTGTTGAGACCGACCTACATAGAGAGAAACAATCACCTCGATAAAATAATGGAAATCAGAGCTCGTACGGAAAGATATAGGTGTTTGTTCTTTCCACACTCTATACGAGATTGGAATAATAGAGAATTGTGATGGTGGTTCGATTAGCCCTCTGCCAGGCACTTCAATGTGATATGCACAGTATCTTTGTAGATGTCGATGTAGATGTAGATTCTTTGCTGCGTGGGGCAATTTACCATTGCGCTAAGCTATACTTGCTTCACAACTCACTTACGCATCTATTATTCTGCCCTATCTGTCGATGTAGCATGGCTGATGGCCAGCGTTGTCAATATAACACTCCGTGGAGGCCTCCATGCTACTTTCAGCGCTTACAATAAAGATTTATTACTTTTACCAGAATTCTGGGTAGTGCCATTACGCAGTGCAGTAGGAGTAATACCACCTACATTCAGCATATATGGGTTTCTCATTCAGAATGTTGTTTGCTAGTGAGATGATCGTGTTACGCCTCATGTACGGACACAAACGTCTACCAGCACATGTCAGAATTCGACAGTGGCAGCATCGTGAACATTCGAAACAGTGGATTATCGTTCCGCGATATCACTATTGCCTTGGCTGGCATCCCACGATTGTCACGTGATACGGAATTAATGCGTTCAGTAGACTCTTTCTCCGTATACCATCATGGTTTTTCAGCTTTCCCATCGCTGTCATACATGCTCCAATACCTGGTATCATGCTATTCAGGGCCAATGCGTACAGGAAATATCTACTTCTGGTTCTCATAGCCGGTAACTTGGACAACAGCCGTTACATTTCCGACTTCTTAAGGCCAGTGATATTGCCTTATATTTGAGGTCTCCAAAACGTTATGTTTCACCAAGACGTTGCAAGTCCGCATGTTACCACACTGTCCAAACCTACCTCTATACAGAGGGTGTACAACTGTAGTCCTCGCCAACACGTTCTCCAGATCTCTCGCCCATTGAATACGTTTGGTCACGGGTTGCCAAGAGACTACGATGCATCCACTTGACACTTCGATTGGCATGTAACTGAAGCAGCATAGCGTGCTGCACCCATACCACAGTCTTTAGGTACGGATCTTTCTGTGAGCGAGCGGGTGTATATAATTGCTAAATATGGAGCTATTGTATCAGCATACTCTGAGACGAACCTGACTGGTATACAATCTGGACTGGAAGCCTTGCTTTTATTAAGTGATTCTAGCTGCTTTGCGACTGCGAGGATATCTGTTTCTATGTTTCTCATCTTGGCAGTTGTTCTTGATTTCAGGAATATTTACTTTGTCTTCTTTGTTGAAAGAGTTTCGGAAAATCGTGTTTAATAACAGTGCTTTAGTGGCTCTGTCATCAGTGACTTCACCGTTGTTATCGCGCAATGAAGGTATTGACTGTGTCTTGCCACTGGTGTGCTTTATGTATGATCAGAATTTCTTTGGGTTTTCTGCCTTATTATTTGTCCCGGATTATTTAATCCTAAGAGGTCAAGTATACTTTCAGAAGCATTTACGCTTCGAATGGGCTTATGAACTAATTGTTCAAAATAATTTTCTGAGAATGACCCAGTACAATTTCGGATGACGTTTTATGCCTGCCGGCGGTTTTAACGTATAATTTTTCCAGCATATCGAGGGTAGATTAAGGTCACCACCGACTATTACTGTATGAATGGGGTACCTATTTTAAATGAGGCTCAAGTTTTCTTTGAACTGTTCAGCAACTGTATGTTCTGACTCGGTGGGTCGGCAAAACGACCAAATTAATAAATGGTTCTAATGGCGCTGAGCACTATGGGACTTAACATCTATGGTCGTCACTACCCTAGACATGTCCCCTAAGGACATCACACAACACCCAGTCATCACGAGGCAGAGAAAATCCCTGACCCCACCGGGAATCGAACCCGGGACCCGGGCACGGGAAGCGAGAACGCTATCGCACGACCACGAGCTGCGCACTAGGGCTTGGAGCTCTGTTTCTTTCCCAACATAGCTACAACAATTTACAACCACAATACCGATCGTTTCAACAACTAACTTACTGTGTTTTGCCTGCCCCGTTTTAGACGGACGCCCTTTCTGTGGTTCCCTGAGTCCCACTAATCTAAAAAAACCGGCCAGTACCTTCCGCACAGCCCCCGCTACCCGTGTAGCAGATTGCTGTGTGTAGTGGACTGCTGACCTATTAAGCGGAACCCGGAAACCCACCACCCGATGGCGCAAGTCAAGGAATCTGCAGCCTACACCGTCACAGAACCGCCTGAGCCTCTGATTCAGTCCCTCCACTCGGCTCTGCACCAAAGGACCGCAGTGTGGTACATCGACGATGCTGCAGATCACTATTGGAGAACAAATATTGTACCATGAAATGGATCTGGTCAGACAAAATTGACACACAATGCTTGGCAGTAATATGACCTTGCAGAGTAACCATGGGGTCCAAGGAATAGCAGGGTATGGCTGACCGAATTATCACCGAACCCTCGCCATGTTTCGCTCTTGGCAGCAAGCTGTCTGTATTGTAGGCTTGGGACATGCAAATGCCAGATATTAACTCGGGCAGAAATTGAAAAAAAGTGTAAAACAAGACTTAGCCTACCAAATGACTTTCTTCCATTGCTTCATATTTAAGGTTCTATGGCTTCAGTACCACATTTTCCTGTTACACCCACTGCAGTCGCTAATGCTTGGTTTTGAAATTCCACATCGGCCTGCAGTTCTCTGCTTATGAAGACCCATTCCTGGCTTTTGGTGCTGACAGGGTACTCGAGTGCGATATTGAGTTCTGCATTGACTATTATAGCTTTTGTCCTCTTATTTTTCGTCACAGTCCTATTTAATGATGATCTGCGATGGTTACTCAACACACACTTTCCTTCGCATTGTGACTAAGAGAGCGCGTTTCCTCTCTGTCGGTATTCGGTATAAATCTTAGATACGGTGCCTCATGAAACACCAACCACTTCTGCTACTTGAGGGCATTGCACAGGTGCCGTTCGTGATCAAATACAACAGCGCACCCTGCAGGTTTGGCCAGCATCTGCATTTATGTTCAAGAATCCTTTGTATTTCTCGCAGTGCTTCCATGTTTTTGTCCAACACCCGTATATCTACATCCATTGTCGAACCTCTGTATATCTACATCCATACTCCGCAAACCACTATGAAATGTATGGTAGAGTGTACTTCCACCCGGCCTGTGTGACCGAGCGCTTCTAGGCGGTACAGTCTGGAACCGAGCGACCGCTACGGTCGCAAGTTCGAATCCTGCATCGGGCATGGATGTGTGTGTTGTCCTTAGGTTAGTTAGGTTTAAGTAGTTCTATGTTCTAGGGGACTGATGACCTCAGAAGTTGCCATTTGTATGCCTTTATACTCGCTGGAGTTAACCTAATCCTGTCCTCTCGATTGTTGTAGGGGAGTTGTAGTATATTCCAAAATTCGTCTACTAAAACTGGTACCTGACACTTTGTATGTAAGTGTCTGCCAGTCCAGTTTCTCCAGAATTTCCGTGACACTGTCCTGCAGATCACGCAAACATGTGATCATTGCTGTTGTCTTTCTCTGTATATGTTCAGTACTCTTGTTCGTCCTATTTGGAAAGGATTTACATCACCATCTACATGGCTACTCTGCAATTCACACTTAAGTGCCTGGTACAGGTTTCATCGAACCATTTTCCTACTACTTCTCTACCATTCCACTCTCGAATGGCACGTGGGAAAAAGGAACACCTAAATCTTTGCGATCGAGCTCTAATTTCTCTTATTTTATTATAATGATCATTTCTCCCTACGTAGGTGGGTGTCAAGAAAAGATTTTCGCGTTTGGAAGAGAAAGTTGGTGATTGAAATTTCGTAAATAGATTTCGCCGCAAAGAAAACCGCCTTTGTTTCAGTGACTTCCACCCCAACTCGCGTATCGTATCAGTGACACTCTCACCCCTATTGCGCGATAACACGAAACGAGCTGCCCATCTTTGCACTTTTTCAATGTCCTCCGTCAATCCCACCTGGTAAGGATCTCACACCACGCAGCAATATTCCAGCAGAGGACGGACAAGTGTAATGTAGGCTGTCTCCTTAGTGGGTTTGTCACATCTTCTAAGTGTTCTGCCAACAAATCGCAGTCTTTGTTTCGCCTTCCCCACAATATTATCTGTGTGGTCTTTCCAATTTAAGTTGCTCATAGTATTTAGTCGATTCGACCGCCCTACGATTTGTGCGATTTATCGTATACCAAAAATTTATTGGATTTCTTTTAGTACCAATGTGGATGACCTAGCACTTTTCTCTGTTTAGTGCCAACTGCCACTTTTCGCGCCATACAGAAATTCTCTGTAGATCATTTTGTAATTAGAATTGATCGTCTGATGATTTTACTAGACGGCAAATTACAGCGTCATCTGTAAACAATCTAAGGGGGCTGCTCAGATTATCTCCCAGATAATTTATGTAAATCAGGAACAGCAGATGGCCTATGACACTGCCTTAGGGAACGCCAGATATCACTTCTGTTGTTCTCCATGATTTACCGTCTATCACTGTGAACTGTGACACTAGATCAATACTCGAGGAAGGGTCGTATGAGTGTTGTATAAGCAGTCTCATTTGAAGACTGAGTACTTCCTAGTATTCTACCAATGAAACGAATTCTGCGATCTGCTTTGCCTACAACGCAGCAAATGGTATGGAATTATTCAGTTTAGAGGGTACGTGCATGTGACGACTGTTTACATTAACGAACACATTTATTTTGTCATACTCACTCAACTACATTTAAAAGTATTTCCTTTCTCGGGCTACCGGCTTTTAAAGAGAATTTCGCCCATGAAGTAGAACTGGGTTGTCCAGGGAAGATGATTATAATTTTTATTTAAATCTTGCTGCGCTACCTGTTAGATATACTACGTTATTGTGCAAATGATGAAAAATTTTTTTGCAGCGCATTGAACTCCTTTGTAACGCACTGACTGCTTTAATAATGGGTAATAAAGTACACATTTTCCTATAGTTTTGTAGGTGTGTAAATCACTATTCTTCTCAAATTGTGGTTGATTATATATGACGAATTTGTGACATCACAGTTAAAATGCACAGCTCCTTGAAGAAGTATCTACATGACGACCGTGTGTGAGCATCACTTATTATTACTTATTATTCTTACTGCTCGCGTTTGGGCAATCAGTACCTTATTTCTAACTGGTAATGTCCCAAGAAAATTACTACATGAGTCATTATTCAGAGTAACTACGCAAAATATGTTAGTATATTGTTTCCAAGACTAGCAATTATACGAAGAACAAAAGTAGGTGAACTTAACTGTTTGAGAAACTCAGCAACAGCTTCTTCCAGTTCAAGTTTTCATCAATATGTAGACCCAAAATTCAGAAGCATTCTACCCTGTTTACTGACTCCTGTTCTTGTGCCACGTCTATTGTTGATATTACTCTGTTTATTGTGCAGAACTGAATATACTGTATTTTCCCAAAAAATTTAGGAGAGTCCAGTTTCCGAGAATCAGTTAATAACCCTTTGAAAAATATCATTAACAATGTCTTCAGATGCTTTCCCTTTAATGGCATTTCTTAAAACGCAAACATCATCTGCAAAAACCTACCAGTTTTGCGATCAGCTTTGATTCCACAAGGAACTGTTGTGCACAAGGACCGGAGACTAGAAGGAAGGAGCCAACCACAGCATTCAGTCGCATTTCTTTTCTTACTCTTGCATATGCGAAGAGCCGGCCGCGGTGGCCGAGCGGTTTTAGACGCTTCAATCCGGAACCGCGCGACTGCTACGTTCGCAGGTTCGAATCCTGCCTCGGGCATGGATGTGTGTGATGTCCTTAGGTTAGTTAGGTTTAAGTAGTTCTAAGTTCTAGGGGACTGATGACCACAGATGTTAAGTCCTATAGTGCTCAGGGCCATTTGAACCATATGTGAAGACGGCTACTTAGAGCCGAAATCTAGATATGCAACAGTAGTAAAACTAATGGGTCGCGAATGATTGCCGTGTGTCTCTTCTTCCTTAAATTCTGCGATCATCCCGTTTCATTCCTTCAAAACCTGTTACATCCGAGTATTTGTATGTGTTGACAGATTCTGTTGTGGTTGGCAGGAGAGCCAACACCGTGTTACTAGAGGAGGCCGAAAGGCACGCGTTTTAGCTCACGCAGGCAGGCGTGAGGTCTGGAACAGGACAAGGAAATTAGAATTTAGAAAAACGGACGTAGCTGGTGGAATACTTAACTTTAATCCATTAACGATGAACGTCGCTCTTGACGGTACATCACTCACAATATCAATAGTAACTGAATATGGCGCCTTGCTAGGTCGTAGCAAATGACGTAGCTGAAGGCTATGCTAAACTATCGTCTCGGCAAATGAGAGCGTATTTTGTCAGTGAACCATCGCTAGCGAAGTCGGTTGTACAACTGGGCGAGTGCTAGGAAGTCTGTCTAGACCTGCCGTGTGGCGGCGCACGGTCTGCAATCACTGATAGTGGCGACACTCGGGTCCGACGTATACTAACGGACCGTGGCCGATTTAAAGGCTACCACCTAGTAAGTGTGGTGTCTGGCGGTGACACCACAGACTCCAATTAAGACTCGTTGATATTTTAGTTATAAAATACTACAATGTTTTCTTTTTGCGAAGTGCATAATTTTGCATTCTTAGCACTTGAAGAAAGTGTCCAGGTGTTGCATCACTGAAATTCTATCAAGATTAGACTAAATATCTGTGGACCGTATTTCAGGCAGCTCTTATTCTAAATAACTACACCATCTACAAAAAATCCGAGGTTACCGTTAATATTTTCTGCACTGTCATTAATATTAAACATGAACAGCAAGGGCTCCAACACACATTCCTGGGGAACATGGTGTCCCAGGAGGAATGGTCAATACTAAGGACATCACAGGAACGATCATTTGAAGCAAAAAACTTCATACAGGCACATGCCCTAGTCCGAATGATTTTCGAGACAGAACACATTTAATGTACATCGTTATTTCAAATGGTTCAAATGGCTCTGAGGTCATCAGTCGCCTAGAACTTAGAACTAATTAAACCTAACTAACCTAAGGACATCACACACATCCATGCCAGAGGCAGGATTCGAACCTGCGACCGTAGCGGTCACGCGGTTCCAGACTGAAGCGCCTTTAACCGCACGGCCACACCGGCCGGTATCGTTATTTATTTTCTGTATTATTCGATAAATTGCCAGCTTCACTCATTTACAACAGTTAGTAAATATATCATTATTAGTTTAACAAACTATCAGCTCAAAAATATGATTTTTAGCACATTCATCTCAAAGTATTATCGTACACGTCACATCACAGCTGATGTACGGTGTACAATCACTGTTGGAGTATCTCAGCGCCAATTTCAATGCGCCGGCCGCGGTGGCCAAGCGGTTCTAGGCGCTTCACTCCGGAACCGTACGACTGCTACGGTCGCAGGTTCGAATCCTGCCTCGGGCATGGATGTGTGTGATGTCCTTAGGTTAGTTAGGTTTAAGTAGTTCTAAGCTCTAGGGGACTAATGACCTCAGATGTTAAGTCCCATGTTCCCTAATGAGGGTAGCAGTGTCCATGATGCGACCATGCGGTTCGTCTCTCGTACATATCATTCGCTTGTACATCTGAGACTTCATCAAACTCAAAGTCAAAAATCTAATGACGTAATACCTGGCGATTTTAGTGGCCAGTTAATTGGAGTACTACGACCAAACCAGCGACAAGGGAAGTGCCGCTGAGAAGTTTTCTCGTACGTCTGGTAAAATGAAGAGGGTCTCCATACTGCTGGAAGTACATTGCAGTTCCTGAGGCTAAGAGAACGCTCTCAAGCTTTCAACATGCAAATCATTCAGTCTTGTTATTCGCTCTTCTAAACTGATCGAACCAATCAGCATTTAACCGATCGTGTCACACCAGTGATCGTAATAAGAACTTGTAAATTGGGTTCCACTGTAGCGTGCAGATTTTCCTGCGGCCACTGATAATTATTGAGTGTGTTATTGATTACGTTCCATATAAACGTGTCTACATGAGCAAAAAGTAATAATGGAAGCAAATGACGATTGTCATGTACCCTGTGACAAAATTTAATTACGATGCTATTGTCGGTATTATGAAGATTGTGAAAAGGTAGTATCTAGAATGGGTAAAAGTAACCAGCGAGGGCGAGGCCACAGGCAGCTGCGACAGCGGCGCTTCCCAGGGGAGTGACACGCCAGAAGGCGACCTGGCTGCTCTTTGCTCTGCGGTTGTGGAGGCAGTTTTGCGTTGGTGTTAACCCATGCCCGTCAGACAGGCGATAGACCTGGGCTGACAGTGTGATGTCGAGTCCCTTCCTGGGTCTCATCATTTGCGGCAGCAGACAGGACCAGCAAGCCAACAGGGCTATGACGCCAAGTCTCAGAAAGGAGCCAGTGTGGCGGCAGACACAGCCTGGTCTCGAACCATAGGCTGCTGCTGGCGCTGCCCAGTCGTCTGATTGGCCAGTGGTGCTCCAGCATTGTAGTGCGGCTTCTCAGCAATTACCAAGTCCCTGACTCGAATAACATCCTTTCCTCAAATTCAGCCTCATTTATACTCCATTACTGCCCATTTGTTCCTCTAAAACCTGGTGTCTAGTCACACTGCCCATAACAGAGAGACCTGCTTCAGTGCAGTGGTAACGACCCAATTGCCACTTCATTATGAATTACCTCCAAGAAAACTGTCTATTGACACATAGTCAACATGGGTTTAGAAAACAGCGTTCCTGTGAAACACAACTGGCTCTTTATTCACATGAAGTGCTTAGTGCTATTGATAAGGGATTTCAGATCTATTCTATAATTCTGGTTTTCCGGAAAGTTTTAGACACTGTACCGCACAAGCGGCTTGTAGTGAAATTGCGTGTTTAAGGAATATTGTCTCAGTTATGTGACTGGATTTGTGATTTCCTGTCAGAGACGTCACAGTTCGTAATAATTGACGGAAAGTCATTGAGTAAAACAAATGTGATTTCGCGCGTTCCCCAAAGTAATGTTATAGGCCCTTTGATGTTCCTTATCTATATAAACGATTTGGAAGACAACCTCAGCTGCCGTCTTAACGTCTTTGCAGATGACGCTGTCGTTTATCGAATAATAAAAACATCAGATCAAAACAAATTGAAAAACGATTTAGAAAAAATATCTGAATGGTGCGAAAATTGACAGTTGACCCTAAATAACGAAAAGTCTGAGGTCATCCACATGAGTGCTAAAAGGAATTCGTTAAACTTCGGTTACACTATAAATATGTCTAATCTAAAAGCCGTAAATTCAACTAAAAGCCTAGGTATTACAATTACGAACAACTTAAACTGGAAGGAATACGTAGAAAATATTGTGCGGAAGGCTACCAAAAGACTGCGCCTTATTGGCAGGACACTTCGAAAACGTAACATAACTACTAAGGAGACTGCCTATACTACGCTTGTCCGTCGTCTCTTACAATACTGCTGCGCGGTGTGGGATCCTTACCAGATAGGACTGACGGAGTACATCGAAAAAGTTCAAAGAAGGGCAACACGTTTTGTACTATCGCAAAATATGGGAGAGAGTGTCACAGAAATGATACAGAATTTTGGCTGGACATAATTAAAAGAAAGGCGTTTTTCGTAGAGACGGAATCTTCTCTGGTTCGATTAGCCATCTGCCAGGCACTTAAATGTGATTTGCAGATATCCTTGTGGATGTAGATGTAGATTCTTTGCTGTGTGGGGCAAATTACCATTGCGCTACGCAACACTTGCTTCACAACTCATTTCCGCATCTATTATTCTGCCTTATTTGTCGACGTAGCTTGGATGATAGCCAGCGCTGTCACTATAATACTCCGTGGAGGCCTCCATGCTACTTTCAGCGCTTACAATAAAGATTTATTACTTTTAGCAGAATTCTGGGTAGTGTCACTACGCAGTGTAGTAGGAGTAATACCACCTATATTTTCGATATATCGGTTTCTCATTCAGAATGTTATTTGCTTGTGACATGATCGTGTTACGCCTCACGTACGAACTGAAACGTCTACTAGCCCATGTCAGAATTCGACAGTGGCAGCATCGTGAACATTCGAAACTGTGGTTTATCGTTCCGTGATATCACTACTTGCGTTGGTTGGCATCCCACGATTGTCACGTAGATATGGAATTAATGTGTTCAGTAGAATTTTATTCAGCGACATGAGGGATTGCAACAATCACATATGTCTCGATCCCGTGGGACATGCATATTCATTCATCTGTGCAGGATCACAAAGTAAAGTTGCATGTCAAGAACCAGGAAATGGGTTTGCTTACTACACGACAAGTATCCACGCGGAGAGTGAGATTACGTCTCGAGCATACCAGACTATCAGTGCAGAAACCATTGCTGCTGTAACCCTTGACACAGCAGCAGAGAGAGGTGTGGTGAGAACCCTGGACACAGGAGTGGCGCCGTGACACTATTTCTGCGTATACCATCATGGTTTTCAGCTTTCCCATCATTGACATACATGCTCCAATACCTGGCATCGAGCTATTGAAGACCAATGGGTACAGGAAATATCTACTTCTGGTTCTCATAGCCGGTAACTTGGACAGCAGCCGTTACATTTCCGACTCCTTAAGGCCAGTGATATTGCCTTATATTTGAGGTCTCCAACAGCTGTCAGGTGTCAGGTGTTGGCTTTGCACACCGTGGTCACCAAAGATTTTAACTAAACAACGAAACTAGTCTTCGTACAACGAAGACGATGGAGACAAAACGGAACGTTGTGGCTCAAATCCTCAACGACGACAGTATGATTATGTACCGAATAGTTCCTCAGTGGGAGAAGGATGGGGAAGAAATTCGTCTGCGTCTCATTCAAAGAATCGTCCTGGAAATTGCTTGAATCGATTCAAGTGAACCATAGACAACCTTAATCTGAGTGGCCAGATAATTTACTCGAACTCTGTTTCTACTGGAAACAAATCTACTATCTTAGCAGAAATATTTTATCGTTCATTTAATGCATCAGACTGTGGAAGTCAAATCTACATTGGAGCCTTGCACACCTATTACCAACATTAATAACTGTTAGGCCATTTTAAAATACTGAGGGAACCTAGCAATGAAGTAATTACACAGGCCAAGAACAAACTGTTTTTTTTTTATATCTAGGACTTTAGAATTTATTGTAGCCACAGTTGTGGCGTTGAATCAAAAAGTGAAATCAGTCATCCAATATCTGCTCTTATTTTTTGATCATTGTTGTTTAACTAGCACATCTACATGAATGTGCATCTGTAACTTTGGTTTGTGCACTTCTAAATCACATGTACGAGGATTGGTTCCTGAAGGTTTGCCGTATTGCCGACCTGCTTTCTAATTAGTTCCAGGAATATCCACCAGATGGAGTAGGAGGTTATTGTGTGAGCTCTGGCCGTACAGGGCTGACCAAGGATGATGCACACGACAGTTCACTTAGGAAACAAGTATGCTGTAAGTTGCACTTGTGTTGTTGAACATAAATAATATAAGTTAAAGTAGAAGAAGTTGCGTAAATCACCTTGGTGGTTTTGGCTACATATGCAGAGAATTAACGCTAAAAGGAAACCAAAAACATATTATTGACTTTGTAAAGACTTTTGCAATAAATCTGTAAAACTTGTACAGAACATTTTTGATTGAGGACTACTGCGAAACCAAAACGTCTGAAAAAAAGACCACTCCGATACCTGTTGTTTGTGGCGACTGGTGTTGTCCCTCTGATACTAATGACGATGACAGTGATTATGCAGTTATGGCATTAATTCCGTTGGGTTTAAATTGGGATGACTTAATAACCCACCAGAGATTTCAAGCCATCAAAAGAAGCTTCTGAATTACTCGCTTCCAACAAAAATGTACTGAATCTAGGATCCAAACTTACCTTTTACCATGCAACAGAAAAAGTATGCTTCCCTTCTTGCTCTTGAAATGGTACATCTGAGACAAAATATCCCTGACGAGCCATTCCAATCGAAATAAATCTCTTCTGTAACTACGTAATAGTTTTAGTAGAACAGAACATCATGACAAAATTACTCTTCCAGAATCTGGTTAAACAACTTGTAGAATAAAGGTAAATACTCATCTGGTTTCAATGTGAAGCGGCAGCATTCGCCTAATTTATTTATGAATAGGTTCTCAGATTGTTTACTAGCTTGTGAAGATACTATTTCTTAATATTTATTCTTGTTTTATTTCACAATTAGTTTGTCACACATAGTAAAAAGTATTACACAGTTTTTTGTTAGTGTCAACTTTTTTACCAATCAACAAGGGAAAAAAAACATAGTCTCATCACTAAAACCTCTTTTTACACAGAATGAGCCCATTTTCACATGATTGCTGATAACAACAACATTGCACACGATGTTTCACATACAAAAGCTTAAAAGTCAGTTCAGCTATCAACTATGCCCAATCTGATTTGAGATGCATACAGTTCTATGTAACACAAAATTGTTGTCCAAAATGTTCTAGAATTACCTTTGTCAAAGCAATTATTATAACGACATCTGTTTTTACAAACAGTGGTGATTTGTCCAAATATTATACCTTTTTATGGTTACAAAAATGCGATTTGCAAAAGAAATTTTATATATTGTTGAAATAAAATTTGGAAATATAAAAATCCAGCATGTCCCAAGATTTGTTTACATATTGCGGTATTAAAATATTATAACAAGGGGAAATTTTCTGGTGAAGTTAACTGCAGTTTTTGAATACACTGAAGACTATTGTCTGAAAGACAATCAATTACGTTTTTCTAGAGCTTATTTGACATTTAGAATTTTGGTGAGTACATGTCATATACGGGAAAAACTGTATATATGAAATGAAATCCAATAAAAACCTTTAAGGTTAACATTGCTTTTTAAATATAGACTTCTGTAAAGTGAAATCTGTGGGATGACCAGTTTTCTATAATTTTATGTCTTCATGGTTTAAGTCGCACTAAAGAGGTAAATTTTTAAAGAATACTACTTCGTAAATACTTCAAAGTATCGTGTACCTATATAAGAGTCGTAAATCTCATACTTTACGATTTAATCGGACTAAATGTACAAAAAATTGATGTGGGATCGTATCTTTTGGTTTTGCTCAGGCTGCTGTCGTAACGTCTTGTTGATTCAGGAAGCCCTTCATTTTTATTTTTTATACTCTCAAGAAGACAATCTCGTGTACTGAACGAAACTGTGAACTCCTGAGGAAATGGGTCTTACTGAATGTTTTCTAGTTGATTTTCTTGTGTTTGTGCACAGCTCAAGGCAAGTTTGAAGTTTGTACTAATACACAATGGTAACAAATTTAGTTCAATGCCAGCTGCTCCCTCAAGGGAAATGAAATAAGAACATAAAACCATAGTTTTGATCTTTGAGAAGATTAAGTCTCATAAACATCAATGAATGGTAAACTTTCTCTTCTTGTGACTCTGGAATAGCAGAGAAAAAACACATCACAGTGTTGGAAAAGAACGACCAAAGGGAGAAAACATGTTCGGAGGGAGGAATAATGTCATTAGCGACCCCTTCGTTGAATCATATCAAGTTGGGCCTTTTGAAGCAGTTTGTAAAGGCTTTTGATAAGAATGAGTCACTGTTTGAACATATAGGGAAAAATGTCTGAGCCGAGAACGGAAAAATTCAGGCACGAATATTTGACGATCCACAAATAATGCAACGCTGCATATGAAAACTGTCGAGGAACGCTTACCAAGGAAGATCAGATATGCACGTGATGGCAGTTGCCATTCAAGAATGTCATGGAAAAGAAGTTTCCTAAATGTTCAGGGACCGGATGTTATCATCAATGACTTTTTTATTTAGTATAGAATAATATTTATATAATACAATAGTAAAACTATTGTATCATTTTTTATTCATGGACTTATAAGAAAACAGTATAACATATATTTCACTAAAATCTTGTATTTTAGAATTTTGAGCTCCTTGGCAAATATTAACTAATTGTTTGAATTGAGGGCATCAAATTCTTAGAAAATCAACTCAAAACACTTCAGTGTTATGCAAATAAATAGCATTTTACACGAATCTTAATGCTATCGTTTTCAGTCAAGACTAGTTAATGCAATTATAGTAAGAAACTTCAAAATAGTAGCATTTTAAACATTTCATAGGATTGTTTGCCAGGTAATTGTTACACTGATAATAATCTATGTTTTCACTCGTGAGTATTAACTTTTGCTCTGTGGTAATGAAGGTTAGAATGTAATGTACCTTGAATCAGAATTATTACAAAGGGGCACTATCTTACTTGAAAGGACAGTTTAGAAAATTGGTCATAACCTTGTTCAAGATGCTGTAATATCATTTGCATGAAATGAGTTAGAGAAACATGAGGAATTGTTAATCTTCCTGAACGAGAGTCCAGTGTTTCCATGGCTGCACCACATCGTACATAAAATACAATGTGGACTGCTGATGTGCTGCTATTATTTTTTATTATCTGTTTTTGGATTCTGCTGAAAGAACAAGTTTTGAAGTACTCGAACATGTAGGGTTGGCTACACCAAAAATAGCTACCTCACGTGAACTTGCCAATGCGAAGGCTGTCTTGATAAAAGAAAACCTTATAAGCTACACAGAGCGCGTCCATAGCATTCACCAAATTTCATTAATAAAACGCAGTGGGGTGACGAAGTGGGATGACCCAGAAGTCACAGTTAGGAGATCAGAGGTTTGTATCTCTATCAGTCCATCCACATTTTGGTTTCCTGCAGTTTTCCAAGCATAAGCTTGTATAGGAGACTGCTGAGAAAAAAACCTAATTGTGGATGGCCTGACAGAGATTCGAACCACTGCCCTCCTGACTGTGAGTCCTGTGTCTTCCCACTTCGCCACCTCGCTGGGTTTGTACTTTCGTCTAAGGAAAGGATTATTCTCCTACACAGATATGTGAACGTGATTACGCATGCGCGCGTGTCTGTGTGTGCGCGTGTGTGTGTGTGTGTGTGTGTGTGTGTGTGTGTGTGACTGTGAGCTCGTGGTCATATGCTCGGTGGAAGGCGGGCTGGGGCGACGGTAGCAGACACGCGAAGGCGTACCTCCAGGAACGTTACGACGCTTTCTCGTGTGTCGGATAGCCAGATGACGGATTTACTACCGTTCCTGTTCCCTTGAACAATCTTATAGTACACAGCCATTTCTGCAGAAGCAGAGAATGAAGGAGGAACTTCGTAACTTGGTTATTTCTAGCACTAGTCTATATCTACATCTACAGGGCGTCGACACAAATATGGAACAACGTAAAGTACAACATCGTGCCACGCCTAACGCGGCGAAGGATAAAACAGCTTCTACTCATCACAGAACGGCGAAACACAGGTTCTGTGCGGTTTTCACGGGAATCTTATACCATTGTCCCTGAAAAATATTGGGAACGTCAGGTAGTGATGATGGAAGTGAGTAGTGATCAGGTACACTTCATTCCCAATTTGACGATGAAGGCTTAAAAAATGCTGAGATATGTCACTGTGGTGGTCAGGGGAGATGCGACAACTCATTCTCTTGGTCACAAACCAGTCCTGGACTATGTGAGCTGTGCGAACAGGAACCATGTCTTCCTGGAACACAGCATCTACATCTATATGGTTACTCCGCTGTTCACAAGAAAGTGCCTGGCAGAGGGTTCAATGAACCATCTTCAAGCTGTCTCTCTACCGTTCCACTCTCAAACGGTGCGCGGGTAAACGAGCTCCTAAATTTTTCTGTGCGAGCCCTGATTTCTCTTATTTTATTGTGATGATCATTTCTCCCTATGAAGGTTTGTTTTCGCAATCGGAGTAGCAAACTGGTGATTGAAATATCGTCAGAAGATCCCATCGCAACAAAAACCGCCTTTGTTTTAATGATTGCCACTCCAATTCACGTATCATGTCTGCGGCACTATCTCCCCAACTTCGCGACAATACAAAACGAGCTGCCCTCCTTTATACCTTTTCGATGTCATCCGCCTGTCCCATCTGATGCGGTTCCCACACCGCACAGAAACATTCCAGAACAGGGCGGACAAGCGTGGTGTAAGCAGTCTCTTTAGAACACCTGTCGCACCTTCTAAGTGTTCTACCATTGAATCTCAGGCTTTGGTTGGTTCTACCCACAACATTATCTATGTGATCGTTCCAATTTAGGGTATTTGTAATTGCAATCCTTAATTATTTAGTTGAATTTACACCCTTCAGATTTGTGTGACTTCCGCGAAACGAAATTCAGCGGATTTCTTTTAGTACTCATGTTAATAACTTCACATTTTACTTTACTCAGAGTCAATTGCTACTTTTCGCACCATACAGATTCCTTATCTAAATCATTTTGTAATTTATTTTGGTCATCTGATGACTTTACAACACGGTAAATGACAGCATCATCTGCAAACAATCTAAGACGGCTACTGAGATTGTCTTTTATGTCGGTAATACAGATCAGGAAAAATAGAGGGCCTATAACACTGCCTTGGGGAACGCCGGATGTTATTTCTATTTTACTTGATGTTTTTCTGACTATTACTACGAACTGTGACCTTTGTGACAGGAAATCACGAATCCAATTGCACAACTGATGCGATATTCCATAGCCACGCAGTTAGGTTAGAAGACGATTGTGAGGAACGGTGTCGAAATCCTTCTGGAAACTTAACAATATGGACTCAATTTGAAATCCCCTGTCGATAGCTCTCATTACTTCATGACTATAAAGAGCTAGTGGTTTCAAAAGAACGATATTTTCTGAATCCGTGCTGACTACGTGTCAAAAATGGTTCAAATAGCACTGAGCACTATGGGACTTAAAAACTGAGATCATCAGTCCCCTAGAACTTAGAACTTCTTACACCTAACTAATCTAAGGACATCACACACATCCATGCCCGAGGCGGTCGCGCGGTTCCAGACTGAAGGGCCTACAACCGCTTCGCCACAGTGGAAGGCGTCTACGTGTCAATAAACCGTTTTCTTCGCGGTACCTCATAATGTTCGAATACAGTATATGTTTCAAAACCCTACAGCAAATAGACGTTAGTGATATGGGCCTGTAATTGAACGGATTACCCGTGCTTCCTGTTTTGGGTATTGGTGTCACTTGAGTAATTTTCCAATCTTTAGGTACGGACTTTCTGTGAGCAAGCGCGTGTATATAATTGCTAAATATGGAGCTATTGTATCAGTATACTCTGAGACGAACCTGACTGGTATACAATCTGGACTGGAAGCCTTGCTTTTATTAAGTGATTCTAGCTGCTTTGCGCCTGTGGGGATATCTATTTCTATGTTTCTCATCTTGACAGTTGTTCTTGATTGGAATTCAGGAATATTTACTTCGTCTTCTTTGTTGAAGGAGTTTCGGAAAATTGTGTTTAATAACAATGCTTTAGTGCCACTGTCATTAGTGACTTCACCGTTATCGCGCAGTCAAGGTATTGATTGCGTCTTGCCACTGGTGTGCTGTATGTATGATCTGAATTTCTTTGGGTTTTCTGCCTTATTATTTGTCCAAGATTATTTAATGCTAAGAGGTCAAGTATGCTTTCACAAGCATTTACCCTTCGAGTTGGCTTATGAACTAATTGTTCGAAATAATTTTTTGAGAGAGCCCAGTACAATTTCGGATGACGTTTTATGCCTGCCGCCAGTTTTAACGTATAATTTTTCCAGCATATCGAGGGTAGATTAAAGCCACCACCGACTATTACTGTATGAGTGGGGTACCTATTTTAAATGAGACTCAAGTTTTCTTTGAACTGTTCAGCAACTGTATGTTCTGAGTCGGTGGGTCGGCAAAACGACCAAATTAATAAATGGTTCTAATAGCTATGAGCACTATCGGACCTAACATCTGAGGTCGTCAGCCCCCTAGAACTTAGAACTACTTAAACCTTACTAACCTGAGGACAGCACACACATCCATGCCCGAGGCAGGATTCGAACCTGCTACCATAGCGGTCGCGCGGCTCCAGACTTAAGCGCCTACAACCGCTCTTCCACGGCGGCCGGCCCCAATTGATAGTTTAGTCAAATTGTCAAGTATAACCTCTACCCATACTATTTCGCAGGAACTATGTATATCTATTTCACTACAAGGTAAACTACATCTGACAGCAATAAATACTCCACCACCAATTGTATTTAACCAATCCTTTCTGGAAACTGCTAGATCGTTAGAAAAAATTTCTGCTGAACTTGTTTCTGGCTTTAGCCAGCTTTCTGTACCTATAACTATTTGAGCTTCAGTGCTTTGTATTAGGGCTTGGAGCTCTGGTTCTTTCCCAACACAGCTACGACAATTTACAACCACAATACCGATCGTTTCAACATCTAGATTACTGTGTTTTACTTGCCCCCTTTTAGTCGGACGCCCTTTCTGTGGTTCCTTGAGTCCCACTAATCTAAAAAAAACGCCCAGACCCTTCCGCACTGCCCCCGCTACCCGTGTAGCAGCTCTTGCTGTGTATAGTAGACTGCTTACCTATTAAGCGGAACCCGGAAACCCACCACCCGAAGGCGCAAGTCAAGGAATCTGCAGCCTGCACCGTCACAGAACCGCCTGAGCCTCTGATTCACACCGTCCACTCGGCTCTGCACCAAAGGACCACAGAGCGGTACATCGACGATGCTGCAGGTCACTATTGGAGAACAAATATTGTACCATGAAATGGATCTGATCATACAAAATTGACACACAATGCTTGCCAGTAATATGACCTTGCAGAATAACCATGGGGTCCAAGGAATACCAGGGTATGGCTGATCGAATCATCACCGAACCCTCGCCATGTTGCGCTCTTTGCAGCAAGCTGTCTGTATCGTAGGCTTGGGACATGCATATGCCAGACATTAACTCGGGCAAATGACTTTTATTCCATTGCTCCATATTTAAGGTTTTGTGGCTTCAGTACCACATTTTCCCGTTACACCCACTGCAGTCGCCAATGCTTGGTTTTGAAATTCCACATTGGCCTGCCGTTCTCTGCTTATGAAGACGCCTTCCTGTTGTTTTGGTGCTGACAGGGTACTTCAGTGCGACATTGAGTTCTGCAGTGACTATTATAGCTGTGGTCCTCTTATTTTTCGTCACAGTTCTCTTCAGTGATCATTTGCGACAGTTACTCAAGACACACTTTCGTTCGCATTGTGACTAAGAGGGCGCGTTTCCGCTATCTTTGTATTCGGTATAAACCTTTGATATGGTGCCTCATGAAGCACTAACCACTTCAGCTACTTGGTAACAGAAGCAAATACCACAAAATCACCAACAATCTGTCCATTTATGAATTCACTTACCTCTGACATAACACACTTACAGCTACACAAAACACTCTTCTGACCACGACTGACACTTGCAACGTATTGAGGGCATTGCACAGGTGCCGTTCCTGATCAAGTACAACAGCGCACCCAGCAGGTTCGGCTAGCATCTGCAGTTATGTTCAAGAATGCTTTGTATTTCTCGCAGTGCTTCCATGTTTTTGTCCAACACCCGTATATCTACATCCATTGTCGAACCCCTGTATATCTGCATCCATACTCTGCAAACCACTATGAAATGTATGGTAGAGTGTACTTCCACCCGCCCTGTGTGGCCGAGCAGTTCTAGGCGCTACAGTCTGGAACCGCGCGACCGCTACGGTCGCAGGTTCGAATCTTGCATCGGGCATGGATGTGTGTGACTTCCTTAGGTTAGTTAGGATTAAGTAGTTCTATGTTCTAGGGGACTGATGACCTCAGAAGTTAAGACCCATAGTGCTCAGAGCCATTTAAACCATTTGGTAGTTCCAACTGAACTAATTAGGGTTTCTTCTCCTTCCATTCACGTACATTCGAGAAAAATGACTGTTTATACGCCTTTATTCTCTCTGTAGTTAACTTAATCTTGTCCTCTCGATCCCTGTAGGGGCGTTGTAGTATATTCCAAAATTCGTCAACTAAAACTAGTTCCTGACACTTTGTATGTAGGTGTCTGCCAGTCCAGTTTCTCCAGAATTCCCGTGACACTGTCCTGCAGATCAAACAAACATGTGATCATTGCTGTTGTCTTTCTCTGTATATGTTCAGTACTCTTGTTCGTCCTGTTTGGATAGGATTTACAAAACCATCTACAGGGTTACTCTGCAATTCACACTTACATGTCTGGCAGAGGTTTCATCGAACCATTTTCATACTACTTCTCTACTATTCCACTCTCGAATGGCGCGGAGAAAAAGGAACACCTAAATCTTTCCGATCGAGCTCTAATTTCTCTTATTTTATTATAATGATCATTTCTCCCTACGTAGGTGGGTGTCAAAAAAAGATTTTAGCGTTCGGAAGAGAAAGTTGGTGATTGAAATTTCGTAAATAGATTTCGCCGCCAAGAAAACCGCCTTTTATTTTCAGTGACTGCCACCCCAACTCGCGTATCGTATCAGTGACACTCTCACCCCTATTACGCGATAACACGAGACGAGCTGCGCTTCTTTGCACATTTTTGATGTCCTCCGTCAATCCCACCTGGTAAGGATCTCACACCACGCAGTAATATTCCAGCAGAGGACGGACAAGTGTAATGTAGGCTGTCTCTTTAGTGGGTTTGTCACATCTTCTAAGTGTTCTGCCAACAAAGCGCAGTCTTTGTTTCGCCTTCCCCACAATATTACCTATGTTGTCTTTCCAGTTTAAGTTGCTCGTAGTATTTAGTGGATTTGACAGCCCTTAGATTTGTGCGATTTATCGTATACCCAAAATTTATTGGATTTCTTTTAGTGCCCATGTGGATGACCTCGAACTATTCTCTGTTTAGTGCCAATTGCTACTTTTCGCGCCATACAGAAATTCTCTCTAGATCATTTTGTAATTAGAATTGACCGTCTGATGATTTTACTACGTGGCAAATTACAGCGTCATCTGCAAACAATCTAAGGGTGCTGCTCAGATTATCACCTAGATCATTTATGTAAATCAGGAACAACAGAGGGCCTATGGCACTGCTTTGGGGAACACCAGCTGCCACTTCTGTTGTACTCGATGATTTACCGTCTATCACTGCGGACTGTGACACTAGAGCAATATTCTAGGAAGGGTCGTATGAGTGTTGTGTAAGCAGTCTCCTTTGAAGACTGAGTATATCCTAGTATTCTACCAATGAAACGAATTCTGCGATCTGCTTTGCCTACAGCGCAGCAAATGATATGGAATTATTCAGTTTACAGGGTACGTATATATGACGACTACTTACATTAATGAACACATTTATTTTGTCATATTCACTCAACTACATTTAAAAATATTTCCTTTCTCAGGCTACCGGCTTTTAAAGAGAAGTTCGCCCATGTAGTAGAACTGGATTGTTCAGAAAAAATGATTCTAATTTATATTTAAATCTTGCTGTGCTACCTGTCAGACATAGTACGTTATTGTACAAATGATCAAAAAAATTTTTGCAGGGCATTGAACTCCTTTGTGAACTACTGACTGCTTTAATAATGGGTAATAAAGTACATTTTTTCCTATAGTTTTGTAGGTGTAAATCACTATTCTTCTCAAATTGTGATGGATTATTTATGACTAATTTTACTAGCGAATATATGTATTGTGACAATACAGTTAAAATGCACAGCTCCTTGAAGCAGTACCAACATGACGACCGCGGGTGAACACCACATATTATTCTTACTGCTCGCTTTTGGGCAATCAGTACCTTATTTCAAACAGGTAACTTTCCAATAAAATTATTTCATGAGTCACTATTCAGAGTAAATACGCAAAATATGTTAGTATGTTGTTTCCAAGACTAGCAATTATACGAAGTACAAAAGTAGCTGAACTTCAGTGTTTGAGAAACTCAGCAATACGCTTCTTCTAGTTCAAGTTTTCATAAGTATGCAGGCCCAAAAATTTGGAGTATTCTACCCTGTTTACTAAGTCCTGTTCTTGTGCCGCGTCAATTGTTGATATTATTCTACTCATTGTACAGAACTGAATATAGTGCATATTCACAAAAATTTAGGGAAAGTCCAATTTCACAGAACCAGTTAATAAGCCTTATAAAATCATCATTAACAATGTCTTCTATTGCTTTCCCTTTAATGGCATTTCTTAAAACACAAGCATCATCTGCAAAAACGTACCACTTCTGCGACCAACTTTGTTTCCACAAGGAACTGATATGCACAGGAACCGTAGACTACAAGAAAGGAGAGATACACAGCACTCAGTCACATTTAAATAGCTACTATTCCTCTCGCATATGTGGAGACGGCTACGTAGAGCCGAAATCTAGAAGAGCAAGAGTAGTAAAACTAATGGGTGGCGAATGATTGCCGTGTGTCTGTTCTTCCTTAAATTCTACGATCATCCCGTTTGATACCTACAAAAATTGTTATATCCAAGTATTTTTATGTGTTTACAGATTCCAATTAAGACTCGTTGATATTGTAGTTATAAAATACTACATTGTTTTCTTTTTGCGAAGTGCGTAATTTTGCATTCTTAGCACTTGAAGAAAGTGTCCAGGTGTTGCGTCACTCTGAAATTCCATCAAAATTAGACTGAACATCTGTGGACCGTATCTCAGGCAGATCTCAATTGCAAATAACTACACCATCTACAAAAAGTCTGAGGTTACCGTTAATATTTTCTGCACTGTCATTAATATTCAAGATGAACAGCAAGGGCACCATCACACTTTCCTGGGGAACAGGGTGTCCCAGGAAGAATGGCCAATATTCAGGGATGTTACAGGAACGATTGTCTGAAGCAAAGAATTTCATACAGACATATCTACATCTACATACATATTCCGCAATCTACCAAATGGTGCGTGGCGGAGGGTACCTCGTACCACAACTATCATCTTTTCTCCTTGTTCCACTCCCAAACAGAACGAGGGAAAAATGACTGCCTATATGCCTCTGTACGAGCCCTGATCTCTCTTATCTTATCTTTGTGATCTTTTCGCGAAATGTAATTTGGCGGCAGTAAAATTGTACTGCAGTCAGCCTCAAATATTTCCTCAGTAGCGATTCACGAAAAGAACGCCTCCTTTCCTCTAGAGACTCCCACCCGAGTTCCTGAAGCATTTCCGTAACACTCACGTGATGATCAAACCTACCAGTAACAAACCTAGCAGCCCGCCTCTGAATTGCTTTTGTGTCCTCCCTCAATCCGACCTGATAGGGATCCCAAACGCTCGAGCAGTACTCAAGAATAGGTCGTATTAGTGTTTTATAAGCGGTCTCCTTTACAGATGAACCACATCTTCCCAAAATTCTATCAATGAACCGAAGACGACTATCCGCCTTCCCCACAACTGCCATTACATGCTTGTCCCACTTCATATCGCTCTGCAATGTACACCCAAATATTTAATCGACGTGACTGTGTCAAGAGCTACACTACTAATGGAGTTTTCAAACACTGCAGGATTCTTTTTCCTATTCATCTGCATTAATTTACATTTATCTATATTTAGAGTTAGCTGCCATTCTTTACACTAATCACAAATCCTGTCCAAGTCATCTTGTATCCTCCTACAGTCACTCAACGACGACACCTTCCCGTACACCACAGCATCATCAGCAAACAGCCGCACATTGCTATTCACCCTATCCAAAAGATCATTTATGTAGATAGAAAACAACGGCGGACCTACCACACTTCCCTGGGTCACTCCAGATGATACCCTCACCTCCGATGAACACTCACCATCGAGGACAACATACTGGGTTCTATTACTTAAGAAGTCTTCGAGCCACTCACATACTTGGGAACCAATGCCATATGCTCGTACCTTAGTTAGGAGTCTGCAGTGGGGCACCGAGTCAAACGCTTTCCGGAAGTCAAGGAATATGGCATCCGTCTGATGCCCTTCATCCATGGTTCGCAGGATATCATGTGAAAAAAGGGCGAGTTGCGTTTCGCAGGAGCGATGCTTTCTAAAGCGGTGCTGATTCATGAACAGCAACTTCTCTGTCTCAAGGAAATTCATTATATTCAAACTGAGAATATGTTCGAGAATCCTGTAACAAACTGATGTTAAGGATATTGGTCTGTAATTTTGAGGATCCATCCTTCTACCCTTCTTATATACAGGCGTCACCTGTGCTTTTTTCCAGTCGCTCGGGACTTAACGTTGGGCAAGAGATTCGCGATAAATGCATGCTAAGTAAGGAGCCAATGCAGTAGAGTACTCTCTGTAAAAACCGAATTGGAATCCCATCAGGACCTGGCGATTTATTTATTTTCACCCCATTCAGCTGCTTCACAACCCCAGGGATGTCTATCACTATGTCCTCCATACGGGAATCTGTACGAGACTCAAACGGCGGTATGTTTGTACGATCCTTCTGCGTGATAGATTTCTCAAATGCTAAATTTAAAATTTCAGCTTTCGTTTTGCTGTCTTCCGTTGCCAGACCAGACTGATCAGTGAGTGACTGGATGGAAGCCTTCGACCCGCTTACCGATTTTACGTAAGACCAGAATTTCCTTGGGTTTTCAGCAAGATATTTTGCTAAGGTATGACGGTGGTAGTGGTTGAATGCTTCACGCATCGCTCTTTTTACAGCAGCACGAATCTCTACTAACTTTTGCCTGTCCCCATTCTCCCGATCGTTCTTGTATCGCGAGTGCAACTGCCTTTGCTTCCTGAGCATTCTCCGAATTGCGCTGTTAAACCACGGTGGGTCTTTTCCGTCCGTAACCCACTTTTTCGGCACATACTTGTCCAATGCGTGATTTACAATGTGTTTAAAATTTGCCCATAATTCTTCCACGACCATCGTACCGGAAGTAAATGAAGTCGATTCATTTACTAGGTGGAATGCTAACAACTGCTTAATTGCTCTTTCTAGTAAGAATACCCTCCTAGCCTTCTTGACCTACTTTTTAACTTTCGTAACCATAGTCGTAATGACAACATCATGAGCACTAATCCCTGTCTCGACACTGACACCGTCGATGAGGTCTGGTCTGTTCGTGGCTACCAGATCTAAATTACTTCCATTACGCATTGGCTGTCGATTTAGCTGCTCAAGACACTTTTCGGATAATGTGTTCAAAAGTAATTCACACGACGGCTTGTCTGTACCACCTGTAATGAATCCATAGACATCCCAGTCTATACTAGGTGGGTTGAAGTCGCCTCCGACTAATATAGCATGATTTGGGTACTTCTGCAATACAGAATGTAGACTCCCTTCGAATGATTCTAGAACTGTCACGGTGGAACCTGGTGGCCGGTAATAACACCCCACAATTAACTTTATTTCCCCTAGCCCTGTTAAACGTGTCCAGATAACTTCACAATCACACTCTACTTTGACCTCAGTAGACACAATACTTTTTCCAACTGCAGTGGAGATACCACCTCCTACGGTGTCTAATCTGTCTTTCCGATACACGTTCCAACCCTCACTGAATGTTTCAGAACTTCCTATCTCAGGGTTCAGCCAGGTCTCAGTCCCGAGAATAATTTGGGAGCCACACGCTTTCTGGAGGGCAGTAAATTCAGGAACTTTATTCCGAACACTCTAAAAATTTACTGCTAGTGCCTTGATAGCTGAAGTGTCTTTACACTGAGCGCGTCTTGATTTCCCTGCATGCACGTCGACTGGTGAGTGTTCATCAGGACACCTCGCACTACTGCCTGGCCTAAAAAAACCCCACGTGCACGCCACAAGTACTCTGCTACCCAAGTAGCCGCTTCCTTTGTGTAGTGCACCCCTGACCTATCTAGGGGCGTCCTGCAATTCCCCACCCAATAGCGCAAGTCTAGAAATCTGCAGCCAAGACCGTCACAGAATCGACAAAGCCTCTGGTTGAGATCCTCCACTCGGCTCCAAACCAACGTCCCCGATCCGCTCTGGGAACAATGCTGCAAATAGAGAGCTCTGCTTGCACCCCACGTGCGAGGCCAGCGGTCTTCACCATATCCGCCAGCCGCCTGTGCGCACTGAGGATCGCCTCAGAACCCAAGCGACAGGCATAATTGGTGCCGACGTGAGCCACTATTTGTAGACGACTGCACCCCGTACGCTCGATAGCTGCCTCCACATCGTGGATGAGACTCCCTGGCAGACAAACCGAGTACACGTTGGATTTCTTTCCAGCCCTGTACACTATTTCCCTAAGGGTCTCCTTCACCCGCCTAACGTTGGAGCTCCCAATAACCAGCAAGCCTTTGCCCCCGTGTGCCTGCTCGGACCCACTGGCAGGATGAACGGGCGAGGCCAGCCGGCCAGCCTCCACATTGGCCCTCCGCCTCGAGTGACGCGAACGCGTTGCAGCCCGCCAGTCACCCTGAGGTGAGTATCATCCAACGCGCCGGGTACACTAGACGGTGCCTCGGCGGCTGAGTCAGCGGACGCAGCAAGCGACACCTGTGGTGTCTCAAGCGACGCGCCAGACCCTCCGCCATCGCTGCACCTCGAGGCAGCAGCCTGAAGGCGGCTGACCGTGGCCAACAGCACGCTCAGCTTCTCGCGAACCGCGGAAAGTTCCCCTGCGCCCGCACACAGCACGCATACACCCTATCCATCCTACTGCTAATATCTAACGACTCCGCGAATTTGTACTCTACGGCTGTCAATAAGCAATACTACTCCTCTCAAATACGGGAATACGCAAGGATTTTATGTAATTAAATATGCAAGCGCACAAACACTCGGAAAGAAATTAAGAATCAAACTACAAAACAAATATCAAAGCTAAACATGCGACTCGCTACTGCACTGCTGCAGCGCTAATGCTTCACCAGCAGCTGCTCAAGGCTCACTGACCTATGTCAAAAGCGCACTGGCTGTCCAAAACAAACAACTGCGCGAATTTATACTCTACGGCTATGAATAAAGGCAACGGCTTTGCCGCAGTGGATACGCCGGTTCCCGTGAGATCACCGAAGTTAAGCGCTGTCGGGCGTGGCCGGCAGTTGGATGGGTGACCATCCTGCCGCCATGCGCTGTTGCCATTTTTCGGGGTGCACTCAACCTCGTGATGCTAAATGAGAAGCTACTCGACCGAATAGTAGCGGCTCCGGTCAAAGAAAACCATCATAACGACTGGGAGAGCGGTGTGCTGACCGCATCGTCAACCGAAGATGACACGGCGGTCGGATGGTCCCGATGAGCCACTTGCTGCCTGAAGACGGAGTGCTTGCTTTGCTATCAATAAGCAATATTACTCCTCACAAATACGAGAATACGCAAGGATTTTATGTATTTAAATATGCAAGTGCACAAACATTCGGAAAGAAATTAAGAATCAAATTACAAAACAAATATGAAAGCTAAATATGCGCTACTGCACTGCTGCTGCACTGATACTTCACCAGCGGCTGCTCAAGGCTCACATATGCCCTATTCCGAATGATTTTCGAGACAAAACACAATTAATGTACATCGTTATTTATTTGCTGTATCCTTCAATAAATTTCCAGCTTCACACATGTACGCTTGTACAACAGTTAGTTAAAATAACAATATTCGTTTAGCAAAGTATCAGTTTAAAAATATGTTTTTTAGCACATTCATCTCCAAGTACTATCGTACACGTCACATCGCAGCTGATGTACGGTGCACAATCAGTGTTCGAGTATTCCAGCGCCAACTTCAATGCATTTGTTCACTCTTGGAGAACATGTTGTGTTGCCTGTCTGACTACCTCAGCACGTTCCCTAATGAGGGCAGCAGTGTCCATTATGCGCCCACGCAATTTATCTCACGTATTCATCTTTTGCTTGTACATCTCAGACTTCATTCAACCTCAAAATCAAAATGGCGTAAGGTCTGGCTATCTTAGTGGCCAGTTAATTGCACTACCACGACCAAACCAGCGACTAGGGAAGTGCGGCTGAGAAGTTTTCTCATACGTCTGGTAAAATGTAGAGGGTCTCCATAATGCTGGAAGTACATTGCAGTCCGTGAGGGCAAGAGAACGATCTCAAGCTTTGAACATGAAAATCATTCTGTCTTGTTATTCGCTCTTCTAAAATGCGTGAACCTATCAGCATGTTACAGATCGTGTCACACCAAACAGTGATTGTAAAAAGAATTTGTAAATTCTTTTCCACTGTAGCGTGCAGATTCTCCAGCGGACACCGATAATTATTGAGTGTGTCGTTGATTACGTTCCATATAAACGCGTCTACACGAGTAAAAAGTATTAATGGAAGCAAATGACGATTGTCATGTAACCAGTGACAAAATTTAATTACGATGCTATTGTCGCTATTATGAAGATTGTGAAAACGTAGTATGTAGAATGGGTAAAAGTAACCAGCGAGGGAGAGGACAGAGGCACTTGCGACAGCGGCGCTTCCCAGGGGAGTGAAATGCCAGAAGGAGACCTGGCTGCTCTTTGCTCAGCGGTTGTGCGTGGGTCTCAACCCATGCCCCTCAGGCAGGCGACAGACGGCGGCTGACGGTTTGACGCCGAGTTCCTCCCTGGGTCTCATCATTTGCGGCAACAGACAGGAACAGCAAGCCAGCAGGGCTAGGACGCCAAGTCTCACAAAGGACCCAGTGTGGCGGCAGACACAGCCTGGTCTCGAACCATAGGCTGCTGCTGGCGCTGCCCAGTCGTCTGATTGGCCAGTGGTGCTCCAGCACTGTAGTGCGGCTACTCAGCAATTACCAAGTCCCTGACTCGAATAACGTCCTATCCTCATTTATACTCCATTACTGCCCATTTGTTCCTCTAAAACCTGGTGCCAAGTCACACTGCCCATAAGAGAGAGACTGCTTCAGTGCAGTGGCAACGACCCAATTGCTACTTCATTATGAATTACCTCGAAGAAAACTGTCTATTGACACACAGTCAACATGGGTTTAGAAAAGATCGCTCCTGTGAAACACAACTAGCTCTTTATTCAAATGAAGTGCATAGTGCTATTGACAAGGGATTTCAGATCGATTACATATTTCTGGTTTTCCGGAAAGTTTTAGACACTGTACCGCACAAGCGGTTTGTAGTAAAATTGCATGCTTATGGAATATCGTCTCAGATATGTGACTGGATTTGTGATTTCCTGTCAGAGAGGTCACAGTTCGTTGTAATTTACGGAAAGTCATCGAGTAAAACAGATCTGATTTCTCGTGTTCCCCGAAGTAGTGTTATAGGCCCTTTGCTGTTCCTTATCTATATAAACGATTTGGCAGACAAGCTGAGCAGCCAGCTTACGTTGTTTGCAGATGACACTGTCGTTTATGGACTAATAAAGTCATCAGAAGATCAAAACAAATTGCAAAACGATTTAGAAAAAATATCTGAATGGTGCGAAAATTGGCAGTTAACCCTAACTAACGAAAAGTGTGAGGTCATCCACATGAGTGCTAAAAGGAATTCGTTAAACTTTGGTTTACAATAAATCTGTCTAATCTAAAAGCCGTAAATTCAACTAAAAGCCTAGGTATTACAATTACGAACTACTGAAACTGGAAGGAACACATAGAAAATGTTGTGGGGAAGGGTACCCAAAGACGGCGTTTTATTGGCAGGACACTTAGAAAATGTGGCAGAACTACTACGAATGTCCGTCGTCTTTTAGAACACTGCTGCGCGGTGTGGGATCCTTGCCAGAAAGGACTGACGGAGTACATCGAAAAGATAAAAAAAAGGCAATACGTTTTGTATTATCGCAAAATATGGGACATGTTCCACTTACACGAGGATCTCCTCAGCACGGATCTATCAAACGAAAAAATTATCTAATCTAATGAAAAGAGTGTCACAGTAATGATACAGAATTTTGGCTAGACAAAATTAAAAGAAAGGCGTTTTTCGTAGCGACGGAATCTTCTCACGAAATTACAATCACCAACTTTTTCCTCGAATGTGAAAATATTTTGTTGACACCGACCTACATAGGGAGAAACGAACACCCCGATAAAATAAGGGAAATCAGAGCTCGTACGGTAAAATATAGGTGTTTGTTCGTACCGCACGCTATACGAGATTGGAACAATAGAGAATTGTGATGGTGGTTAGATTAGCCCTCTGCCAGGCACTAAAATGTGATTTGCAGAGTATCCTCATAGATGTAGATGTAGATTCATTGCTGCGTGGGGCAATTTACCATTGCGCTAAGCTGTACTTGCTTCACAACTCACTTACGCATCTATTATTCTGCCTTATTTGTCGACGTAGCATGGCTGATGGCCAGCGCTGTCACTATATTACTCCGTGGAGGCCTCCATGCTACTTTCAGCGCTTACAATAAAGATTTATTACTTTTACCAGATTTCTGGGTAGTGTCACAACGCAGCATAGTAGGAGTAATACCACCTACATTATGTATATATGGGTTTCTCACTCAGAATGTTGTTTGCTTGTGAGATGATCGTGTTACGCCTCACATACGAACCGAAACGTCTACCAGCACATGTCAGAATTTGAGAGTGGCAGCATCGTGAACAATCGAAACAGTGGTTTATCGTTCCGCGATATCACTATTTGCCTTGGTTGTCATCCCACGATTGTCACGTGATACGGAATTAATGCATTCAGTAGATTCCTATTCAGCGACATGAGCGATCGCAACAATCACATATGTCTGGAGCCCGTGGGACATGCATATTCATTCAGCTGTGCAGGATCACAAAGTAAAGTCACATGCCAAGAACCTGGAAATGGGTTTGCTTACTACACAACAAGTATCGACGCGGAGAGTGAGGTGACGTCAGTGCAGAAACCATTGCTGCTGCAACCCTTGACACTGCAGCAGAGGGAGGCAAGGTGACAACCCTGGACACAGGAGTGGCGCCATGACACGCTTTCTGCGTATACCATTATGGTTTTTCAGCTTTCCCATCGCTATCATACATGCTCCAATACCTGGTATCGTGCTATTCAGGGCCAATGCGTATAGGAAATGTCTACTTCTGGTTCTCATAGCCGGTAACTTGGACAGCAGCCATTACATTTCCGATTCCATAAGGCCAGTGATATTGCCAATTATTTGAGGTCACCAAAACGTTATGTTTCAGCAACACGATGCACTTGACACTTCGATTGGCATGTAACTGAAGCAGCATAGCGTGCTGCACCCATACCTCTCATACGAGCTCAGTTCAAATCAATGCTCAGCCAAACTGGAGCCATTGTTGCTGCCAGAACTGGCAATTCTGTGTACTGCTTGGGCCACTCTTATTAATGTGACCACCCGACAGAAGTCTGAAAGACCACCTTTTGCATTGTGAGATGTGCAGAAGTAGTCAGTAAGGTTCTAGGGGTTCAGAGAGGGATGTGGAGTCATGCCGACCCCACCACCATTGCCAGCTGATCTACGTTTCTCGGTTGAGGCTCCATGGTGGGATCGAGCTAGTCTCACAGATTCTCAACTAGGTTCAATTGAGGGAGGTTGACAGCCAGGGGAGAACAGTGTAGTCATCCTGGTGCTCCTCGAAACACGCAACACATACATTGCAACCTATGTGACATGATGCTTTGTCCTGCCGGTCGGTGGCATCATGTCAAGGAAAAACCAAATTCATGTAGGAGACAGATGGATATAAGTATTTTGTTGAAATATTGTGCCTCCAGTATGATGAGATTACCCAGGGAATGCCACTGAAAACATTGCCCAGATCATAACGCTCTCTCCTGGTTGCAGGGTGTTTCCTTTCAGACATTCCTATGGAACATAATACGTAATTAATCTGAAAAGGACAGCTGTCGAGACACTCAGTGGCCGTCAGTTGAAGTATTGGCGTGCAAATTACAGCCTTTGCCTCCGATGAATAGCAGTCAGCATGGGTGCATGAACCAAACACCTGCTCCAGGGCTCATACACAACGAAGTTCGCTGAACAGTAGTTGAGGAGACACTTTTGCTACCTTCTTGGGTCGTACTTTAACCACAGTTGCACATAAATACTCTACAAAAATAGCCGTTTCGGAAATACATCCTCCCTTCGCCCGAATGCCAATGATCATACCCTTTTTGGCATCATATAAATCACTCCATTTCCACATTGCGATAATAACGGCACTGTTTTCCGCATACCCCCCACACTGCTGGTGGTGTCGCATATCACCTCAAATCTCTGAGTGGTTATTCCATGTTGACGTCGAACATAGGCGGTGGCCACATTAATGTTACTGGACCGCGCAAAATTCGGAACCTCTATGCTTCCAAATCACTTACAATTTTATTCACGTATTCTTTCTACTACACTGTATAAGCACTACAAGTAAAATGTTATTATGTTCTATCCGTCCTGGGGAGCAGTTTCATGGCCAGCAATATATTTTCGATCGTTCTTACAATGTGCTACAAGGATGTCATTAACTATTACCACTGGCGGATTCTGATTTCTATTCCAAAATAATGTTTGCATATATCTCCACAGCTGTCAGGTGTTGCAAGTATGAAGTTAGTAATGTTTTCCCACTAATTAGCATTTCAGCACGTAACGTGTCATCTAGCACTGCAGCTGTTACCTAGCTAGTGGATCTGGAACGTTCTGGCTTTGCTCAGATGTTAATTATACAACGAAACTAATTTTCGTTGAGAGAAGAGCAGTAGAAAGAAAGGAGGAAAGTTCAATAGCCCATCATGCTGTTTTACACAGCGTGATCACCAAAGATATTAACTAAACAACGAAACTAGTCTTCGTACAACGAAGACGATGGAGACAAAACGGAATGTTGGGGTTCAAATCTTCAACGACGACGGTATGACTATGTACCGAATACTTCCTCTGTGGGAGAAGAATAAGGAAGAAATTCGTCTGCATCTCATTCAAAGAATCGTCCTGGAAATTGCTTCAATCGATTCAAGTTAACCATAGACAACCTTAATCTCTGTGACTCCATCATTGACTCGAAATCTATTTCCACTGGAAGCAAATCTACTATCTTAGCACAAATAAATTATTATTCATTTAATGCATCAGACTGAAGAGGTCTAATCTATTTTGGCGCTTTGCACACCTATTATCAACATTAATAATTGTACATCAGCCTACTGCAACGTTACCCCATTTTACCATACCCAGGGAAACAAGCAACGAAGTAATTCCACAGGCCAAGAACAAACGGTTTTCTTATATCTAGGAATTTAGAATTGATTTTAGCCAAAGTTGGGGAGTTAAATCAAAAAGTGAAATCAGTCTTCCTCTAACCACTCTTATTTTTTGATCGTTGTTGTTTAACATGCACTTCAAGATGAAATGTGCATTTGTAACTCTGTTTTGTGCACTTCTAAATCACTTGTTCGAGGATTGGTTCCTGTGGGTTTGCCCTATTGCCGGTCTGCTTTCCAATTAGTTCCAGGAATATCCACCAGATGGAGTTGGAGGTTACTGTTTGAGCTCTGGCCATACAGGGCTGGGCTAGAATGACGTCACATGATAAATCAGTCAGGAAACATCTATGCTGACGTTTTTGCACTAGTGTAGTTCAACAGAAATAATATAAGTAAATCACGTAGATGGTTTTTGCTACTTCTTCAGAGATTAAACGCTGAAAGGAAACCAAAATTAGAATAAATCTGTAAAACCTGTACAGAACATTTACGATTGTGGACTACTGGGAAACGAAAACGTCTGAAAGAAAAGCCATTCCGATACCTGTCGTTTGTGAGGACTGGTGTTGCCCCTCTGATACTAATGACGATGACAGTGATTATGCGGGTACGGCATTAATTCCTCAGCGTTTAAACTGGGATGAGTTAATAACTCACCACAGATCTCAAGCCGTCAATAGAAGCTTCTGAGTTACTGGCTTCCAACAAAAATGTACTGGATCCAGAAACCATAGTTAACTTTTACCATACAACGTAAAAAGTATGCTACCCTTCTTGCTCTTGAAATGGTACATCTGAGGCATACTATCCCTGATGAGCCATTCCAATTGAAATAAATCTCTACTGTAACTACGTAATGGTTTTAGTTCAAAAGAACGCCATGAGAAAATGACTCTTTCAAGATGTGATCAAACAATTTATAGAATAAAGGTAAATACTAACCTTGCTTCAATGAGAAGCGGCAGCATTCGCCTAATTTGGGTATGAATAGGTTCTCAGATTGTTAACTAGCTTGTGAAGATACTATTTCTTGATATTTCTACTTGATTTATTTCACAATTAGTTCGTCACCCATAGTAAAACATAATACACAGTTTTTCCTTAGTGTCAACTTTTTTACCAATCAACAAGGCAAAAAAACGTAGTCTCATCACCAAAACCTCTTTTTAGACAGAAGGAGCTCATTTTCACATGATTGCTGATAACAAAAACGTTACACACGATGTGTCACATACAAAATCTTAAAAGTCAACTCAGTTAACGACTATGCCCAATCTGATTTGGGATGCATACAGTTCTATGTAACACAAAATTTTTGTCCAAAATGTTCTAGAATTTCCTTTGTCAAAATAATTATTATAACGACATCTGTTTTTAGAAACAGTGGCGATTTATGCAAAATTTATACCTTGTTATGGTCACAAAAATGCGATTTGCAAAAGAAGTTTTTCTATATTCCTGCAATAAAGTTTAGAAATATAAAAATCCAACACGTCCCAAGATTTGTTTACATCTTGCAGCATTAAATTATTATGCCAAGCAGAAATTTTCTGGTGAAGTTAACTGCGGTTTTTGAATACACTGAAGACTATTGTCTGATAAACAATCAATTACGTTTTCCTACAGCTCATATGACAATTGCAATTTTGGTGAGTAACTGTCATATACGGGAAAAACTGTATATATGAAATGAAATCCAATAAAAACGTTTAAGGTTAACAATGATTTTTAAATATAGTCTTCTGTAAAGTGAAATCTGTAGGATGACCAGTTTTCATAATTTTATGTCTTCGTGGTTTAACTCGCACTAAAATGGTAAATTTGAAAAAGAATACTATTTCGTAAATACTTCAAAGTATCGTGTACTTATATAAGAGTCGTAAATCTCATACTTTACGATCTAAATCGGAAGAAATGTTAAACAAGTGGATGTGGAATCGTATCTTTCGGTTGTGCCCAGGCTGGTGTCGTAACGACCTGTTGATCCAGGAAGCCCTTCATTTTTATTTTTTATACTCTCAAGAAGACAATCTCGTGTTCTGCACGAAATTAGTGAACACCTGAGGAAATGGGTCTTCCTGAATGTTTTCTAGTTGATTTTCTCGGTTCTGTGCACAGCTCAGGGCAAGTTTGAAATTTGTTGTAATACACAATGGTACCAAAATTAGTTCAATATCAGCTGCTCCCTCAAGGGAAATGAAAGAAGAACATAAAACCGTAGTTTTGCTCTTTGAGAAGATTAAGTCTCATAAACATCAATGGGCGGTTTGTCTAGACTTATGAACGGTAAACTTTCTCCTTGGTTTGCAAAGTGCTTCTTGTGACTCAGGAATAGCAGAGACAAAACAGATGACAGTGTTGGAAAAGAACGGCCAAAGAGAGAAAACATGTACGGAGGGAGGAAGAATGTCATTAACGACCCCTTCGTTGAACGAGAGGAAATCATTTGTCGTCTACTGTATATCAAGTTGGGCCTTTTGAAGCAGTTTGTAAAGGCTTTTGATAAGAACGGGTCACGCATTCCCATATACAGGGAAAAATGTCTCAGCTGAGAACGGAAAAATTCAAGCAGGAATATTTGACTACCCGCAAATAAGGCAACTCTGCATATTAAAACTGTCGAGGAACGCTACCAAGGAAGATCGGATATGCACGTGATGGCAGTTTACTGCTCGAATTTAAAAGTGGACTGCTCCATAATGCATTCAAGAATGTCATGGAAAAGAAGCTTCCTAAATGTTCAGGGACTGGAAGTTATCATCAATGACCTTTTTATTTAGTATAGAATAATAGTTTTATAATACAATAGTAAAATTATTGTTTCATTTTTTATCCATGGACTTATATTAAAACAGTATGACATATATTTCACTAAAATCTTGTATTTTAGAATTTTGAGCTCCTTGGCAAATATTAATGAGTTGTTTGAATTCAGAGCATGAAATGCTTAGCAAATCAGCTCAAAACACTCCGGTGTTACGGAAATAAATAGCACTTTACACGAATCTTAATGCTCATTGTTACACTAATAATAATCTACGTTTTTGCTCATGATTATTATCTTTCGCTATGTGCTCTGCGGTAATGAAGGTTAGAATGTAACGTACCTTGAATCAGAATTATTACAAAGGGGCACTGTCTTACTTGAAAGGGCAGTTTAGAAAATTGGTCATAACCTTGTTCAAGGAGCCGTAATATCATTTGCATGAAATGAGTTAGAGAAACGTGAGGAATTGTTAATCTTCCTAAACGAGAGTCCAGTGTTTCCATGGCTGCACCACATCGTACATAAAATACAATGTGGACTGCTGATGTGCTGCTATTATTTTTTATTATCTGTTGTTGGATTTACTGAAAGAACAAGTTTTGAAGTATTCGAACATGTTGGGTTGGCTACACCAGAAATAGCTACCTCACGTGAACTGGCCAATGCGAAGGCTGTCGTGATAAAATAAAACGTTATAAACTACACAAAGGGCATCCATCGCATTCACCAAATTTCATTAATAAAACCCAGCGGGGTGACGAAGTGGGATGACCCAGAAGTCACAGTTAGGAGATCAGTGGTTTGTATCTCTATCAGTCCATCCACATTTAGGTTTCCTGCAGTTTTCCAAGCATAAGCTAGGATAGGAGACTGCTGAGAAAGAAACCTAAATGTGAATGGCCTGACAGAGATTCGAACCACTGCCCTCCTGACTGTGAATCCTGTGTCTTCCCACTTCGCCACCTCGCTGGGTTTGTGCTTTTGTCTAAGGAAAGGAGTATACTCCTATATAGAAATATGGAAGCGATTGCGCATGCGCATGCCCGCGCGTCTGTGTGTGTGTGCGCGTGTGCGTGTGTATGTGTGTGTGTGTGTGTGTGTGTGTGACTGTGAGCTCGTGGTCATGTGCTCGGCGGAAGGCGGGCCGGGGCGACGGTAGCAGACACGCGAAGGCTTACCTCCAGGGTCGTTACGACGCTTTCTCGTGTGTCGGATAGCCAGATGACGGATTTACTACCGTTCCTGTTCTCTTGAACAATCTTATAGCACACAGCCATCTCTGCAGAAGCAGAGAAAGAAGGAGGAACTTCGTAACTTGGTCATTTCTAGCACTACTCTATATCTACATCTACAGGGCGTGGACACAAATATGGAACAACGTAAAGTACAACAGGAACCATGTCTCCTTGGAACACAGCATCTACATCTACATGATTACTCTGCTGTTCCCAAGAAAGTATCTGGCTGAAGGTTCAATGAACCACCTTCAAGCTGTCTCTCTACCGTTCCACTCACGAACGGTGCGCGGGAAAAGGAGCACTTAAATTTTTTCTGTGCGATCCATTATTTCTCTTATTTTATCGTGATGATCATTCCTCCCTATGTAGGTGGGTTCCAAGAGAATGTTTTCGCAATAGGAGTAGAAAACTGGTGATTGAAATATCATGAGAAGATCCCTTCGCGACGAAAAACGCTTTTGTCTTAATGATTGCCACACCAATTCACGTATCATGTCTGCGGCATTGTCTCCCCAACTTCGCGGTAATGCAAAACGAGCTGCCCTCCTTTGCACTTTTTCGGTGTCATCCGCCAGTTCCATCTGATGCGGATCCCACACCCCACAAATACACCCGAGAATAGGGCGTACAAGCGTGGTGTAAGCAGTCTCTTTAATAGACCTGTCGCACCCTCTAAGTGTTCTGCCATTGAATCTCAGTCTTTGGTTGGCTGTGTCCACAACATTATCTATGTGATCGTTGCAATTTAGGGTATTTGTAATTGCAATTCTTAATTATTTAGTTGAATTTACAGTCTTCAGATTTATGTGACTTACCTTGAATCGAAATTTAGCTGTTTTCTTTCAGTACTCATTTGAATAACTTCAACGTCAATTGCCACTTTTTACACCATACAGATACCTTATCTAAATTATTTTGCAGTTCGTTTTGGCCATATGATTACTTTACAAGACGGTAAATAACAGCATCATCTGCAAGCAATCTAAGACGGCTACTGAGATTGTCTCCTTCCTGCTGAACTTGTTTCTGGCTTTAGCCAGCTATTTGATATTCACTGCTGGCTATTGGGGCTTGGAGCTCTGGTTCCTTCCCAACACAGCTACAACAATTATCAAGTATGATACTGACCGTTTTTACTACTAACTGACTGTGTTTTACCTACCCCCTTTTAGACAGACGCCCTTTCTGTAGTTCCCTGAGGCCCACTAACATAAACAACCTCCCAGTTCCTTCCACACATTCCCCACTACCTGTGTAGCACCTTCCTGACCTATTAAGCTGAACCCGGAAACCCAGCGCCTGATGGCGCAAGTCAAGGAACCTGCAGCCTACACCGTCACAGAACCGCCTGAGCCTCTGATTCAGACCCTCCACTCGGCTCTGCACCAAACGACCACAGTCCGTTCTATCGACGATGCTGCAGGTCACTAATGGAGAACAAATATTGTACCATGAAATGGATCTAATCAGACAAAATTGACACACAATCCTTGGAAGTAATATGACCTTGTAGAGTTACCATGGGGTCCAAAGCATACCAGGGTATGGCTGACCAAATCTTCACCAAACCCTCGCAATGTTTCGCTCTTTGCAGCAAGCAGTCTTTAACATGGGCTTGAGACATGCACATGACAGACATTAACACGGGCAGCAGTTGGAAACAGTGTAAAACAAGACTCACTCAACCAATTGACTTTCTTCCATTGCTCCATATTTAAGGTTTTAGGCCTTCTGTACCACAATTTCCTGTTACATCCATTGCAGTCGCTAATGCTTGGTTTTGAAATTCCACGTCAGCCTGCAATTCTCTGCTTATGAAGACCGCTTCCTGTTGTTTTGGTGCTTACAGGTTCTCGAGTGCGACATTGAATTCTGCAGTGACTACTATATCTGTTGTCCTCTTATATTTCGTCACAGTCCTCTTCAATGATCATCTGCGGTGGTTACTGAACACACACTTTCGTTCGCATTGTGACTCAGAGGATGCGTTTCCGCTCTCATTGTATTCGGTACAAATCTTTGCTGCGGTGCCTCATGAATCACGAACCACTTCAGCTACTTGGTAACAGAAGCAAATACCATAAACACACCAAAAACTTGGCAATATATGAATTCACTTACCTCTGACATAACACACTTACAGCTACACAAAACACCTTTCTGACCACGACTGACACTTGCAACGAATTGAGGGCATCGAACAGGTGCCATTAGTGATCAAATACAACAGCAAATCCAGCAGGTTTGGCTAGCATCTGCATTTATGTTCAAGAATGCTTTGTATTTCTTGAAGTGCTTCCATGTTTTTGTCCAACACCTGTATATCTACAGCCATTGTCGAAACCCTGTATATCTACAAACCCTGTATATCTGCAAACCACTATGAAATGTATGGCAGAGCGTACTTCCAGCTGAACTAAATACCGTTTCTTCTCCTTCCATTCACGTACGGATTTCGTGAAAAATGACCGTTTATACACCTTTATACGCGCTGCAGTTAACCTAATCCTGTCCTCTCGATCCCTGTAGGGTCGTTGTAGTATATTCCACAATTCCTCTACTAAAACTGGTTCCTGACACTTTGTATGTAGGTGTCTGCCAGTCCAATTTCTCCAGAATTTCCGTGACACTATCCTGCAGATCAGACAAACTTGTGATCATAGCTGTGTCTCTTCTCTGTATACGTTCACTACTCTTGTTCGTCCTATTTGGAACGGATCACACACACTAGTGCAATATTCTAGGAAGTGTCGTATGAGTGTTTCGTAAGCAGTCTCCTTTGAAGACTGAGTACATCCTAGTATTCCACTTATGAAACGAATTCTGCGATCTGCTTTGCCTACGGATGAGCAAATGATATGGAATTATTGAGTTTACAGGGTATATATATATGACGACTACTTACATTAATGAACACATTATTTTTTGTCCTACTCACTCAACTACATTTAAAAATATTTTCTTTCTCAGGCTACCTGCTTTTAAAGAGAATTTCGCCCTTGAAGTAGAACTGGGTTGTCCAGGGAAAATGATTCTAATTTATATTTAAATCTTGCTACGCTACCTGTCAGACTTAGTACATTATTGTGCAAATAATCAAAAATTTTTTGCAGCGTGTTGAACTCATTTGTGAGTCACTGAAAGCTTTCATAATGGGTAATAAAGTTCACTTTTTCCTCTACCGTTGCAGGTGAGTAAATCCCTATACTTCTCAAATTGTGGTGGATTATTTATGACGAATTTGTGACATCACAGTTAAAATGCACAGCTCCTTTATGGAATTAACTGCTTCCAGTTGCTGACCTGCTATTTTGTAGCTAAATGATAAGGGATCTATCTTTCTATGTATTCGCAGCACATTACACTTGTCTAAACTGAGATTCAATTGTCATTCCCTGCACCATGCGTCAATCCGCTGCAGATCCTCCTGCATTTCAGTACAATTTTCCATTGTTACAACCTCTCGATACACCACAGCATCATCTGCAAAAATCCTCATTAAACTTCCGATGTCATCCACAAGGTCATTAATGTATATTGTGAATAGCAACGGTCCTATGACACTCCCCTGCGGCACACCTGAAATCACTCTTACTTCGGAAGACTTCTCTCCATTGAGAATGACATGCTGCGTTCTGTTATCTAGGAACTCTTCAATCCAATCACACAATTGGTCTGATAGTCCATATTCTCTTACTGTGTTCATTAAACACTGTGGGGAACTGTATCGAACGCCTTGCGGAAGTCTACCTGTGAACCAGTTTCTATGGCTCTCTGAGTCTCGAGGACGAATAGCGCGAGCTGGGTTTCACACGACCGTCTTTTTCGAAACCCATGCTGATTCCTACAGAGTTGATTTCTAGTCTCCAGAAAAGTCATTATACTCGAACATAATACGTGTACCAAAATTCTACAACTGATCGACGTTAGAGATATAGGTCTATAGTTCTGCACATCTGTTCGACGTCCCTTCTTGAAAACGGGGATGACCTGTGTCCTTTTCCAATCCTTTGGAACGCTACGCTCTTCTAGAGACCTACGGTACACCGCTGCAAGAATGAGGGCAAGTTCAAATGGCTCTGAGCACTATGCGACTTATCTTCTGAGGTCATCAGTCGCTCAGAACTTAGAACTAATTAAACCTAACTAACCTAAGGACATCACACACATCAATGCCCGAGGCAGGATTCGAACCTGCGACCGTAGCGGTCGCTCGGCTCCAGACTGTAGCGCCTAGAACCGCACGGCAACTCCGGCCGGCGGGGCAAGTTCCTTCGCGTACTCTGTGTAAAATCGGACTGATATCGCATCAGGTCCAGCGGCCATTTCTCGTTTGAGCGATTTTAATTATTTCTCTATCCCTCTGTCGTCTATTTCGATATCTACCATTTTGTCATCTGTGCGACAATCTAGAGATGGAACTACAGTGCAGTCTTCCTCTGTGAAACAGCTTTGGAAAACGACATTTAGTATTTCGGCCTTTAGTCTGTCATCCTCTGTTTCAGAACCATTTTGGTCACAGAGTGTCTGGACATTTTGTTTTGATCCACCTACCGCTTTGACATCAGACCAAAATTTCTTAGGATTTTCTGCCAAGTCAGTACATAGAACTTTACTTTCTAATTCATTGAACGCCTCTCGCATAGCCCTCCTCACACTACATTTCGCTTCGCGTAATTTTTGTTTGTCTGCAAGGCTTTGGCTATGTTTATGTTTGCTGTGAAGTTCCCTTTGCTTCTGCAGCAGTTTTCTAACTCGGTTGTTGTACCACGGTGGCTCTTTACCATCTCTTACGATCTTGCTTGGCACATACTCATCTAACGCATATTGTAACATGGTTTTGAACTTTGTCCACTGATTCTCAACGCTATCTGTACTTGAGACAAAACTTTTGTGTTGAGCCGTCAAGTACTCTGTAATCTGCATTTTGTCACTTTTGCTAAACAGAAAAATCGTCCTACCTTTTTTTAATATTTCTATTTACGGCTGAAATCATCGATGCGTTAACCGCTTTATGATCGCTGATTCCCTGTTCTGTGTTAACTGTTTCAAATAGTTCGCGTCTGTTTGTCGCCAGAAGATCTAATATGTTATTGCCACGAGTCGGTTCTCTGTTTAACTGCTCAAGGTAGTTTTCAGATAAAGCACTTAAAAAAATTTCACTGGATTCTTTGTCCCTGCCACCTGTTATGAACGTTTGAGTCTCCCAGTCTATATCCGGCAAATTAAAATCTCCACCCAGAACTATAACATGGTGGGGAAATCTACTCGAAATATTTTCCAAATTATCCTTCAGGTGCTAAGCCACAACAAATGCTGAGCTAGGGGGCCTATAGAGACATCCAATTAACATGTCTGAGCCTGCTTTAACCGCGACCTTCACCCAAATTATATCATATTTTGGATCTCCGTCAATTTCCTTTGATAGTATTGCACTTCTTATCGCTATAAACACGCCTCCCCCTTCACTGTCCAGCCTGTCTCTGCAGTATACATTCCAATCTGAGTTTAGGATTTCGTTACTGTTTACGTCTGGTTTCAGCCAACTTTCTGTCCCTAGTACTATATGGGCTTTGTGACCGTTTATTAATGAGAGCAGTTCTGGGACCTTTCTATAGACGCTCCTGCAATTTACTGTTAGCAGATTAATATTGTTATTCTCTGTTGCATTTTGCCTACTCCTACCTTGCCGCGTCTCAGGAGGCGTCTTGTCGGGCCTAGGGAGGGAATTGTCTAACCTAAAAAACCCCCATGTGCACTCCACACGTACTCCGCTACCCTTGTAGCCGCTTCCGGCGTGTAGTGCACGCCTGACCTATTCAGGGGGACCCTACATTTCTCCACCCGATAGCGGAGGTCGAGAAATTTGCACCCCAGATCTCCGCAGAAGCGTCTGAGCCTCTGGTTTAAGCCTTCCACTCGGCTCCAAACCAGAGGACCGCGATCGGTTCTGGGAACTATACTACAAATAGTTAGCTCTGATTCCACCCCGCGAGCGAGGCTTTCCGCCTTCACCAATTCCGCCAACCACCTGTACGAACTGAGGATGACCTCTGAACCCAGACGGCAGGAGTCATTGGTGCCGACATGAGCTACAATTTTCAGTCGGGTGCACCCAGTGCTCTCTATCGCCGCCGGCAGGGCCTCCTCCACATCTCGGAATAGACCCTCCGGCAAGCAGACAGAGTGAAACACCTTTCCGCTATTTCCCTAAGCGGCTCCATCACCCGCCTAACGTTGGAGCTCCCAATAACTAATAAACCCCTCCTTCCGTGTGCCTGCTCGGACCTTGCTGAAAGGAGCGGCCACATGTCCACTCACAGGTAGAGCGGGCGATGCCACACGGCCAGCCTCCACATTGACCCTCCGCCTCGTGTGCCGTGAACGCCGCTGAACCTGCCACTCCCCTTGGGGAGAGGGTGACCCAACCGCGCCCGGTACCCGCGAAGATGTCTCGACAGCAGGGACAGTGGGTGAAGCATGTAACACCTGGGGTGTACCATGCGACGCACCAGACTCCCCACTGCCGCTAACCTCCGAGGCAGCAGCTTGAAGACGGCTGACCGCGGCCATCAACACGTTCAGCTGTTCGCGAACAGTGGTCAGCTCATCCAGCGTCCGTACACAGCAGTCACACATCCTATCCATCCCAAGAAATCAATTTACTGTAGAGAGTTAATCAACTTTTAACTAGACTGCTGATTCACTAAAGGCGGCTGAATGTTACCTAAACTGTGGTTGCTAGCCACTTTATGTAGAAAACAATAAAAATAGCACTACCTGTCTCTGGACTGCTTTCAAAAACAGTTAATATTTTCTGCAGTGTCATTAATATCCAACATGAACAGCAAGGGCCCCAACACACCTTCCTATGGAACATGGTGTCCCAGGAAGAATGGTCAATATGAAGGGAAATCACAGGAACGATCGTTTGAAGCAAAAAAACTTCATACAGGCATATGCCGTAATCCGAATGACTTTCGAGCCGGAACACATTTAATGTACATCGTTATTTATTTTCTGTATTCTTCAATAAATTGCCAGCTTCACTCATTTACAACAGCTAGTAAATATAACATTATTAGTTTAACAAAGTATCAGCTCAAAAATATGTTTTATGACACATTAATCTCCAAGTATTATCGTACACGTCACATCACAGCTGATGTACGGTGTACAATCAGTGTTCGAGTATCCCAGCGCCAACTTCAATGCATTTGTTCACTTTTGGAGAACATGTTGTGTTAACTGTCACTGCCTCAGCATGTTCCCTAATGAGGGTAGCAGTGTCCATGATGCGACCATGCGGTTCATCTCTCGTATATATCTTTCGCTTGTACATCTGAGACTTCATCCTACTTTAAAGTCAAAAATCAAATGATGTAATACCTGGCGATCTTATGGGCCAGTTAACTGGAGTACTACGACCAAACCAGCGACTAGGGAAGAGCGGCGGAGAAATTTTCTGATACGTCTGGTAAAATGAAGAGGGTCTACATAATGCTGGATGTACATTGCAGTTCGTTAGGCCAAGAGAACGCGCTCAAGCATTCAACACGCAAATCATTCTGTCTTGTTATTCGCTTTTCTAAACTGATTGAACCTATCACCATTTTACCGATCGCGTCACACCAGACAGTGATCGTAAAAAGAACTTGTAAATTGGGTTCCACTGTAGCGTGCACTGGTGTCTAGTCGCACTGCCCATAACAGAGAGACCTGCTTCAGTGCAGTAGCAACGACCAAATTGCCACTTCATTATGAATTACCTCGACGAAAACTGTCTATTGACACACACTCAACATGGGTTTAGAAAACAGCGTTCCTGTGAAACACAACTGGCTCTTTATTCACATGAAGTGCTTAGTGCTATTGATAAGGGATTTCAGATCAATTCCATATTTCTGGTTTTCCGGAAAGCTTTAGACACTGTACCGCACAAGCGGCTTGTAGTGAAATTGCGTGTTTAAGGAATATTGTCTCAGTTATGTGACTGGATTTGTGATTTCCTGTCAGAGAGGTCACAGTTCGTAGTAATTTACGGAAAGTCATCGAGTAAAACAAATGTGATTTCGCGCGTTCCCCAACGTAGTGTTATAGGCCCTTTGATGTTCCTTATCTATATAAACGATTTGGAAGACAACCTGAGCAGCCGTCTTAACTTCTTTGCAGATGACACTGTCGTTAATCGAATAATAAAGGCATCAGAAGATCAAAAAAATTGGAAATCGATTTATAAAAAATATCTGAATGGTGCGAAAATTGGCAGTTGACCCTAAATAACGAAAAGTGTGAGGTCATCCACATGATTGCTAAAAGGAATTCGTTAAACTTCGGTTATACTATAAATCTGTCTAATCTAAAAGCCGTAAATTCAACTAAAAGCCTAGGTATTACAATTACGAACAACTTAAACTGGAAGGAACACATAGAAAATATTGTGGGGAAGGCTACCAAAAGACTGCGCCTTATTGGCAGGACACTCCGAAAACGTAACATAACTACTAAGGAGACTGCCTATACTACGCTTGTCCGTCGTCTCTTACAATACTGCTGCGCGGTGTGGGATCCTTACCAGATAGGACTGACGGAGTAAATCGAAAAAGTTCAAAGAAGGGCAACACGTTTTGATGGTGGTTCGTTTAGCCATCTGCCAGGTTCTTAAATGTGATTTGCAGAGTCTCCTTGTGGATGTAGATGTAGATTCTTTGCTGTGTGGGGCAAATTACCATTGCACTACGCAACACTTGCTTCACAACTCACTTACGCATATATTATTCTGCCTTATTTGTCGACGTAGCTTGGCTGATGGCCAGCGCTGTCACTATAATACTCCGTGGAGGCCTCCATCCTACTTTCAGCGCTTACAATAAAGATTTATTACTTTTAGCAGAATTCTGGGTAGTGTCACTACGCAGTGTAGTAGGAGTAATACCTCCTATATTTTGGATATATCGGTTTCTCATTCAGAATGTTGTGTGCTTGTGACATGATCGTGTTACGCCTCACGTACGAACAGAAACGTCTACCAGCCCATGTCAGAATTCGACAGTGGCAGCATCAAGAACATTCGAAACTGTGGTTTTTCGTTACCCGATATCACTACTTGCGTTGGTTGGCATCCCACGATTGTCACGCAGATATGGAATTAATGTGTTCAGTAGATTTTTATTCAGCGACATGAGGGATCGCAGCAATCACATGTGTCTGGAGCCCGTGGGACATGCATATTCATTCATCTGTGCAGGATCACAAAGTAAAGTTACATGCCAAGAACCAGGAAATGGGTTTGCTTACTACACGACAAGTATCCACGCGGAGTGAGAGGTTACGTCTCGAGCACTACGGACTATCAGTGCAGAAACCATTGCTGCTGCAACCCTTGACACATCAGCAGTGGTAGGTAAGGTGACAACCCTGAACACAGGAGTGGCGCCATGACACTCTTTCTGCGTATACCATCATGGTTTTTCAGCATTCCCATCGCTGTCATACATGCTCCAATACCTGGTATCATGCTATTCAGGGCCAATGCGTACAGGGAATGTCTACTTCTGGTTCTCATACCCGGTAACTTGGACAGCAGCCGTTACATTTCCGACTCCTTAAGGCCAGTGATATTGCCTTATATTTGAGGTCTCCAACAGCTGTCAGGTGTCAGGTGTCAGGTGTTGCAAGTATGAAGCAAGTAATGGTTTCCCATGAATTAGCATTTCAGCACATAACGTGTCATCTAACACTGCAGCTGTTTCCTAGCTAGTGGAAGTGGAGCGTTCTGGTTTTGCACAGATATTAATTATGCAACGAAACTAATTTTCGTTGAGAGACGAGCAGTAGAAAGAAAGAAGGAAAGTTCAATAGCCAATCATTCTGTTTTGCACAGCGTGGTCAACAAAGATATTAACTAAACAACGAAACTATCCTTGTACAACGAAGACGATGGAGACAAAACGGAACGTTGGGGCTCAAATCCTCAACGACGACAGTATGATTATGTACCGAATACTTCCTCAGTGGGAGAAGGATGGGGAAGAAATTCGTCTGCATCTCATTCAAAGAATCGACCTGGAAATTGCTTGCATCGTTTCAAGTGAACCATAGACAATCTTAACCTGAATGGACAGATGATTTACTCGAACTCTATTTCTATTGGAAGGAGATCTACTATCTTAGCAGAAATAAATTATTGTTCATTTAATGCATCAGACGAAGGGAGTCAAATCTATATTGGCGCTTTGCACACCTATTATCAACATTAATAACTGATGCGCCATTTTAAGATACTCAGGGAAACTAGCAATGAAGTAATTACACAGGCCAAGAACAAACTGGTCTTTTTTATATCTAAGATTTTAGAATTGATTTCAGCCACAGTTGGGGCATTGAATCAAAAAGTGAAATCAGGCATCCTCTATCCGCTCTTATTTTTTTTATTATAGTTGTTTAACATGCACTTCTACGTGAAATATGCATTTGTGACTCTGGTTTGTGCACTTCTAAATCACATGTACGAGGATTGGTTCCTGTAGGTTTGCCCTATTGCCGGTCTGCTTTCTAATTAGTTCCAGGAATATCCACCAGATGGAGTTGGAAGTTATTTTGTGAGCTCTGACCATACAGGTCTGAGCGAGATTGATGTCGCATGATAAGTTAGTTAGGAAACATCTATGCTGTAGTTTTTTGCACTAGTGTTGTTGAACAGAAATAATATAAGATGAACTTGAAGAAGTTACGTGAATCACCTTGATGTTTCTTGCTACATATGCAGAGAATAAACGCTCAAACGAGACCGATAACCTATTATTGACTTTGTAAAAACTTTTGCAATAAATCTGTAAAACTTGTACAGAACATTTACGATTGTGGACTACCGGGAAACGAAAACGTCTGACACAAAATCCACTCCAATACATGTTGTTTGTGAGGACTGTTGTTCTCCCACTGATACTAATAATGATGAGAGTGATTATGCGGGTATGGCATTAATTTCTCAGGGTTTAAATCGGGATTAATTAATAACTCACCGGAGCTCTCAAGGGAAACTAGCAATGACGTAATTACACAGGCCAAGAACAAACTGTTTTTTTATATCTAGGATTTTAGAATCGATTTTAGCCACAGTTGGGGCATTGAATCAAAAAGCGAAATTAGTCTTCCTCTGTCCACTCTTATTTTTTTGATCATTGTTGTTTAACATGCACTTCTACATGAAATGTGCACTTGTAACTCTGGTTTGTGCACTTCTAAATAACACGTACGAGGATTGGTTCCTGTAGGTTTACCCTACTGCCGGTCTGCTCTCTAATTAGTTCCAGGAATATCCACCAGATGGAGTTGGAGGTTATTGTGTGAGCTCTGGCCATACAGGGCTGACCGAGGATGATGTCACATGGCAGTTCACTTAGGAAACAAGTATGCTGTAAGTTGCACTTGTGTTGTTGAACAGAAATAATATAAGTTAAAGTAGAAGAAGTTGCGTAAATCACCTTGATGGTTTTTGCTACATATGCAGAGATGAAACGCCGAAAGGAAACCAAAAATTATAATTGACTTTGTAAAGACTTTTGCAGTAAATCTGTAAAACTTGTACAGAACATTTACAATTGTGGACTATAGGGAAACAAAAACGTCTGAAACAAAGGCCCCTAGGATGCCTGTTGGTTGGGACGACTGGTGTTGTCCCTCTGATACTAATGACAATGACAGTGATTATGAACTTACGGCATTAATTCCGTTGGGTTTAAATTGGGATGACATAATAACCCGATTTCAAACCGTCAAAAGGAGCTTCTGAATTAGTGGCTTCCAACAAAAATGTGCTGGATCAAGGAACCAAAGTTACCTTTTAGCATACAATAGAAAAAGTATGCTACCCTTCTTGCTCTTGAAATGGTTCATTAGATGCAAAATATCCATGATGATATTGAAATAATTGAAATAAATCTCTACTGTAACTACGTAATAGCTTTAGTACAACAGAACGTCAAGAGAAAATATCTCTTCCAAGATGTGATTAAACAATTTGTGGAATAAAGGTAAATACTCATCTTGTTTCAATGAGAAGTGGCAGCATTCGCATAATTTGGGCATGAATAGGTTCTCACATTTTTTACTAGCCTGTGATGATACTATTTCTTAATATTACTTCTTGATTTATTTCACAATTTGTTTCTCACCCATAGTAAACCATAATACACAGTTTTTTCTTAGTGTCAACTTTTTACCAATCAACATGACAAAAAAATGTAGTCTCATCACCAAAACCTCTTTTTACACAGAAGGAGCCAATTTTCACATGATTGCTGATAACAACAACATTATGTACGATGTGTCACACACAAAATCTTAAAAGTCAACTCAGCTACCAACTATGTCCAATCTGATTTGGGATGCATACAGTTCTATATAACACAAATTGTTGTCCAAAATGTTCTAGAATTTCTTTGTGAAAATAATTATTATAATGACATCTGTTTCTAGAAACAGTGGTGATTTATGCAAAAATTATACCTTTTTACGGTTACAAAAATGCGATTTGCAAAAGAAATTTTATGTATTCCTGAAGTAAAATTTAGAAATTTAAAAATACACCACATCCAATGATTTGTTTACATATTGCAGTGTTAAATTATTATGTCTAGCGGAAATGTTTCTGGTGAAGGTAACTGTGGTTTTTGAATACACTGAAGACTATGGTCTGATGAACAATCAATTACGATTTTCTACAGCTCATATAACATTTGGAATTTTGGTGAATACATGTGATATACGAAAGAAGCTGTATATATGAAATGAAATCTAATAAAAAGCTTTAAAGTTAACAATTATTTTTAAAAATAGACTTCTGTAAAGTGAAATCTGTAGGATGACCAGTTTTCATAATTTTATGTCTTCTTGGTTTAACTCGCACTAAAGAGGTAAATTTGGAAAAGAATACTATTACATAAATACTTCAAAATATCGCCTACCTATATAAGAGTCGTAAATCTCATACTATACGGTCTAAATCGGTATAAATGTTAAACAAATGGATGTGGAATCGTATCTTTCGGTTTTGCCCAGGCTGGTGTCGTAACGACCTGTTGATCCAGGAAGCCCTTCATTTTTATTTTTTATACTCTCAAGAACACAATGTCGTGCTCTGCACGAAATTAGCGAACACCTGAGGAAATGGGTCTTCCTGAATGTGTTCTAGATGATTTTCTTGTGTTTGTGCACAGCTCAAGGTAAGTTTGAAATTTGTACTAATACACAATGATAACAAATTCTGTTCAATGTCAGCTGCTCCCTCAAGGGAAGTTAAAGAAGAACATAAAATCAAAGTTTTGCTCTTTGAGAAGATTAAGTCTCATAAACTTCAATGGATGGTTTGTCTAGACTTATGAATGGTAAACTTTCTCCTTGGTTTGCAAAGTGCTTCTGGTGTCTTTGGAATAGCAGAGACAAAACACATTACTGTGTTAGAGAAAATAATGATCTAAGAGAGAAAACATGCACGGAGGGAGAAAGAATATCATTAACGACCCCTCAGTTGGACGAGAGAAAATCATCTTTCCTCCACTGCATATCAAGTTGGGCCTTTTGATGCGATTTGTAAAGGCTTTTGATAAGAACGGGTCACGTTTTGCATACATAGGGAAAAATATTTGAGGAGTTGAGTACGGATAAATTAAAGCGGGAATATTTGACATTCCACAAGTAAGGCAACTCAGCATATGAAAACTGCGGAGGTCCGCTACCTAGGAAGATCGGATATGCACGTGGTGCAGTTTACTGCTGGAATTTAAAAATGGACCGCTCCCTAATACACTCAAGAATGTCATAGAAAAGAAGCTTCCTAAATGTTGAGGGACTAGACGTTTTCATCAGTGACTTTTTTATTTAGTATAGAATAATATTTATATAATACAATAGTAAAACTATTGTTTCATATTTATCCATGGACTCATATTAAAACAGTATAACAAATAAATCACTAAAATCTTGTATTTTAGAATTTTGAGCTCCTTGGTAAATATTAATGAAATGTTTGAATTCAAGGGATCAAATTCTCAGAAAATCAGCTCAAAACCCTCCGGTGTTATGCAAATAAATAGCACTTTATACGAATATTAATGCTATCTTTTTCACTCAAGGTTAGTTAATGCAATTATTGTAAGCAACATAAAAGTTGGAGCATTTTAAACATTTCATAGGATTTTTAGCCAGCTCATTGTTACACTGATAATAATATATGTCTTTCCTCGCGAGTATTAACTTTTGCTCTGTGGTCTGTGGTAATGAAGGTTAGAATGTAACGAACATTGAATCAGAATTATTACAAAGGGTCACTGTCTTACTTGAAAGGGCAGGGTAGAAAGAAAATGGTACCGCCCTAGGTGGCCGAGCGGTTCCAGGCGCTACAGTCTGGAACCGCGCGACTGCTGCGGTCGCAGGTTCGGATCCTGCCTCGGTCATGGATGTGTGTGTTGTCCTTAGGTTAGTAAGGTTCAAGTAGTTCTGAGTTCTAGGGGACTGATGACCTCAGAAGTTAAGTCCCATAGTGCTCAGACCCATTTGAACCAAAGACATTGGTCATAACCTTGTTCGAGGAGCCATAACATCCTTTGCATGAAATGAGTTAGAGATACATCAGGAAATGTTAATCTTCCAGAACGAGAGTCCAGCGTTTCCGTGCCTGTGTCACGACGCACATAAAATACAATTTGGACTCCAGATGTGCTGCAGATATTGTTTATTATCTGTGGTTTGATTCTGCTGAAAGAACAAGTTTTGGGAAGCACTCGAACATGTTGGGTTGGCTACACCAAAATTGGCTACCTCACGTGAACCGGTCAATGCGAAGGCCCTCGTGATAAAATAAAACGTTATAAACTACACAGAGGACATCCACCGCATTCACCAAATTTCATCACTAAAACCCAGCGAGGTGACGAAGTGGGATGACCCACAAGTCACAGTTAAGAGACCAGTGGTTTGTATCTCAGTCAGTCCATCCACGTATAGGTTTCCTGCAGTCTTCCAAGCATAAGCATAGACTGGATAATGATGAGAAAGAAACCTAAATGTAAATGCAATTACTGAGATTCGAACCACTGCCCTCCTGACTGTGAGTCCTGGGTCTTCCCACTTCGCCACCTCGCTGGGTTTGTTCTTTTGTCTAAAGATAGGAGTATTATCGTACACAGAAATATGGAAGTGATTGCGTATGCGCATGCGCGCGTCACTGTGTGTGTGTGTGTGTGTGTGTGTGTGTGTGTGTATATGTATGTGTGTGTGTGTGTGTGTGTGTGTGTGTGTGTGTGTGTGTGTGCCTAACGCGGCAAAGGAAAAAACAGCTTCCAGGCATCACAGAACGGCGAAATACAGGTTCTGTGCCGTTTTCAAAGGAATCTTATACCATTGTCCCTGAAAAATATTGGGAACATCAGGTAGTGATGATGGAAGTGAGTAGTGATCACGTACACTTCATTCCCAATTTGGCGATGAAGGCTCAAAAATGCTGAGATCTGTCACTGTGGTGGCCAGGGGAGATGCGACAACTCAATCTCTTGGTCACAAACCAGTCCTGGACTATGTGAGCTGTGCGAACAGGAACCATGTCTTCTTGGAACACAGCATCTACATCTACATGATTACTCTGCTGTTCACAAAAAAGTGCCTGGCAGAGGGTTCAATGAACCACCTTCAAGCTGTCTCTTTACCGTTCTACTCTCGAACGGAGCGCGGGAAAACGAGCACTTAAATTTTTCTGTGCGATCCCTGATTTCTCTTAATTTATCGTGATGATCATTTTTCCCTATGTATGTGGGTGCCAAGAGCATGTTTTCACAATTGGAGGGGAAAACTGGTGATTGATACTTCTTGAGAAGATCCCATCGCAACGAAAAGTGTCTTTGTTTTAACAATTGCCACTCCAATTCACGTATCATGTCTGCGGCACTATCTCCCCAACTTCACGGTAATACAAAACGAGCTGCCCTCCTTTATACCTTTTCGATGTCATCCGCCAGTCCCATCTGATGCGGATACCACACCACACAGAAACATTCCAGAATAGGGCGTACAAGCGTGGTGTAAGCAGTCTGTTTAGAAGACCTGTCGCACCTTCTAAGTGTTCTGCCATTGAACCTCAGGCTTTGGTTGGCTCTACCCACAACATTATCTATGTGATCGTTCCAATTTCGGATATTTATAATTCAAATCCTTTACTATTTAGTTGAATTTACACCCTTCAAAATTGTGTGACTTAACGCGAATCGAAATTTAACGGATTTCATTTAGTACTCATGTGAATAACTTCACACTATACTTTACTCAGGGTCAATTGCCACTTTTCACGCCATACAGATACCTTATCTAAATTATTTTGTCGTTCGTTTTGGTCATCTGATGACTTTACAAGACGGTAAATTAGAGCATCATCTGCAAACAATCTAAGACGGCTACTGAGATTGTCTCCTACGTCGTTACCATAGATCAGGAACAATAGAAGGTTTGTAACACTTCCTTGGGGAACGCCGGATATTATTTCTGTTTTACTAGATGACTTTCCGTCTATTACTACGAACTGTGACCTTTCTGACAGGGAATCATGAATCCAGCCGCATAACTGAGGCGATATTCCATAGGCACACAGTTGGTTACAAGATGCTTGTGAGGAACAGTGTCAAAATCCTCATGGAAATCTAAAAATATGGAATCAGTTTGATATCCCCTGTCGATAACACTCATTACTTCATTATTATAAAGAGCTAGTTGGGTTTCAAAAAAATTGATATTTTCTGAGTTCTTGGTGACTACGTGTCAATAAATCGTTTTCCTTGAGGTACTTCATAAAGTCAGAATACGGTATATGTTCCAAAATCCTATTGCAAATCGATGGTAGTGATATGGGCCTGTAATTCAATGGATTACTCCTACATCCCGTTTTGGGTATTGGTGTCACTTGAGTAATTTTCCAGTCTTTAGGTACGGATCTTTCTGGGAACGACGGGTTGTTTCTAATTGCTAAATATTGAGCTATTGTATCAGCATACTCTGAGAGAAACCAGACTGGTATACAATCCGGACCGGAAGCCTTGGTTTAATTAAGTGATTCTAGCTACTTTGCGACAGCAGGGATATCTATTTCTATATTTCTCATCTTGGCAGTTGTTCTTGATAGGAATTCAGGAATATTAACTTCGTCTTCTTTGTTGAAGGAGTTTCTGAAAATTATGTTTAATATCTGTTCTTTAGTGGCAGTGTGATTAGTGACTTCAGCATTGTTATCGCGCTGTGATGGTAGGGGAACTAGGGGCAGAATGGGATAGCGGGGCACAATGGGAAATTGCTCTTTTCTAGACTACACAGTGTTGCAACCTGCTGTATGGCCATGTAACTATTTCTCCGAATGTAAGGGAAGTGAGGCAGCCATCCTGATTTAGTTTGAAGTGCGAGATCTAAGTGAATTGTTGTCCGTCACGTTACCGCTTGCGTTGTTCTAACGTTTGGTGAGTTTCAACGCCAGGTAAGTTGTTAATTACATACCCTAAAATGACACATTCCCTTAAATTGCATGGTATTTGTTATACTTTAGTTATTTAATGCATTTAAATCCGTTAGTTATCACACTCCATAAAAGTTCTTAACCTTAAAAGTGCTCTTGCGGCGGAACGGGACAGGGCAGAATGGGATAGTGTCCCGTTCTGCTACGTCATATTTTGATGCAAGTAGAAAGCAAACCCATTGTGGATGTTCATGGATGCCAGACTCTCCCAACCAGCTACGTTCGCCGAACAACTCAGCTTTCCATATATCGCCCGAGGCTGTCATTCCAATCCCACTAATCTGTCAATATACTCAGCGGAGTACAAGACGAAAAGGAAAAACTATCGTATTAACAAATTCTCCTTATAAGAAGGAACTGCAGAATGCTGTCCAATGTAAACTAGGCCTACAGAAAGGAGGAGGGTGCGCAAATATAAACAATGTCAGGACAAAGACGTCAGGTGCAGTGCAACTTACAGCAAAAATTTCAGACTGTACACCCAAAATACTGAAACAGAGGACATCAAAGACGTTAAGAAAAATAAATGAAAGAAGTGATGGAGAAGAGGGGTCAGAGAGAGAGGATGCTGAGTGTCTCTACTGTGGGGACTTCTACACCGTTTCTAATGAGGGCTGGGTAGCATGCCAGAGTGGGCACACAATTCATGTGCTGGCATAGACAGTGAAGATGAAGAGGAAATACTGATTTGTGACTATTGTCGAAAGGGCTAGTAGCTGGTGGTTTGGTGGTCATTAAGCATTGTACATTTTTCAGAATGACATTAAAATATTTTCTTATTTTGAAGAATGACTCTTTAATTATTTAAATTACACATTCCTTAGTCTGAATTGCCTGTTATACAACATTTTGTCATAGTTTAATACGATATTCGTAATTCAAATTCAACGTGTATGCAATAATTTAACAAAAAGTACCCTTACCCATTCTGCCCGTGGGTGGAGCGGAACGCGCAATATGCAAGACTTTCTTCGAAAAATTGTAAAAAATGCAAAATGTATTGTTTTAAGTGATTTTAAAATAAGGTACATTAGGATACATTACAAGGTGTTTTTTTATCACTTTAAGAAGTTTTTCCTTGTGTTCCCTTATTTTATAGAAATTCTTAAACGTTAAGTATCCCGTTCCGCCCCGAGTTCCCCTATTAATTGCGTCTTGCCACTAGTGTACTTTATGTATCGCCAGAATCTCGTTGGGTTTTCTGCCAGATTTAGTGACAGAGTTTCGTTGTGGAAATTATTGAAAGCATCTCGCATTGAACCACGCGCTATATTTCGAACTTCTGCAAAACTTTTCCAGCCTTGGTTATTTTGCGTTCTTTTAAATTTGGCATGCATTTTTCGCTGTGTCTTCAACAGTGATCTGATCCGTTTTGTGTACCATGGGGGATCAGTACCATCATTTATTAATTTATGTGGTATGTATCTCCCAATTGCTGTCGATATTATCTTTTGGAAATCATTCCACAACTGGTAGACTGATGACCATAGATGTTAAGTCCCAAAGTGCTCAGAGCCATTTGAACCATTTGAATCATTCCACAACTTTTCTACACATACATGATCAGATCGGAAGGGGTGTAGACTGTCTTTTAAAAAGGCGGTAAGAGCATTTTTATGAGTTTTTTAAATAGATATACTCTGCATTTCTTTTTGATGATTGTAGGAGTTGTGGTATTCAGACAAACAACTACTGCCTTGTGGTCGGTAATCCTTGTATTCGTCACGATACTCACTATTTGTCCAGGATTATTTGTTGCTAAAAGGTCAAGTACGCTTTCGGGCCCGTTTACGCTTCGAGTTGGCTTATGTACTAACTGTTCAAAATAATTTTCTGAGAAAGCATTCAGTATAATTTCGGATGATGTTCTATGTCAGCTGCCTGCTGTAAACGTATAATTTTTCGAGCAAATCGAGTGTAGATCAAAGTCACCACCGACTATAATTTTATGAGTTGGGTGCCTATTTGAAATGAGAATCAAGTTTTCTTTGAACTGTTCAGCAACTACATCATCTGAGTCGGAGGGTCGGTAAAATGACCCAGTCAATAGTTTAGTCCGATTGTCAAGTATAACCTCTACCCATAATATTTCGCAGGAACTATCTATTTCAATTTCACTACAGTCAACTACTTCTGACAGCAGTAGCAATACTCCACCACCAATTGTATTTAATCTACCCTATCTGAAAACTGTTGGACCTTTAGAAAAAATTTATGCTGAACTTGTTTCCGGCTTTAGCCAGCTTTCTCTACCTGTAACTACTTGATCTTCAGTGCTTTCTATTAGGACTCGTAGCTCTGGTTCTTTTTCAACACTGCTACGCCAATTTAAAACTATAATACCGATCGTTTCTACAACTAACTTACTGTGTTTTACCTACCCCCTTTTTATTCCGCAGAAGTTAATTAGTTGTTGTGGGGCGGCATGGCCTCTCTGAAAGCCAAACTGCGTCCTGGGGAGTATCTGCTCTCCTGCTATGTGCTGCTGTATGGGGAGAAGCAGGAGACGTTCATATAGTTTGCTTAGTGACAGTAGCAAACTTATTGGCCTGTAATGTTGTGGAAAGATTGGATCTTGGCCTGGTTTCGCGATTCCAATCACTTCTGCATGTTTCCATTCGTTAGGGAACTTGCGTCATCTCATTGAAGATGTTCGCTATGTGCGTACTCGCTACTGGAGGAGTCGTTTCAACAGCTCGTTTGTGACTTTGTCGTGGCCAGGCGCCTTGCTAGTTGGTAGCGATTTTATGACTGCTACTACGTCTTCTGCGGTGAAGAGCGGTAGAGCGTCATTTTCATCGTCTTCATCGAGGAAGGCGGCCAACTGCCTCCTGCCGATGGTGTCGTGTTCCCTATCCTGTGACTCTGCCGGTTGGAATTGTTTTTCGATGTCCGCGAGCGTGTTAGCCTTGTCAGTAGCACTGAACGTGAGGCTTCGCTCACCGTGCAGAGGGGGCATTTTTTCGCGTCTTTTGGTAAACTGTTTGGTTGCCTGCCAAAGGCTGTTGTCTTCTACTTTAAGAGTGGAGAGACATGCGGACCATTCCTGGTTCCTGTGTTTTATGAGGGCTGCTTTCAGCTCTCTCTGGAGCCTGTTAAGCAGTCTTCTGGTGCCTGGGTTTCTTGTTAATTTCAATTCCTTCGTGATCGTATTTTTGTTCCTAAGCTGAGTAAGCAGGTGCGGTGGGAGCTGTTTAGAGGGGAGGTCGCTTTCTGGAGGCCTGGGGGTGGCTTCCTGAGCTGCATGTAGAATCGTTCCGATGAGGTGGTGGAGCGCCTGTTCTGTGGTTTCTGCTGTGGGAGGCGGGGTGTCAGCAATGTCCGTGGCCAAGTCATGACGGAATTGCTCCCAGTTGGTGTTTTTGTATGAGTACTGACGCTGCTGACGCAGGTCTCGGACGGTTTCGTGTTGGCGAAGAAAACCTTTCGCCAGCCGAGGCTTCCAGCGGCCCGGGAAGTGGAACCCACCCCGAACAGGTTTCAGGCGGTGGCTGATGAGCCAGAGACAACACAAAACAACACGATAGAAACACAAACACAGAAACAAGTCACCCACCAACTCCCTCCAATTGTAGCAGAGTTTTCTCAGAATTACGAGGAACTCTTCGAGTTGCTAAAAACAGAAATCGGGGGAGGCAGTTTCAAGGCGAAACCTGCCGGTGATGACAAAACAAAAATATCAGTACATGCACTAGATGACTACAATACAGTCAAAACACTTTTCACGAATAAAAACATACCTCACTACACGTGCCCCACAAAAAAACACGAAACAAGAATATCGTCATCAGAGACCTCCCAAGACGACTGTGCCCCCAGGCAATCAGAACAGACTTGACTGCCCAGGGGTACGTCGTCGAGGCCGTGCAGCAGATGGCCAAAGTGGAGAGCAAGTGGCCACTTTTCCAGGTCACACTGCCAGACATCCCACAGAACAAAAGGGAAATTAAGATGGTCCTGGCTGTGCCTGTCAACACCGAACCACTCCGCTGAAAAAACAAGACGGTGCAGTGCTTCAGATGTCAGGGCCTAAATCATATCGCCGCACACTGCACCATGGCGATAAGATGCAGAAAGTGCACTGAGGCCCATGACACGAGGTCATGCACACTAAAACCTTCGGAATCACAAATAAGGTGCGCGCTGTGTGGCAGAAACCACACAGCGGGTTACCAAGGTTGTGAGGTCCACAAAAGACACTCACAGCGGGCAAAGTACGCAAAGGACCCCTCCCACACACGAAAACAAGACACCACCACCCCATCCGGACACACACAGAAACAAACACACACAGACAGGGCTTGGGTAAAACCAAGACCAGACACTCCAAGGGCAACATACGCTGAAGTGGTTTCTCCCTCGAGAAACCATGAAAACGTAGCCCTATCACCACAACACCAAACACAGTCACAAGAACAACACTGGGAAACACACAACAAGAACGACCAGATCCACCAAGACAGAGGAAGCTCTAGGGAACTCCACACTCAGTTCACCCTCTCGGATCAGTTGTTAGGCATTATGGTGCAGACCATGAATCACAAATAAGGTGCGCGCTGTGTGGCAGAAACCACACAGCGGGTTACCAAGGTTGTGAGGTCCACAAAAGACACTCACAGCGGGCAAAGTACGCAAAGGACCCCTCCCACACACGAAAACAAGACACCACCACCCCATCCGGACACACACAGAAACAAACACACACAGACAGGGCTTGGGTAAAACCAAGACCAGACACACCAAGGGCAACATACGCTGAAGTGGTTTCTCCCTCGAGAAACCATGAAAACGTAGCCCTATCACCACAACACCAAACACAGTCACAAGAACAACACTGGGAAACACACAACAAGAACGACCAGATCCACCAAGACAGAGGAAGCTCTAGGGAACTCCACACTCAGTTCACCCTCTCGCATCAGTTGTTAGGCATTATGGTGCAGACCATGAACCTCGTCATGGAAATGATGAAGGAATTTAGGGAGGCCCAGAAGGAGAACACTCAGATCCTCGTTGCCCTTCAGGCAGCAGTCCAGCAGTCGCTCCCCTCTGCGACTTCCACAGTGGTTTCAAATCCCATCATGGATATACGACCATACATCCAAGGCCTGACAATGTGCATCTTTAACGCAGATGGCATTGTTAATCAAGAGGTCGAGTTCAGAGAGCTCATGAAGGAGTTCTCCATCGACACATGCATGATGGGAGAAACCCACCTAAAACCGGGAATAAAAGCGAGAGTCCCCAACTACGTTAGCTACCGCAAAGGCAGGCCAACCCAAGGCGGAGGGATGGCCATATACATAAAAAGAGGGATCCTCCACCACCAAGTATTCTTACCAGCTACCAATAAAATCGAAACCGTGGCTGTGGAAGTAACCACTGCCACCGGACCCCTAACAATTGTTGCAATCTACCGACCCCCACAAGACGAGATAGACGAGGGAGATATAGCTGCTTTAGGGCAAATTGAAGGCAAACTCATAATAGGAGGCGACTTCAAAGCCAAACACCTCGATTGGAACTCTAGAGTAACCTCCAGAGCAGGCGCCAAATTGCGACGACTAGTGCGCGACCACCACTTCGAAACATGGGGTCCGGTCGAGCCCACACATTTTCCAAAAAATGGAGGTAAGCCCGACGTGTTAGACATAGCCCTCACTAGGAGGATCGCGGGGTTTGTGGCCGCAAGGACAATCAACAGAATGTCCTTCGACCATAACCCAGTGATTCTAGAGGTCGATGTGGGAGAATGGGTAGCACTTCCACGTTACCAGACGTCTTACAAACGCACAGACTGGGAGAGATACTGAGAAACTGTCGCCCCTGATATCGCTCGCGCTCCGCCACCTACTGCCGGAACAGTAGAACGAGCGCTACAAGACCTAACAGGCAACATTCCACAGGCAGCGGAAGATGCCACTCCCCCACAAACGGATGGCCCGACCCCGCAAGTACAACTCCCAGAACACTTACTAGCCCAAATCCGTCACAAGAACAGAGTGGCGAAATAGTGGAAGATCACCAGAAATCACGCTACCAGGAGGCTGCTCAATCGTCTGCAGAGAGAGCTGCAGATAGCGCTCAATGAGCACAGAAACCAGCAATGGCAAAACCGCCTCACAGCTCTCAAAGTAGACGATCACACACTATGGCAAGCAGCCAAACAATTCACAAAAAAGACGCGCTAGGAAGCCGCCACTGCACGGCGAGTGGGGTCTAGCCTTCAGCCATGCTGAAATGGCCAATGCCGTCGCCGACTCCTTCGAGAAGCAGTTCCAGGCAGCAGCACCCCAGGATGAAGAACATGAAGAGGTAGTCCGTCGTCAACTGGCTGTCTTCCTCAATGCTGAGGAGGACCCAGAGGACATTGCAAAAGTAATTAGGTCCTTCCCCACAAAAAAGGCGCTGGGATGTGATAGTGTTACCAATTAGTTAGTTAAAAACCTCCCACCCTCGGCTATCGAACACCTCGCGAACTTCTTCAACGAGATGACTCGTTCCTGTGAGCTCCCAGCTTGCTGGAAACACGGGGAAGTGGTCGCGATACACAAACCAGGAAAAGACTATCTATTCCAGCAGCACTACAGGCCGATTACACTCTAGCCAACTCTCAGCAAGATCTATGAGCTCCTCCTGCTAAAAACCCATACAGGAACATATTACCAGAGAGCAACTTCTGCCGGATTTCCAATTCGGATTCCGGCAGAACCACTGTGCCCCACAACAGATCATGAGAGTGGCTGAAGCAGCCACAGAAGGCTTCAACCACAGAGGCTACTGCAGTATAGTGCTACTAGACGTAGCCAAAGCCTTCGACTCAGTATGCCATAGAGCACTACTCTACAAGTTGTACACTCAAGGGTTCCCCAGGAACAAAGTTAAGCAGATCAAAAGCTATCTCACGGATAGAACTTTCTCTTTCAAAGTAGAAACTTCCACCTCCACCAAAAGGCGTATTCGTGCTGGGGTGCCACAGGGATCGGTCCTGGGGCCCGTTTTGTACAATCTGTACACTGCGGACACACCAACGGCCCCCCTAGTACACACCGCACAGTACGCAGATGACACAGCCTTCTGGACTCGAAATGCGAACAAGGATCTGGTCATCCGTGGGCTACAAAGGGTTTTAGATGACACAGAAACTTGGGCCTGTCACTGGCGCAACTCCATCAACTCTGAAAAGACGCAGATTATGCTGATCACCCGGAGGCTCGAGGAAGGCGCGGACCTTCTCAACGCCCTCCCCTCCACCTTCACCTAAACGGAACCCAACTCCCCTGGCGCAGATCCGCCAAGTATCTTGGCGTAACCTTGGACTCTCGTCTTACGTGGAAACCCCACATAGACGAGGTCCACAGGAAGGTCTGTGCCAGAATGTCCATCCTACACACAATCCTCAACACTACCAGCTCCCTTCCCTGCTCTGTAGGAGTGAATGTTTATCAGGCCCTTGTACGGCCAGTAACGGAGTATGCATGCCCTGTCTGGGGATATGCGGCGTAGCAGCACCTGGACAAGCTCCAGAGGTTGCAGAACTGCGCCCTCAGGAGAGCATTGCATCTACCCCTGGGATTCCCCACAGACGATCTGCACACCGCAGCTGAAATCCCACTCCTGAAAGAGCGTTTCCAATATCTGGCAAGGGCCTTCCATGAAAGCTCTTCCAGATCAGGAAACATCCTCATCCACTCCCTACGTTGGTATGACTTGTCCCGTGACAAGCACAAACGCCCATTGACGATCTTCGACGACTAAGTCGAAGAGAAAATCCCTATATCCAATCCCTAATCCTCCTGCCTCCCCCTTAATATCATTCATCTCGCCAACCTCAGGCAAGTACCAGACACACACAGAACATTCATCACATTACACAGACACCCAAAAACTACAGAAATAATCACACACACAAGTAAACAAGTGGAGTAAAAGCCGAAAGGCTACAAACTCCACTAAACACGTCCCCAAAGAGGGAAAAGTATCAAATGAGAGTGAGTGGACCCGACACTTCGCCTGAAGATGGCAAGTAAGAAACTTGCTGAAACGTTGCTGGAGAACAACGCATTGAATCGGCTGACAACCCGAGAAGATTTTATCATCATAAGCATGACCATGTTCCTGATTAATTTTGACACGTAACAGTGCACTGAATCCTCACAACTGTCGTGTTCTTGGCGTAGAATTGTGACGTACAATGGACAATCGACCCCATTGCTGGATCAGATCGTAGTCCAAGATCAGTATAAAAATAACGCTTGGCAGCTAAAGTTGGTAGTAGAAACTCTTGGGTGACAACCATCATGTTTGGCCCAGACACTTTTACGGGTTTTGGTTTCCAAATTCAAGATCAAGTAAATCTAGTTTCAACCGTGATTCCAAGGAAGCTGATACATTCTGTGCGCAATATAAGCAACTGTTTGCATTAGATTTAGCAACAGAGTTTAAAGTCCATGAACCCTTAAAGTAATAAGCAGTACCTTAGATTTCTAAAGCACTTCCAGTGCCTGTTTTCCATGTACTACCAAGTTACAATGCGGAACTAGGTAGATTGCAAAGTACGAGAGTAATATCCCGAGTCTCGTATAGCCTGTGGGAAACGCCCATGATTATAATTACGAAGCCAAATGGATCACTTGGAATGTGTGTCGATTTTAGGTCTACGATTAACGCTCAAACTAATGTAAATCCGTACCCATTCATAGACAAGGGGAATTGTTGAAAAAGTTGGATTGGAGCCACTATTTTTTCAAGGCAGACCTCGTTCAGACAAAAATTTTAATAACTAATACGCCAGTCGCCTTGTATCGTCCTGACAGATAGCCGTTTGATGTTGCGAGCGTTCCCACAACTCATTCAAGGTATGAGGAAAAAACCTGCAGAATCTAAAATTTTGTTTTAGCGGCTTCAAGCCCATGGCCTCCATTGCCGCCTTCGTGAATGTAGTTTCTTTGAGCCAATTCTGAAATACCATGAACATATACACTCTCTAAGACAAAAGAAAAAAAAAACAATGCACCATGAAGAAATTATCCAAATGGGATGGAAATCGGTAGATGTGATGTAGTTGTACAGACAAACAATAATTTCAGAAAACTTGCATGATTTATTAAAGTGAAAGAGTTCCATAAATTGAGCAAGTCAACAATGCATTGCTCCACGTCTGGCCCTTATGCAAGCTGTTTTTCGATTTGGGATTGCTTGAAAGAGTTGTTGAATGTTCTCTTGAGAGATATCGTGCCAGATTCTGTCCTAATCAATTGCATAAAAAAGGAGTTAAATTCGAGTTATCGGAGGCGCGCCGGAAAGCTTTCTTGCAACTTAAAAAGTGACTTGTGTTGGCCCTTTGCTTAGCAAGGTTCAATCAGGGCAAGAACTTAATGCTAGCTACTGATGAGTGAGATTGTAGCACTGGTGCAGAGCTTTCCCACAAATACGCCGATGGCACAAAACAGCTACTTGCATTTTTTGTCTAAGACATTATATGTCCTGCAATGAAATTACTAGCAAATAGAAAAAGAGGCGTTGGCAGTCACATACGGCATCAAGAAGCTTCATCTATATCTCTCGCACTGAGTCTCACCTCTCACTGAACACAAGTCTCCTATTTCTATTCTGTATCCACTTAAAATTTCACGACAAGGTGGCGCAGTGGCTGCAAGATTGGGCGTTATTCCTTAGTAATTACAACTCCGAGATCCATTATCGGCTCACCACGAAAGACTCAAACGCGGACGCATATTTTCACTTGCCATACAACCCGGATGCAAAGTATGACAGGGACGAAGCACTACATTTTGCGTTAGATGCTGATGAGCGACACACCCTCGACAAATTCTCAATTATGGCACGCGAATACCAACAAATACAGGCTTTTGTCCTCTGCTCCACAAAGTGTTATCTGTCGCACAGCGGGCCTGACCAGAACGCCTACCTAAGGGCGCAGACTCACCATGGGGCACATATTTTTCGCTATGACACTGGCTTAGTATTATGTATGTGGGGTGATAATTCTGGCCATGCTCCAGCCCTGCATACTTAAGTTCCTCCACACTGCATGTTGAGCATGTGCAGAATGAAAGCAATAGCGCAGCAATCAAGTGTACTCGTCAAGTCCAGAACTACTAGGCCTCTGTCCACAGTCAGCCAGCCCTGGCCCAGTGATTCAGCCCTGGCCACGCCCTGACCATCCCTGACAAAGTGTACATATTGATCTTGCCAGACCATTCTGAGCACTGCTGTTGCTAATTTCTTACACCCTCTCTAAATTTTCATATGTGGCACAGATAACTACCACAATCATGTCAGCTACCATCTATGCCCTCTCCATCATATTTACGATAGGAAGAGCACATTCCACTGTGATTTCCGAGAACCCACTTTTCAGGATTTTTGTAAATGCAACGGTATTAGAAACTGACCAGGGCCCCTCACCATCCAGAATCCAATTCCAAAGCCGAGTATATAGCTAGGACCTTCAAAATACAAATGCGCCAGATAATGATGGCAGTCGACTCTGGGGAATCACTCACCAGCTTCCTCGCAACCTACTATTTCGTTGCTGTAAACGGATGTAGTCTGGCAAAACGTTTACATGAGTGCAGACTCTGCACTCTCTTCGACCTACAGTGCTCGACTCAGCCGTCATACTGCCCATACACACAGCCTTATCAACACCTGGGCTCCCACGTGTGGGCTCGTACTTTCGGTTGGAACACCGTGTTGATCCAAGGTGTCGTCGTTGGTTATAGGAGGTGGCAAATGTTTGAGCTTGCAGCCTTCCCGGAGCACATAGTGAGACATCACGATCAGCTCCGGTTGCAACGAGACATAGCACACCCCAGTTCCCCCACTCTGCCAACTGGGCACGGTTCATGCAACCAGGCTGGGAAAAGCCTGCCTTACAGGCTACCTGCCACGCTACGACCTCTGTCCCCGTGTTAGGCACCAGCAAGGATCGACAATAACCAGTGAGGGCAACTCCCTAAGATACTTCCAGCTCCTACCAACGCCTGAGACCCTCTCGCTAAGTAATTGCCAAAGGTTCACCATTCTCGGAATGAGGTGCCCATGAAGGCTGAGCTGTTTTGCCCACCTGGACTACAGCCGTCACCCACTCCCCTGCGGGTACGATTAAGCAGTGCCCCAGAAACAGAGGATCTGCCAGCAATTCCACTAACAGCGCCAATATCAAACCCTACCGTTCGCGACGAGGAAATACCGCGGTAGCCTTTTGCGAGTATTCTAACATCTTTCTCTCCTCTCCCTCAACGAAGTCGCCACATGCAGAGCCATTTCAGGCTCTGTGTGCCGACAAAAGGGGGAAGGGTTTAGTATTCGACGGTGATTCGGATTCCCTATCCAGTCCGAGGAGGTCAGAAATTCGGGCTTCATACCACGGCCGCCACCGTCGCTGCATAGATGTCACGGCGGCCCCTTCCAGTGACGCGACAGTTCCCGCAAATACAGCGGACGCATATTAGTCCGGTAGCCCTCGCTATTCTCTCTAGCCTTCGATACAACCATTCATAGCAGAGTGATTGATCTTTTCTGTGTTTACGTTTTTCGATTCGCGTCGCTTCGTCGACTGATTGCGTACGCTACTCTTTAGTCTTCATTTCTGGCTGGCTGTGCACATTTTGAATTCTGTTGTCATCGACCACAGGAATCGCCTGTTCGTTCGACCGGTCTCCGAGTCACCGCCATTGCGAATGATGATAAACTGTGTTTTAAGTGTGCTGAGTAGGATAGAAAACATAGAGTATTATTTATTTAGATAACCAGACTGAAATGTGCTCCCATCATCGCACAAAAAAGGCGAATATGTCCTGGGCACTGTTAGGGAACAAGCTTTTCGACTTATCTGCCAGCTTCAAAGACATTTAAATCAAAATAACTTGAAATATTGGCCGTTCTTTTACTTATTAGTATTATTACTCATGTCATGGTAGCGTAATGCGTCGTGTCAAGTAAAGTAACATGATGCCATGTTTTGTATCCCGCCTGGAAGGCGGCGCGTGGGTAGGAGCAGGAAACGGTAATACACGTCGGTACTGCAAGAAAGTAAAAGTGGTTTATAAATATATACCGGGCATACATAACTTTGTAATGATGAGCAAGCCTAAACCCGTCGTAAGCAGAGCAAAATATATGAAGTGAAGCTGAAGTGAAGTGTCCCGACCGTCTGCTCTTGATCAAATGGGCAGAATCTGGAGCGGAGCTCGTAGATCTGGACAGCATCGACTAGAGGGCGCTGTCGTCGGTGTCTGTCGTAGTGCCAACCTAATAACTTTAATACGCCGTGGATCGTTGCTATCGATACCACACCATGTCGCATAACATGACACATAACATCATGTCATTCAACATGGCATTTGTTACGTCGTGCAATATGACACAATGTTTCATTAAAGTTTAGGATGCATGTGTCCCCACTCTGAGATAATTCCTATTATAGATGTCCCCTACTCTCGGATACTTTCTATTGTAGATTCGTCCTATTCTCTAGAAGCATAGACATTTGTGTCTGTATATTCTTACACCCCTCACCATACATGTAACAGATGGAGAATTTGGGGGAGAAATGGTCCCCTCGGGAAAAAAACTTCAACCTGCCGACATGCACAAATAAAAGAATTGTTTTAGAGTCCCCACAGGAACAAATTCACCCCTAGAAATTTTATTCCATCCCTCCCCCATGAAAACATGTTTAGCTGTTGCATATATGCTCTTCAGCCATATTATATTATACAGTATATCGTTTACTATGGCTAGCGAATCTCCTGGATTTTGGGCACGGGATCAAGGACTTTAGCCTATAAATTGCAAGATAGAGATGTGCTACCACCTTGCAGCTAAGAGAGTTCACTGCGCTGGGAAGTAGGGTTAACTCGGAAAAAAGCGCGAATACGTCAAGATATTTTGATTTAAATGTCTTTGAAACTGTCACGTAATCTTTTACCTCCCTAACTCTGTCCAGGACATATTCGCCATTTTTGTGCTCTGACAGGAACATTTTTCGTTCTGTTTCTCAACTTTTACTCTAACATAATTTTGACATTAGACTGATGTAGAATTTTGTTGACTCAGGAGATGACTGATCCGGTATAGGTTTTCTTACTGTCTTTCGAACCATGTTGCTTATATCTTAAGAAGGGTAAAAGCTTTCATAAAACAACAGGAAAACCATTAGTTAAATGTATTTGTCTACCTTCATACAAAATGTGGACCAATTCCCATAAGTCTGAGACATAGAAGTTGCGCGTGTAAAAAAACTTACAAAAAACTTGTTTTTGTCACGTAAAAACAGAATGGAGTTAGATTTTTGAAAGTGAGCTTTAAATTCTGTTGTAATGATGCATTTTTTATTTATATGATTCACTTTAAACCGTTTCTGCGCATTCAGTTCACGCAAGAACAAGTTCCAAGTGTTGCGTTTAGCTCTACTTTAAACCATCGTATCTCGCCAACGGATAAAGATTATTGGGTAAAGAAAAAATCGTTTTGACTTTATCCACATATCTGCCTTCGTGCAGAGTTTTAACCCATTCGTACATGTTTAATGTATGTAAGTGGTGCGCTTGAAAAATCTTCGTGTATTTTGTACGTAAAATCCAAACGAAGCAAGATTTTTCAAACGATTAAAACTTACATTAAACGCCCGATACGCCGGTGGACCAAAATTGAACCATGAGTCTCGTTCCAGTCCGGAGTTATTTAAGAGTGTTTTTGCGCGTCAAATCCGAACGGTGCACATACAAATGGTGACCTTAGATGAGCGTTAAATTCATCCCAATTAATATCTTTTGCAAAAGGAATTAGGCGATTCGTACAATTTGCCTAGGCTCCAGTTCCGGTTCATCGTTCAAACCTTGCTTAATATACTGTAACATAGCTACAGTAAGACAGATTTTCGAATGGCTATCAAATGGCCGCTGGTCCAGGCTAAACCAAACACTTTTTTACCTCATGTTCTTAGTTCAAATAGGAACCGAGCACCAAGACTATTCCGACCCCCACCCCCAAACCGGGATTCTGCGCACCGTATTTTCACGATTACTGGACTTCTTCAATCTTACTATTTCTTTAGAATAGGTTAATGTTGCGACTGGCTGATGTATGAGTATTAATGAAGGCAAAGACCCACAAATGTGAATGACTAAAACTAGGAAATAACACAAAGTTGAGTCACGTAGCTATCATTGCAGGAAAGTTTAAAGTCTAGTATTCGGTGACATTTTCGTCCTTAGTACACCGTGTTTCTACACCGCTTGTGTGCCGAGCGCTGCGTGCACGACTCACCGTTAACTTGAACACTTTGTCCCCGTCGTGGAGTGTCTTGCTGTGAACAGTGGCACCGTCGGCAGACTGCTTCTCGAGCACCCAGCCGTTGGAATTTAGCACGATGAAGCCTTTTATTAAAGCGTCAAAAGCTTCAGTACAGTATTCCATTACTGCAGACGCAGAAAAGAAGACGCCTTAAAAGCAAGAAGCGAGACGCAGGTTTACCACGCGAATGCCTGTTAAACAGAACGTGCAGTAGTTTTAGTGCTCAGTCTAGCTGTATTGTGAATCACATTTCCTTGAATGTCCCTCCCTCTTGCGAAGACCAGCCTTGACTCATGGCTGGAGACGTTGTAGCTTGTCTTGAGCGCGAAGCCACCTGTGAGGCACTATTTCATCATCAAAGCGACTGTGGTCGTGTGCTGTATTATTATGCGAGGTTAACTTAAAAGGTTTGTATGAAACTTTTCTTTAGGTTAATAGATACTTCCAAGCAGACAGAACTAAGTTTGTCGTTCTTAATGGTGCGACACCAAAGGTAGTTAGTTTTCAGTATCTCGAGGTGGTATAATGGTGCCGAGAATACAGAATATCGCAAATTCCGGAACTCTGTAAGTAATATAATGAGAAACAGCGATTTTGCAAAAACCTTAACATTCACTGTGAAAATATGTGCATCTCGTGTTCTATAATGACAAAAGTGATCTAAATAAGCACAGCGAAAACAGACAAACACGTCGATGAGTTCGAGTGTTCAGCAACCACGTCTTGTCACAAATTCACCGTGCTCTAGAAGAAAATGTTCGTTGGTGTGTAAAACGAGCAACGGAGGGAATAGTGCGTTTTAAATACAAAGTAACACAAAAGTTGAGTGAATGCTGAACAAAAACAGAAAATATGGCTGTATACAAAGGAACGTTATGTTTATTTAGGCCAAAAACTCATGAAGAAGATCTCATCACAGTGTGAACAGATGAACTGATCTACTTGAAACGCAACAGTGTTGATTTTTAGAGCGTCGGCTTGGATTCATTAAAAGAATGACTTACGAGGAGAACACGACAAGCGCCATAGCCTGTTTTCCTAGAAACTTTGCTAAGTGGAGGAGGAGTCAAAACAAGCGAACACATGCCTCGGCTTGTCTGTAGATACTCGTCCGTTTATGAGAAAACGACAGTCAAAGTTTTCGACGTAATTTAGATGTCTTTTAGCCGCGTCAAGTTCAACAGTAGTGGTGGCACACACACTGGTGTCATGGCTTCAAGCTTTTCCACCCTGTATTCGAAAGCCGATTTTTTTTCATTTATCTACCCATGTCTGCAGAATATTACTACACGAGTGATTTTTCCTACGTATATTGAAATAGTATTGCCCTTATTCGTCCACAGACTATTTGTCCGTTCAACTAATTACACAAAATAAATGGATGAGAAAATTATTTGAAATTGTTTTCGGCGAAATTCCTTTAGTGTGTCTTGCCAGGAATATTGGTGATGTTGCGTACTTACACTTTTGGAAAAGTGATCTATCATGCATGGTTTGAAGCAAAATTGTTGCCAACACGCGAAATCTTTATCAATGTTAACGCCGTTTCTTTCTCGAATGAGACTCAAACCAGGAACTGTGACTGCGGCAAACCTTCTTCAGGCGATGCTCATGGTGTTCGTAATTTCTATGTTCCAAATGTTTCTACGATCGGTGTCATTCAAGGGAATGCATGAAATTTTCCTGAAGAATATTGTTGTTGTTGTGGTCTTCAGTCCTGAGACTGGTTTGATGCAGCTCTCCATGCTACTCTATCCTGTGCAAGCTTCTTCATCTCCCAGTACCTACTGCAACCTACATCCTTCTGAATCTGCTTAGTGTATTCATCTCTTGGTCTCCCCCTATGATTTTTACCCTCCACGCTGCCCTCCAATACTAAATTGGTGATCCCTTGATGCCTCAGAACATGTCCTACCAACCGATCCCTTCTTCTGGTCAAGTTGTGCCACAAACTTCTCTTCTCCCCAATCCTATTCAATACTTCCTCATTAGTTATGTGATCTACCCGTCTAATCTTCAGCATTCTTCTGTAGCACCACATTTCAAAAGCTTCTATTCTCTTCTTGTCCAAACTATTTACCGTCCATGTTTCACTTCCATACATGGCTACACTCCATACAAATACTTTCAGAAATAACTTCCTGACACTTAAATCTATACTCGATGTTAACAAATTTCTCTTCTTCAGAAACGCTTTCCTTGCCATTGCCAGTCTACATTTTATATCCTCTCTACTTCGACCATCATCAGTTATTTTGCTCCCCAAATATCAAAACTCCTTTACTACTTTAAGTGTCTCATTTCCTAATCTAATACCCTCAGCATCACCCGACATAATTAGACTACATTCCATTATCCTCGTTTTGCTTTTGTTGATGTTCATTTTATGTCCTCCCTTCAAGACACCATCCATTCCGTTCAACTGCTCTTCCAAGTCCTTTGCTGTCTCTGACAGAATTACAATGTCATCGGCGAACCTCAAAGTTTTTATTTCTTCTCCATGGATTTTAATACCTACTCCAAATTTTTCTTTTGTTTCCTTTACTGCTTGCTCAATATAGAGATTGAATAACATCGGGGAGAGGCTACAACCCTGTCTTACTCCCTTCCCAACGACTGCTTCCCTTTCATGTCCCTCAACTCTTATAACTGCCATCTGGTTTCTGTACAAGTTGTAAATAGCCTTTCGCTCCCTGTATTTTACCCCTGCCACCTTTAGAATTTGAAAGAGAGTATTCCAGTCAACCTGAAGAATAAGCGTAACAATAAAATATAAGAATGAATTTAAGAATTAATATAAAAATTAATATAAGAATGAATATAATAACTGATATGAGAATGAATTATAAGACTAGGAGAATTTAAAAAGATTTTAAACCCTAAAAAAACAATTCAAACATATATTATATAATAAATATATGACGCGTATTGTAAAACCCAGTTGAATTTTAGATTTAATATAACGCCCTTACGTTCCCTAACCGGATAAGAAACATTCTTGTAGCAATCTTCTGCGGACATGGGTAGATCAATGAAAAAACAAACAATAATCATGTTTGGAACACGCGGCTCAAAAGTGAGAAGCCACGACGCTAGTTGCTATGAAACCGTTTCGGTTTCAGTTGTAACGCACTAAACGGCACATAAACTGTGTCGAAAAATATGACCGTCGTTTCTGAAATACGGTCGAGTATCTACGGATCAGCCGTGACAAATGTTCGCTTATTTTGACCCCTCTTCCACTGAGTGAAGTTTCTATGAAATCAGGCTGAGGCGCCTGCCGTGTTCTCTATGTAAGGAATTCTTTTAACGAATCAAGATCGTCACTCTTAAAATCAGCATTATCTTTTTTTTTTTCAAGTAAATGAGTTCATCTATACTGTAGTGCCAAAAAACTGGTTTAGGCATGCGTGTTCAAATACGGAGATATGCAAACAGACAGAATACGGCGCTGCGGTCGGCAACGCCTATATAAGACAACAAGTATCTGGCGCAGTTGTTAGATCAGTTACCGCTGCTACAATGGCAGGTTATTAAGATTTAAGTGAGTATGAACGTGGTGTTACAGCCGGCGCACGAGCGATGGGACACAGCATCTCCGAGGTAGCGATGAAGTGGGGATTTCCCCGTGCTACCATTTCACCAGTATACTGTGAATATCAAGAATCCGGTAAAACATGAAATATACGACATCGTTGCGGACGGAGAAAGATCCTGCAAGAACGGGACCAGCAATGACTTAAGAGAATCGTTCAACGTGACAGAAGAACAAACCTTCCGCAAATTGCTGCAAATTTCAATGCTGGGCGATCAACAAGTGTCAGCCTGCGAACCATTCAACGAAACATCATCGATATGGGCTTACGGAGCCGAAGGCCGACTCGTGTACCCTTGACGATTGCACGATACAAAGGTTTACGCCTCGCCTGTGCCCGTGAACACCGACATTGGACTGTTGATGATTGTAAACATGTTGCCTGGTCAGACGAGTCTCGTTTCAAATTGTATCGAGCGGATGGACGTTTGTATGGAGACAACCTCATGAAACCATGGACCCGGCACGTTGGCAGGGAACTGTTCAAGCTGGTGGAGGCTTTGTGATGGTGTGGTTCATGTGCAGTTGGAGTGATATGGGACCCCTGATACGTCTAGATACGACTCTGGCAGGTAACACGTAAGTAAGCATCCTGCCTGACCACCAGCATCCATTCTTATCCACTGTGCATTCCGAAGGACTTGGGCAATTCCAGCAGGACTATGCGACACCCCACACATCTTGAATTGCTACAGAGTGGCTCCAGGAACACTCTTCTGAGTTTAAACACTTCCGCTGGCCATCAAACTCCCCAGACATGAACATCATTGAGCATATCCAGGATGCCTTGCAACGTGCTGTTGCACCCCTTTGTGCCCTTCGGATTTATGGACAGCCCTGCAGGATTCATGGTGTCAGTCCCCTCCAGCAGTACTGCAGACATTACTCGAGTCTATGCCACGTCGTGTTGTGGCACATCTGCATGCTCGCGGGGGCCCTACACGATATTAACCAAGTGTACTAGTTTCTTTGGCTTTTCAGTGTATTAACAATCTAATGAGATCGGTCTTATGAGTATTTACCTGAATGAGCATAACAGCCCTTGATGAAGGGTAACAAATCCGGCAGTGAACTGGAACAATCGTTAATGTGTACAGAGCAAGCTTCTAAGAAAATTCAAATGGCTCTGAGCACTATGGGACTTAACATCTGAGGTCATCAGTCCCCTAGAACTTCGAACTACTTAAACCTAACTAACCTAAGGACATCACACACATCCATGCTCGAGGCAGGATTCGAACCTGCGACCGTAGCAGTCGTGCGGTTCCGGACTGAAGCGCCTAGAACCGCTCGGCCACAGCGGCCGGCAAGCTTCTAAGAATCAAAACGGCGTTTTACGTAAATCTGAGAACACTATGCCAGTGAGAAATAAATTCGATGTCCTGGCCATGTATGAAGATCAAGAAATGGTCACTAACAACGACACCTTGAGAAACAAAGCCGTAATTAAAGAACAAAACAGGAATGCTGTAAATGAAGTGAACTGAATTTAGCCTGAGTTATCTAAACCAAACGTTTCTAGTAACGTAGGAACCGCACAAACAAAAGGCATAGCAGTGCTCAGTACAGAGAATACAGAGAAGGACGGAACAGTGATAACTGTGGGGCCAGTCATGGAAGTGGCACGAACGAAATCATAAGAAAAAATCTCTACCTTCATTAGGACTGGGACCGTGTCAGCGTTAGAAATAGCCAACCGTTAGTGATAGCACATTCAAATACAGAGAAACGAGTAGCAAATTACTGATAAAGCTCTACAAGACTGTGTAGAAAATCTAACACACAAATGGTTCAAATGGCTCTGAGCACTATGGGACTCAATTTCTGAGGTCATTAGTCCCCTAGAACTCAGAACTAGTTAAACCTAGTTAACCTAAGGACATCACACACATCCATGCCCGAGGCAGGATTCGAACCTGCGACCGTAGCGGTCTCGCGGTTACAGACTGCAGCGCCTAGAACCGCACGGCCACTTCGGCCGGCTCTAACACACACTAATGCAATAATCATAAACACTCCACCACGTTATGACTTACCGTCATAGTCGTGTGTCAACAATGAATCTGAGCATAAATATTTGTTTTGCAGGAATTTTAAGAATACTGGAATTATGTATATAAGTTACTTGAGACTCAGAATTCATGCGAATCATGGACTACACCATAAATAAAAAGGAAAACAGCTTTTGGCAGCGAAAATTCTGTTTTAGGACGCCTGGAAATTACAGGCACTCCTAAAACAACTTCTCAGTAGTTGCTAATTACAAACTGATTAACAAAGAAAAGTGCGACGAAAACATTTACGAAAGCCAATACACTGCGTACTGAAACCATCATTGCAAACTACAACAAGCAGCTAATGACAACCCTATCAAGAGGATACTTTCCTTCTGAGATAAACACCAAACGCAGGTCCACCCAAGCACGAATCCAGCAATAAAGTAAGGACAGCGAAAAAGACCTACCAACTAATCACTACGTGATCCATCCAGAATCACCATCGTCACCCACAGAATTGCAAACTAGGGTCAAAAAGACCTAAAACAAAATTAACAGCAGCACCAGCATCAGCAAAAACACGGAGAAAGTGACTGAGACCAAGAAGATAAGTAGCGAAATCATAATCAGTAACAACAGCAGCAGACCCTCAGAGATTGGTCTGAGATCAAAAGATGCACAATAGTGAGTCACGATTTTTTGTGATATTTGTATCATGAAACGTATATCGAAAAGATAGAGAGAGGAAGTGTTTACTGTAATCGCTAAAAATATTCTGTCTCTCCAGATCAAATTGTGTCTGCGAAGTTACCTAGACGCAGGTAACCAGCCTAGGTAAACTCAATCATCGAATTGTTTACCAGCCATCCGATAGCCCTGTGACAGTTGTAGAATCATTCAATGGTCAACTTTCAGCAGCGCGGAAGTAACCTGCTCATTCACTGTTAGTTGGAGTCGACTTTAACCTACCTAGGGTGGGTGTTTATCGAGTCGTTCCCGTTAGCTGGGAGAGGGAATCTAGTGAAGTATTTGATTTGCATACAACTAATTACATTTTCTTGATCATGTACCAGGCATCTACATATTGAGTAAAAAAATCTGAATTCAAACTATCCCAATAAAATTCTTAAAATTTTACATTTTTTCCTGTTGCTCGTTGCAAATGCAATGAATAGCGTAATACAAAAGTGCAGTAATAAGCAAATAGTCGTTTCAAGCGTATACCTCCGTTTATCATTCTTTATTTCAAAATGATCAGTACGATGACGAACATTTTTTGGAAAACATAATACTTACGTATTGTACTTGACCAAACAGCAAATGGAATGTTTTTATTAGTTGGAATCCACAATGAATCCAAATATTACATTTGTGTGATCATATGTATCGCTTTGTATGTAGAAAAACTGTATCCTCCAGTATATCAAAATACATAGATCGTCTTCTTTACTAAAGGAACCTTGCCCACCCCTGATACAGTTCACGCTTCTGTAGGTTGCTGCTTCCTGGCAAGACTTACAGAACTTTCTCTGCCACAGATGATGGAAATATCGTCCATCATAGCGAAAATAGTCTCTCTTAAAATCAGACTAGTCAGCTCTAACCACGACCCACTTAGGAAGCTTAGGAAAAACCGGCCAAACACCTTCAACTGAACAAAATCTCCTTCCTCCTGCAGGCCGAAAGTGGTCGAGATGACTGCAGTAGCAAACTGTGCGTTGGCAGCCAGGAAATCATATGTTCAGGAGCCCCTATTTTTCGGTGATGGATAAAGTTATTCTCCGAGGATAATCAAAATACTGATGCTGAAAAATTATGTAACATGCTTGAGCAAAAGATGGTTAATGTTTATAGAGGTCACATATAACTCCCGCAATTACTGTTCGACAATAAACACTTGGAGTTCATGTATTCATCACACATACATATACAGGGTGGTCCATTGATCGTGACCGGGCCAAATATCTCACGAAATAAGCGTCAAGCGAAAAAACTACAAAGAACGAAACTTGTTTAGCTTAAAGGGGGAAAACAGATGGCGCTAAGGTTGGCCCGCTAGATGGCGCTGCCATAGGTCAAACGGTTACCGACTGCGTTTTTTTTTTAAATAGGAACCTCCATTTTTATTACATATTCGCGTAGTACGTAAAGAAATATGAATGTTTTAGTTGGACCACTTTTTTCGCTTCGTGATAGATGGCGCTGTAATAGTCACAAACATATGGCTTACAATTTTAAACAAATAGTTGGTAACAGGTAGGTTTTTTAAATTAAAATACAGAACACAGGACGTTTGAACATTTAATTTCGGTTTTTCCAATGTGATACATGTACCTTTGTGAACCTATCATTTCTGAGAACGCATGCTGTTACAGCGTGATTACCTGTAAATACCACATTAATGCAATAAATGCTCAAAATGTTGTCCGTCAACCTCAATGCATTTGGCAATACGTGTAGCGACATTCCTCTCCACAACGAGTAGTTCGCCTTCCGTAATGGTCGCCCATGCATTGACAATGAGCTGATGCACGTTGTCAGATGATGTCGGTGGATCACGACAGCAAATATCCTTCAACTTTCTCCACAGAAAGAAATCCGGGGACGTCAGATCCGGTGAACGTGCGGGCTTCGACGCCCAATCCACCTGTCATGAAATACGCTATTCAATACCGCTTCAACCGCACGCGAGCTATGTGCCCGACATCCATCATGTTGGAAGTACATCGCCATTCTGTCATGCAGTGAAACATTTAGTAGTAACATCAGTAGAACATTACGTAGGAAATCAGCATACATTGCACCATTTAGATTGCCACCTAGAAAATGGGGGCCAATTATCCTTCCTCCCATAATGCCGCACCATACATTAACCTGCCAATGTCGCTGATGTTCCGCTTGTCGAGGCCATCGTGGATTTTCCGTTGCCCAATAGTGCATATTATGCCGGTTTACGTTACCGCTGTTGGTGAATGACGCTTCGTCACTAAATAGAACGAGTGCAAAAAATCTGTCATCGTCCCGTAATTTCTCTAGTGTCCAGTGGGAGAACTGTACACGACGTTCAAAGTCGCCGCCATGCAATTCCTGGTGCATAGAAACATGGTACGGGTGCAATCGATGTTGATGTAGCATTGTCAACACCGACGTTTTTGAGATTCCCGATTCTCGCGCAATTTGTCTGCTACTGATGTGCGGATTAGCCGCGACAGCAGCTAAGACACCTACTTGGGCATCATCATTTGTTGCAGGTCGTGGTTGACGTTTCACATGTGGCTGAACACTTCCCGTTTCCTTAAATAACGTAACTATCCGGCGAACGGTCCAGACACTTGGATGATGTCGTCCAGGATACCGAGCAACATACATAGCACACGCCCGTTGGGATTTTTGATCACAATAGCCATACATTAACACAATATCGACCTTTTCCGCAATTGGTAAACGATCCATTTTAACACGGGTAATGTATCACGAAGGAAATACCGTCCGCACTGGCGGAATGTTACGTGATACCACGTACTTATACTTTTGTGACTATTACAGCGCCATCTATCACAAAGCGAAAAAAGTGGTCCAACTAAAACCTTCATATTTCCTTACGTACTACACGAATATACAATAAAAAATGAGGGTTCCTATTTTAAAAAACGCAGTCGATATCCGTTTGACCTATGGCAGCGCCATCTAGCGGGCCAATCATAGCGCCATGTGGTTTCCCCCTTCAAGCTAGACAAGGTTTGTTCTTTGTAGTTTTTTCGTTTGTTGGTTATTTCGTGAGATATTTGGCCCGGTCACTATCAATAGACAATCCTGTATTCAATTACCATGTCATTATTAACAATTTATGAGAAACAATCAAAATGAAAAATGATGAGACACATGAAAAATTAGATTCAAAATGACTCATAAAAAGCGTCATCTCTAAAAGTAATGGAAAACCAGTTGCAAATCATTTCTACTGTACTGTTGCTTCGATGGCCAAAAACATTACTAACGAATTAATAAAAATGAGAAAACTCAAAAAATATCTGATATCTAAAGGTAAATGGAATTTAAAATCGTAGAACTGTTCAAGAGTCGAAAAACGCAATAATAAACAAAATTAAATTGACTTACTTATATATTATCTCTTGAAATATTTATCACACTACACACAAAGGCACAAATAAAGGCAAATATGAAAATATGTGGAGGGCATTCCACCATACATCAAAATCACTTAAAATCTGATTCAAACCAAGCTAAATAATTATCCCAGATGTAGAGCTAGACAAACAAGAAATCGCTAAAGCACAAAACTTTGAATCTTTTTGTGTGACCCAATTACTGAAACCAGTATGTGAAATTTAAATGAAATACCGTGTCTAATCAATACAAAACTAAGAACCAAACGTACACATTCGCCTAAGTACATACTCCACAAGCAACCGTGTGGTGAATGGCAGAGGGTAACTTGTTCCACTACTAGTCATTTCCTTTCCTGTTCCACTCGCAAATAGAGCGAGGGAGAAGCGACTGTCTATATACCTCCTACTCGCCTTAATTTCTCTTATCTTCGTTGTACTTTCGCGACATGTACATATGGTGACCAGTAGATTAGTTCTGCAGTCAACTTCAAAGGCCGGGTCTCAAAATTTTCTCGTTGATAATATTTTATGGGAGTGGAGCTGTAGAGCTTTCATGAATGTTGAGAACTGCGTTATGAATACACAGCTGTAACAGTATATTTTATTAGACATGAAAGATGTCTGTCTAGGATCGGACCATCATGGGGTTCACTGTACCAGAGAAGAACAAAACCACATTTACCAAATTGTGTAACATTAAAGTATGCAGCTGTTACGTGAAACGACATTAAGTACATCATATATTACATCATCTTACAAAACCATCTCAGTTTAGCGTTTGCGTAATTCTAATAATAGTTATCAGATATATATTGTTTCATCACTGATAGGAGCTGCATATAATATTGAGATGACAACGGTTATGGGAAAACGGTATGTACATATACGGTATGTACATATACAATGGTGATAGAATAGCGTACACAAGGGCAGTGCATTGGCCCAGATGTCATAAATTAACAGACTTTCAACGCGGAATGGTAAATGGAGCTAGACGCATGGGACACTCCATTTCGGAAACCGTTAAGGAATTCAATATGCCGAGATCCACAGTGTCAAGAGTGTGGCGAAAATACAAAATTTCAGGCGGGAAGTACGACGATCTTCTGCGTTATGACAGTGCAGCAAAATTTTGTGCAAGCTGGTGGTGGCCCCATATTGGTGTGGGCTGTGTTCTCATGGAATGGACTGGGTCCTCTGGTCCAACTGAACCGATCATTGCCTGATTATTGTTATATTCTGTTACTGGGAGACCATTTACAGCCTACATCCAGCCATCCTGATTCAGGTTTTCCGTGATTTCCATAAATCGCTTCAGGCAGATGTCGGGGTGGTTCCTTTGAAAGAGCATAGCCGACTTCCTTCCCTACCCTTCCCTAATCTGATGGGACCGATGACCTCACTGTTTGGTCCCCTCTCCCAAAACAACCAACCAACCATTTACAGCCATTCATGAACATCATGTTCCTAAACAGCGAGGGAATCTTTATTAACGACAATACGCCGTGCCACCAGGCCGCAGTTGATCGCGACTGGTTTGAAGAACGTTCTGGACAATTCGATCGAATGATTTGGCCACCCAGATCACCTGACATGAATCCCATCGAACATTTATGGGACATAAGTGAGAGGTCAGTTCGAGCAGAAAATTCAGCGCCGGCAACACTTTCGCAAATATGGATGGCTATAGTGGCAGCACGGCACAGTATTTCTGCAGAGGACTTCCAACGACTTAAAAGGAGCTCTGACACGATATTAGGAGGTATCCCATGATTTTTGTCACCTTAATGTATAATGATTGCAGGTTGTAGTGGAAAATAGCAATGACACGGAAGCAAGCGCCTCTTCGTGATCACATCTGTTGGACTCTAGACAACTGCAAAACCATGGCCTGGTTAGGTGAGTCCCGATTTCAGTTGGTAAGAGCTGATGGCAAGGTTCGGGAGTAGCGAAGACACCTCGAAGCCATAGACCCAAGCGGCCAACAAGCGCTGTGAAAGCTGGTGGTAGCTCCAAAAAGGTGTGGGGTGTGTTTACATGGAATGGACTGGTTTCTCAGGTTGAAATGAATCGCTCATTGACTGGAAAGGCTATGTTCGACTACTTGAAGACCATTTGCAACCATTCATGGAACTTCATGTTCCCTAACAATGAAGGAATTCTTATGATGACAGCGTGCTATGTCACCAGGCCACAGTTGTTCACGATTGGTCTGAAAAAACTTCTGGGCAATTTGTGCGAATGATTTGGTCACACAGATGACCCGACATGAATCCCATCGATCATTTGTGGGACATAATCAAGAGGTCAGTTCGTGCACAAAATCCTGCATCGGAAACACTTTCGCAATTATGGACGGATATAGAGACAGCGTGGCTCAATTTTTCTGCAGGGACTTCCAACGACTCCTTCAGTCCATGTGACGTCGAGTTGCTGCACTATGCCTGGAAAAAGGAGGTCCGACACGATATTAGGAGGTATCCCGTGACTTTTGTCAGCTCAGTGTACGTAACATTACGTTTATTTAACCTCATAGACATTTGTGTGTGGTATACTCATACACTGAAGAGAGTAGGTCGAAGAGTATTCAATTAAGCATTTAAGGTTCAAAATGGTTCAAATGGCTCTGAGCACTATGGGACTTAACATCTGTGGTCATCAGTCCCCTAGAACTTAGAACTACTTAAACCTAACTAACCTAACATGCCCGAGGCAGGATTCGAATCTGCGACCGTACCGGTCACGCGGTTCCAGACTGAAGCGCCTAGAACCGCACGGCCACACCGGCCGGGAAGCATTTAAGGCATTGCAAACATACACCAACTACTGATGAGCTAGTTTGTTAATACTACTTACATATTAACATTTCACATAACGACGAACACAAGATGCATCCATTATGCAACATTAATAATTCAATTAGATACAGGTCGCATTTTATGATTACTGTATAACATTAATGGAAACACAGACAGACACACTTCAGTCTAACCAACTCTGAAAGTTATTAGGTAGTGATCTTACAGATAACATAATCATGACATGCAGTGTCAATTAAAATCTAAATTATTTTTTTATTCCCACGTGGATGCGTATCAACATTTGGTACATAGTTCAATATTTATTATAAGTGATTATAATCATTAGTTTTGACAGTTCTGGTACCTTGTCTGTTTAACATAATACTTATTTATAATTGTATAGTATATTACAGAAAAGGACGTTTATGTGCTACCATACCATTTACTGTTCCTGATCTTTGTCATGAAAAGTTATGTAACTATGGATGATTCGTAAATAACACAGTCAGTGCGCCCGTTAGAGGTAACCAATAGTCATAGATATCTACATTACAAAAATTGTGAGAACACGTGGTGCCCTGACCAATTCTTTCTTTTATGCTCATAGTATCAACTATATCTATATTAACATGTCATTATTTATAAATCACAATGATATATAGTACAGAAACAACACGTAGACTATTAAGAAAATGGAAATGGAAATGAACGTATGGCATCGTTGGCCGGGAGGCCCCAATCGGGGAAGTTCGACCGCCAAGTGCAAGTCTTATTTCAGTCGACGCCACGTTGGGCGGCTTACACGCCGTTGATGAGGATGAAATGATGATGAGGACAACACAAGACCCAGTCCCCGGGCGGAGAAAATCTCCAACCCGGCCGGGAATCGAACCCGGGCCCGCTTGTATGGGATGCGAGCACGTTACCACCCAGGTAAGCAGGCGGACATTATGTTAATGTCACAAAGACAGCTGTCATACATTGGCAGTCTGGAGGTTTAGTAAAAAATGTGATGATCTGTAAACCTCTGTATGCATTTGGTACAGCTGTGTATTGCATAATGTAGTTCTTAATATTTATCAGTAGTGTTTCCCGAAAATAACGTCATCTTCCCTCCTAGGATTCCCATTTGAGTTCACTAAGCATCTGCGTAAGACTCGCGTGTTGATCCATCCTACCAGTAACAAATCTAGCAGCCCACCCCTGAATTGCTTCGATGTCTTCCTTCAGTCAGAACTGGTGGAAATCCCGAACACTCGAGCAGTTCTTAACTATGGGTCACAGTACAGCTCTATACGCAGTCTCCCTTACAAGTGAACCACATATTCTTAAAATTCTCCCAGTAATCCGAAGTCGACCATTCGCCTTCCCTACTACCGTCATGACGTTCTAGTGTCATTCAATGTCGCTTTGCAACGTTACACCTAGATATTTAATCGACGCGACTGTGTCAGACAGCACACTACTAACACTGTATTCGGACGTTAAGGGATTGTTTTTCCTACTCATCTGCATTAGCTTACAATTTCCTACATTTAGCGCAAAATGCCATTCATAACACCAACTAGAAATTTGGTCTAAATCATCTTTTTCCCTCCTACAGTCACTCAACCTTCCCGCACATCACAGCCTCATCAACAAACAGCCGCAGATTACTACTCACACTGTCCGCCATATCATTTACGTATATAGAGAATAAGAGCGATCCTATCACACTTTAAAAAAAATAAAAATAAAAAAATGGCTCTGAGCACTATGGGACTTAACTTCTAAGGTCAACAGTCCCCTAGAACTTAGAACTACTTAAACCTAACTAACCTAAGGACATCACAAACACCCATGCCCGATGCAGGATTCGAACCTGCAACCGTAGCGGTCGCGCGGTTCCAGACTGTAGCGCCTAGAACCGCTCGGCCACCCTGGTCGTATTATCACACTTCCCTGGGAGACTCTTGTTGATACAGTTGTCTCTGATGAACACTCGCCGTCGAGGACAATGTACTGGATTCTGTTAGTTAAGAAGTCTTCGAGCCACCCACGTATCTGGGAACCTATTCTGTAAGCCCGTACCTTCGTCAACCGTCTGCTATGGGGCATCGTGTCAAACGCTTTCCGGAAATCTGGGAATATGGAATCTGCCTGTTGCCCTTCATTCATGCTTCGCAGGATATCATGAACTGAGTTCCCCACAAGTGATACTTTCTAAATCCGTGCTTGTTTGTGGCCAGAAGCTTTTCCGTCTCAAGAAAATTTATTATATTCGAATTGAGACTATGTTCAATAGTACTGCAGCAGACCGAGGTTAAGGACATTGGTCTGTAACTTTTTTGCAGGTCTGTTCTTTTACCCTCCTTATATACAGGAAGCATCTGTGGTTTCTTCCAGTCGTTTGGGACTTTGCGCTGGGCGACACATTAGCGATAAATGCAAGCTAAGTAAGGGGAAATTGCCGTGGAGTACTCTTTGTAAAATCGAATTGGGGCTCCATCGGACCTGGTGGTTATTGGTTTTCAACACTTCCAGCTGCTTCTCAACGCCAGGGATGCCTATTTCTATACCCCCATATTGGAGTATGTGCGACGGTCAAAAGACGGTATGTTTGTACGAGCTTCCTTCGTGACTGATTTCTTAAATGAGAATTTTAAAACTTGAGCTTTCTTTTTGCTGACTTCTATTGCCCTACAAGACTGCTCAATAAGTGACTGTATGGAAGGATTCGGCCTGCTTCGCGGTTTTTCGTAGGTTCGGGATTTTCTCTGATTCTCAGGAAGATCTTTTGCTAAGTTATAACGGTGGTAATAGTTGAATGCTTCGCTCGTCGTTTTTTCGTCCAAATTAGATGCTACCAGTGTAAATACATCTAATAAAAAAATATGAATCGAAAGAAGGAAGTGCTATTTTCTTTAGCGAATATCTTTCAGTAAGCACATACTCAACTTAGATACTTAGGTATCAGTAGGTCACAAAAGTCACTCAGAAGTTAAGTCCCATAGTGCTCAGAGCCATTTGAACAAAAGTCACGCACGCAATACTTCACACCGAGCGAGGTGGCGCAGTGGTTAACACACTGGATTTGCATTCAGGTGGATGACGGTTCAAGCCTGCGTCCGGCCATCCTGATTTAGATTTTCCGCCCTTTCTTAAATCACTTCAAGTAAATGCCGGGATGGTTCCTTTGGAAGGTCAAGGCCGATTTCCTTCCCCATCTTGCCGTAACACGAGTTCGTGCTCCGTCTTCACAAAGACTTAAAATCACTTACTTTAGTTCAAAAAGGGGTCCACTACTCAGGAACACTCATCTTCAATAATTTGCCAGCAAACATAAAAAATTTAGTTACAAATAAAGATCAGTTTAAAAGGAGCCTGAAAGACTTACTAGTGGCCAACTCCGTCTACTCCACTGACGAATTTTTTAATAGAAATAAATGATGTATTGTGTATATTCATACTATTAGTATTGTTATTTCAGCAAAAAAAAAAAAAAAAAAAAAAATTGAAATGTTCCACATCCACGAGGATCTCCTCAGCATGGATCTATGGAACGAAAAACTAATCTAATCTAATCTAATCTCTAATGACCTCGCTGTCGACGGGACATCAAACATTAATCTCCTCCTCCTCCACAATATTTCAGATTTACATGCCATTTCACCTAGAAATAAAAATAATATATGACCCCTCCTTTAGTGTGTTTGTTTTGATGTACTGATCACTGAAAGGATCATAGCTCTCTATAACTGCATTCGTTCCCTATCCCCGTTGTGTATTCGGTGAACATATCACTTAATGGGATTGCTGAAGTGGATGGGGGGGAACTCAGCTGATTGGAACGGCGCAAGAATGTTGTCAGCAGTGTTATTACTCGACGTTTACCATAGTTGAAAGTGAGCAGTGATGCATGAATGTGGTTTATTTATAATATTATGAGGCGTAAAAGCATAGTGAATACAGTGAAAAAATGACCAATATTCGTAAGTTTTTGTACCTCATAAACGAATAAAAGCCGAAAATGAGCGTGAGGGAATCGAAAATTATATTACCTGCGACGAAATATCAAAAGACAAGGGCGAGCCAGACTCAGATATATCTATTAAAAATTCCAGTTATTGCACTTATGAAGGAAATACAGACATAGCCAGTACTTCTACTGGCTTCAGGTGCTTTGATGGACGGGATAGTAGTCTCCTGGTCAATATTTCCGACGTCAGAAATAATGTTGAAAGAAAAGGTTGATGATTCCCTGAAGTATAACGTTATATTGAATCCATTGTCACCTGACGAAATTATAATTTCAGGAATGATGTAGACAGCATAACTAGATTTTTTCGGTACGGCTGTCTGTCATTATACCCATGGTTGGTTTATTCTAGCTCAGTTAAGGTTGTGTCCTTCCGGCCACGTATAACGCATGGCAGTTATCAAAAGGTTTCACGCATCTGCAAAAAGTGCATATCAGTTCCAAATGGCATAAACGTGCAGCTGAAAACTCAAAAAAAATTGTTAACGTCATGTCAAACAAAACTAAGGGTGCAGAAGAAATCACGAAAGAGAATGTTACAAAATTAGTACAGACTGATTGTGCTAGCATTAAATCAATTGTTTCTTGCATACTGTTCTGTGCATTACATGATTTGTCTTTAAGAGGGAAAATAAAATTCAAATTCTGTTTCTAAAGATTTATTGCAGTTTACAGTTAAGTCAGGCAGTGGCAGATTAATGAAATTTCGTTGGTGAGAGCGGTTTCCTAGAAGAGAAAGAAAATCCAGGGTTCCTTCCCCTGAAAGCGTATGGAAAAAACTTCAAAAACTGCTATTTTAAGTAGTTTTTATTATTAACAACATCGAAGAAATTCTAAAATGTGCTTTGTCGTAGACCAACAGGTTTTTAATTCCTTGGAATGTGTAGCATTCACATCTTTCTTCTTACTTCTACACATATATATCATTGTTAACATGAAAACCTATTTTGTCAATTAAGAGCTGCTAAGCCAATTAAAAGATACGAAATTCAGATTAGAATGAAATACTCTTAAATTTATAGTTTTTGATATGTTCACAATTACATTTTTGCCAGTTTAGTTCAGAAATATATACAGGGTGGTCCATTGATAGTGACCGGGCCAAATATCTCACGAAATAAGCATCAAACGAAAAAACTACAAAGAACGAAACTCGTCTAGCTTGAAGGGGGAAACCAGATGGCGCTATGGTTGGCCCGCTAGATTCCGCTGTCATAGGTCAAACGGATATCAACTGCGTTTTTTTTTAATAGGAACCCCCATTTTTATTACATATTCGTGTAGCTCGTAAATAAATACGAATGTTTTAGTTGGACCACTTTTTTCGCTTTGTGATAGATGGCGCTGTAATAGTCACAAACGTATAAGTACGTGGTATCACGTAACATTCCGCCAGTGCGGTCGGTATTTGCTTCGGGTTACATTACCCGTGTTAAAATGGACCGTTTACCGATTGCGGAAATGGTCGATATCGTGTTGATGTATGGCTGGCTATTGTGATCAAAATGCCCAACGGGCGTGTGCTATGTATGCTGCTCGGTATCCTGGACGACATCATCCAAGTGTCCGGACCGTTCGCCGGATAGTTACGTCATTTGAGGAAACAGGAAGTGTTCAGCCACATGTGAAACGTCAACCACGACCTGCAACAAATGATGATGCCAAAGTAGGTGTTTTATCTGCTGTCGCGGCTAATCCGCGCATCAGTAGCAGACAAATTGCGCGAGAATCGAGAATCTCAAAAACGTCGGTGTTGAGAATGCTACATCAACATCGACTGCACCCGTACCATATTTCTACGAACCAGGAATTCCATGGTTACGACTTTGAACGTCGTGTACAGTTCTCCCACTGGGCACAAGAGAAATTACGGGACGATGACAAATTTTTCGCACGCGTTCTATTTAGCGACGAAGCGTCATTCACCAACAGCGGTAACGTAAACCGACATAATATGCACTATTGGGCAACGGAAAATCCACAATGGCTGCGATAAGTGGAACATCAGCGACCTTGGCGGGTTAATGTATAGTGCGGCATTATGGGGAAGGATAATTGGCCCCCATTTTATCGATGGCAATCTAAATGGTGCAATGTATGCTGATTTCCTACGTAATGTTCTAAGGATGTTACTACAAGATGTTTCACTGCATGACAGAATGGCGATGTACTTCCAATATGATGGATGTCCGGCACACAGCTCGCGTGCGGTTGAAGCGGTATTGAATAGTATATTTCATGACAGGTGGATTGGGCGTCGAAGCACCATACCATGGCCTGCACGTTCACCGTATCTGACGTCCCCGGATTTCTTATGTGGAGAAAGTTGCAGGATATTTGCTGTCGTGATCCGCCGACAACGCCTGACAACATGCGTCAGCGCATTGTCAATGCATGTGCGAACATTACGGAAGGCGAAGTACTCGCTGTTGAGAGGAATGGTTCAAATGGCTCTGAGCACTATGGGACTTAACATCTATGGTCATCAGTCCGCTAGAATTTAGAACTACTTAAACCTAACTAACCTAAGGACATCACACAACACCCAGTCATCACGAGGCAGAGAAAATCCCTGACCCCGCCGTGTTGAGAGGAATGTCGTTACACGTATTGCAGGTAAATAAGTATCGTAGAAACATAAAAGACAATTATTTTCACAGCATCGAGCAAATCATACAGATGCTGAATTTTTACATTTGCTACTGTACCATTACAATATGAACCCAACAGGACTGATCTGGGGCCAAGTTGCGGGATTTGGCCCGAGAAGTAACAAGACTAAGCCGTCAGACGTACTGGAACTAACGCACGCAGCTTTTTCGCGTCACTGCCGAACGCTTGCGGGATATAGAAGGGCTCGTCATAAAAGTAGAGAAAATGCTGCGCCTGGTTGGCTTCGTGGATTCTGTTGTTGATAGGCTCGTTGTCAACGCAGCAGGTGACACTTCCAGAACTGAAATGCTGAGAGATTACCAGACGACTGACTGTAAGTAATACCTTCAGTGGCTTCAATATTTAACTATACGGTGAAATCCTTCAATACTCTCTGACGTTACACACAACTTATGCAGAAAAATTGCCCTGCGGCTAAGTCAGGAATTTTCATCATTCTTGTTTTTAATTACAACAGTACGTTAGCTGAAAGAGGATAACCTGTTGCGGTTTTCGTCTAGTCGTCTAAGGAACGTATAGTGTGAGATTTGCAGTGTATTATTTCATTCTGCTTAAAATTAAATGACATTCGAAGCTGTATTGCTTCTCTGCTCGTCCCTTTTTACGTGTGAACTGCACCTGAGCACGTCACTGCAGGTTAACTGTACCACCTGACGGGTAAGTCGATGTGCTCGTAATGCACAGCACAAAAGTACCCTCATTATCGCACTTGACAGTACTCGAGACAGCTTGGCTGCAGTCCCACGTGAAACGGAAGTCCAAAGAGATTCCAGCAGACGTGAAAGAAAACATAGTGCTATGTGTTGTGTCTAGACAAGACAGCCTAGACACAATGAGAGGAAGCCGAAAGGCACGCGCTGAAACTCACGCAGGCTGGCGTGAGGTCTGAAACAGGATACGTAATGAATGCCATAAAGAAAAGTGCGTAGCTTCGGGAATACTTAACTTTAATCCATAATTGTAGAACATCGCTCTTGATGATACATGCTTCATATAATAAATTATGAAAGCTATGGCGCCTTGCTAGGTCGTAGCAAATGTAGCTGAAGGCTGTTCTAACTATCGTCTCGGCAAATGAGAGCGTATTTGTCAGTGAACCTTTCCTTGCAAAGTCGGCTGTACAACTGGGACGAGTGCTAAGACGTGTCTCTAGACCTGCCGTGTGGCGGCGCTCGGTCTGCAATCACTGACAGTGGCGACACGCGGGTCCGACGTATACTAGCGGACCGCGGCCGATGATTTAAAAGGCTACCACCTAGCAAGTGTGGTGTCTGGCGGTGACACCACACTATGTTTCATCAGTTTTATTCTTATGATGAACGGATAATACATATATGAGTATCCCAGTTGCAAAAGCGGCTAAGTCAGTTTTAAAAGATTTTTGGGAAAAGCAAAAAAAAAAAAAAAAAAAAAAAAAAAAAACGTAGCCCTGCTCTCACAGCAGTACTACAACGGTAGTTAATATCTAAATAAAAAAAAGAGAGAATCATAGCGACCACATCATAAATGTCTCTATATTCCTACATTAACCCCTTATTAGTATTTTTATGTAAAAATTTGTACTTACCCTGTTTTGCAACCGAATGGGCCAGTTAGCTGCTTCTGCAACACCATCGGCGGCCATGATGGAATGCAGTCGGTTGCAAGACCGGCCGAAATATTAATTCCGGTGTTTATCTGGCTATGCCGGTAAGAATGGTAGACTACAGTAGTTTACTAAAATAATGCGAAAGGAAGAAAATTAAACGAACAAAGTGCTGAAATACTGTTTTATTTTAGATATTTAAAAAGATTGAAACCTTTACAAAAAAAAAAAGAACTAAACACGAACTACTACAAGGTACAATATTAACATCACACAGATTTAGTCACTGAATTCAGTCTTAACACCTGTCATGAAAATGAGAAATCTTTGGAAACAAATCTTGGAGAAATGAAATACTGCAAAGAAACGATCACAAGGTAAAATGAAGTGTACAGCGCTTAAGCTAAGTTCGGGAATCGTCATGTAAGAGCTCAAAATTAAGTCATTCGTCCTCGTCGTTTTGACATTCGTCTGTTTCCATGATCTGCTGCTGCTCAAAAACATCAGTGTAGAATTTTAACTTTTCCTCCTCGGGCCATGTCTCTCCCCAGTGTAGTTTTAAGAGCCGCTCGACGTCTGTAATTTTAGCTTTTTTTCAATGGGACGCCTTTTGGAATCTCAGGAAGAATTTCTTTCGTGATACGTTTGCCTCTTTTAATAATTGAAGAATGCTTCTCCTTGCACAAGACATAATTTTCTGTTTGTTGCCTTCGTGATGATAACTATCTTCGACTTTTGAAACTGGAAGTGCCAGGATTCAGGAGCTTTGATGACGTCAGTGGCGATCTTCCTCCAGTCTCTCACTTTGCACTCGTCCAACCCCAAATGCACCACTGTGCCGAATTTTTCCATTATGCCGACGTATACTGCAAGGCTTCGATTACGCTCAATTTTGAAAATTTTCTCTCCATGTTTCCAAAAACTGTATCAGGGTGTATAAAATAATAACCGACGATCGTGAACCAAACTTCAACGCTCTCTACGTGTACTGGAGCAGCGTACAGGAACCAGTACATCAACATCCCAATCACTGTTGTATTCTTGTTTTGCCCGCCGCATCCATCCGAAAAGAGGTGTAATTTGGTGACACCATGCAAATTGGAGTTAAGCAATTAATGGTGAAGAGGTGAAGCAATCTGATTCGACCCTTTACAAATTAGTTCCCCAGCCAAACATACGAGGTCACATTGTCTTTCGTCTGACTGCTCGTAGAGGAACCTCGGCAAACCGTGAAATTATATAAGTACATCTGTCTGGAATAATAAGCCGCCTGAACTGGGACTTTTGGAAGGACTAAATTTTTCTAGTAGTCGTAACTTAAAATTAGTTGACCTTCGATGTCGTCCTTCAGCCTTTCATAAAAAACATCGTTCCGAACTTTGTGAGCTGTAAGCAGATGTTCCAAATTTTTCTTTTCCTTTGGCCGATTTTCCAAGTAAATCATGCTTTGTAAGGACGAGCATGTAGAGCATGTGTCAATAGAAAGTGCTCCGAAGCCAATATTTAAATTATTGTAGAATATTGTCCGGTAGTAGTCATACTTTACGTCCAGACCAGGATATTTGTCACAGAACATTTCCAACATTATTTTTACATTTAATTCACTGGACAAACATTGGCGATGTAGCATTTTCCCTCTAGAATAGTGACTTTCGATCGGCTTGAATTGTTCAATGTGTCTGACAACTGCATTTTTCCTATCTTCGCACAGCTTCGTTCTTCTGTCACATCCTTTTCTTTCAGCGGTTGCAGGTGAGGAATTGTTCATTATACTCTGACAAATTTTGTTGAGTCTCATTTTTTTATCTGCAAAATCCCATGAAAGCCGCTCTGCAAACCCTGATGTTTATAGAAACTCCTTCACTTTTTTGGGAGCACAAACTCTGTAATTAGTTGCTTTCTTGATACTTTGTCTGCTGTAGGCTTAGAATCTTAGATGCTCGAGGAGATGACACAGTGACATGCTGTCGAATGTAATTGTTCTGCCATTCTTGGTTATTTTGTTCGTAAAAGTTTTGATAGGTCCGTCTTACGTCCTGCATAGTTAGTTCTTTACATTTCAGCTTTCCAGCAGGATGTTTACAGTTTGAGATATGTGGAAACCCTTTTGGTTGGTACCTACAGATAAATGAAACTGAAAGCCAACTGATAGTAGTTTTATTTCAATGCAATCAGAATTTCGGTGTTTCTATTTCCAAATACGTTGAATTTACAAGAAATGTGTTCCAGAAAAGGTTAGGTAATGTTGCCAGGGCATTAATTTCAACAACATAAAATTGTAACGAATATTTGAATATTACTCTAAGCAGTGGTCTTTCTTACCTCTTTCTTTTCTTGACGATTCGTTTCCATTGGTTTACATTCCGTCTTCTCTTTCTAGAAGTAGAGTTTCTCGTGGCATCTCCTCACTCATCATTAACGCTAATATCAGCTCTATTGTCGTCGGGTTCGTCGAAATGTACTACAATAGTAGAAATTTCCTCTTCATTATCCCTGTCCATTTCGAACTGTGCTACAATGAAACTGCCTACAAAGTCGTTTTAAAATACACAGTGGACCGAGTGTGCTGGTAGGTATTTTTATCGTATAACAATGCCTTTTCGCACTTATAGCAATGGAAGCAAAAACATATGAGAATCTAGAATGAGATTTTCACTCTGCAGCGGAGTGTGCGCTGATATGAAACTTCCTGGCAGATTAAAACTGTGTGCCCGACCGAGACTCGAACTCGGGACCTTTGCCTTTCGCTGGCAGAAGTAAGGCTGTGAGTACCGGACGTCAGTCGTGCTTCGGTAGCTCTGATGGTAGAGCCCTTGCCCGCGGAAGGCAAAGGTCCCGAGTTCGAGTCTCGGTCGGGCACACAGTTTTAATCTGCCAGGAAGTTTCATATCAGCGCACACTCCGCTGCAGAGTGAAAATCTCATTCTGGAAACATCCCCCAGGCTGTGGCTAAGCCGTGTCTCCGCAATATCCTTTCTTTCAGGAGTGCTAGTTCTGCAGGGTTCGCAGGAGAGCTTCTGTAAAGTTTGGAAGGTAGGAGACGAGGTACTGGCAGAAGTAAGGCTGTGGGTACCGGGCGTGAGTCGTGCTTCGGTAGCTCAGATGGTAGAGCCCTTGCCCGCGAAAGCCAAAGGTCCCGAGTTCGAGTCTCGGTCGGGCACACAGTTTTAATCTGCCAGGAAGTTTCATATGAGAATCTACCCAGTACTGCCAACCCAAACGTTTTAGTCACAAATGGTTCAAATGGCTCTGAGCACTATGGGACTTAACTTCTAAGGTCATCAGTCCCCTAGAACTTAGAACTACTTAAACCTTACTAACCTAAGGACATCACACACATCCATGCCTGAGGCAGTATTCGAACCTGCGGCCGTAGCGGTCGCGCGGTGCCTGACTGAAGCGCCTAAAACCGCTCGGCCACTCCGGCCGGCAAACATTTTAGTCACATGTAGCTAAAAATAGGAACTTTTTAAAAGTTTTACGTGTGAGAAGATAATATGCCCGGGTCACCAACAGCACCCTTTGTCGGCGGCCATTATCCCATTAAGACTGCCTCTTATGTAACCGAATAGGATTTGGCCGCTTTTGCAACCTAACGTGTAGAAAACATAGCCGCCTTTGCACCCGTACGCGATTTTCGCACATTTTAAAATACTTAGGACCGTTTTTGAAGCCTGATCGATACATTATTACATAGTCCGTGAAAACCTGTACAAGAAAGTGCCTCTAACTCAATTTTCGATGCTTTTGCAACTGGGCTACTCGTATAAAGGGTGATCACCTAAAACCTGTACCGCAAATATTGCGGAAATGGAAAGTGCTACTGATGCGCTGTTCTCGCAGAATGGATTGGTAATAGGAGGTTCGTATTGTTAGCCAATAAACAGGTCTTAATAATAATTCGAAAGAGTATTTTTTGTGCAAGCATAGGTTTTTTTAAGTGGGACAATGGCTGTGGGTATTAACATATTAAAAGTAAGGTAAACTAGGATGTCACTGGTGTTTGTTGCAAGATTCTAGTGCGAGTCGCTTAACGAGATATCGTATTTTGAAAAATTCCCACACTGATACTCGTTTGTGCGATTCAGCTTGCATAGTTGCTAGGTATGATGTTGTTATGTTCCCTTACAGTGTACTTGTGCGTTCCTTGAATGCACTGCGACTTGCTAGTCAGTCAGTGTGTGTCAATCCAAGTGTGAGTGGACGATGGTATTTACCAATGCAGAAAAAGCCGCCATGCTCATGGTGTATGGGGAGTGTGGGATGAATGCAGTTCGTTCTTGTACAGTGTATGCGGCAAGAATCATCTCTGGAATTATTTATCAACCTCTTCAACCAGTTACGTGGAAGTTGTACACTACTGGCCATTAAAATTGCTACACCACGAAGATGACGTGCCACAGACGCGAAATTTAACCGACAGGAAGAAGATGCTGTGACATGCAAATGATTAGCTTTTCAGACCATTGACACAAGGTTGGCGCCGGTGGCGACACATACAACGTGTTAACATGATGAACGTTTTCAACCGATTTCTCATACACAAACAGCAGATGAGCGGCGTTGTCTGGTGAAAAGCTGTTGTGATGCCTTGTGTAAGGAGGAGAAATGCTTACCATCACGTTTCCGACTTTGAAAAAGGTCGGATTGTAGCCTGCGGTTTATCGTATCGCGACATTGCTGCTCGCGTTGGTCCAGATCCAATGACTGTTAGCAGAATATGGAATCGGTGGGTTCAAGAGGCTATTATGGAACGCCGTGCTGGATCCTAACGGCCTCATATCACTAGCAGTCGAAATGACAGGCATCTTATCCGCATGGCTGTAACGGATCGTGCAGCCACGTCTCGATCCCTGAATCAACAGATGGGGAAGTTTGCTAGGCAACAACCATCTGCACGAACAGTTCGACGACGTTTGCAGCAGCATGGACTACCAGATCGGAGACCATGGCTGCGGTTACCCTTGACGCTGCATCACAGACAGGAGCGCCTGCGATGGTGTACTCAACGACGAACCTGGGTACACGAATGGTAAAACGACATTTTTTCAGATGAATCCAGGTTCTGTTTACAGCATCATGATGGTCGCATCCGTGTTTGGCGACATCGCGGTGAACGCACATTGGAAGCGTGTATTCGTCATCGCCATACTGGCGTATGACCCGGCGTAACGGTATGGGGTGTCATTGGTTACACGTCTCGGTCACCTGTTGTTCACATTGACGGCACTTTGAACAGTGGACGTTACATTTCAGATGTGTTACGACCCGTGGCTCTCCCCGCCATTCGATCCCTGCGAAACCCTACATTTCAGTAGGATAATGCACGACCGCATGTTGCAGGTCCTGTACGGGCCTTTCTGGATACAGAAAATGTTCGACTGCTGCCCTGGCCAGCGCATTTTCCAGATCTCTCACCAACTGAAAACGTCTGGTCAATGGTGACCGAGCAAATGGCTCATCACAATACGCCAGTCACTACTCTTGATGAACTGTGGTATCGTGTTGAAGCTGCATGGGCAGCTGTACCTGTACACGCCATTCAAGCTCTGTTTCACTCAATGCCCAGGCGTATCACGGCCGTTATTACGGCCAGAGGCGGTTGTTTTGGGTACTGATTTCTCATGATCTATGCACCCAAATTGAGTGAAAATGTAATCACATGTTAGTTCTAGTATAATATATTTGCCCAATGAATACCCGTTTATCATCTGCATTTCTTCTTGGTGTAGCAATCTTAATGGCCAGTAGTGTAGTATAACCACTAGACAATGTAACAGAAAGAAACAGGTGATGACAGAAGAGGGGGAAATTAATGTTCTTGCTGCTGTTGCGGTTGATCCGCACGTTGGCTACCACTCAATCGCACGAGGAAGTGGCAAGAGTCAGGCAAGTGTCCTACGCACTCTCCCTTGATATAGGTTCTCTCTATCAAGAGGTGCGCGGAAACGATGATGAGAATCGTGTCAACTTCTGTACAGGGGCATTAAGACAGGATACTCCAGATGTATCAGTATCTTGTTTAGTGATGAACTCAAAGTTACCAATCATGGAAAGGTAAACTGACGAAACTTGCGCTACTGGTCTATTGACAATCTCCACTAGCTTCGTCAGGTGGAACGTAAACGTGTGGTGTGGGATAATGAACCATGAGCACATTGGCTCGATTTTCATAGATGGAACACTGAAAGCACATAAGTGTTGCAGCCTCCTAACAGACCATGTCCCACGGATGATAGAAGATATTCCACTGCAGACTAGAAGGAACCTGTGGTACCATGTGATGACGGTCCAGCCCATAGTGCACGAAGTACTACAGCATGTCTTCACAAATTGTTTCCAGGTCACTGGGTTGGACGTAGAGGACTTGTGCCTCGGCCGGCCCATTCCCCGGATTTGATGCCTGTAGACTTTTTTCTGTGGGGAAAGCTGAAAGACGCTATCTAAAAGGACATACCTGTTACACACAATGATATGCAACAACATATTACTACAGCCTGCTTGGACATCTCCGCTGAAATGCTAGCATGTGTGCAGAAGTAGTTACATACCAGACTGGAAGTGTGTATTGCCGCTGCCAGTGGTCATTTTGAACACAGCCTGTGATGGCCAGTTGTCTCATTACTGGTCATAATCCACATACCTAGTGTATGCACTTGTGTTGTTCTTTAGTGTGTGCTACCACTGGCATTGTACAAGAGTCAGAATTGTAACTTTTCGAAATACGATATTTCGTAAACGACTCACTAGAATCCTGCAAAAGAAACACCACTGACATTCTAATTTACCCTTCTTTTAGATCCTTAATCTCAATAGGCACTGTTCCATTTAAAAAGTGTATGTTTGCACAAAAAATACAATCTCTAAGAATTATTACAATCTGTTCATTGGCTAACAATACGAGCCCCTGATTACCAACCTATTCTGTGAAAACTGCACGTCAATAGCACTTTCCATTTCAACAATATTTGTGGTGCAAGTTTTAGGTATTTCGCCCCGTATAGTATCGTATGTTGTGGGTCAGAGCAAACACGATTTAGTTTCGCCATAAATCAATTTGAAAACTGATGTTGAAGTTTGGGGTAGTGATTCAGAATTGTAAAGTGAGGGAAATTTTTCCATATGAAATTCTTAATTGCAGGAAAAAATTATTAATTGAGAGAATAGGGCCTATGATAGGACCAACTGAACATAACGGGAAAATGCAAAATCTGGAAATGTAAAAACTGGTTTTACTGTGAAGTAATTATATTGTTAGTTTATATGTGTTTATAGCATTGACGAGGTACTAAAACGGCGTTGTGACGACCCGAGCAGATAACAATGTACTCAAAATGTCAAAAATCATGTTTATGTGGAAAATATTTTCCTCCTACTGACAAAAGAACCAGGGGTCACCTTGAGGTACATGGTGCACAACCACGCATGGGCAGCACAAAGTGGTCTACCGGCCTTATCGCTTCACACAGTTACCAATTGACTCATGCGGCCATCGTGGCGGCTGGTCTTGCTTTTAGTCAGAGCTGTTTCCACGAAGAGGTTTTTATGGTAAGAAAGTTCTTTGGTAATATCTTCAAGCTGTACTGTGCAATCACTGATACTCCCAGAGAAATACAGTCTGCTGCTCTTACAATTGCCAATTCTGCACAAGCACAGATTGAGGTTTGATCTTGGAGGGGGGGTAAAAAGTGCAAAGTGCGTGGCTTGCTGTCTCTGCAGACACTCCCCCCCCCCCCCAATTCCCTTCCGAAACTCATCTTGCATAAGCCACTTTTAATGTGCCACATATGTCTGTGATTTTAATAACAATAAAATATAGTAATGTCTTTAAAGTAATAATGATAATACACTCTACAATAAAACAAAAAAAGACCCACCCTGAAGAATTATCTGAATGGGACAGAAATTTGTAGACATGATATAACGTACAGACAAATAAATTATTGCAATTTTAGATAAACTGGATGATTTATTCAACGGCAAGAACTTCACAAATTGAGCAAGTCAATAATGCATTGGTCTACCTCTGGAACTTATGCAAGCAGTTATTCAGCTTGGGATTGATTGACAGGGCTGAAGGATGTCCTCCTGAAGAATATCATGTCAAATTGTGTCCAATTGGTGCATTAGAATGTCATAATCCAAAATGGTTAGAGGGCCCTGCTCGTAATGCTCCAAATGTTCTCAACTGGGGAGAGATTTGACCACCTTGTCGGCCAAGGTAGCCTTTGCCAAGCATGAAGATGAGCAGTAGAAACTCTTGTCATGTGCGGGCAGGTATTATCTTGCTGAAATGTAAGCCCAACATGGCTTAAAGTGACAGTCAAGTTAGTATCAGGTGCCCTGATGAACAGACCATTTGGAGGCCGCTGCAGCACTTTCAGGTTTATTCTTATTTTATAAGACCTCTGTTAACATAATTTGGCGAGAACAAACAGTACTGTTCTGCAATACTGAACATACAGCCAGTGTTACACAGATTCAAAAACATTGTGTCATTTGTTGCAGTATACAGAAGTCACAGCTGCATTCCATCTCAGTGGTAAAATCATGGCTAATCATGCTCATATAATTGGCTTTGCAGGAAGCCAGAACATTTTGTTTGCGATCATACCTTTGGCAACATTAAAAATTGTCTATAAAAAAAAAGCAGAAATCTTCAAGTATCCTGTTCTGTTTCTTTGGTATTTTTCATAAGACAAGCCTTTGTTTATGGAAGGAATTTTACCAATTTACCTCTAGTTTTGGTAAATTTTTGTATGTCAGAAGCAGTACTCAAATGTGATAAGCTGTTGAAGAGGTAAAGGTAAGAATGTTCATAGTCCTGCACACAACAATAATGTTCCTTAAGTTTCAAGTCAAATAAGTAACTTAAAAATAGGTATAAAAATAAACTTCTTAAGCATTGTGCATTGTAATACATTATTTATTACATATTCAGAAATAAAAAATTGCATTTAACACATGGAACATGAACAGTTAATTTCAAAACAAAAAGACATCAGGACTTTGACTGTTTCTGCCAGTTATGGAGCATAATTAATTGACAGGTCATCAACATTCTTAATGTCATCTTCATCTCCTCGTCCAAACCTAGGGCAGGAACCAGTGAATCACAGAATTCTTGAGGATTGGGATTGGTCAAGATTGGTTTTAAATGTAGTAGATTCTTGAATTTTGCAGGTTTAAGGGGCAGTTTGCCATTGTAAAGTTCTCTCAGTATGTTTAGATCACTTTGATTGTTACACTTTCTTGTTTTCTGTGCCTTGATTCTCAGCAAAAACAGCTTTCAAATAGTTTTAAAAGTAGTTTGTCTTGTGAAGCACCAATCTTGCCTCCTTTTGGTCAACTTTAAATTTCTAATTGGTGGTGTTGCCACAAGGCACTTTTTAACATAAAACACACATAAAAAGTCTGTCTAAGTTTCAAATTTGATGTCTATGGCACAAATGATGTTAGTGAAAGGTCATGGTTTGATTCTGGTATTTCTGATGACATCCCTCCAGTCATCGGATGTCTCAGTGTAAGATTTCGCATTGACAAGACCTTTCATATAACAGTGGCCTCTTATAGCGAAAACTACTTTTACAGATGTACGTTGTTTCTGTGCATGAGCTGTGTAGTGCAGAAAATGCATAACCATGAAATTCTTGTTCTGACTTGCATTTGAGTTGGGAAAAAAGAATGATGTGTTTTACTATTGGGCTGAGATTGTTCTCATCATATGTCCTCTTCCAGGTGGCACTTTCATCATACATGTAAAATACTGAAGTTTAGTCTGATGATACGTGTATATTAAAAGTTATGAAATTCAGTTGACGATGACTGTATACATCAGGTGTGGTTACATTAAGAGTAGGCAGATTCTTTTTTTAATCAACAATAATTGCCTCAATTTCTTCATGTTTTCCGGATTCTTATAGCAGTTTCTTTTGACTGAATAAAACTTCACACTTCTCACCATATGATCCTGTCTTTTCTTTGCCACAAAGCCTTCTTAGCCTTAAACGGTATTATAAATTGCCATGTAGAGACTTTAAAGAAACACTCTGAAATCTGTGGCTCTCAGATAGATGGTTGAAGTAAATATAAAACCAAATAAAATCAACTGTGTGAATAAACTAAATCCATTTTTTTTCCTTCATGAAATCTACGAGAGGAAGTCATCTTTGTAAGTAAGGTAGGTCCTGGGCTAATGAGGCATGTTCTACAGTAGTATCAGTAATGACACTGATACCTATGATTTCAATCAATTACAACTGTATGTGTCTTTTTCAGGGTATCCAAAAATAAATATTGAAGTTTCCATCAAAAATTTCTTGGAAAGTTGTTGAACCACCAGTATGTTCTTTGTTAGACTCAGTATATATTACATATAGTTTGGCTTCATCTAGCCCTTCAGGTAAGCACACTCTTGATGTATCCTTTAAAGAATAGTGATATTTCCTTCCTCTCATAGATTTCATGAAGGAAAAAAAATGGATTTAGTTTACTCACACAGTTGATTTTAGTTGGTTTTATATTTACTTCAACCATCTATCTGAGAGTCACAGATTTCAGAGAAGTGTTTCTTTAAAGTCTCTACATGGCAATTTATAATACCGTGTAAGGCTAAGAAGGCTTTGTGGCAAATGGTTACATCTGGCAATAAATCACTACCATAAACATGTGCACGTGCCTGATAACAATAAGACACACAATCACTTGCCACTGCATCATACTTTCTGTTGCACCACTGCTGAACTGGAACAATTGTGATCAGTTCACTCAAATACTGAGTCTGTTTGTTGCAACACCCAAGTTTGTTTACGTTAGATATAATGTGTGGAGTGCCACTATGAGGACATGACCGAGCACCTTAAGATTTTGCATGAACCGAGGACTGGCAGCCACGTAACACGAGAAAATGTGAAAAGTGTTAATATGTAGTAAAAACCTAAGAAAATGTCCCGTTTCCGTCATTTACTATCGAATCGACCTAACACCAGATCGTCTCATTGGTCGCTTTTCTCTCTGAAATGGTTACATTTATCGTCTGCAAGCCCTTGTTGCATGCTGCGGTATGCGGAGACACTACAAGCAGCACAGTAGAACACAGAAGACGCATCTAAGTTGATGCAATCGGCCAGTAAGAAGAACAACATTTCAAGTTTTAGTTATCGATTATTGATTTCCATTTTCATGGAAAATTGTACTGAAATGCAGGAGGATCTGCAGTGAATTGACGCATGGTGCAGGGAATGGCAATTGAATATCAATGTAGACAAGTGTAATGTGCTGTGAATACATAGAAAGATAGATCCCTTATCATTTAACTACAAAATAGCAGGTCAGCAACTGGAAGCAGTTAATTCCATAAATTATCTGGGAGTACGCATTAGGAATGATTTAAAATGGAATGATCATATAAAGTTGATCGTTGGTAAAGCAAATGCCAGACTGAGATTCATTGGAAGAATCCTAAGGAAATGCAATCCGAAAATACACTCCTGGAAATTGAAATAAGAACACCGTGAATTCATTGTCCCAGGAAGGGGAAACTTTATTGACACATTCCTGGGGTCAGATACATCACATGATCACACTGACAGAACCACAGGCACATAGACACAGGCAACAGAGCATGCACAATGTCGGCACTAGTACTATGTATATCCACCTTTCGCAGCATTGCAGGCTGCTATTCTCCCATGGAGACGATCGTAGAGATGCTGGATGTAGTCCTGTGGAACGGCTTGCCATGCCATTTCCACCTGGCGCCTCAGTCGGACCAGCGTTCGTGCTGGACGTGCAGACCGCATGAGACGACGCTTCATCCAGTCCCAAACATGCTCAATGGGGGACAGATCCGGAGATCTTGCTGGCCAGGGTAGTTGACTTCCACCTTCTAGAGCACGTTGGGTGGCACGGGATACATGCGGACGTGCATTGTCCTGTTGGAACAGGAAGTTCCCTTGCCGGTCTAGGAATGGTAGAACGATGGGTTCGATGACGGTTTAGATGTACCATGCACTATTCAGTGTCCCCTCGACGATCACCAGTGGTGTACGGCCAGTGTAGGAGATCGCTCCCCACACCATGATGCCGGGTGTTGGCCCTGTGTGCCTCGGTCGTATGCAGTCCTGATTGTGGCGCTCACCTGCACGGTGCCAAACACGCATACGACCATCATTGGCACCAAGGCAGAAGCGACTCTCATCGCTGAAGACGACACGTCTCCATTCGTCCCTCCATTCACACCTGTCGCGACACCACTGGAGGCGGGCTGCACGATGTTGGGGCGTGAGCGGAAGACGGCCTAACGGTGTGCGGGACCATAGCCCAGCTTCATGGAGACGGTTGCGAATGGTTCTCGCCGATACCCCAGGAGCAACAGTGTCCCTAATTTGCTGGGAAGTGGTGGTGTGGTCCCCTACGGCACTGCGTAGGATCCTACGGTCTTGGCGTGCATCCGTGCGTCGTTGCGGTCCGGTCCCAGGTCGACGGGCACGTGCACCTTCCGCCGCCCACTGGTGACAACATCGATGTACTGTGGAGACCTCACGCCCCACATGTTGAGCAATTCGGCGGTATGTCCACCCGGCCTCCCGCATGCCCACTATATGCCCTCACTCAAAGTCCGTCAACTGCACATACGGTTCACGTCCACGCTGTCGCGGCATGCTACCAGTGTTAAAGACTGCGATGGAGCTCCGTATGCCACGGCAAACTGGCTGACACTGACGGCGGTGGTGCACAAATGCTGCGCAGCTAGCACCAGTCGACGGCCAACACCGCGGTTCCTGGTGTGTCCGCTGTGCCGTGCGTGTGATCATTGCTTGTACAGTCCTCTCGCAGTGTCCGGAGCAAGTATGGTGGGTCTGACACACCGGTGTCAATGTGTTCTTTTTTCCATTTCCAGGAGTGTACAAAGGAAGTAGGTTACAGTACGCTTGTTTGCCCACTGCTTGAATACTGCTCAGCAGTGTGGGATCCATACCAGATAGGGTTGATAGAAGAGATAGAGAAGATCCAACGGAGAGCAGCGCACTTCGTTACAGGATCATTTAGTAATCGCGAAAGCGTTATGGAGATGATAGATAAACTCCAGTGGAAGACGCTGCAGGAGAGACGCTCAGTAGCTCGGTACGGGCTTTTGTTGAAGTTTCAAGAACATACCTTCAGCAAAGAGTCAAGCAGTATATTTCTCCCTCCTACGTATATCTCGCGAAGAGGCCATGAGGATAAAATCAGAGAGATTAGAGCCAACACAGAAGCATACTGACAATCCTTCTTTCCACGAACAATATGAGACTGGAATAGAAGGAAGAACCGATAGAAGTACTCAAGGTACCCTCCGCCACACACCGTCAGGTGGCTTGCGGAGTATGGATGAAAGATGTAGATGTAGAAGGTGACAGAGACTCCATGAGTTGTAATACAGCTAGGAGAAGCTGGATGTTCTTTCTGCAATATTGCAGAAAGACTTGGCAGGAATGTAGCCACTTTGCATGACTGTTGGTAGTGGTGCTCACAAGAATGTAAGGTCGCATGAAGACCGGGTTCTAGACGGTCACGTCACCCTCCAAGAGGGAACATGTTTCGCACATCATACTGCATCTGCAGCTACAATTTGAGCAGCAGTTGGCACCACAGTGACACAATGAACTGTTACGTATCGTTTACTTCAAGGACAGCTTCACACGAGATGCCCTGTAGCATGCATTCCACTGACCCCAATCACTGTCATTTTTGACTTCAGTTCCATTAAGCAAGAGGTCATTGGAGGACATGGTGGAGGTCTGGTTCTGCCTTGGTGCCAGTGATGGCCATGTGTTGGTTAGGAGGAGGTCAGTTGAGGATCTGCAGCCAACCTGCCTGCGTGCTAGACATACTGGACCTACACCTGAAGTTAGGATCTGGGGTGCAATTTTGTATGACAGCAGGAGCACTCTCATTGTTATATTATGCATCCTGACTGCAAATTTGTTTATCAGTCTGGTGATTTGACCTGTTGTGCTGCCATTCATGAACAGCATTGCAGGGGGTGTTTCCTGAAAGGATAACACTCAACTACATACCTTGTCATTGCACAACATGTTCTACAGAGTGTCAAAATGTTGCCTTGGCCTGCTTAATGACCAGGTCTGTCTCCAATTGAGCACACATAGGACATGATCGGATGAGAACTCCAGCAGCATCCACAAACAGGATTAACCATCATTTACAGCATCATCCACAAACAGCATTAACCGTCCCTGCATTGACCAAACAAGTGCAACAGGCGTGTAACTCCACCCCACAAACTGACATCCGGTACCTGTACAACACAATGCATGCATGTTTGTATGCAACATTCTGGCTGTTATAGTGGTTACCAGCACTTCACATTTGCAATGGCTTATCTCACACTTACGTGAACCTGTGATCTTTCAATGTTAATATAAGTCTCTTAGTATCATAGTCATTTTACCAGAACAGTTTTTCTCTGTGACTGTTTCTCTAGAAAGCAAAACAGGCGTACACTATTATTGCATATAATACTGAGGTAAATGTTTAGAAATCACTCCTTTTCTCTTCTTCATATCTTTCAGGCAACTATTGCAATATTACCATATTGTCAACATGCATGTGTGGGCATTTTGACTGTTACCTCTTACACCAATCACAAAGTAACTACTGGTGTTACCTTTCATTTCTTAATGATGTAATTAACTGTGTGTGTCATGTTGATAAATATAAAACAAAACTAGGTCCCAGCTCTCTGGCAGAAACGTGGCATCTTTTTGACAATATTCAGACTTTCATTTCAACAGAGTCATATAATAATATAGAATAAAATTTTTAATATGATGTTTTTGGTATTGCACTTTATTGAGTAAAAATAAAAATTATTTATTAACAAATGCATCATGAAAGCATTTTTAGTTCATACAATACCACAGCAACTTTGGTGTACAGAAAATATCATAATCTGCAGTCTTCAGTATTAGATTCATAGTTACAGACTAGATGTTAATTACTTAAAGCTACAGGACACTCATTATTCCAAAACTTGTGCACAAATGTCTGTGTTGCATCTTCTGATACTATGCTCCATGTGTATTGCATACCTGTACACTGATTTTTAGACAGTATGGATTCTCACTGTAGTTTTTTCCATGTTGGAGGACGATCACAAACTTTCACCATTCATGACACAAATTGGCACTTTTGGTACAACCTAAAATAAAAGAGTATTTATCAAGAGTGTTTCCAAACTGCTTACATTTATATGCAGTACACTGACACTAATAAATTTTGTTCAAAATATTAGATATTTCATTGAGTTTGATCCTCCTAGTTGTGTCTCTAACAGAAATATGACTTTCAAATAATAAACTTTCTTCCAGACAATGTAACTGCCATATAAGAAACAATATTATATTATTAATACTGTGGAGAGGCCAGAAAAATGTGGTTCCAGAAGAGGGGCAGCAGCCTCTTTAGTAGTTGCAGGGAAACAGTCTGCATGATTGACTGATCTGTTACAATAATGTCAGACAATATGGCCTTGCTGTGCTGGTACTGTGAATAGCTGAAAGCAAGGGGGAAACTATAGCCATTACTTCTCCCAAGGACATGCAACTCTACCATATAGTTAAATGATGATGGGATCCTCTTGGGTAAAATATTCCGGAGGCAAAACAATTTCCCATTTGGATCTCTAGGTGGGGACTACTCAGGAGAATGTCATCATTAGGAAAAACAAAACTGGCATTCTACGGATTGGAGCATGCAGTGTTAGATCCCTCAACTGGGTAGGTAGATTATAAAATTTTAAAAAAAGGAAATGCTTAGGTTGAAGTTAGATGGGATGGGGATTAGTGAAGTTTGGTAGCAGGATAAAGAGAACTTCTGGTCAGGTGAGTACACTGTCATCAATAAAAAATCAAATAGGGATAATGCAGGTGTAGGTCTAATAATGAATAAGAAAATATGAGGGTTGCCCAGAAAGTAGTGCACCACATTTTTTTCTTCAACAATCCTTTATTGAAGATAACAAGAATTACACACATGAAAGAATGGTGTTTCATCTACATACCCTATTTTTCCACGTAATCTCCATCCCATCCTATGGCCTTCCTCAAGCGCGAAACAAGGGCGTGTATGCCCTGTCAGTACCAATCCGGGTCCTGGTGGTGGAGCCAATGCTTCACTGTGTGAATCACCTCCTCATCAGCAAAATGTCTTCACGAATGGCATTCTTTAATGGCCCAAACAAGTGGAAGTCCAAGGGGGCTAGGCTAGGTGTGTCAGGTGTGACAGACACTGCTGCAAATAATGGAGCTCCACCAAATCACCTTCTGACGACCTCACCCTCCATGCCCAGCAACTAACTGTACTTCTGTTGACAGCATATGCTCCATAGACTGTGCACAAGCATTTGTGAATATTCACCACAGTTTCTTTCTCTGCAGTGAGAAATTCAATGATGGCATGTTGCTGTAACATGCATCTCCTACAGATGCCATTTTGAAACTGTCCTGCGGCTACACTATCTGTCAGAAGTGACAGAATCTTGACGCGCTCTCTCTCTCAGGAGACTTCAAATAATACATATGGAATATTCTGCATTTGTAGCATTGTTTTTGGCTGAGAAAAAAAAATTGGTGCTTTATTTTCTGGGCGACCCTCATAGCAATGTGGGTAAGCTACTATGCGCAGCACAGTGAACACATTATTATACACAGGATAGGCATAAAGCCAACACCCACAACAATAGTACAAGTTCATATGCGAACTGGCTCTGCCGATAATGAGGAGGGTGAAACAATGTATGATCAGACAGAATAAATTATTCAGACACTTATGGGAGAGAAAAATTTAATTGTGATGGGTGACTGGAATTCAGCAGTAGGTAGAGGAAGAGAAGGGAAAATAGTAGGAAAATATGGACTGGGGGAAAGGAACAAAAAAGTAATCTGCGTGGTAAAATTTTGCTCAGAGCATATTTTAATCATCATCAATACTTGGCTCAAGAATCAACAATCATGGAAGACACCTGAGATAATGGGAAGTTTCAGATGATTACATAACAGCAAGACAGAGATTTTTGGAACCAGATTTTAAACTGTAAGACATTTGCAGAGCAGCTGTGGACTCTGACCATAACTTATCGGTCATGAACTGTGGATAAAACAGAAGAATAGATTGCAAGAACAATGGAAATGAACACGGTAGAAGACAAATTGATAGCTTGAGAGATGAAATAGTGAAGGCAGCAGAGGATCTAATAGGTAAAAAGACCAGGCCTGCAGAAATCCTTGGACATCACAGGAGATACTAAATTTAACTCATGAAAGAAGAAAATATAAAAATTCAACAAATGAAGTGCCAAAAGAGAATACAAATGTCTAAAACATGCAATTCACAAAAGTACAAAATGGCTAAGCAGAATGATAGAGGAAAAACGTAAGTCTATAGAAGCATGTATAACTAGGGGGAAGATAGGTACCACCCACAGAAAAATTAAAGAGGCCTTTGAAGAAAAGAAAACTAGCTGTATGGCTATCAAGAGATCAGATAGCAATCCAGTACCAAGCAAAGAACAGAAAGGTAGAAGGAGTATATAGAGGGTCTGTCCATGAGAGATGTACTTGAGGGCAATGTTATAGATATCAAAGAAGACGTGGACGAAGATGAGATGGAAGATATGACACTGTCAGAAGAATTTGACAGAGCACCAAAAGACCTAAGGAGTTGACAACGTTCTGTCATAACTACTAATAGCATTGGGAGAACCAGCCATTACAAAGCCCTTCCATCTGGTCTGCAAGATGTACGAGACAGGCAAAATACCCTCAGACTTCAAATAATAAATCTAATTCCACAGAAAGCAGGTGCAGACAGGTGTGAATATTACTGAACTATCAGTTTAATAAGTCATGGTTGCAAAATACTAACATGAATTATTTACATAAGAATGAAAAAAAACTGGTAGAAGCTGACCTCGGAGAAGATAGGTTTGGGTTTTGGAAAACATTGGAACATGTGAGGCAATATTGACCCAACAACCTATCTTAGGTCTTGTAAATAGGTTGAGGAAACGGAAACCCATGTTTACAGCTTGTGTAAATTCAGAGAAGGCTTTTGACAATGTTGACTGGAACACACTCTTTGACATTCTGAAGGTGACAGGAGTAAACTAAAGGGAGTGAAGGATTATATGGAACTTATACAGATATCTCAGTTATAATAGACCAAGGGCATGAAAGGGAAGCAGTGGTTGAGAAAGGAGTGAGACATTGAGAAAGGAGTGAGACAGGGTTGTAGCATATCCACAATGTTACTCAATGAAACTTTTATTTTAGCAATTGCTGGGGCGGGAGCTGCAGTCACTGAATGTGCTGCACTCTAGGTGACTGTTATTCTATGAATACTTACCTCTCTTGTGCACAGAAAATAATGGTGTTTCTTCAAACCACAGTAAATACTCACTTGCAGAAAAAACAACTGTTTAAAATTTACCACTGCATATATCTTCAAAGGAAAAGGAACCAATAATGAAACGTTCTCTGAATGTGCACCACACCTTTTCACTGCTAATACAAAGGTATTTCCACAATTAATCAAGCTATATGTATACACATTTCAATTACTTGAAAAGTGTATCTCATCTGCCTGCATGACATTTGTTTGATTGGTTGATTGATTTGGGGGAGGGAACAAACAGCGACGTCATCAGTCCCATGCATGACATTTATGTCCATCCATATTATTTTCCATTTGTTGTGTGTTGGCCTGATGCAGCTAAGTTTATTGCAGGTCACTCTAAACAGTATGTATTGTCAAAGTTTTTCATCATCGTTATCACTGAGAAACATGGCACCACACCCTCTCAGCTACTGTTCAAAAACAGTATGAACAATAATGGAAATTCATAAACTGTGAGTTACCTTATTACGTTATGGTATGGGAAGATTTCAACTTACTAACTATAGGCTGGAAAACTCTATAATGATTATGGCAAGCAATAACAACAGGGATTTGTGTGATATTGTTATGAATCCTTATCGAAAATTTACCTTGAACAATTAGTAAGGGAAGTGACTTATAAGGGGAAATGTCTTAAATCTAGTTACAAATTGGTCATAACATTTTAATTTAGTTAACATAAAGCAGAGAATCAAAGCTGATATAGCAGTTATAGCATCACCACCATGAGTGTTATTAGATAGGTTAAGAAAGGCAGATAGATATTTCTCATTAATAAATGTGACAAGAAACAGATTTCAGATTATCTGAGCAGACAACATGAAACATTAATCATTCTGCTGTTAGCTGCCCTAAATGGTTGGTATTCCACAATTTTCACTCTTATAAACGACATAAATTGATGTTACAGTATTCATCTGTGGCATGCTAGTGTAGAATATGTGACAAATTCAGCTAAGTAAAAAGACCCAAACATTGCACATGTTAATTTAAATATGTAAACTAACTTTCAGTTTTTCCATGGTGTGAGACCACGTCATGTGTCAGGTAAAACTGATGCAGAATTCTAGAAATATTTTATTGTTTGTATTAAGGCTTGTGTGTATCATAATATATTGTGTATCTTCAAACATCTGTGAGTGCTGCAAAAGATCTGTACTACAATGTCAATTGCAAACTACATTCTGGCAGCAGAACCCATCATTTAGACAACCACTGCCTCCTGATTTCAGTTGGTACACGTGTGATAAATGATACATTTTTCAGAATTTTTGGAAGCTCTGAGTACTGTGTGTAACATATTTGACAATAAATCAATGGTTTTGAGCTATAGTTGTGTACTCTGCAAACTTTAGCAGCAATATATTTTTGGAAAATCATTTCCCCACATGAATCTGTTAATGAAGATGATTTCAACAGAAGTTTGAGACAAAGTAATCTTCAACAATTCACTGATATTTAACAAAAGCCACTTTCTTGGGTGTTGAAACTTCATATCTTAAAAAGGAACTTGGAGGCCTTGTAGGGTAATAAATCACGAAACTAAAAAATCCAAGATTAGTTTAAAGTTACTTGTTTATTGTTCAACAAAAACAATCAGTTTTTGAAAAAATAATTTAAATTTAATTGGATAAATAAAAAAAATCTACTCACCAAGAGGTGGCAGAACACACACATAAAAGAAAATTGTAATTAAGCAAGCTTTTAGAACCAGTGGCTCCTTCTTCGAGCAGAAGGATTGAAGGGGAAGAAAGAGGGGTGAAGGAAAAGGACTGGAGAGGTCTAGGAAAAGGGGTAGATTTTGGGAAAGTCACCCAGAACCGCAGATCAGGGGAGACTTACCGCACAAGATGAGAAGGAAAGACTGATTGTTGGGGACTGCATCAGATGATATTTGAAAACCTGAGACCTTAAAGGTGGAACACAGGGTAATATGCAAGACAGAGATTACTGCTTACACATCATGCATGAGTTAATAAGAGCAAAAAGATAAGTACATTGTATGTAACAGATGTGGGAGGGGGTGGTGAAAAATAGATAGGTAAGACAATGAAAGATGTAGAAAACTAAAGTGGAGTGAAGAGAAGAGTAGTTACTGTGAAGAAATGCTGGGATGGAAGAAGTTAACATATATTAAGGCCAGATGGTTCGCGAGAACCAAGGACATGTTGTAGTGCTAGTTCCCACTTGCAGAGTTCTGAGAAACTGGTGTCTGGGGAAAGAGTACAGATGGCATGTGTGGTTATCATGTTGTAGAGCATGCTCTGCAACAGGATATTGCATGCTCCCAATATACACCCTCTGCCTATGCCCATTCATCCTAATTGATAATCTGGTGGTTGTCATGCAGATATAAAAGGCCAAACGGTGTTTACATACCAGCTGGTACAAGACATGTCATTTCACAGGTGGCTCTCCCTTTGATAGTATATCTTTTGCCAGTTACAGGGCTGCTATAGGTGGTGGTAGGAGGGTGCATATGGCAAGTCTTGCAGTGAGGACGGTCACTGGGCTAGGAGCCATAGGGTAGGGAGATGGGTGCAGACGGAGCACAGGACCCGACAAGAATATTGCAGAGATTGGGAGGGCAACAAAAAGCTGTTCTAGATGTGATGGGTACAATTTCAGACAGAATGAATCTAATTTCATGGTATGTTTTTAGGAAGTCATGGCCCTGTTGAAGTAGCTGATTACACATTAAAGACCAGGATAATACTGAGTCACCAGTGGTGTGCTTCAAAGCTGTTTTTACAGTGATCAGCAATACCAGGATTGGATGGGATGGCCCAGGAAATATGCTTTTGAACTTGGCTGGTGGAGTAATTAAGTGCAGTGAAGGCTGAGGTGAAATTCTTGGTGTATTGCTCTAAAGAGTTTGCATCTGAACAAATACATTTGTCTCAAATGTCAAAGCTGTATGGGAGGGAACATTTGACATGTCAAGGCAAACGTATTTGTTCAGATGTAGACTCTTTACAGCAATACACCACCAGTCTCACCTCAGCCTTCACTGCACGTAATTACTTCACCAGCCTAGTTCAAAAGCAGATTTCCCGGGCCATCAAATCCAATCCTGGTACTGCTGATCCCTCCAAAAAAACAGCTTCAGAACACAACACTGGTGACTCAGTTTTGTCCTGGACTGGAATGCATAAATCAGTTACTTCGACAGGTCAATGACTTCCTAAAATCATGCCCTGAAATGAGATGCATTCTGTCTGAAATTTTTCCCACCACATCTAGAACAGCTTTTCGTCACCCCCCCTCCCCTCCCCCCCCTCCCCTCCCCACCCCTCCCCTCCCCTCCCCTCCCCTACCCTCCCTCCCCCCCCCCCCCAATCTCCACAATATTCTTGTCAGACACTATGCTCCTTCTGCACCCATCTCCCTACCCAATGGCTCTTACCCCTGTGACCATCCCTGCTGCAAGACTTGCCCTATGCACCCTCCTACCACCAACTATAGCAGCCTTGTAACTGGCAAACATATACTATCAAAGGGAGAGCCACCTGTGAAACAACACGTCATGTACCAGCTGTCATGTAAACACTGTTCGACCTTTTACATCAGCTTGAAGACCACCAAATTATCAATTAGGATGAATGGACAAAGGCAGAGGGTGTATACATGAAACATGCAGGCTCTACAACGTGACTATCGCGATCTCGGTGTCTGTTTCACCAAACATGCCATCTGGATTCTTCCTCAGACACTAATTTCTCAGAACTCCGCAGGTGGGAACTAGCACTACAACATGTCCTTGGTTCTCACCACCCACCTGGCCTTAATTTATGTTAACTTCTTCCACCTCAGCATCTCTTCACAGTAACTACGCTCTGTGTGCTCTCTGGTTTTCAAATCTCATCCAATGCAGTCCTCAATAATCAGTCTATCCTTCTCGTCCCGTGTGGTGAGTCTCCCCCAACCTGCGGTTCTGGGTGACTTTCCCAAAGTCTACCCCTTTACCTAGACCTCTCCAGTCCTTTTCACTCACCCCTCTTCCTTCCCCTTCAACCCTTCTGCCTGAAGAAGGAGCCACTGACTCTGAAAGCTTGCCTAATTACAACATTCTTTTATGTGTGTGTTCTGCCACTGCTTGGTGAGTAGATGTTTTATCTAGCCAATTAAATTACTGTTTGTTGTTCAGATAAACATCGCACCACCCACATGCAACCCCACTGTGAATGCTGCTCTCAGGCACTGGGTGGACTACTTGGTGTTTGCAAGTAATTGGAAATTGTCCAGACTGCTATCAAGCATTTGAAAGCCGGTGTGAATGGATGGTTGGGTAGACTTCTGTCAAAGGAGCGTGAACTACTATCCTCTCCCACGGGTACTGTTCCTTCTCCAGGAAATACAAGATGTCGACAACTAGACTTTGAGTGGTGAGTCAATGGTTGGTCCAGAGGAAGGCTAGGACTGGGAAGAACTTCAAAGTTCTACACTTATCACTTTTACCAACAGGTTTAAGGTGCTGTCTCCCACTGGAATGATAACTGTTGGGGCAGTAGGACTAAAAAAAAAACATTGTTCATTGTTCATTGGTAGCATAGTAGGATAATGCAGTCAATCTACACAGGAAACTGCTTAAAAACACTTCCACATTCCATTTCAAGTGTATGGGGCCCATAAGAATTAGTACTGACATGTATATTGAATGTAAACAAGTAAAAGTAGTATGAATGGTCACAGGTTTGTTTGACTCACAGGAATGCTGAAAACCTTAAACTGGCACACACTTGAATATAGATGCCATCTGTTACTGGTAGTGGTGCATACACATCTTGCTGCCAGCCACAAGCACTAGTCATTTTTTTAATAGAATAATTCTTAGTCTCGCAGCCCAACCGAGATGATGCAGCTGTGCCAAATGAGGACACCACATGGCCTTGTCAACAGAGGTTATTAGTCGAGGCCACTGCAGGACAGCAGTTTTGCACACTACATCTCTCCACAGACTTATGGAGGCATGACACCACTGGCCACTCATGTACATCCCCGGCAGCACAGCCAACTCCTGCCCAGGGGGCAGGAGGTTTCTTCCCATGCACACCAGCCACTGCCAGACGGGGGGTCTAGTGTGGTGGGCACCCCTGCTGTGATGTCAGCAGATGGTACTTGGGGCCACAGAAGCCATAGCAGCATAAAATTTGCACAATGATGGTGCAGGGTCCATGCAACCAGCTTATGTAACAAGGTCACTGGCACGATGTAGTGCCGCACCGGCAACAAGGGTTGTGCGGGCAGACAGCCAAGCAGAATTCGGCAGCCAGCTGGACACTGACCCTATGCATCAAGCAGTTCAGATGTGTCAATAAAAGAACTTGTTACATTTGCAGCTGCCGTCCTCTGCCATCTGGGCTCGACCTCAGCTCCACCACCCATTTGCAGCATCCTGGCTTCTAGTCACCGCACCCTGCACCACGAGCACTGTACCTTAATCAGTCCCACAATCAGCAATTATTTTGTCAACACATCAGTGAAAAGATCTGTGCTCAGCTGTGAAAATAAACGTGTATGAACTTCCTTGTGTAGTCAGTCAGTGATAGGTGTAAATATCGATAAGTGAGACATGATTGTTGAACCTGTTAGAGCGCTATCGATGAGTTATCCTGCCACTGTTAAAAGTCCATTATATTCGCTAACTAACTTGGCCAACTAGTGTTATTATCTGGAGAGAAAGTGGACTGATTAGATGAGTATTACTAATGAAATTATTTTTATAAACTGCTGATACTACGAAAAAGTGTGAGAACTGGTCATCAGTTGCGTGCAACTTAATCTGAATAAATAAGGAAGAGTATCAAAATTAAATCAATGGTGTTACATTCGTCCCTGAACTGTGAGAACACCAACTAATACAATTTCAGGATCTGAGACTAAATTATTCATGCACCACTGAGGACTTGCAGCGACACTGCCAGATTGGTACCTTAGTAAGGTGGACTTTATTATTATTATTATTATTATTATTATTATTATTATTATTATTACTATTACTACTACTACTACTACTACTACTACTACTACTACTATTTTTATACGCAAACTATCAATGAACTGAAGTGACATGTAAAGGAAACGGGTCAATGCTGACACATCAAGAGTCCCAGAATCACTCCTCATCAATACGTACTTGTCAGAAGTACAAACAATGGCTTTATTGTGTTCAGGTGTGTCTTTATTGTTTCTAGATTGTTTTTGTTGTGAAAAACTGTAGACAATCATTTCATTTCACACTGACTTTATAATCTGCAGAATATACCAGCCACAAACAAGAAATGCATGATAATATTCTTCAAATTACATAGACGTACACGACTGCTGCATTTGTCTCCCTGTCTGGAGTGCGGAGATTCCTGTGCCTACATGGGGCAGCCTGTGTGCACAAATCAGAAGCCCGTGTGACTCTGCGAAGTTGCATTCACCCCCTCACCTCTCCGTTCAATGGCTACATGCACCTATAGTGCGCGTCATTTATGTTGGCGGCCATGTTTAGGTTCGTTCTGCGCATCTGACATCACAAAACACAATCAGCCAATGAACAGAGAACGACGTTGCCAGATCTCGACTGCAGTGCAGAGCATGGATGAGTGGTTTCAGTTTTAGAAACGTTCAGTCATAAATAAAGTAAAAGAACAAAATCAATGTCTTGATAGCAGACTTTCATTTATAGAAAGTTTGGGAAAAACATTCTTTATACCAATTGCTTCATATTCTATTAATTAATTAAACCTAACAAGTAATAAGACTCCTAATTCAGGCGATAGCAAGGAAAGGTGTTTGTATCAATCTCACTAACCGCTTTTTCGCAATAAAGAACGGCGGTAAGTGTTTATTTCCTATTTTACTTCGACGAAGCGTCAGTAATTCATAGTCATACCAACAGTGTTTGTCAGTATTTTGCATGACGTGTTAGACTCCTCATGTAGTTACATTGTAAGATGAGCTGCGTTAGCGTAATGGTTAAGGTGTTGGGCTACTAAGCAGAAGGTTGTAACGGTTAAGATGTTGGGCTACTAAGCAAAAGGTTGTAACGGTTAAGGTGTTGGGCTACTAAGCAAAAGGTTATGAGTTCAAACCTTGTGCGGTGCTTAATATTTTCTTTATTTAAAAACAATATCGCAGTGTCTTACTTCACGAATTTTATTCGTTTGAATGCAATTTTTTGAAATTTCTAGTGCTTTGTCTCTTCATTAACCCTTTCGCTGCTGCAGACATGTGCTCCTCGAATTCCATGCTGTGCATGATTTTGTCATCACTGGACTGCTAGCCTGTGTAGACACATGGTGTTCCCACTGCTTTGACACACTTATCATTCGATTTCACAAAAAGTATTTGGCCCAAAAATTAGATTTTTACACATCTTCTTGACTGATATCTTCCCCTCATAAATGACTTAATTTTGTTTCGATGTTCAACACAGTTATTGTGCAGCAAAATGTAGTAAACCATTGCACGAAATTTTGAAGAGTTTGCAGAGGTAAAAGTCCATAGAGTATACTTTCTGTATGGTCGATTTTAGTTGCCACAATGTTGAGATTGAAATGTGGACAAGATACCTAAATTTCATATAAAATTTACTGTATAACAATATCTCATTTAATTTAAGTACCACATAGGTGTCATATGTAATATTGAGAAATATTCCATCTTTCGCGACTGTAACAAAAGTTTTATTTACACTGGGCAAGTTTGGCTTTATTTTAAAGCACTTCAATCAACAAAAGGTATGACACATACACAATGGTACTCATGTTCTCTTTCTTGTTTTTGTTCCACAGTTGCAGTTTTACCAATGGTACTGAAATATATTCCTCTTCTGCAACTGTAATAAGCGACTTATTTAGACCAGACGCATTTCTCTCTTTTGAAGCATCTTCAGAGGACAGTATTTTGTCTCCTCCATTGCCAAGTCACCTTTCATAGTTTTGTGCTGCGGTAACACAATATTCAATGTTTGTGTCGGCTGATCAGTGTTTTAGCAAATAAATTCTGTTTGTGTGTGCCACACACAAAAATTATATTTGACATAGCTCAGAACACTTCACTGATAGATGGAGTCCTAATGTTTTTGTAAGTCCACAGTTTTGTATAATGTATTTTGTCTACTTCCTTTTGATCGCTTGAAGTACTTTTAAATAAAGCCAAACATGCCCAGTGTAAATAAAACTTTTGTTAGTCACGAAAGATGGAATATTTCTCATTATTACATACGACACCTATGTGGTACTTAAATTAAATGAGATATTGTTATACAGTAAATTTTACATGAAATTTAGGTATCTTGTCCACATTTCATTCTCAACGTTGTGGCAACTAAAATCAACCATACGGAAAGTATACTCTATGGACTTTTACCTCTGCAAACTCTTCAAAAATTTCGTGCAATGGTTTACTATATTTAATGCTGCATAATAACTGCGTTGAACATCAAAACAAAATTAATTCATTTATGGGGGGAAGGTATCAGTCAAGAAGATGTGTAAAAATCTAATTTTTGGGCCAAATAGTTTTTGTGAAATCGAATGATAAGTGTGTCAAAGCAGTCAGAACACCATGTGTCTGCACAGGCGAGCAGTGCAGTGACAAACGCGCACAGCGCGGAATGCAGGGAGCACGTCTTTGTATCAGCGAAAGGGTTAATGCGGCCGTGGTAGCTTTACTTCATGAACTGCGCGCTCGCCCCTAAATGTAAGCTTAGGAACTATTCTATCCTATGGCACTGCTTCTCTTGGTGCGTGCATCGTGTGCAACTGGCAATGCAGCAATCTCCCGCATCTGGGCGGGCATGCGCGAGCCGCCAAGATAAAAGAATTGAACTATCGTGCACACATAAAGTTACACAGATGTAAACACACCTTTACAAGCAGGTTAGTTTACATGCATCTAGCAGTAGTTTTGTCAGAGAAAGTTGTTGTTGCATCAAAAGAAAACTTCACCTGATAAAACAATAAATTATGAGACAGAATTTCTTCCCAGTGCCTATTTTCTGGGGGCAAAACTGTTAGTACGGCCAAAACATATAAAATTATACAAAAATACTCTAGCTTTCAAAACTATCTGCTGCTACTGCTGCTGGTGTGTGTGTGTGTTTTGTATGTTCCACATCTTCTCCTAAACCAGTGGACCAATTTCAACCAAACATGATATACATATCCATTACTGTCAAGCAACAATTGCTGAGGGGTAAGAACCACCTACCCACCACAGTTCAGGACATATGACTTCATTAACACTGAGATGCATGAAAAACTGCTACATTGTGCATGACATTTACATTTTTTACTCCTTTGCTACTAACTCTATTCACAACACATTTTGCAGACACTATCCACAAAAGCTGCTGAATGTAACTATAAAATTATATCATTGTATGATGTACAGATCAGGAGAAACTTTTGCATCATGCATGACATTTAAATAAACTTGTTCTTAAGTACTAAAACACTCCTAGTCAAGTCAACTTAAGGTAATCCCTTACACCTGCTTGTGCTTTTGGCATGTTTGAACTGTGAAGCACAAACGGCATTAGACGAAAACTATAGCTGCCTACAGAGATATGGAGAGGCATTGCCATAGTGATGTTCACAAAACTGCACATCTCACACCAAGTATACTGCTCAAATACATACAAGGTTTCATTTCTAATAGAAAATTGGCAAAATTAATATCCACGCAATGCTGGGTTTGTCAGCTAGTAAGTCTATAAAAATCAGCAGCAGGGTGCAGTGCTGTTTATGAAAGAAGACAGTATATTGAACATTTCAGAAACAGAAGTCAGTGTTTCCAGTAAATGTTCAGTATTTATGAGAAATAACATGTTCTTACGTAGTACTTGAAAGTCAGTAATAAAAGTTAGTGCGATCTTATAATCTTTTAAATGAACAGATGCATCACCCATGGGGCAAGTGAACAGCAGATCTATTTCCTAATTCTTGTCAGTAAACTTTTACTTGTGTTTTCTCTTTGTATCAAACTGATGTTAGACATATGATTTATCTATGGATAAACAATAAACTAAATAATTGTGGCTTCATACTTCTACAAACATTATTCATTGTATAGGAATCATAGCCAGAGTTAGGAAATTGTATGTCCTGTTTTCCTCATTATACACTCCTGGAAATTGAAATAAGAACACCGTGAATTCATTGTCCCAGGAAGGGGAAACTTTATTGACACATTCCTGGGGTCAGATACATCACATGATCACACTGACAGAACCACAGGCACATAGACACAGGCAACAGAGCATGCACAATGTCGGCACTAGTACAGTGTATATCCACCTTTCGCAGCAATGCAGGCTGCTATTCTCCCATGGAGACGATCATAGAGATGCTGGATGTAGTCCTGTGGAACGGCTTGCCATGCCATTTCCACCTGGCGCCTCAGTTGGACCAGCGTTCGTGCTGGACGTGCAGACCGCGTGAGACGACGCTTCATCCAGTCCCAAACATGCTCAATGGGGGACAGATCCGGAGATCTTGCTGGCCAGGGTAGTTGACTTACACCTTCTAGAGCACGTTGGGTGGCACAGGATATATGCGGACGTGCATTGTCCTGTTGGAACAGCAAGTTCCCTTGCCGGTCTAGGGATGGTAGAACGATGGGTTCGTTGACGGTTTGGGTGTACCGTGCACTATTCAGTGTCCCCTCGACGATCACCAGTGGTGTACGGCCAGTGTAGGAGATCGCTCCCCACACCATGATGCCGGGTGTTGGCCCTGTGTGCCTCGGTCGTATGCAGTCCTGATTGTGGCGCTCACCTGCACGGCGCCAGACACGCATACGACCATCATTGGCACCAAGGCAGAAGCGACTCTCATCGCTGAAGACGACACGTCTCCATTCGTCCCTCCATTCACGCCTGTCACGACACCACTGGAGGCGGGCTGCACGATGTTGGGGCGTGAGCGGAAGACGGCCTAACGGTGTGCGGGACCGTAGCCCAGCTTCATGGAGACGGTTCCGAATGGTCCTCGGCGATACCCCAGGAGCAACAGTGTCCCTAATTTCCTGGGAAGTGGCGGTGCGGTCCCCTACGGCACTGCGTAGGTTCCTACAGTCTTGGCGTGCATCCATGCGTCGCTGCGGTCCGGTCCCAGGTCGACGGGCACGTGCACCTTCCGCCGACCACTGGCGACAACATCGATGTACTGTGGAGACCTCACGCCCCACGTGTTGAGCAATTCGGCGGTACGTCCACCCGGCCTCCCGCATGCCCACTATACGCCCTCACTCAAAGTCCGTCAACTGCACATACGGTTCACGTCCACGCTGTCGCGGCATGCTACCAGTGTTAAAGACTGCGATGGAGCTCCGTATGCCACGGCAAACTGGCTGACACTGACGGCGGCGGTGCACAAATGCTGCGCAGCTAGCGCCATTCGACGGCCAACACCGCGGTTCCTGGTGTGTCCGCTGTGCCGTGCGTGTGATCATTGCTTGTACAGCCCTCTCGCAGTGTCCGGAGCAAGTATGGTGGGTCTGACACACCGGTGTCCATGTGTTCTTTTTTCAATTTCCAGGAGTGTATTTTCCACACACAGTCAAACATCAGTTCAGTGTCAGTTATTATTAATAAATTTTATGGACAGAAAACTAGAACTTACAGTGTTGACATAAAATTTACACTTCATATTGCAGGTAAGTGTGGCTTGGTGGTAAAGTGCAATCTTTGGATTGGTGACTGATTTACTTTTTCTATTCCAGGTAAACTTTGAGTAAAACACACTGGATATTCTCATTCAGAATACAGCAATAAATAAATAAATATGTACAGTATTATTTACATATTTTAGAATCACAGTGAATAAGTATTGTCACACATACCTCAGAAAATACAGCAATGCATAAATATTCAGTAGCAACACAATATTTAGTCCAGTTTTTAGCTAAATGCTTGTATTCCAGTTATAGCTCTCCCAAGAATGAGAGCATGGATATCGTGAGTACCTATAACAGATTGATCAAGTGCAGTTGTCCATTATTTGCATTCAGGAAACAAAGAGGAAAAAGACAGAAAAGTATATGACCTTACCTTCATATGTATTGACTGATTCCAGATTCAGAACATGTCTAATAATATGATATTCATCAGAAATGCCATTCCCACCCAACATGTCACGGGCAGTGCGTGCAATGTCCAAAGCTTTTCCACAGGAATTACATTTCAGTATTGATATCATTTCTGGAGTACACCTTAAAATAATATGTACAAAATGAAACTTTACTTATATGGAGAAAATGAAGATGGTTTAATATGTAAGTGAGAAAGCGAGGAATTTGTGTAAAATCTTGAGAACAGCTATTTTTATTATATTATTATGAAACACGCAATAACAAATGGCTTTTCATGTAAGACAACTTTTGTTGGTGAAACTGAAGCATATAATTAGGAGATCACTCTTGCATCACAACATCCAGTTTCATACTACACCTTGTCACCTAATAGATAGCTGCCTCATCTTGACATACAAGACAGCTGCACATTATCAGAACATGGAGTCTCCATGTCCCCAATGCATGGTTAATGACACCCCAGACCAATTCAACTGGGATTATGTGCAATCAGGACATCAAATATCCCTCAAACCACTGTAGCGTGATTTTGACCTGTTGGTATGGATTGTGTTTTCCTGGGAACGCCACATCTGGTAGGGAGACCATAAACTATGAAGGAGCATATGTGACTAATAAAAATACTGGCATATTCCACAGCTTTCATAACGCCTTCTATAACAACCGCAGGTCCCAACAAGGTCCATGTCACCTTTTCCGAACCTTCATCTGAGTTGCCACTCTGCTACTAGGAAATTCATATTTCAAACTCTAATATCTAATAGGTTACAATATAATTAGTTTGCTTTTGATAAATATTAGTGATATCAGAATATGAACATCCAATAACCTATGCTGCTTTTGCAGTAATCATTTCTAGCTTCTAAATTATCAAAATGTGACCTCTGTTGAAGTTGATCAGCAGTTTTCTGTAATCTCAGAATACGGAGTACACTGAATGACTTAGTTGCACTCTTGGCACCTGTCATGCCATGAGTACATTAATTTGAGATAGTTGCTGTGTAGGAAAGAGAGTGGTCCTGTTTTCAAAGTGAACACTTCGGCATGCCACATGACTGGCAGTCATCAAATTTTGTACTGGTCATTGGCATAACAGTTGAGAGCAGGATGTTAAAGATATGCAATATTAGCATATTTTATCAAGATCAGATCATGTGTATATGGCATGTGAGACACTCCATTTGAGGCTATGCAATTGATGGGCTTTTCATATGCCACTCTTTCAAGGGTGTTCCTGAGGACTTGCTTATAGGGAAAATAACTACCACCAATGTCATAAGTCATGAGAAATAACACAGTGATGAAAGAGATTGCCACTAGCTCCTTTAGTTAGTGCAGGTTGTAAGATTTAAGTGGTGGGCCACAGCCAGTTCAATGCAGAACAACAACAATGTCATTTTTTCCTCTGTCATTCCTTAGTTGCTTCAAATTTCATGGAGGTACGTTTCAAAACTGTAAGTCAATGAAAGTTAGATTGTTTATGCCATATACGTTTCACTTCTTTTATTCATGAAGCATCTTCATTGGCCTGTAATACATTTTTCTTTTTATACATAAAATAAATGTATTATGTAATAGTTACAATACGTTACTATGTTACATTTCGCCATGTCTTTCTCTTGTTTTTTAGATTACAAACAACTTTTATTACACAGATCTTGTGAGGTTCAATTATCATTTGATGTTACTTCCGATTTTCAGTATTGTTAGTCCATATGTGTGGTCCTGTAGCTGTGTTCGTTTGGTCCCCATGCTCCAGCTCGCCGATTTCTGGCAGTTTTTTCACCCACATTTATTACAACACATTACTTGCACTTTTCATTTTGTGATCAATATGTGCTTGTTTACAGTATGTGGTATTGCCAACTATCACCATGTGGTTTATCTTTTGTCTTTTATGTGTGGTTTCATATTTTTCATCTGTTTTGTGTGTGTGTATTTTGTTATGTGTAAATGTTACATTATTTGTGGGAGCAGTCTTCTTTTTCCTTAAGTGAATAAGTGTGTGTGTGTGTGTGTGTGTGTGTGTGTGTGTGTGTGTGTGTGTGAGTGAGAGAGAGAGAGAGAGAGAGAGAGAGAGAGAGAGAGAGAGAGAGAGAGAGAGAGATGGGGAGGGGGGGGGGGGGGGGGAGAAAGAGTCATCAATTATTTACTCTGGTTAATGTTTCCGATTTATGTTTATTATTGTTTTAGTGGCTAACTTGATCAGAGAGTTATTGATTACATTAATTAGGTCATTAATTACTTTCTTTTTCATTGCATGGGCTCTTTGTATGTGAAAGTTTTCTCATAATGTCAGGAGTTTTTTGTTGTGACTGTTCACTCTTCTCACATAAAATTATTAGAGTGAACGATCACAACAAAACTCCTCATATTAGAAGAAAACTTCCACATGCAAAGAGCCCTTGCAATGAAAAGGAAAGTAATTAATGACCAAATCAACACAAGCAATAACTCTCTGATCATGTTAGCCACTAAAACAATAACAAACAGAAATCTGAAACATGACAAGAGTAAATAATTGATGGATCTCTCTCTCTCTCTCTCTCTCTCTCTCTCTCTCTCTCTCTCTCTCTCTCTCTCTCTACACACACACACACACACACACACACACACACACACACACACACACACAATATTCACAAAACACACACTCTCACAATGAACAACAAATTTACATATAACACAACACACACACACACACACACACACACACACACACACACACACACACACAATAAATGAAAAATGATAAATGTGAGTGAACAAACACCAGAAATCGGCCAGCTGGAGTATGGGGACTGAATGAATACATCTCCAGAACCACATATGGACTAACAACACTGGAAATCATAACACCAAATGATAATTTAACATCACAAAATTTGTGATACAAACGTTGCTTCTAATCTATAAAACAAGAGAAAAACATGACAAAATGTTACATACTTACATTCTGCAACTACTACATAACACATTTATAAAAACTAAAACTTTGTGTTCTGCCTTATGGCAGGTCTTGTCATGGAGGAAGCCTCATCAGAGAGGTCCACCCCACGAGCGTCTAGGGAAGTGATTCCAGTGGTGGTTTCCTTTTGCCTTCCACAGATGATGATGAAATGATAATGAGGACAACAAAACACCCAGTCCCTGGGCGGAGAAAATCTCCAACCCAGCCAGGAATTGAAACCGGGCCCCATGACATGACAGACCGCCATGCCGACTTCTCAGCCATCAGGGCGAACACACATTTATTATATGTAAAAAAAAGAAATATGTATAACATGCCACTGAAGATGCTTCACAGACAAAAGAAGCAAAAGGCATATGGAGATAAACACACTGCCTTTCATTTAGTTGCATAGATGGAACATACCTCCATGAACAACAATGATGATTGGTCAGCACCCACAATCATCCTCTCACTATAATGTGTAGAAGTCACCACTCTCACATGCTTATTGAACATCAAAGAGCATGGCTATTCATATCATCACTGGACACTGACAGTAAAGAAAGTTACCTGAACTGACGAGCTGCAGGACACACTGGTACACTCTTATGGCGGGGTACAATTACACCAAAAACCAGGTGAGCTGTTTTTCCAAAAGAACACCATTCAGGCCAGTAGCAGTGGTATAACCATATGGTGGACATGTACGTGGAATGAAATGTGGTTCCTGATATGACTAACATTGTTCCTCACTGGTGAATGATACAACCACCTTCAGCCCAATCAGGTGCACACTAAATCTCTCACCTCCCTCTCCAGGTGACTTGTACCTTTAGAAAGACATTCCCTTATCTAGTTGCTCCCAAATTGGAACACTGCATGAAATGAGAAAGTTTTCTGGTCCTCCAGGTCACCTGACCTTAATCATATTGAGCACATATAGGACACCATATGTATGTTTCTTGGATCCATTTCTGGCCAATTTCTGTGTGTTGTGGTCAACAGTTGAGTAGTTACGGATCAGGGTGGCTATCTACACACACTGTTTCACACAGCCCGAGCAATGACATGTCACTGCTGTCATAAGGCCAAAACGTTTTGCTAGATGCTATTAGGTTATATTCCTCATTACTCCATAATACCTCTGGTATTATGACATCCCCCCTGGGTTATTAGGTGAGCTCAATCTTGACAGAAGGATGTTCATAATATTAATATTATAGGCAATCGGTGTGTGAGGAATTTTCTTAAGCTTGGTCTTCAGTTTTTCCCAATACCCACCCGTCATCCGTTTAAATTTGTTGAAATACTCCGAGACAGTCACTGTGTGAAATGTACTAACTTATCTCATGTTTAAAACAATTTTATTTTAATAGTAAAAATTGCACAATTTAAATGAGTTTGTTGTATATAAATCAATGTCTTGTAGGAATGAGTCATTTTACATCCCATCACAAATTATTTTGTGAATATTGTTATGGTATCAAAATTTATAAGTGTTTTTTTTTTTTTTTTTTTTTTTTTTTTTTTTTTTTAAATATGCGGATCTGATTTGGTAATTCTTACCCATCACCTTTAACACATTAGAATTACATAAATTCTTCTATAGAATAGAAGGACGTGTCAAGGAGAAACTTTCTCAGTTTGTCCTCAAATTCTGCTTTGCTGGCTGCCAGACATTTTATATGCCTCATTAAGTGATCAACAATTTTTGTTGCAGCATTACACCACCCTTTCTTTTGCTAAAGACAACCTTTATGGGGAGTATTGGATGTCATTTTTCTTTGTGGTATTGTAATTATGTACATCATAATGTACTGTAATGAACTGCAATGGATTATTTACAACAAACTTCATGAGGTAATAAATATACTGTGAAGCAGAAGTGAGGATGCCCAACTCCTTAAACAAATGTCTACAAGGTGATCATGGGTAAGCTACCACACATTATTCTTGTTGATAAATAATTAAACTTTAAGTGTTTCATGATACAACACTGGAAAATTCTTACTCTCATCAGTAAGTATGACAAGCACACTTTTAGGATCCATTTTAGAAGTTCTGGGCATGTTATTCATCTGCAAATGTGTCACATGACACACGAAAGTCATGTTTTTTTATCAGCAATCACATTAAAGGACTTCTTGAAGTTTTCAACCTCAGATGATTTTCACGAGTATTATACAGGGTGATTATAATTACAGTTAAACTTTCAAAACACTGTAGAAATAACACCACTAGTCAGAATGATGTCAAATTGCAATGGAAAATTATTGGAGAAGGGGAAAACCTATGGCAGATGAAAAATATAGTATGAAAATTGATCAACAGATGGTGCTTCATGTGACAGAATAGGTAAATGAAAACACCTGTCATGCGCACGACACATTGAAGTTGGTATAAACACTCCAGGTACACGGCTTTTCCTCCTTTCGCATCTGCGATGTTCGCAATGACTGTCTCAATGCAGAATCACGCTCTGCTTGTGAAGCTGTATTACAAGAGCGATGACTGTGCACACATCATTCTGTGGAAGTACTGGACACTGTAGGGTTTTAAAAAAGGTGTTGGTCCAATGACTGCCGTGGGTCTGGAGAAAATTATTCATAAATTCGAAAAGACGTGTTCTTTTGGTGAGCAACCTGATAGACAGAGGAAACAAATTGATTCGACGTCAGTGGAAGCAGTGGCCACAGCAGTGCAGGAGGAGACAAGTAGTGGTGTGCAAACGTGTAGTGCATGGAGAATTGCCTGAACATTGGACATACCCATGAGCATTGTGCGTAAAATCCTACAAAACACTCTTCTTTGCGACACATTCAAAATTACCCATGTGCACGAGTTGCTTCCTGTTGACCTGCCAGCAAGAGAGACCTTTGCTTGCATGGAAGTGGACAATGATTGGCCAGGGAAGATTTTGTGGAAAGATGAAGCCCACTTCCATCTGACAGGGTATGTCAATACACAGAGTTTTCGAATGTGGGCAAGAGAAAATCCACACGCAAATCAACCGATTCCATTTCATCCTGAAAAGGTCACTGAGTGGTGTGGGTTTACGGCATCATTTATCATAGGGCCATATTTTTTAGAAGAGACAGGTGCTTCTGCTAAGTGCTATGAGTGTCTCTTGCGCAATCTAGTTATTCTAGCTCTCCAAAAGCCTGGATGTGTGGATGGGATCATTTTTATGCAAGATGGCACACCTCTGAACATTGCAAATCCAGTTAAGCAGCTGCTGAAATGCCATTTCAGAATTGCTAGAATTATCAGCCGCCATTTTCTTACAGCCTGGCCATCCTGATCACCTGATCATAACCGTATGACTTCTGGCTGTCCGGCAGCCTGAAAGATGATGTGTTCAGTGTTCCGACTGCAAACTTCGCTGCATTGAAGGCACGCACTGCGCAACACATTCTGAATGTGATTCTGGAAACACTTCCATCAGTTGTGTAACATTCTGTTCCTCAATTTCAACTTGTTGCAGAAAATGGTGGACAGCATACTGAACATTTTTTGGACCAGTCACACAGAAATTAATAATGTGATCTGATTTTGATTGATGCTTTTTGTACGGTTTTTGGTCTCAGGACAATTAAAAACTGATGTAAGTGATGCTTTTTATGTGATTTTTGGCCTCAAGACAATTAAAAACCAATTTTTCCCATCCAATGTGATATGAACTTGCCGTGGTGGATGGGCTTACGTAACTAACAGTATCACACCTGTACACGCATGCAAACTGAGTAGTTAAGTTTGTTTAACGTCAAACGTACACCTTAGGCATTGTTGTATGATTCATTTGTCATTTGTAGTCGACCACTATTAAATTATAATGCTTACAGTGCCATATATTGCTACATATTGTAACTATTTATTTTCCGTCTGCCATATGTTTTCCCCCTTCTCTAATAACATTCCGTTACAATTTGACGTCATTCTGACTAGTGGTGTTACTTCTACAGTGGTTTGAAAGTTTAATTTTAATTATAATCATCCTATATTATATATTGCGTGATTGCCCAATTTTGGCCTTGCAGGCCATTTTCAAGCATTGTAGGTGTTAATGTGTTGTGCAGTTACCCTGTTATTAAACAGTGCATACAGCCGATCTGAAAGCCAGCACATGACGTGCAAGTATGGCTGTGGTACCCCATGTGAACCAAATACGCAGTTACATCAATTAAATATCTAGGTGTAAAGTTGCAAAGCAATATCAAATGTAACAAGCACATGACATCAGTTGCAGGGAAGGCAAGTGGTCAAATTTGTTTTATTGCAAGAAGTCTTTTTAGTATGGCTCATCTCTAAAGGAGGCCACATACAGAATACTTCTTGAATACCACTAGAGTCTTTGAGACTCTACCAGGTAGGATTAGAGTACATCGAAGCAATTCAGAGGCACGTTGTTAGATTTGTTATTGATAGGTTCAATCATTATATGAGTATTATGGAAATCCTCTGAGAACTTGAATAGGAGTCCCTGGAGGAAAGACGACATATTTTTAGTGAAACACTATTGAGAAAGTTTAGAAAACCAGCATTTGCAATTGTCTGCTGAAGAATTTTACAGCACCCAATGTACATCTTGTGTAAGGAATATGAAGTAATCATAAGGTAAATTTGGGTTCATACACAAGCAATTAGACAGTCTTTTCCCCCTCACTCCATTTGCGAGTGGAACAAGGAAGAGAATGACTCGCTGCTGTGCAAGGTAACCTCTGCCAAGCACCATAAAGTGGCTTGTGGAGCATGTATGCAGATGTAGATGTCTACATCAATTTATGGAAGTAAAGGAAAACATAAATAACTTTGAGAGGATCTGAACTCTCCTTCATCAAATTTGTGTCCAGTTCCTGTAATTAGTACTCTTCCTTGGGAACTTTGCAGTGTAATAATGAACCTCAGAATATACTGTAACTAAGTACATGATTTCACAGTACTCTAATCAAATGAGTCATTTAGTTTACAAAGGACTTACTCAGTGAAAAATATAGTAACATGCTAGCCATTTATATGATCGTCCTTTAATTAATATTAAGCTATCTTTAATCTCTATTTTTCAACATACATTGATTTATACTTCACTATATGTGCAATGTCACATACACTTTACAGTCTTGTACATTCACAAATTTTTCAATTGTATACAAGCAAAATGGCACAGTGTAAGACACTCAACTCATTCGGTTCAAATCCCCACCTGGACATCCTGATTTAGGTTTTCCTTGATTTGTTTAAACAGTTTAAGGCAAATGCTGGGAAAGTACCTTGTAAAGGTACTTTTAAAAGTGCACAGCTGATTTCCTCTCCAACCTATTTCTAATGACCTCATCATTGACAGTGTTAAGCTCTAATATTCCATCCTTTTCCTATGGAGATGGAGATGTCAAGCAGACATGATTTCAGTTTGCGTTTGAAGTTAATTATATTGTATATTAGATTTTTCACATACTTGGATAAGGGGTGAATTAATTTTGGGACTGCATAACCCACTGCTTTCTGCATCACACTAAGCCTGAGTGAGTTTTGTTACCAGGAATTTCTGAGTTGAAAGTGAACATCTTCATTCCCAAATGAATTACATAGCATTTCTTGTGTAACTTTGAAAATTATGACATAAAAGTAGTTACAAGTCAATGTGTCTTTATAGAGGCAGTTAATACCACAGGACAGAATTCTAGGATGAAAAATGTTATTTTTCTTTAATATACCTTATATTTTACCCTTATTTAAAAAAATTATTTTCAGTAATGAACAAGTTTGGATTATCTAAGTTTTTTTCAACATATTTCAAATTAAGTTTTGATTTGATTGAATATGTTGTTTTCTCTTTGTGATTAAAATCAGCAATATTACAAATTCTTATTCCTCAAAAATTAGTACACTTACAAATTCTTATCCTTCAGGCGACCCACATGAAGACATGCTTGAAGACCTATTGATATTTCTGTAAGCATATCTGCTAATTTCTTCTGAATGAGCTGGGTGGCTGCTAAAGGCCGTCCAAACTGGTGACGCTCTAGTGTATATCGACGTGCTTCTGCTAAGCAAAACTCTGCTGCACCCAGGGCTCCCCAACCAATACCATAACGAGCATTACTAAGACAGGTAAAAGGTCCCTGGGGAAAAAGGGCACAAAAAAAGAACCTTAAGTTACAACAGATCCAACACTTACAATAAAAATGTGAAATATGGAAGAGTTTATTTTGAATATAAATAGAACACACAGAAAAACTTTATCATCTTCACTTCAAACATCAGGCCTTTTTTAGTTTTGCCTGTTACAGTATGCATCAATTCCTCAGTATTCTTCGAGTTCATTATATCCACATTGTGTAAACTGTATGAACCAAATGAGTATTGATTATATAATCCAATGTGCCTCAACTAAGAATACATTTGCCATGTTTACCAAGATTCATCCACAAGATAACAGATCGTAGGGATGAGAGGTTTTTTTTTTTTTTTTTCTTTTAGGCTTTGAAGAATAAATTGGATCAGCCATCATAAATGAGTGTAATGAATACAACTTTAATCTACGTGACAATCTGATTGTTGATTTGGAAATTATGTAAATATCTGGAGATGTGTATTAAGGTCAGTGAGAACCTAGGGATGAGAGTTACTTTTTTCTTCTAGGCATTGAAGAATAAATCGGATCAGCCATCAGACATGAGTGTAACGGATACAACTTTAATCTGTGCGACAATCTGATTGTTGATTTGGGAATTATGTACATATCTGGAGATGAGAATCTAGATTATTCCATGATTGAACTTAGAACATCCAAAGTGATTGTGTCAACAATTTGCTTACAGTACTTCATGAAATCGGTGCTCAGCTGCAGGATGATTTGCCTCATAATGGGGAAGAAGAAGATAATTTGAAAAAGAGTAGCAACATAATTGTACAAATTTTCTCACTTTAGATGAAAGAGTAGTGTCTCAAACTACTTGTATTTTCTTAAAATTAGTAGAAATGGTCATACATATTGCAAATCTTTAACTGGCAATACAATTATAGAAAATAATTAGTTTTATTTCCTACAGATGAAATTATGCTGTTTTGATATCAGCCTGTAAAAGCAGACATAAGTTTGTATCTTTCAACTTTAAACCTGCCTATCTCCTACCACTTACTTTTCAAAATATTTTGGAAGACTATTTATGATCATATTTATTGACATGTTGCAATTCCTTTCTGATTCCTTCCCAATTTGGTTTCCATATAAGATACTTCACAGAGGATGCTATAATCATTTACAGGAATAAAATACTTTGTTAACAGTATCCTCTGAGAATCTTTTTGAATTTTTGGACCTCTTCCAGGTTAGACTTACAAAATTAATACAGCATGGGAAATCAGATAGTATAGACTCTTTCAGTGTTTTACCCTCAACCTATTCTTATCTTGATTTTTCATTAATGGCTTTCCAATGATGGTAAATAATCAGGCAGCAATGGTTGCCAATAAAATAGCTGTACAGATCAAGTATTACTACTACACAACACAAGCCACAAAAATGTCAAATTTGTTAATACTATTTTATAATAGTGAATGACACTGCAAGTCATTGAAATGAGATAAATGTGCTGGAAATTCAGAACATCCAACATGTAAGGTTCCTATGTAGCCAAACAGACAATTAAATTGGCAGCTTATTGATAACTAACTGAAGCAACAAAGTTTGCTCCAAAACTTATTTTCTGACAGTATGACAGACAAGTGATTCTGTTATATTCTTTGTGTATTTCTATCATCTGCACTAATGAAAAGAATTTACATTTCATAGGCTATAGTTAAACAGAAGAGGGAAGTTCCACGATTGTAATAGGCTTGTCTCTCTCACACACATGGCAAACATGAAAAAGCCAGCACACATTACAAAAAGATTGGTAGAAAAGGACTCGCCAAAGGTGGATGTACCAGAATTAAATGATGCTAAATATACAATTATGTACCAGTTTCTGAGAAGACATAAGAAAGGAAAAGAAATATGCCTGATTGGCTGACTTTGAAGTAAAGATGCTGTAAATACAATAAATAGCTACAAACCCACAAATGAATCCATTTAAAAAATTTACAGTCACAATGTACTATCTTTGCATGACAAGACTATGAAATACACAGCTCTTGTTTTCTTTTTATTTACACATCAAGTTCTGTAGGACCAAATTGAGTACCAAATCTCCAAGGTCATGCAACATGTCAGAACATGAAATTACAACATACAAGTAATAACAGATAAAATAAAATGTATATGAACTCAAAAAAAGACAAGCCATAAGTTTGAGTAAGCACAATCAACAATATAACATAGGAATGAGCTTAATTTTTCAAGGAACTCCTCGACAGAATAGAAGGAGTAACACATGAGGACTCTCTGCAGTTTCAATTTCAAAGTGCATAGATGACTGCTAAGATTTTTGAACTCCTGTGGTAGCTCATTGAAAATGGTTGCAGCAGTATACTGCACACCTTTCTGCACAAGGGTTAAGGAAGTGCAATCCAAATGCAGATTGGATTTCTGTCTAGTATTAACTGAGTGAAAGCTGCTAACTCTTGGGGATAAGCTGATATTGTTAATAAGAAATGACAGTAAAAAATAAATATACTGAGTGGCCAATGTCAATACCCAGACTAGTGAACAGGGGTCAACAAGAGGTTTGCGAACTTATTGCCCAAACTGTGCATTTCTGAAGCACAGATATCTTTTGAGAATGATAAGAGTTACCCCAAAATATAATACCATATGACATAAGACTTATGTCATAAGTGAATGAAAATAAGCAAAGTAGACTAACTTTCATGTTGAACGATCACTTACTTCGGATACCATTCGAACAGTAAAAATGGCGTCATTAAGTCTTTGGACAAAATCCTGAATGTGGGCTTTCCATGACAGTTTACTATCTATCTGAACACCTAGAAATTTGAACTGTTCAGTTTCATTAATCATACGCCCATTCTGTGAAATTAAAACGTCAGGTTTTTTTGAATTGTGTGTTAGAAACTAAAAAAGCTGTGTCTTACTGTGATTTAGAATTAGTTTATTTTCTACAAGCCATGAACTTATGTCATGAACTGCACTATTTGAAACTGAGCCAATGTTGTACATAACATCCTTTACTACCAAGCTAGTGTCATCAGCAAACAGAAATATTTTAGAGTTACCTGAAATACTAGAGGGCATTGCATTTATATAAATAAGGAATAGGAGTGGCCCCAACACTGATCCCCATCCGTCCTCTGGACACCCCCACCCCTCCTGGCAACTCCCTCCATCCCCCCCACCCCCACTGCTGAGGACATCATCTGGTTTGTCACAATCGTCCTCCAGAATGTCCACCCGTTACAGCGCCCCCTCACCCACCAGCAGATATCCCTCGCCACCCAATCCGCCTTCCACCTTAATACTTATGCCACCTATTCCCACAACCAATCCCACTTCACCTTCTCCCACCTCGGCACCCTTGTGTAAATTCCTATCATAGCGCGACAGCACTGTATCTAGTTTAACAACATCCAGTCCCTACCCACCAAGAAGAACCTCCTCATGCACACCCTCACGACCCACAGTGTGATTTGACCGTACCCCACTCAGACTCCACATCACCACTATTCTCAACACTGTGAATAATGACCTTCTGTTGCTAAAGTAAGAAGTGAACCAATTGTGAGCTATTACCCACATTCCATAATGGTACAATTTCTGCAGCAACATTCTGTGACCAACACAGTCAAACACCTTGGTTAAATGAAAAATATGCCTAGTACTTGAAACCTTTTGTTTAACACATCAAGTACCTCACAGAGAAAAGAGAATATAGCATTTTGAGTTGTTAAATGACTTCTAAAGCCGAACTGTACATTTGATATCAAAATGTGTGATATAAAATTATCAATTATCCTTACATACAGAGCATTTTCAATGACTTTAGCAAACATTGATGGCATAGAAATAGGTCGAAAATTGTCTACATTATTCCTTTCTTCCTTTTTATAAAGCGACTTTCCTACTGAGTACTTTAATCATTCAGGAAACTGACCATTCCTAAACAAAAAATTAGAAATATGGCTAAATACAGGGCTAACATGTGCAGCAAAGTACTTTAATATTCTGCTAGGCACTCCATCATATCCATGAGAGTCCGTAGTCTTCAGTGATTTAATTATTCACTCAATCTCCCCCTTGTCTGTATCACTGAGAAATATTTCAGACATCAATCTCGGAAAGGCATTTGCTAAGATTGTTATATGATTTCCTGTAGAAACTAAATTTTTATTTAATTCACCAGCAATGCTCAGAAAATGATTGTTAAATACTGTACATATATCTGATATACAAGTAACAGAAACTGACTTTATATTGCCAACCTTGTGCTGCTGACCGGACACTTACTTCACAACTGACCATATGGTTTTAATTTTATCCTGTGAATGAGCTATTGTATTTGCATGCCATGTACTCTTTGTCTTCCTAATAACATTTTTAAGCACCTTGAAGTACTGTTTGCAATGCACTACTGTAGCTTGATTGTGACCACTTCTAACGTTTTGATATAATTCCCGCTTTGTTCTACATAATATCCTTACCCCACTAGTTAGCCACCGAGGCTGCCTTTTACTGCTAGTACCCTATTTAGCCCCCCCTCCCCATGAACCATGGACCTCCCAAGTGGGGAGGCTTGCGTGCCTCAGCGATACAGACAACAGAGGGGTATCTGTCGAGAGGCCAGACATATCTGTGGTTCCTGAAGAGGGGCAGCAGCCTTGTCAGTAGTTGCAGGCGCAACAGTCTGGATGATTGACTGATCTGGCCTTGTAACACTAACCAAAATGGCCTTGCTGTTCTGGTACTGTGAACGGCTGAAAGCAAGGAGAAACTACAGCCGTAATTTTTCTCAAGGGTATACAGCTTTACTGTATGATTAAATGATGAAGGTGTCCTCTTGGGTAAAATATTCCGAAGGTAAAATAGTCCCCCATTCGGATCTCCAGGCGGGGACTACTGAAGAGGACGTCATTATCAGGAGAAAGAATACTGGCATTCTATGGATCGGAGTGTGGAATGACAGATCCCTTAATCGGGCAGGTAGGTTAGAAAATTTAAAAAGGGAAATTGATAGGTTAAAGTTCGATATAGTGGCAATTAGTGAAGTTCGGTGGCAGGAGGAACAAGACTTTCTGTCAGGTGAATACAGGGTTATAAATACAAAATCAAATAGGGGAACTGCAGGAGTAGGTTTAATAGTGAATAAAAAATTAGGAGTTCGGGTAAGCTGCTACAGACAACATAGTGAACGCATTATTGTGGCCAAGATAGACACGAAGCCCGTGCCTACGACAGTACTACAAGTCTATATGCCAACTAGCTCTGCAGATGACAAAGAAATTGAAGAACTGTATGATGAGATAAAAGAAATTATTCAGATAGTGAAGGGAGATGAAAATTTAATAGTCATGGGTGACGAATTCGATAGTAGGAAAAGGAAGAGACGGAAACGTAGTAGGTGAATACAGATTGGGGGTAAGAAATGAACGTGGAAGCCGCCTGGTAGAATTTTGCACAGAGCACAACTTAACCATAGCTAACACTTGGTTCAAGATCCATAAAAGAAGGTTGTATACATGTAAGCAGCCTGGAGATACTGATAGGTTTCAGATAGATTATATAATGGTAAGACAGAGATTTAGGAACCAGGTTTTAAATATTAAGACATTTCCAGGGGCAGATGTGGACTCTGACCACAATCTATTGGTTATGAACTGTAGATTAAAACTGAAAGAACCAGAGGTTGTACAGAGTTTCAGGGAGAGCATAAGGGAACAACTGACAGGAATGGGGGAAAGAAATACAGTAGAAGAAGAATGGGTGGCTTTGAGGAATGAAATAGTGAAGGTAGCAGAGGATCAAGTAGGTAAAAAGATGAGGGCTAGCAGAAATCCTTGGGTAACAGAGGAGACACTGAATTTAATTGATGAAAGCAGAAAATACAAAAATGCAGTAAGTGAAGCAGGCAAAAAGGAATACAAACGTCTCAAAAATGAGATCGACAGGAAATGCAAAATGGCTAAGCACGGATGGCTAGAGGACAAATGTAAGGATGTAGAGGCTTATCTCATGAGAGATAAGATAGATACTGCCTACAAGAAAATTAAAGAGACCTTTGGAGAAAAGAGAACCACTTGCATGAATATCAAGAGCTCAGATGGAAACCCAGTTCTAAGCAAAGAAGGGAAAGCAGAAAGGTGGAAGGAATATTTAGAGGGTCTATACAGGGGCGATGTTCTTGAGGACAGTTTTATGGAAGTGGAAGAGGAGGTAGATGAAGATGAAATGGGAGATATGATACTGCGTGAAGTGTTTGACAGAGCACTGAAAGACGTAAGTCGAAACAAGGCCCCGGGAGTCGACAACATTCCATTGGAACTACTGACAGCCTTGGGAGAGCCAGCCCTGACAAAATTCTACCATCTGGTGAGCAAGTTGTATGAGACAGGCGAAATACCCTCAGACTTAAAGAAGAATATAATAATTCCAATCCCAAAGAAAGCAGGTGGTGACAGATGTGAAAATTACCGAACTATCAGTTTAATAAGTCACAGCTGCAAAATAGTAATGCGAATTCTCTACAAATGAATGGAAAAACTGATAGAACCCGACCTCGGTGAAGATAAGTTTGGATTCCGTAGAAATATTGGAACACGTGAGGATATACTGGCCCTACGACTTATCTTAGAAGAAAGATGAAGGAAAGGCAAACCTATGTTTCTAGCATTTGTAGACTTAGAGAAAGCTTTTGACAATGTTGATTGGAATACTCTCTTTCAAATTCTGAAGGTGTCAGGGGTAAAATACAGGGAGCGAAAGGCTATTTACAATTTGTACGGAAAGCAGATGGCAGTTATAAGAGTCGAGGGGTATGAAAGGGAAGCAGTGGTTGGGAAGGGAGTGAGACAGGGTTGTAGCTTATTCCCGATGTCATTCAATCTGTATATTGAGCAAGCAATAAAGGAAACAAAAGAAAAGTTTGGAGTAGGTATTAAAATCCATGGAGAAGAAATAAAAACTTTGAGGTTTGCCGATGACATTGTAATTCTGTCAGAGACAGCAAAGGACTTGGAAGAGCAGTTGAACGGAATGGACAGTGTCTTGAAGGGAGGGTATAAGATGAAGATCAACAAAAGCAAAACGAGGATAATGGAATGTCATCGAATTAAGTTGGGTGATGTTGAGGGAATTAGATTAGGAAATGAGACACCTAAAGTAGTAAAGGAGTTTTGCTATTTGGGGAGCAAAATAACTGATGATGGTCGAAGTAGAGAGGATATAAAATGTAGAATGGCAATGGCAAGGAAATCGTTTCTGAAGAAGAAAGATTTGTTAACATCGAGTATAGATTTAAATGTCAGGATGTCATTTCTGAAAGCATTTGTAGGGAGTGTAGCCATGTATGGAAGTGAAACGTGGACGATAAATAGTTTAGACAAGAAGAGAATAGAAGCTTTCGAAATGTGGTGCTACAGAAGAATGCTGAAGATTAGATGGGTAGATCACATAACTAATGAGGAGGTATTGAATAGAATTGGGGAGAAGAGGTACTTGTGGCACAACTTGACTAGAAGAAGGGGTCGGTTGGTAGGACATGTTCTGAGACATCGAGGGATAACCAATTTAGTATTGGAGGGCAGCGTGGAGGGTAAAAATCGTACAGGGAGACCAAGAGATGAATACACTAAGCAGATTCAGAAGGATGTAGGCTGCAGTAGGTACTGGAAGGTGAAGAAGCTTGCACAGGATAGAGTAGCATGGAGAGCTGCATCAAACCAGTCTCAGGACTGAAGACCACAACAACCCTATTTAGGACATTCTAATGGAAAGCAGCTCTCAAAGAGCATCAGAAATGTGTTAAGGAAAGCATTATATTTGTCATCTATGTTACCAGCACTATAAACATCCTGCCACTCTTGTTCCTCGACAAGGTTTAAAAAATTCTCAATTGCTTTTGGATTAAATGGTTCAAATGGCTCTGAGCACTATGGGACTTAACTTCAGAGGTCATCAGTCCCCTAGAACGTAGAACTACTTAATCCTAACTAACCTAAGGACAACACACACATCCATCCCCGAGGCAGGATTCGAACCTGTGGCCGTAGCGGTCGCACGGTTCCAGACTGTAGTGCCTAGAACCACTCGGCCACTCCGGCTGGCTTTTGGATTAACTTTCCTGCATAGTTTGTAATTATATGTGACATTTGTTTGAGTACAAAATCCTTTTAGTGTTAAAATTGGTGCATCATGGTCTGAAAGGGCATTGACCCTTTTACTAACAGAATGCCCATCTGGTAATGAAGAATGAATAAAAATGTTGTTTATGGCTGTGCTACTGTTCCCCTGCACTGTAGTTGGAAAAACACATTCTGCATCAGATCATATGAATTTAGGAGATCTACCAACATCATTTTTCTTGCACTATCATGTACAAAATTTATACTGAAGTCACCACACACAACTAATTTCTCGTACTTCCTATAAAGTGAACAAGAACCCCCTCTAGCTTGGGCAGAAATGCTCTGAAGTCAAAATTAGGGGACCTATAAACAAAAACAATTAAAAGTTTAGTTTCACTAAATTCAACTGCAACTGCACAACATTCAAATATCTGTTCAGTGCAGTGCCACGATACATACCTCTATGGACGCAAAAGGAATACTGTTTTTTACATACATGGCCATTCTCCCACTCCACAATGAAATCCTTGAAAAACAGCCAGCTAACCTGTATCCTGGTAAAGGAAGCCTCTGAATCGTCAAATTATTTAAGTGGTGCTCCGATATACGAATAATTTCATAGTCAACATCTATAAGCAGTTCACTAACTTTATCTCTAATAGCTTTAATATTCTGATGAAATATGCTAACTCCTTCTCTACTTGGAAACATGACATCCTCTGAAGGTGAGCCCTTAGAGGGACTTCCTTTAAGCAGGTATATCCATCAGCTGACTTCATTCAAAAACGGTGCAGCTCTAACACCAACTACTACAGGAATTTTTCCAAGAGTGTCCTACCACCACCCACTACACTTGCACCTATAAGCTTTGCCAGTATCCCCTTCCCAAACCTGTTGAAGTGCAGGCCATGCCTAGTGAAACCTGATCTACTGATAAACTCAACTGGCACCAATGCAATGTGACCCATGCCCTCTGCCATCAGTGCCCTCTCCAGCCCAATGTTAACGTGCTTAACAGCTGCATTAAGATGAGGCTGATCATGATGCGGAAACAGTTGCATGAAATGCAGATTGATGCCATCAGTTTGAGTAGCTATCTTTATCAGGTCACCACCTACATCACATTCCCTGTCCCTATCAAGGCTATTCCCTGCACCAGGTCTAATTTGGTGCGTAGCTTTGTGTATGTAATTAATTTCCTAATTTATTTTGACCATTCCTAGTTAATATCTTTTGTTATGGAGTGAAATCAGTAATTTTTTCAGGACTTAAATTCTATTGTTTACTTATAAACAAAAATAAAATCTGTAATAATTATAAACATTTGGAAGAAGAACTACTAGAATCCTTTAAGTATTTACTTGGCTCTATTCGAAAACATGTTAGCAAAGTCAGCCCTTATTTAATTCCAAAATAATTACCAGATTGGTCAAAAGCATTGTTTGCATAACTAGATCTGCTAATTTCATTATTTAAACAAATAATTTGGCCTAATCTTTGTGGTAGAGAGAACTGTTAAAAAGGAGGAATTTTTCGATCTATTCATATAATTGAATGAGTTATGTTTTAATTGTAATTTCTGTAACTTAAAACATCAAAAAAGTATAGTCTCAGTGCCTATTTACTGTGAGGATTTATAAAGGCCCTATGTTTGGTCCTGAGACAGTCCGTCCACGGCCAATTTTCAGAGGGAAATTATGTACTGCTTCAAGTAACAACAATGCATCAAATTTAACAGTGGAATTAGTGTAACACAAATAGGCCATGTGTTAAGGCAATGACAATGTCTGTTCAAGTTATTTGAGAAATAGTGTCACACATACCTTATTCTTCTGCAAGAACTGCGAACTGTGTGGTTAGGTTTATACTGCTCATAGATGTTCAACAGCAAACTATCATAGCAGTATGCTGATGTTTGCCTGCAACCTATTAATGAGGCTTATCAAAATTTACCAATAGTGAGCTATGTACTGTTGGGGGTTGTGGACAGTGACAGTAAAGAACTGTGAAACACAACTGTGCAACTGTTAGCTACATTAATTACAGTAGTCAGTGTTGAACTTCCACCCTCCAACCCCCCCCCCCCCCCCCACCCCCTATTTTTTAGCCAGTATAACAATGCAGTACGTCGACACCAAGGACAAATGAAGAAACAAAGCAGGTGAACGTCACAAGCTTTCAGCCAAGTGCTCATTGGCCTTTTCCAAGAGGTATGACTGCCAGTGGGCTGCTGGTACACCCTTATATATGCTAGCTGCCAGCTGATATCACTGGTGCTCACAGCCTTGCCATATATGGGCATAATTTGACTTGGCATTCAATATGCCCACTTCAACCATGTGATCCCTGGATTCCACATCATTCTGAGCTGCAGGAGGCCATCTCCATTAAGGGCGTTATTGATGATTTTTATTTCAGTGGCTTATTTAATTACACAGTCCCAAAAGCCATTAGTGTGAGCCACAACAGTGGTTTCATCGAATTTGATCAAGCGACCGTTTTCTAAAGCATGTTCAGCTAAAGTCGATTTCTCAAGGTAGTGTATGCGATAAAGCCTCTTGTTCTTCTGTCTGCATTGTTCTACCATTCATACCGATTTCCAACATATGACTGGCCGCACTCACAAACCATCTTGTAGACCCGAGGTATTCTGCGACCTACTCCATCTCTAACTGGTCTCAGGACTTCCGAATATTTATCAGAGACCTGAAGATCAATTTGATTTTGTGTCTTTTCAGTAGGTGGCTTGTCTTGCTCAACATGGACCCACAGAATGGCAAGAAGACATGTTTCTTTTCCCACTTTTTGTCGGTGGTCTTATTGTGATTCTCACTTGAAAGCACTCCATTTATTTGATGAATGTTGTAACCGTAGTTCCTGAAGACCATACTGTCACCCTCATTAAGATGAAGATGGTCAGTCTGGTTGATAAAATCATTAGACCACAGAGCTGTGGTCAAAACACACAATAACCCTGAAAGAGTGGTTTGGTGTGGGGCGGTAGAGGGGTGACGAGGACCGCGGTGGCCATCGTAGGGTTGTGGACCACTCTGGCTGCGGCATGGATGGGGCCTCTCCGTCGTTTCTAGGCCCCCGGTTAACATACAATACAATACAATACAATACAAAACAACACAATGATGATCATTTATGAGTCACTGCAAGCTTAATATCAGTAACATGTATTGTCTTAATACAACTGGCCAGAGCCAATAGTTTTTCTTATTGCACAAAAAAAGTATTTCATTCTCCTCCATCTATTTTTCTCCTTTTCACATCAAAACTAAGAATATTCCTGTTACTGTCAACTGGAGATACTACAAACACATTTTTTGTGTTTTCTTGATTTTATAAAGTGTGGTCAGTTATGTTGTTGTTGTTGTGGTCTTCAGTCCTGAGACTGCTTTGATTCAGCTCTCCATGCTACTCTATCCTGTGCAAGCTTCTCCATCTCCCAGTACCTACAGGAGGCTACGTCCTTCTGAATCCGATTAGTGTATTCATCTCTTGGCCTCCCTCTACGATTTTTACCCTCCACGCTGCCCTCCAATACTAAATTGGTTATCCCCCGATGCCTCAGAACATGTCCTACCAACCGATCCCTTCTTCTAGTCAAGTTGTGACACAAACTCCTCTTCTCCCCAATCATATTCAATACCTCCTCATTAGTTGTGTGATCTAACCATCTAATCTTCAGCATTCTTCTGCAGCACCACATTTTGAAAGCTTCTATTCTCTTCTTGTCTAAACTATTTATCGTCCATGTTTCACTTCCATACATGGCTACACTCCATACAAATACTTTTAGAAACGACTTCCTGACACTTAAATCTATACTCGATGTTACCAAATTTCTCTTCTTCAGAAACGCTTTCCTTGCAATTGACGGTGTACATTTTATATCCTCTCTCCTTCGAGCATCATTAGTTATTTTGCTCCCCAAGTAGCAAAACTCCTTCACTACTTTAAGTGTCTCATTTCCTAATCTAATACCCTCAGCATCACCCGACTTAATTCGACGACATTCCATTATCCTCGTTTTTCTTTTGTTGATGTTCATCTTATATCCTCCCTTCAAGACACTGTCCATTCCGTTCCACTGCTCTTCCAAGTCCTTTGCTGTCTCTGACAGAATTACAATGTCATCTGCGAACCTTAAAGTTTTTATTTCTTCTCCATGGATTTTAATACCTATTCCAAATTTTTCTTTTGTTTCCTTTACTGCTTGCTCACCTCACCAAAAGTCTTGTTCCTCCTGCCACCGAACTTCACTAATTCCCACTATATCTAACTTTAACCTATCCATTTCCCTTTTTAAATTTTCTAATCTACCAGCCTGATTAAGGGATCTGACATTCCACACTCCGATCCGTACAACGCCAGCTTTGTTTCTCCTCATAACAATGTCCTCCTGATTAGTCCCCGCCCGGAGATCCGAATGGGGGACTATTTTACCTCCGGAATATTTTACCCAAGAGGATGCCATCATCATTAACCATACAGTAAAGCTGCATGCCCTCAGTAAAAATTGTGGCTGTAGTTTCCTCTTGCTTTCAACCGTTCGCAGTACCAGCACAGCGAGGCTGTTTTGGTTAGTGTTACAAGGCCAGATCAGTCAATCATCCAGACTGTTGCCCCTGCAACTACTGAAAAGGCTGCTGCCTTTCTTCAGGAACCATTCATTTGTTTGGCCTCTCAACAGATACCCCTCCGTTGTGGTTGCACCTACGGTACGGCTATCTGTATCGCTGAGGCACGCGAGCCTCCCCACCAACGGCAAGGACTATGGTTCAAAGGGGGAGGTGGTTGGTTATATAATTGATATCAATGGGTTTCTGTATATCATTCAGGTTCTTAAGGGCAATTGTAGCCTCAAAATGAATGGAAATCGTGTTTATGACATGTTTTAACAACATTGTGTGTAAAGTTACTCCATTCAAAGAGTACATGCATATTCAAATGCAGAGATATGTAAACAGGCAGAATATGGCACTGCAGTCGGCAATGCCTATATAAGACAACAAGTGTCTGGTGCAGTTGTTAGATTGGTTACTGCTGCTACAATGGCAGGTTATCAATATTTAAGTGAGTTTGCACGTGGTGTTATAGTCGGTGCACAAGGGATGGGACATAGCATCTCCGAGGCAGCAGTGAAGTGGGGATTTTCCCATGTGACCATTTCACGAGTGTACGGTGAATATCATGAATCCAGTAAAACTTCAAATCTCTGACATCGCAGCAGCTGGAAAAAGACCTGCAAGAACGGGACCAACGACAACTGAAGAGAATAGTGCAGCGTGACAGAAGTGCAACCCTTCCACAAATTGCTGCAGATTTCAATGCTGGGCCATCAATAAGTGTCAGTGTGTGAACCATTCAATGAAACATCATCAACATAGTCTTTTGGAGCCGAAGGCCCACTCGTGTACCCTTAATGACTGCACGACATGAAGCTTTACACCTCACCTGTGATCATCAACACCGACATTGGACTGTTGATGACTGGAAACAAGCGGATGGATGTGTAAGGGTATGGAGACAACCTCATTAATTCATGGACCCTTCATGTCAGCTGAGGACTGTTCAAGCTGGTGGAGGCTCTGTAATAGTGTGGCGCGTGTGCAGTTGGGAGTGCTATGGGGCCCTTGATATGTCTAGAGATGACTGTGATAGGTGACACATGCGTAAGCATCCTGTCTGATCACCTGCATCCATTATTCATGTCCACTGTGCATTCCAACAGATTTGGGCAATTCCAGCAGGACAACTCGACACCCCATACATCCAGAATTGCTATAGAGTGGCTCCAGGAACATTCTTTTGACTTTAAACACTTCCACTGGCCATCAAACTCCCCAGACATGAACATTATTCAGCATATCTGGGATGCCTTGCAACGTGCTGTGCAGAAGAGATTCCACCCTCTCATACTCTTATGGATTTATGGACAGCCCTGAAGCATTCATGGTGTCAGTTCCCTCCAGCACTACTTCTGACGTTAGTCGAGTTCATGCCACATCATATTGTGGCACTTCTGCATGCTTGCGGGGGCCCTACACAATATTAGGCAGGTGTACCAGTTTTTTGGCTCTTCAGTGTACTTTGCAAGATATTTGGCAGTATTGCCTTATAATGGATAACTTTACACACGTCTGGAAATTTTAAATGGAAAGAAAACAGAAATCTGAAGTGGCATGACACTTTTCATAGCTTTATTGACTTGTTGGAACCTATTACAAGGATAAATGCAATATGGCAAGTCATTTAAATTTTAAGTTTTTATTATGTAAATTGAAAATAATGCTTCTGCTGTGTCTGGAGCACGAGTTTCTCACCTTCACTTTTATAGTATTTCTATAGCAGGATGAGGCACTACTAACCTTGATTTCACTTCAATAAAGACTGGATACATACATAAAAGATTGCAGGTGTTCTTTGAACTACAAAGATCATCTTTGTAATACCACAGGTTCATCAAGTAGCCCCTAGTTATTGATTTTGGAGATATCTCCAACATCAGGCCATACAAATGTCTATGTTGAGTCACCTGTCATCTTCACGAACTTAACTTGAATCTCATCATAAGATAGCACTTGTCCAATAATTTCCTCAGTAACCTTATTTTCTGCTTTTGTTTGCAGTCATCGTAAAGTTACCCCCACCCAAGCAAAAGTCACACACCTTTGCTTGTTTTCAGCTTGCTAGTAAAATGTCTCCACTAAAAAAGTGTTTCACCTACTGTTCCACATAACTATGACATGGCAATGACAGTTTCTAAGCAATGTAAAAATACGTAAAGATGCTCACATCCAATTAACTGCATTTATCATCCTGCATCATGATGTATGAACAACACTGTCATGATTTTTCAATCCAGTAAAGTTCACTATGTCTTATCTAAGCAGCCATTTTACTCAGAATTTCCAAAACAGGCCATGGGCGGCACCCCACAGAACTTAATGGAAAGTGTGTAAAGTAACCCAGGTTGCATAATTTAACCCAGTTTATGGTACATCAAATTCAGTCGTTATCTTAAAACCATTGCAGAGTATACCCTTGTACGTTTCATCCTCTCAGAAACTAAACTCTGCTTATATTCTGCTAAACACAAAAATAGTTTTATACATAATCACTATTATGAATTTGAATATTTTATTTCCATGCATTCAAAAGACAGCAGTAGATTTTAAGCAACTTTCTTCTTCTCTGAATTTCTAATTCTTCTGAAGCACACATAAATTTGATAATTACTGAAGATTTTTGTACCCAAATGTACAAAAAACTTTGGACGAAAACAGAAGGCATTCAGCCTGATCCATCTATTTGCCATGCTTTCTGTCAAACTACAGCAAGCTGTAGTCTCAAAATAAAATGGCACAAAACCTACAGCACTGCTCCCTGTCTAGCACTGCTGCAATTGCATTCTCACAATGAGTGGCTTTTGGATATTAGCGAGATCATGAAAACCAATCCTCTGCAACAGTTAACATGTTCATCTGATGATTAGATTATAGTGTATGTTTTAGAGTTCAGTTGTTACATCATATTTCAAAAGAAAATATAAAACTGACAAGAATATTTAGAACATACAGAGTGAATATCGAACACACACAGAGACTGGCAATAGCAAGAAAAACTTTCCTGAAAAGCAAGATGATGTTAACAACAAATACAAATTTAAGTGTTAGGGAGCCTTTTATGAATGTATTCATTTGGAGTGTGGTGTCATGTAGAAGTGAAAGGAAGAAAATAAATGGTAAAGAGAATATAAGCATATTTGGTGCTACAGAAAAATCCTGAAGATTAAATGTATAGATTGGATAAGTAACAAGGAGGTACTGAATGGAATTAGACATCAAAGAGCTTAACATCAAAACTTGCCTAACAGAAGAAAGAGATTGATTAGACACATCCTGAGGCATCAAAGAATAGTTTAATTTGGCCTAGAGGAACGTGTCAGGGGTAAAAATTGCAGGGGGAAATCAATGTTAAATACAGTAGGCAGGTTTAAATTGATGTAGGGTGCAGTAGTTATGCAGGTAGTAAAAAGTTTATACAGGAAAACAAGTCAGTCTTCAGACTGATGAATTCAACAATTACAATAAGCACTCTGTATTACTCGGCAAGGTGAATCAGTTACCTGGCTGTAATGGGAACTACTTGGCGATGTGACTTGTTACAGTAACGTTCCAGTCCATCTCAGAGTGTGAGCACAAAAAGGGACTGCAGAAAATACCTTTGTGGAAAGCCATGACTACTTGCTATTAATATCGTTAATATTACAGGCAATGAAAACAAGAAAAGTGTGATAGTGCTGACACAGAAGGTGATAAAAGATGCATTCAGTTAGGGAATGGTGTGCAAATTACAGAAGGAGGGATATGATGCCAAGTGGAGTAGGACATCAAGTATGTGCTCCAAAACAGAATTAGAGAAATGCATACAATAAATATTTCATTGGTGATCTAAATAAATTGCTGCAATATTATGGCCATGGAAGGAAATACAATCTTTGCAGAAATTTCACAGCTGTTGTTTCACTGAATTAGCCTTCCCTACTAGAAAAGAAACTCTAAGAAAAACTGTTCCATCTATGGGATTTGATTTTAGAAGTTGCTAGAATGAATGAGTCATGAACATACTAGCAAAAAAGCCCATGATATCAGACTTTTAAAAAAAATTTATAAAATGAAGCATTAGCATAAAGTGACCAATGGTTTACTTAGATGAGCCATGGATCGAGACACACTACACTGTGAAAAATATTGCAAAGTGGCAATGTGTGAACAGTGTCATCAGACAACAGTGCCAGAGAGCGTTTCATTGTTGTGACTGCAGAGTTTCATTTTTTGTTCACATATTCTCTGTGACAACAGGAAAACTTCAGACTATCATGTAGAAATGGCAAAAAAAATACAAATCTGTAGAGACAAAGAAAACCAAACTTTCACATTAATTATGGAGCAACAAACACTTTCTCTTTATTCAATTGGTAAACTCTTGCAAAAAATGTCCCTTCTTACTGCTGTCATGCCATCTAGACCTAAATCCTACAGAACTATTATGAAATCTTGCAAAGATAATCGTGATACATCACACATCTTACTCTCTAACCTGAAAAACTTAACAGCTCATGCCTCTGCTGCTAATAAATAAATGTTGTTTGTCATCTAGCTTGGTGCATACCTTTTGATGTAACACTACTTTGGTGATTTATGCATCAATTTTTCTGGTTATAGTTGGCATTACAAGGCTAAGTGGGTTTCCTTCCAAACCTTTCCACCTACGAAAAATTTGAGATGGTCACTGGGAATCAAACACAGGACCTTGGCATTACTAGGCACAAATGCTAACCACTAGACCACAATGTCACTTTGCTTATGTGGCTGTGACATTATCTTTTACTGCTGTGTCCTTAGAAGACTTGAAAGTATACGTATCATGCCAAAAAAGTGTGTGATGATGAGTGGAGGAGACACACTTTGATGGCCAAGGAACTGAAAATATAAATAAAATCACTCAGCACAGATTCAAACAAAAAGTCAGCATTGTCATCCTCCAATGAAACAGCAGCAAAGAATCAACAGATACACACGTAGAAAATAGCGATGTCACTGGGGAAGATAGTTTTCCAGATATTGCCCTTCTTACTGCTGCCCACTGTGAGCAGCCAAGGTGAGATATACTATGTGTCCCAATTCCGGTCTTATTCTAAATGGGTACTTCATTTAGATGTGAGTATAGACATTTAGCGTGCGACAGCACTCCTCTTGTAACAGTACTGGAAGGTACACAATTACTACCTCACCTCCTTGCTTATAGGGCATGAACACAGGGGCACCGGCACCCTGGCCAGATAATTGGATTGCTTTGCTGGGTAAAACTTCAGCTAAGGGAATTAAAATACACTCATCTATGGAATCTAAAGGAAGTTCTAGACATTACAGGCATAATAAAGAAGAAAATTGTAGAAAATAAAGTAACTTTTGCATCTGTTGCCTAAAGATGCTTCTACTAGAATAAAGAAATTTTTCTTGCTGTTCTGAGTTAATGCATACACAAAACATGACACTTTGCCCTCACTTGTTCCTACCAACACACAATTCTCATTTAACAAAGAATTAAATACTGCTCTTGGTTGGTGTCGCAACGTAGTTGTCAGTCTCACACATTGCAATTCTTGACTGAATTACTCTGCCCATATTCAGTATGTTCTGGTATAAGATTAGGGATCATGGTAGTGAGTTATGGTGACACATGACAAAAACAAAATTCAAGCTTACTTTGAAACTGGTCACACCAGGAAGAACGTTTTCCTCTGGAACTTCAACTTCATCTAAGAAAATCATTCCTGTAGCAGATGCCCGAAGTGAGAATTTGCCTTCTATTTTGGGTGTTGCCAATCCTTTAGCTCCATTCCATTCCACAATGAATCCTCGTAACTTGCCGTCTTCACATTTTGCCCAAATAATTAAAATATCTGCAACTGGGGCATTGCTTATCCTGAACAGACAATAAGTTACATAAACATAGATGCAGTATTACAAGTACACTTTTCAAATCAAAAGAAATCAACACAATGGAAACTCATCATAGATAGTATTAAGGAACAAGCATATGACAATATGATGTGTCTGAAATACCCAAATATAGCTACAGGTATGTACTATTATGCATGCCCACTCGGTTAGCTGTGCAGTCTAACGCACTGCTTTCCAGGTAGGAGGCATGCCGGTCCCCGGCACAAATCCATGCAATGGATTAGTGTTGAGGTCCGGTGTGCCAGCAAGTATGTGGATGGTTTTTAAGGCGGTTTTCCATCTGCCTTGGCAAATGTGGGCTGGTTCCACTTATTCTGCCTCAGTTACACTATGTCAGCGATTGCTTCACAAACACTTTCTCCATGTACGCATACACCATCATTATTCTACCATGCAAACATTGGGGTTACTCTCGTCTGGTGTGATATGTTCCTGGGGGAGGGGAGGTGTCCACTGGGGGCTGAACCGCGCAATAACCCTTGGTTCGGTGTGGGGCGGCGGTGGGGTGAGTGGACTGCTGTAACCTGTTGTGGGATTGTGTACCACTGTGGGCTATGGCAGGGACGAAGCCTCTCCATCATTTCTAGGTCCTCAGTTCCATACAATACAATATTATTATGCATGATTATTAACATAGAAAAGCACCAGTGTAGGATTTTATAACATAAGAAATGATATTATTATTATTATTATTATTATTATTAACCTTTATTTGTCTATGATACCTTTACAGCCTTGAACATTGTAATTGCTGCACACTTACAATGATGATATCATGTCGTACATATAAGGAATACATAAGCTAAAATAGAAGCACATTAGATGCCATTATATAAACATTCAACGCCACTAATACACTGCAACATTCAAAAGTAATACTACTGATAATGGAGTTCAGAAATGTCTGAGTGGATATAAAAGTCTTTTAATTAACAGCTGTTTCAACTTGCTCTTAAAGAAATTTCCACAGAGCTGCTTCACATTATTTGGCAACCTATTATAAAATGCAAGTGGACTTTCATTTGTAGCACTTTTGTTACTCAGTATCATAATAACAACACCTTATGAGACCTTAGTTTCTCCCAGTGTATAGAATGTCGTCACCCAGCTGCATTCCCCTAAGTTATTTGAATACACCTTGTTCATGTATTGCATTAATAAAATCTCTATTCATTATGCTTATTGCATCATTCTCTTTTACAAATATAATTGTCATAAGCATATACCTTTATTGTATAGTCAATAAATTATACTTAATATAGTCCCAACACGACTAGTGTTTGCTTACAGTAGTAATAACCATAACTAGTATCTTCTGAAGCCTGAATATTTTATCCATGTAGACTGTGGGTGCTCCACCCCAAATTTCAGTCTCGTGTTGTAAATGAGAAGGGATTAATCCATAGAGCATTTGTTTAATAATAGGAGGAGTTATATATTTTTCAGGTGTTTTAGCAACCAAATATTTCAGCTAGTCTCTTTACAGATGTAGCTGACAGACTCTTTTCATGTAAGACACTCATCAATAACAATGTCTAAAAATTTATGTTTATTGGATGTTTCAACTGTAGACAGTGATTCAATATTTATATACACTTGAGACTGGTTGCAATTGAGCACCAACTTTATCACAACAGTCTTGGCCTTATTCGGCATAAGTTTATTCATGATCAGATGTTCCATGATTAGTTCAAAGTTGTCTTTATTGTTTTGGAATGCTATCTGCTCATTGCGGCTGAGGATAATAAATGCTGTATCAGCAGCATAGTTCACTAGCTTTAAGTTTTATGATCTAAGAATACTTCCCTGGGAACTCCAAAGTTGAGAGTCTTGTATACTGATTTTACTGTGGGGCATTCTTACTTCCATTCTTATAAGATAGTTTAGCATACTGTCTCCCATCTCAGAGATAACTTATGAATTTTAGTGATACTGCTATTATACCGCTAATTTGGATAAAAGTACTGTATGATTTATAGAACCAAATGCCTTATGCAAATCTAGAATTAATACTTGCAACACTTAATACAGTGAAAAACCATACTTCAACATAATTGTTTCTTTTGTATCTGCACAGGCACGACAACGTAGCAAAACATAGCCATCAGCACAAATGTCACTAATCTAGCCAACTGTGGGCACTCAACCCAGGAGCCTGGAAGCTGGACCGCAGAAGAGGATAAACTCAATGTGCAAGTTGATCTATGGGGGAACAGGGAGTCCAAACACCATGTAGAGACACAAGGAGAAAAGCACAAAATGCAACCAGCATGAATTACCAAACAAATAACATGTGGAAACAAGAGCATGCTGCAATGTGGAAGTCAGGTCAGTGTTAATCAATCACTCCATAGGAACTCACTGGCCCAACCTATCGTCCCTGGCAAGTAAACACCTGAGTCAGCAGTTCTGCCCATATGACACTCCACACATGACGTCCATGATAGCTTCTGCACTACTCTACCACAGAACCCACTGCAGTTCATCTGTGTCCATACATTTGTCTGCTGGTGGGGATACCAAAATTTCAATTGAGCAACACATTATTGGCTAGTTCTACAGCCCTGAAAGTTCTCCTTGGTACCCAAGCCACAAAACATAATATCTTTATTTATGCCAATGCAATGTTCTTCTACATGCACATTGATACAGGTATTTCAACGATTGGTGGTCCATTAAAGGTTCCCTTGCCTGAAGTGAAGTTCAGTACATTTCTATCATCTGTTCTATGCAAATAATTGAGGTTCAAAAAATTTTGAACTCAGGTCTACATTATTCATGTAATGTCCTGACAAACTGACAATTATTCTGGTATATGTTTCAAGTTTCCTGTTGTTGTTGTTGTTGCTGTTGTTGTTGTCTTCAGTCCTGAGACTGGTTTGATGCAGCTCTCCATGCTACTCTATCCTGTGCAAGCTTCTTCATCTCCCAGTACTTACTGCAACCTACATCCTTCTGAATTTGCTTAGTGTATTCATCTCTTGGTCTCCCTCTACAACTTTTACACGCCACGCTGCCCTCAAATGCTAAATTTGTGATCCCTTGATGCCTCAGAACATGTCCTACCAACCGATCCCTTCTTCTAGTCAAGTTGTGACACAAACTCCTCTTCTCCCCAATTCTGTTCAATACCTCCTCATTAGTTATGTGATCTACCCATCTAATCTTCAGCATTCTTCTGTATCACCACATTTCGAAAGCTTCTATACTACTCTTGTCCAACCTATTTACTGTCCATGTTTCACTTCCATACATGGCTACACTCCATACAAATACTTTCATAAACGACTTCCTGACACTTAAATCTATAATCGATGTTAACAAATTTCTCTTCTTCAGAAACGCTTTCCTTGCCATTGCCATTCTACATTTTATATCCTCTCTACTTCGACCATCATCAGTTGTTTTGCTCCCCAAATAGCAAAACTCCTTTACTACTTTAAGTGTCTCATTTTCTAATCTAATTCCCTCAGCATCACCCGACTTAATTCGACTACATTCCATTATCCTCATTTAGCTTTTGTTGATGTTCATCTTATATCCTCCTTTCAAGACACTGTCCATTCCGTTCAACTACTCTTCCAAGCCCTTTGCTGTCTCTGACAGAATTACAATGTCATCGGCGAACCTCAACGTGGGCTACAACCCCGTCTCACTCCCTTCCCAACCACTGCTTCCCTTTCATGCCCCTCGACTCTTATAACTGCCATCTACTTTCTGTACAAATTGTAAATAGCCTTTCGCTCCCTGTATTTTACCCCTGCCACCTTTAGAATTTGAAAGAGAGTATTCCAGTCAACATTGTCAAAAGCTTTCTCTAAGTCTACAAATGCTAGAAATGTAGGTTTGCCTTTTCTTAATCTATTTTCTAAGATAAGTAGTAGGGTCAGTATTGCCTCATGTGTTCCAACATTTCTGCGGAATCCAAACTGATCTTCGCCGAGGTTGGCTTCTACCAGTTTTTCCATTCGTCTGTAAAGGATTCGCGTTAGTATTTTGCAGTTGTGACTTATTAAACTGATAGTTCGGTAATATTCACATCTGTCAACACCTGCTTTCTTTGGGATTGGAATTATTATATTCTTCTTTAAGTCTGAGGGTATTTCGCCTGTCTCATACATCTTGCTCACCAGATGGTAGAGTTTTGTCAGGACTGGCTCTCCCAAGGCCGTCAGTAGTTCCAATGGAATGTTGTCTACTCCCGAGGCCTTGTTTCGACTCAGGTCTTTCAGTGTTCTGTCAAACTCTTCACACAGTATCGTATCTCCCATTTCATCTTCATCTACATCCTCTTCCATTTCCATAATATTGTCCTCAAGTACATCGCCCTTGTATAGACCCTCTATATTCTCCTTCCACCTTTCTGCTTTCCCTTCTTTGCTTAGAACTGGGTTTCCATCTGAGCTCTTGATATTCATACAAGTGGCTCTCTTTTCTCCAAAGGTCTCTTTAATTTTCCTGTAGACAGTATCTATCTTACCCCTAGTGAGATAAGCCTCTACATCCTTACATTTGTCCTCTAGCCATCCCTGCTTAGCCATTTTGCACTTCCTGTTGATCTCATTTTTGAGACGTTTGTATTCCTTTTTGCCTGTTTCACTTACTGCATTTTTATATTTTCTCCTTTCATCAATTAAATTCAATATTTCTTCTGTTACCTAAGGATTTCTACTAGCACTCGTCTTTTTACCTACTTGATCCTCTGCTTCCTTCACTACTTCATTCCTTCTTCTACTGTATTTCTTTCCCCCATTCCTGTCAATTGTTCCATTATGCTCTCCCTGAAACTCTGTACAACCTCTCGTTTAGTCAGTTTATCCAGGTCCCATCTCCTTAAATTCCCACCTTTTTGCAGTTTCATCAGTTTTAATCTACAGTTCATAACCAGTAGATTGTGGTCACAGTCGACATCTGCCCCTGGAAATGTCTTACAATTTAAAACCTGGTTCCTAAATCTCTGTCTTACCATTATATAATCTATCTGATACCTTCTAGTATCTCCAGGATTCTTCCATGTATACAGCCTTCTTTTATGATTCTTGAACCAAGTGTTAGCTATGATTAAGTTATGCTCTGTGCAAAATTCTACCAGATGGCTTCCTCTTTCATTTCTCTCCCCCAATCCGTATTCACCCACTATGTTTCCTTCTCTCCCTTTTCCTACTCTCGAATTCCAGTCACCCATGAGTATTAAATTTTCGTCTCGCTTCATTACCTGAATAATTTCTTTTATCTCATCATACGTTTCATCAATTTCTTCATCATCTGCAGAGCTAGTTGGCATATAAACTTGTACAATTGTTGTAGGCGTGGGCTTTGTGTCTATCTTGGCCACAATAATGCGTTCACTATGTTGTTTGTAGTAGCTTACCTGAACTCCTATTTTTTTATTCATTATTAAACCTACTCCTGCATTACCCCTATTTGATTTAGTATTTATAACCCTGTATTCACCTGACCAAAAGTCTTGTTCCTCCTGCCACCGAACTTGACTAATTCCCACTATATCTAACTTCAACCTATCCATTTCCCTTTTTAAATTTTCTAACCTACCTGCCCGATTAAGGGATCTGACATTCCATGCTCCGATCCGTAGAACGCCAGTTTTCTTTCTCCTGATAACGACATCCTCTTGAGTAGTCCCCGCCCAGAGATCCGAATGGGGGACTGTTTTACCTCCGGAATATGTTACACAAGAGGACGCCATCATCATTTAACCATACAGTAAAGCTGCATGCCCTCGGGAAAAATTATGGCTGTAGTTTCCCCTTGCTTTCAGCCGTTCGCAGTACCAGCACAGCAAGGCCGTTTTGGTTAGTGGTGCAAGGCCAGATCAGTCAATCATCCAGACTGTTGCCCCTGCAACTACTGAAAAGGCTGCTGCCCCTCTTCAGGAACCACACATTTGTCTGGCCTCTCAACAGATACCCCTCCGTTGTGGTTGAACCTATGGTACGACCATCTGTATCGCTGAGGCACGCGAGCCTCCCCACCAACGGCAAGGTCCATGGTTCCTGTTAATAAGTCGTAATTCTTTCATAAAGTACAATGTATTCCCTTCCACAGAGAAGAGCAAGCAATAAGAACTGAAATAGACCAGCAATAACTTCAGCAACACCATCAACTACTTCAGTAACAACTAAACAAACAGGAGAGCCAATAAAAAAGTTTGGAATAATGCAGTCACCAACAGTCTTAGGAGATACACGCTTTAGTGTCCCTACTACCATGTCCAGCGTCATTTGTGCCATTCCAAGAAACACAGGGGCTTGAGACTCTTACAGGCAATACCAAAAGCAACATTTTGAGGTGTTCCAGGTGCATTGTGTGAATGTATGTAATTCACTTTTGTAATGGTTCTGCCACACATCTGTCACTGGCAGAAAACTTGAGAGGCTATCATTTCTTATACCAGGTAAACTCTTATATTATTATGTTAATTGCTAAATAATATTTTAACATTTTATTTTAGACAGCGAAAATAACCACTAAATTTTTGTACTATTCTGAACCACACAATGATAAAATTACTGTCATAACAAAGCAGCAAGAATGGGGACCAATGAGAATATGTTGGGGGCAACAGAAAGGGAGAAAAGACATGGGAGTGTGTCCTCTGTGACAGAAACAAACAGAAGGCTGTCAGAGGTGGGAGCTTTCCACTGTTTATGGTCAAGATACAGGACAGCAGTAGCAGCCACCAGGGGGTCTTCAGCATGGACTGGTGAAGAAGGACATGGCACCTGATCCCACATAACGCTGCCATTGTAGGTGATGCAGCCACTGCCATTATGGACACTCCATCCAGAATTAGGAGCTCATTCAATTGTTAAGTCCTAGTCTCCAAGATTACAGGGGTAATAGTCTCAAAAGGCCAAAATGGCTGTCATTTGCTATGCTACACAAAGGAAGCATCAACTACCATTTTGTAAAATGATCCCTGTTGCTTCAGAGACTTGCTGTAAGGACATTTTATTAACTGAACTTAATGCTGTAGCAGTGGTTCAGAAATTCATTTATGTAAGCTACCATGTTTGCTGAGAATACGTAAGTCACAAGATATTTGAACCTGTGAGTTATCATCTCCCAAGTCACCGTAAATTAGTGACTCAACCCCTTTTGCAAAATTTCTTCTAAAAAATATAGTACGGAAAGATATCACAGCAGCTATGGAGTTTAGTGGCATCATCTTGCCAAAAGTGCTATGAAGACATCACAACTAACTGAACTTTCCAACTACATAGAACTGTAACCACAATAATTTAAAAAAATAGAGTTTACTGTTTCATTTACCTTTCACTTGATTAACTCTGTCACTATTAACTTTTTACTGGACTGTATACTGAACTCTTATTTTTTCTCAATACTATCTCAGAAGCAAAACTGGTAAGAAACTTGTATTTTTCATCTTATTCATGTATATGTTTGGACTCAACTTTTTCCATGAAGTTGAGTGTCACCTGTCAGCACTGTTGGCCACAGAACTCAGGTTACTGTGGAGCAGAGATATGAATGTATCAAGTTTTCCTTTGCAGGAAAACAATTTCATAACTACTATGACCAAATGTGAGAAGAGCAAGGGAGGTTGTAGAGAGTGAAAGTGATGGAGGTTGAGGCCAGCCTGTTGCCAGGGGCAGAGAGGTTTTTGTATGGGCATTTATGAACCCAGTGTAGTGGGAACACAGTATAGCACATATCTATGTAGAACTAGCATTTCTATTGTTAATAACTTTTCTCATACAGCTCAGGATAATAAAAAAATAACTACTAATTTTCTGTCTAAAATAAAACATACAATCTTATTTTGTAGTAAATATTATCTTAATTATCTCTTTGTCTGCTGTGTAAAAGACTCAAACTGTTGTGACAGTGCCATGACATTTAACAGTGCCGCCACGACAGTACGCGCAAATGGCGATAGAGGCACTCCGCAACTCGGCTGAGCGCGGGAGTGCCACCTAGCTACGAATGGCGGCGGCCGCATGTCACGGCACGGCAGTCGAATAAGAGATACTGAGTTGTTATCATGTAACCAGCTATTGCTTCTAAGTGAGTGTGTTTGAATATCCACGCAATTATTGGGGATTAAAGGTTATAACACTTTTTGGCAACGAGGTCGGATATTTTCACTGCGTTGTGGATTTGTGTGTTCGTGACGGGGCAGACATGGAACAGCTTATGCAAGCGCTCATTGAACAACAAACACAGTTGACGGCTGCTATTCAGGCATTGTTGACATCGCTTACTCATCGTCTGGCTTCCTCTTCTCCGCCTCCATTCTCTCCATACGATGAGGCTGCTGAAGACTGGGATGATTATGCGAAGCGTTTGCGGCAACACTTCTTGGCTTTTGGCGTTGTCGACGCTCCTATGTGTAAGTCGTTATTTCTATCTTGGGTTTCCCCACGGATCTATCAGCTGCTATCTCAGTTAGCCCCTCTGCGGGAACCTGCCTCTCTGTCCTTCCAGGAAATGTGTGACTTATTGTCTAACTATTACCGAAAAAACACCCACGTCGTTGCCACCCGTGTGGCGTTCTACCAGTGTCGTAAACAGCCCCATCAATCATACCGGGCTTGGGCGGTGGAAGTACACGGTCTGAGTAGGAAATGTCAGTTTGTCACGGACACTCATCATGAGTCTTATGCTGATTCAATGGTTAGGGATGTTATTCTACGGCTTGCTCCTGATAAAGAAGTTCGGCAACATGCCCTACAACTGCCAAACCCGTCGTTGTCGGAAGTTCTAAGCATCGCTCAATCCTTTGAAGTGTCTCACACTGCTGGCGCGCAAATAGATGTGTGGTGTGATGTAGGCGCTGTACAGTCAACTTTCGACCCGGACAATTTGCCTGTTTCACAGGAGAACGAAGATGTGGCGGCGGTTCACTCGCGTAAGCAACGTCGCGTTGGGCCGCAACGCTCGCAGCGACAACAGCAACCACGGAAGCAGGTTCGTTGCGCACTTCCTTCTTGTCCACATTGTTTCGTACAGCATGACAGGGCCGTGTGTCCAAAATGTTGGGCCACGTGTAATTCATGTAGGAAAAAAGGCCACATTGCTTCTGTGTGTCAGTCCCCTAAAGTTCCTGTCAACGAGGACAAGGCATCGGACATGGATGTTAACTGTGTGCTTTCTCAAACAAATAAGTTGTTTGTTACTGTTCGTGTTCTGGATAAAGACATTCGCATGCAAGTGGGCACTGGCTCTGCAGTAACTCTCATTAATTCTCGCACGTATTTGGAGTTGGGCTCCCCTCTCTTGTCTCCAGTTACGCGAAATCTGAGAACTTATAATAAACAGAAAATTCCCATCATTGGCCAGTTTGATGCTTCCACTGCCTACAAGTCTGTTGTTCGGCCCCTCACATTTTATGTAGTGGATCATGCGGGCTGTAATGGAACTGACGAATAGACGTCATTTTATGTTATGATACACTATTAGACATCACTTTATTTTATTATTCACTAAAGTCGTGTTATAAAAGTTTTTGCTTAAGATAATACTAACTTAGGTGTTGCGATCAATAATCGATATTGGAATTGTATGTTCTTTGTAGCTTATGACCGTGTTCTTTGGTCTACTACGGGCTTTCAGCCACTTGTGTGTTGGCCGCGGTTGAGTGTAGTTGTGCATATAGTTCTTGCAATAAATGTGTTTGATACAAAGAAACCGTGGAATACTGCGTCGTTTTTCGATAGTCCAGTAATAATTAAAAAACCCGCACCTTTTTCTTGGACCCAAAGCAGCCAAGGAATCATCGCCTAGACAACAAGAAGCCACAAGGACAACGCAGACACAGCAGCATCAACAAAGGAGACATCATGGCCAGCTCTACTAAATTACTTTACAGCCATTAGCTACACCGTAACGGTGTCCTTATGGAGTTAACTTTTCCTGCACAGTAGAGCCGGTTCGTGACAGGGCACTGAAAACCTGTTCGGTTATGATGCTTTCCAGTTGTTCAGGTTCTCCATTGATGATGATGTGCACCTCATATCTGAGGATATTCCGTATCAACAGCTGGATGGATTGGGTTCTGAATTTTTGTTCGTGTTCTCTGCTGGCCTGGGTCGTGCCAAGGATTTTGAAGCCCACATTACTCTTAAACCTACAGCTTGCCCTAAGTTTTTCCTGGCACGCCCTATTCCGCTAGCGTTGCGTGCACCTGTCAAGGCTGAGATAGACAGGTTAACAGCTTCGGAGATTCTCCTTCCTGTTACCTCCAGCGAATGGGCATCACCAATCGTGGTGGTTTCTAAACCAAACGGGAGTCTGCGATTGTGTGGTGATTTTAAAGCCACTGTCAACGCTCAGAGCCTCATTGACACTTATCCCCTTCCCCGTCATGAGGAGTTATTTACCAAGCTCACTGGGGGCCAGTTCTTTTCCAAACTTGACTTATCGGAGGCGTACCATCAGTTGCCATTGGATGCTTCTTCTAAGGAATTTCTCGTCATCAACACTCCTTGTGGGTTGTATCAGTACCAGCGGGTACCATTTGCCGTCGTTCGCGCGCCGGCCACTTTTCAGCGGTTTTTGGAACAGCTCACGGCTTCCGTTCCTGGCTGCATAAACTATCTGGATGACATTCTTGTCACGGGGGCCTCCACTGAGGAGCACCTTCGCAATTTGCGTTCACTGTTTCGGGTTTTGCATTCGGCTGGGTGGAGGTGCAATCTGGACAAGTCACAGTTCTTCCAACCCTCCATTGTGTATCTTGGTTTCCACTTGTCCCGTGAGGGTATACGTCCTCTACGTCAGCATGTTGCGGCCATTAACGCTCTACCCCGGCCGTCTACGGTCAAAGAACTTCAGGCGTTTCTAGGCAAGATTGCTTGTTATCACAAATTCATTCCATCCGTGGCGGCGGTCGCTCATCCTCTGCATCAGTTGTTATGATAAAACGTCCCTTTCTGCTGGTCCGACGAGTGTGAGCAGGTTTTTGTCCGCCTGAAGGCTCATTTGCAGTCAGCGCCTTGTCTTGCCACATTCCGTCCGGATCAGCACTTGGTTCTGGCGACTGATGCGTCACAGTATGGCCTAGGGGCTGTTCTCGCCCATCGGTATGAGGATGGGTTGGAACGACCCATTGCCTATGCTTCCAAGACCCTCAATGATGCGCAACGGCATTACTGTCAAATCGAAAAGGAGGTGCTCGCTATCATTTATGCTCTAAAAAAGTTCAGCATTTTTTTGTATGGTTCTAAATTTCACCTCATCACTGACCACAAGCCGCTGGTCTCTCTGTTCAGCCCATCGGCGTCGCTTCCGGATAAGGTAGCTCACCGCCTGCAACGTTGGGCCTTATACTTGTCTCATTTTCACTATGAGATTCACTATCGCCCCACGGCCCAGCACGCCAACGCTGACGCATTGTCGCGATTGCCGATGGGCCCCGACCCAGTTTTCGATCGTGATGAACTACTCTGTTTCCACATTGATGAGGAAGAACGTCGTGCAGTCGAGGGTTTTCCACTCACAGGTTCGCAGGTCGCGTCAGCTACTGCGCAGGACATGGTCCTGCGTCAGGTGATCGGTTTTGTTCAACGGGGTTGGCCGGACAGGACCCAGGGCCGGGCATCGGATCCCCTTTGCAACTACCATGCCTTGCGCCTTCGTCTGCCTGTTCGTGATGGTGTTGTTCTTCTGGCCACGGATGGTGCATCTCCATGGGTCGTGGTGCCAGCTTCTCTTCTCAAAGATGTTCTCAAACTGTTGCATGAAGGCCATTGGGGTATTTCTTGGACTAAGTCCCTGGCCCGCAGGCACATTTATTGGCCCGGTATTGATTCGGACATCGCCCACATGGTTGCTGCGTGTGGTCAGTGTGCTCAACAACTGGCTGCACCTCGTACAATGCCCTCTCCGTGGCCTGATCCAGCACAGCCATGGGAACGGGTGCACGCTGACTTTCTCGGCCCCTTCCTCGGTATTTATTGGCTACTGTTGATTGACGCCTTCTCGAAGTTTCCGTTTGTTGTTCGATGTTCGTCGGCCACCACTGCGGCGACGACGCTGGCTTTGTCCAAAATCTTTGTGCTAGAAGGTCTTCCATCAACGATCATCACAGACAATGGCCCTCAGTTCTCTTCGCAGTCCTTCTGTGATTTTTGTACTGGACAAGGGATTCATCATGTTACAGCACTGCCCTTCCATCCGCAATCGAATGGGGAGGTCGAGTGCCTTGTCTGCAGTTTCAAAAGCCAGATGAAAAACTTCCGTAGTGATTTATCCACAGATGACGCTCTGCTGCAATTTCTGAGTTCTTATCGCTTCACGCCTCTGGGTGATCGCAGCCCTGCTGAACTCTTGCATGGCCGCAAACCGCGCACTCTACTGCACCTGCTTCACCCTGTCAGGCCTTGTGCTGTGTCCCCTAGTGCGGGAAAATACTTGGTGGGTGCCGACATGTGGGCATGAGAGTATGGATCTCACCCTAAATGGATTCCAGGGGTGGTCAAGGCTCTTCGCGGCCGCCGGCTTTGTGAAATACATACGGACGACGGCATGGTTGTTCGTGATTACGACTAGATGCGCCCACGAGTGGTGGCCACGCCGGTGCCACCACCCCTTCCTTCTCCTCCACCAGCCCGAGAAGCCAGTCCTGTCGCTGCTGCTGATCTACCGTACGTGTTGATGGAGCCGCCGTCGCTACCATTGCCGAGTACACCGGAACCGGCCCCAGTTGCGACGCCGCCTTCTCCAGGACCCATCTCGCTGGAGCACAGCCCCAGGTCCACGACACCTATGGATTCTGCTCCGGAGTTTTCACCCATCTCATCCATGAGGCACATTCCACGCACGAGCTTCTGTCCTGGACATTTTCGACCATACTCTCGTGTCTCTCCGCAGGATCTTCTCGGGGCCTCACAAGAGGCCATGGATGTCTCCGTACTGTCCATGTCTGCAAGGAAGTGAGTGTTTTTTTTTTCTTCAAGAGGGGAAAAGTGTTGTGACAGTGCCATGACATTTAACAGTGCCGCCACGACAGTACGCGCAAACAGCGATAGAGGCGCTCCGCAACTCGGCTGAGCGCAGGAGCGCCACCTAGCTACGAACGGCGCCAGCCGCATGTCACGGCACGGCAGTCGAATAAGAGATACTGAGTTGTTATCATGTAACCAGCTATTGCTTCTAAGTGAGTGTGTTTGAGTATCCACGCAATTATTGGTGATTAAAGGTTATAACACAAACCCTTCCATCTTCATACTCTTCATCAATATTTTGCCACATTTGATAACTTTTGAGACAAAAATTAGGTCAAAATATAACAGAACCGTTACAATTTCTTGTCATGGATAGAGACACAAATATTTAAGGTACTGAGAAAATATACGCCATTAATGAACCCAGTCTCGTTGCCTATGGCCCATTCCAGTCATATGTCAACAAGGAAAGCCACTTTGTTGTATATCAGTGCCAGAAGCATCAGGGGCAACTTTATGAGGTACTATATTTGTGGTTTGACCTGTAAATGCCATTTCCATGAAACAAATGAAGATCTTTGTATAAAATGTTTTCAGTTTTCTTGCCATGTGAAATCAGAGTAAAATCTAAAAATTTTGATGATTATATCAATCGACTTCATCAACAGTACCTAACAGCAACCACCTGATGGATGTAATCATTAAAACCTAAATGTTTTACTATAATTTCAAGCAGCAAAAAGACTAAAAACACCAGATTCTATATGTTTAAATTCTGAATTTGAACAGTCGTATACAAACTTCCTAATGCACAGTGGTACTGTCCATTTTAGGAACTCTGTTGTGAGTAATTAAAACTAGATTATCACACAGTAGAAGACTATCATACAGATTTGGAAGTTGCAATGCCAGGAGATTTGAAAGTAGAAGTGCCGTACAGCTCAAACTGCATCACTTCCCTCACGTTCAATACCATCAACAGCCTATAACAGTACACACCCCATTGGCAAGCCATGTGGGTTGATCATTCATAGCAAAAGAGGCTACTCCCAAAGAAAGCAACAGAGTGACAACACAGCAAAACTGGTTTGTCACTTATGTACATAGGATGTGACAATCTAACTTGAAGACATCTGTAGGCCACATAAATTTAAAAATCCTCAGCTATTTGTGATCTCAGCCAGTGTGGACATAACGCAGTCACTTAGTCAGCTTTAATGATTATTGCAAACACAAAACTATGTTCCATTTGGAAACTTCATTTCATTTGACCCCATAATTAGGGATGCTGTTAAGTCAGTGTCCAATGCAATTCCCTACTAAGTATTCAGAAACCTCTGCCATTAATTTGCTATGATTTTCTCACCTGGATCAGGGTGTGCTACAAGTTATGAAGCCAACCATGGACCTTGGTGCAGTGGGATGGCTTGTGTGCCTCCAAGATACAGTTACCTGCACGATAGGTGTAACCACATGTGAGGGGTGTCTGACTCAGATTAACATAGGCCTCCTGAAGAGAGATAGCAGGTTGTTCAGTAGTTGTTGGGATGATTGATTGATCTGGTATTGTAATATTAACCAATATGGCCTTTCTATGTTGGTACTCCACTGGCTGAAATCAAGAGGAAACTACAGCTATTAGATTTGCTGAGGACACACAGTTCTATTGCATGGTTTAACGGTGCTGGTATCCCCTTGTTTAGAGGGCCAGTAATTTGATAGCAATAAATGGGAAATGGGAAAAATAGTGGGAAAATATGGACTAGAGGAAAGGAATGGAAGGGGAAGCAGCCTGACAGAATTTTGCACAGAGTATAGTTTCATCATTTCCACACTTGATTTAAGAATCATGAAAAGAAATTTGTATGCAAAGAAAAGACCTTAAGACACAAGACGGTTTCAAAGTGAAAAATATTTCAAGGGACAGATGTGGACTCAGACCATATTATAGTGGTTACAGACTGCAGATTAAAACTAAAGAAATTGCAGAAAAGCAGGAAATTAAGGAGATGGGGCTGCCTAAGTTAAAGGAACCAGAGGTGGTTGAGAATTGCACTTGGAGCATTACGAATTAACTGAAACAGGCAGAAGGAATACAGTAAAAAATGAAAGGGTAGCATAATGAAAGCAGCATAGAATTATAAAGGCAAGAAGAAAGGCCCAGTAGAAATCCTTGGATAACACATGAGATATGGAATGTAACTGACCGAAAAGAGAAAATACAAAAATGCAGTAAATGATGGTGTCAAAAGGGAATGCAGATGTGTAAAACATCTGACTGACAGAATTGCAACATGGTAAAGCAGGAATGACTAGGGGAGGAATATGAAGCTGTAAAAGCATGCATGACTACAGGAAAGACATATGCTGCCTAAAGAAAAATCATAGAGACCTTTGCAGAAAACAGAAGCAGCTGTATGGATGTCAAGAGCCCAGTTGGCAAGCTACTACCAAGTTAAGAAAGGAAGGCTGGAAGTTGGAAGGAATATGTGGAAGGGAAATAAAGTTGAAGACTATATTATAGAAAGGGAACAGGAAGTAGATGAATATGAGATAACACATTTGATTCTGCAATAAGAATTTGGTAGACAGCTGAAAGAGCTAAGACAAAACAAGGCACGTAGGGTGGATGACAATCCCTCAGAATTACAAAGAGCCTTGGGAGAGCCAGATATGAAAAAAACTAGTCCACCTTGAGTGCAAGATTTGTAAGAAATATAAACTTATTTCAAGAAAAATGTAATAATTCCAATTCCAAAAAAGGCAGGTGCTGGCAGGTGTGAATATTACTGAACTATCAGATTATTATTATTATTATTATTTCTTTCCTTTCTCAGACATTATGTATGGTTAAAAATGGAAAGTGACGCGGACCTTGATCAAGTGTGACTTCCTTTTAACTGTACGGTATATGTTACATTGCATTTAGGAACTTTTGGGTAATTGAACATGTATCAATAATTACAGATTTCTGTAGTTGTATATATACATTTGGATGTAGCAGTATTGCATCGATGTACTGGTGGATATTGTGTGGTATGACTCCTGTAGTTGATAGTATAATTGGTATAATGTCAACTTTATCCTGATGCCACATGTCCTTGACTTCCTCAGCCAGTTGGATGTATTTTTCAATTTTTTCTCCTTTTTTTTCTTCTGTATATTTGTTGTATTGGGTATGGATATTTCGATCAGTTGTGTTAATTTCTTCTTTTTATTGGTGATTATGATGTCAGGTTTGTTATGTGGTGTTGTTTTATCTGTTATAATGGTCCTGTTCCAGTATAATTTGCATTCATCATTCTCCAGTACATTTTGTGGTGCATACTTGTATGTGGGAACGTGTTGTTTTATTAGTTTATGTTGTATGGCAAGTTGTTGATGTATTATTTTTGCTACATTGTCATTTCTTCTGGGGTATTCTGTATTTGCTAGTATTGTACATCCACTTGTGATGTGATCTACTGTTTCTATTTGTTGTTTGCAAAGTCTGCATTTATCTGTTGTGGTATTGGGATCTTTAATAATATGCTTGTTGTAATATCTGGTGTTTATTGTTTGATCCTGAATTGCAATCATGAATCCTTCCATCTCACTGTATATATTGCCTTTTCTTAGCCATGTGTTGGATGCGTCTTGACCGATGTGTGGCTGTGTTAGATGATACGGGTGCTTGCCATGTAGTGTTTTCTTTTTCCAATTTACTTTCTTCATATCTGTTGATGTTATGTGATCTAAAGGGTTGTAGAAGTGGTTATGAAATTGCAGTGGTGTAGCCGATGTATTTATATGAGTGATTGCTTTGTGTATTTTGCTAGTTTCAGCTCGTTCTGGAAAGTATTTTCTTAAATTGTCTACCTGTCCATAATGTAGGTTTTTTATGTCGATAAATCCCCTTCCTCCTTCCTTTCTGCTTAATGTGAATCTTTCTGTAGTTGAATGTATGTGATGTATTCTATATTTGTGGCATTGTGATCATGTAAGTGTATTGAGTGCTTCTATGTCTGTGTTACTCCATTTCAATACTCCATATGAGTAGGTCAATATTGGTATAGCATACGTATTTATAGCTTTTATCTTGTTTCTTGCTGTCAGTTCTGTTTTCAGTGTTTTTGTTAGCCTTTGTCTATATTTTTCTTTTAGTTCTTCTTTAATATTTGTATTATCTATTCCTAGATATTTATAGGCATCTGTTTTATCCATCGCTTCTATACAGTCGCTATGGTCATCCAATATGTAATCTTCTTGTTTAGCGTGTTTTCCCTTGACTATGCTATTTTTCTTACATTTGTCTGTTCCAAAAGCCATATTTATATCATTGCTGAATACTTCTGTTATCTTTAGTAATTGGTTGAGTTGTTGATTTGTTGCTGCCAGTAGGTTTAGATCATCCATGTATAGCAAATGTGTGATTTTGTGTTGGTATGTTCCAGTAATATTGTATCTATAATTTGTATTATTTAGCATGTTGGATAGTGGGTTCAGAGCAAGGCAGGACCAGAAAGGACTTAATGAGTCTCCTTGGTATATTCCACGCTTAATCTGTATTGGCTGTGATGTGATATTATTTGAATTTGTTTGGATATTAAGTGTGGTTTTCCAATTTTTCATTACTATGTTTAGGAACTGTATCAATTTAGGATCTACTTTGTATATTTCCAATATTTGTAGTAACCATGAGTGGGGTACACTATCAAAAGCTTTTGGTAATCAATGTATGCATAGTGTAGTGACCTTTGTTTAGTTTTAGCTTGATATGTCACCTCTGCATCTATTATCAGTTGCTCTTTACATCCTCGTGCTCCTTTGCAACAGCCTTTTTGTTCTTCATTTATAATTAACTTCAGTCATTACACAGAAATTAATAGCACATACAACACAGAACAAAATTATAAATGAAGAACAAAAAGGCTGTATAAGTGGGAATGCATTTACATCGATTGGACGAACATTATGAAAACAAACACTCGAAACCGACGTTTCACGTAAGTCACATGCAACGAAAAATCTGTAACGCAACCATCTGTGTGTGGCGTGTTTATAATTACGTTTTATTTATATTTTAGGACAATTCATCTATAAAAACACACCAAATGTCAGAAATAAAATCGTGTAAACCGTCTGATGATGAGTCACAACGATTCGAAACCGGTAACGGTTTCCTTTGAATAAAGGAACTCAAAGTAAATTTGTGGCTGGTTGCTGTCCTAACACCATCAACATTTGTCTTCAAACAACAGCCACGGTCTCCAACATGTCATCATATGACAAAATTTCATTAAGCTGAAATTTTTCTTCTATATGTAACATGTGTGTCACTTCGTGTTCTATTTTTGCTTGTTCTGGTGGTTGTCTTAAGATTTCGTTTTCCTCTGATTGTTTAATTGATGCATGTTGTTCTTTGTTTATTTGCTCTGGGATGTTTGAGTCCATTACTGTATTTTCTTCTTCTTCTGATTCCACATTATTTTGTTCTAGTATTTGTTGTACTTGTTGTTTGATGTTTTCTAATTCTGACTGCGGTATCCTGTTATTTTTCATTATTACATGGATCTGATCAGCTAGTCACTGTTCTGTTAAAAATTTTAATTCTGGGTATCTGGTAATAAATGTTGCATATACTTGTGATATGTATCCAGTTGTGTTGGTTCCTAAGTTTGTTGCTTGGTAATAACAGAACATGAGGTGTCGGTTAACTTTAACTGACCATCTCATCCTCTGTCTTTGTTTTCCTTCTAGACTGGTTGGAGGAAGCATATCCTGCAAAACACCTCTATTTGGATTTAAATCATTTTCCGTGTGGCTAGCAGTGTCGTTACCATTGTGGACGGGCATAGGGTTCAAGCATCGTCCCCGACCATGACAGCGCTTGTTTGAGGCTTCATTAGTTCTGTCCTGAACCAACTAATCACACTAAAAGGGGGGTTAGCCCGATTAGTGGTTTGTTCTTTTTGTCGCCTTTTACGACTGCCAGAACATACCAGAGGCCTATTCTTTCCCCGGGCCTCCACGGGTTTTATTATTATTATTATTATTATTATTACTATTATTATTCATGTATGGGCCCAATAGGACTACGCAAGGTACAATCCATCAATGTCACTTTTGATGGTTGGCCTCCCCTTTTGTGTGTAAATTTGTTTCATCCTTTCAGAATGACGTCTCTTTCTTTCAGCAGATCACGATGTTGCAGTCCATTTTCTAATTTCCCTCTGACCAACTTTCCAATCAAATATCTTATGCCTGAATGTTTCTCTACATGTAATGTCTGCCTGAGTTATACCAGCTACTTTAAGATCCTCCTTCATTGCAGAAATCCATTTAATTTGGTCAGTTATGGCCTTATTTCTGTTTTTGTAGAGTTCTACTATTTGTTTTGTCAACCTAGTGGGTGCCATTCTTTAAATGTGTCCATAAAATTTAAGTCTTTGTTTTCTCATGTCACCATGTTTGTCTGTGTATTTTTCTATTGCCTTATTACTTCTCAGCCTATAAATATCTCCAGCAGTAATTTTGGGCCCTAATATTTTTTTAATAATCTTTCTTTCTTTTGAATTTCTTCAATGTCCCTCTTTCTATTTAAAATTAACATTTCTGCCCCATAAAAACATTCAGGTTTGACACAGTGCTGTAATGCCTAAGTTTACTGAATTTAGAAAGTGATTTTTTTGTTATAAATATTTTTTGTTAATCTGAATGCAGTTGCCATTTTTTGACAGCGATTTTCATTTGCCGCTTTTTTCAGATTGATTTCTTCTATGGTTTCCCCCCAAGTATTTGAACTGAGAAATCCTTTTTAATTTTCCATCTTTTGTGGTCACAAATTTTGGTGCTAGTTTCTTGCATGTCATATATTCTGTTTCTTCAAATGATTTTTGTAGTCTTACTTTTTTCTACAACTTCGTTAAGAATTTAAATTTGTTTTTGACCTGTGGTAATATCACTAGTTAAAATTGCCAGATCATCTGCAAAAGCGAGGAAATCTACTCTAATATTACTTCTACCTAACTTGATTGATTGATCTATATTTTGACTTGATGTTTGCTATCGCCATTCTGTAATTACCAGTTAAACAGTAATTGGGAGAGTCCAGCTCCCTGTCTAACACCAGTTGTTATATCAAATGTTTCAGAAATTTCTCACATGAATTTAACTTTAGAGCTAGTGTCAGTTAATGTTTCCTCATTAAGTGTGAGAGTTTTATTATCTAGCCCTTCTTCCTACAAAATGTGGAAAAAGAGATTCACGATCAACTGAGTTGTAGGTCTTTTTAAAATCCACAAATGTACTTACAATATTGTTACCAGAAATTCTTTGGTGCCTAAGGATTAGTTTTAAATTAGGAATTTGTTCTGGACAGGATCTGTTTGGTCTATAGTCTCTTGGTATTCACCAGTTTTAGGTTCTAACTATCCTTGGGCTCAATCAAGTAAACATTGCGAGAGAATTTTGTATGTGACCAGAAGCGGAGAGATTCCTCAGTAATTATTAACATTGGCTCTATCCCCTTTTTTATGCAATTGATGAATCAGGGCAATTTTCCAGTCCTCAGGTATTTCCTCAGATTGCCAGATATGTCCTATTAGTTGAGTGATCTATTTTATAGTGTTAGGGCCAGCTTATTTTTAGTAGTTCTGCAATTATACCATCTTTTCTGTAAGCTTTATTGTTCTAAGTCTGTTAATTTGTTTAATTATTTTAATTTCATCAGGTTCTTTAGAATTAGCGTTGGTGTTATTTTGCTGTGGTTGGAATTTATTCGGTGGTTCTAGACAGCTTAAAAGTTTTAAAAGTAATTAGCAAATGCCGTACAATTTTCCTGGTTGTTAAGAGGCAAACTGCCATTTTCATTTTTGAAGCAAAGACTTTGAGGTTGGTAACCAGTGAGTATTGTTTTGAATGTCTTATAAAAGTTTCTTGTATTGTTCTTTTGGAAGTCTTTTTGGTTTATAAAAGTTGGGCATTTTCACAGTTTCTTTTAGTCTGTCGGATTAATTTAGATGTTCCTTTTATTACAGTTAGAAAGGTGTTGCACATATTTTCAGTTTTGTTACTATTCCAATTTTTAATGCCTCCCACCAAGGGTGTTTTTGTCTCTTTCGAAGCGGAATTAAATTTTGTGCTGGTTTGATGAACTTTTCTTTTAGGCTTTGCCAATTGTTGGATTGTTTTTTGTCAAGCTCACTTGTTAGGTTTGACGTTATTTTAGCAGTGTCAAATTTTGGGATAGCATTTTTTGTTTTGAAGAGTTTTTGAGTATGAAGTTTTACTTTTATTCATGTTAAATAATGGTCAGAATCAAGATTAGCCCCTTTCCTAACTTGGAAATTTAAAATTTCTTTGTCGTTAGGGTGTGAAATTGCTAAATGATCGATATGAAATTCCCCAATAAATGTATTGAGCTCCTGTCAAGCTTTTGTTTAGAAGGGTTCTTTTTAAAATGTGCTGATGTGATTTTAAGGTTAAAATTTTTGCATGTTTCAACAAGTGTTTGACCATTTTGGTTTGTCTACTTATGAGCAGGAAATCCATCCACCATTTTCTTATATGTCCTTCTCTTTACCTAGTTGAGCATTAAAAGCACCCATTAAAATTTCAGCATGGTTTAAGGGAATTTTCAAGATGATGCTTTCTAACATTTCCCAAGCTTCATTAACTTATTCACGTTTTTTACAGTTATCTTCGCTGACTGGCATATGGCCATTAATTAAAGTGTACGCTTTATTTGCACATTTAAGAGAAATTGTTATTAGTCTATTATTAATAGGTTTTACTTCCGTCATTGAATTAAAAATATTTTTGGAGACTGAAAAAGTGACTCCCAGATGTGGTGTATTCTTTTATCAGTTTTACTTTTAAAGAGACAATAATTGCAAAAATCCATGGTGTTATTGTTTGTCATTCATGTTTCTTGAAGTGCCAAAATTTGAATCTTCTGTTCTTTTAATGTATCTCCCAATTTATGAAGTTTACTTGGTTGCAAAAAATGTATTTGTGTTGGTTTTAAGATGGTGAGAGGACTCTGACTTCCTCTGTTGAATCACACTGCATTTTAAACTGGCTACCCCAGAATCTGAAAGACCAGTCATGCTAGAAATACTGTCAGTGGATTGACGACCTGGTGTAATATTGTGATTATCAAACTGCTCCATGATGATTGTGCCTGGAATAAGATGGGGTTGAGTAGACTCACTGAGTGAACTCAAAGTGTTAAGACTGGAAGGGTTGGTTCCAGAATATAAATTTCAGCCACACAGCTGGTGAGCAGACACTGACCACTTTGTGCTTGCTACAGGACAAACACAAAGTGGACTTAGTTTTATTTTGCCTTGGTCCAGGACTGCTTATTCTGCATTCACAGCTGTCTACCATATCTGATGGAACGTTCACTATCCGCCACCTGTGACCTGTCCAATATCGTAGGCAAGGTTGGCTTCTTAGACTTTTAGTTACAGTCTTGAAACCTGAAAATCAGCAACTGACAGTGGCTGAAGGAGAAAGAATATAAAATGCAGACTGGGAAAAGCAAGAAACATGTTTCTGGAAAAGAGAAATTTATTAACAACAGATACAAATTTAAATGTTCAAAAATCGTTTTTAAGTGTATTTGTCTGGAGGGTAGCCTTGTACAGAAGAAGAGAACAGAAGCTTATGAAATGTGATGCAAAAGAAGCAATATTTAATTTGTAAAAAAAAAATGTTATTTTAACATTTTTCTGAGCATTTTAAAAGTGCGAATACAAGTTTTGCTACAGCTGCAATAAAAGTTCTGTCATAGCAGTCTCAAAATCTGTGGTTCTGACTTTTTTTTTTTTTTTTTTTGCCACATGTACCAGTACAGAGTACCGGTACATACCATCACAAATCAAGCACTGAACAGATGTATACTGAAAATTAGATGGATAGACTGAATAACAAATGAAGAGGTACTGAATCAAATTGGGGGTTGGGGGAGAAATCTGTAGCACAACATGACAACTTGACAAAAAGAGGGGATCAGATGATACATTATACCCTGAGGTATCACGGAATTGTCAATTTGGTAATGGAGGGAAGCACGGCGTGTAAAATTTTAGGAGACCAATGCTTGACTACAGTGAGCAGGGTGAAAAGATTTAGATCGCAGTTTATGTAGAGATGATGTACAGGTGATCTAATGACATATAAATTATGCTTATTTATATTTACAATGAAGCACCTTTCACAATAGGCCTACACAGATGAACAACTGCTGTGTACTGGATACCACAGATTTTTTAAACTATATATAGAAATGTAATAACAGTGGTGAGAAACTGTAACATTCATACCACAAAAAAAGCTTTTATTTTGATATGAAAGAGCAAGATTTAATTTTGATGACTGTAAGAAAATGGAAGACAGTTTCATGTAGAAACTGTTTCAATAACTGTCATACATTGATTTATCCATGAATATAAATTGGAAATAAATACAAATGTTCCCAATGGAAAAACCAAGACTCAAATTACTCAGAATGAAAATGCTTAAGAAAGAGAGATGGGACCCAGGAATCTAGTTGTTTCACATTCTACCAAAGAGTGCATAAGACATCAAACATTAGGAGATTATCTCAAAGACACTAGAAATTATTTAATGCAGAAATAACCTTATACTATTAAGATAGTGTAATAAACTAAATTAACTTGTGAGGAAGCAAGCTGGTTTCAATTCCCCTCTTGTTTTGCCATCTGCCTCCTTAAACTAATTACCATTATCATACATGAGTATAATCTGTATTTTCATATAAGAGAACAGTTGGCCCTCAGTTTTAAAGAATTTAACACCAGATCTAATTCTGGGCTTAGCTTTAGGTATGTAATTGATTTTCTCATTTATTTTGACTATTCCTAGTTAGTTCTTTTGTTATAGGGTAAAATCTGTAATTGTTTCATAACTTAAATTCTACTGTTGAAATATTAACAAATATGAATTCTGTAGTAATTGTAACCATTTTGAAGATGAAATGCTAGTATTCTTAAAGTATTTATTTGACAAAACCTGCCCTTCATTAATTCCAAAGTAATTAACAGTTTTGTCAAACGTATTGTTTACATAACTATATATGTTAATTTCATCATTTAACCAAATAATTTGACCTAAACATTGTAGTAGAAGAAACTGTTAAAAAGACAGAATTTTTCAATTTATTCAGCTAATTTAATGTGTTAAGTTTTAATTGTAATCTCTGTAAATTTAACTTCGAACAATGTGTAGTTTCAGTACCTATTATTGATAAGGACCCGATTTTTGGTCACGAGGCAGTCAGTCCACAGCCGAGCTTCAGACGTGAAACCTATGTTGGTTAGAACAACAACAATGCTTCAACTTAACAATGAAATAAGTGTTACACCAATAGGCCATGTGTTAAACCAATGACAGTGTCTGCTCCATACGTACCTGATTATTCTTCAAGAACTGTGGACTTTGTGGTTAGGTTTTACTGCTTGTAGATGTTCAACAGGAAACTATTGTAGCAGTATGTGAATGTTTGCCTGCAACCTATTAATGAGGCTTATCGAAGGTTAAACAATAGTGCACTGGCCATATCACTGTGTTTTACTGGGAGGGGGGGTTGTGGGTTGTGAACGGCAAAAGTAAAAGACTGTGAAAAGTAACTATGCATCTGTCGGATACATTATTTACCATAGTCAGTGTCCAAATTACAAACATCATTTTTCAGCCAGTGTAGCAACACAGTATGTCGACACCAAGGACAACAAACAAAGAAATAAAGTAGGTAGAACCGTTACAAACTGAGTAGTCATTTTATTCATTAATGTGTATATACTGAGTTAACATTTCCACATGAATGAGACCAAATTAAAAATAATCAGTCACTTAATCAATCAGTAGAACCAATTTAAAGCTAATGGATTTCCTAGGAAGTCAAATCTCACCAATATATTAACACACACAGCTCAAAAACTCTTTCTGAGAATGGAAACTGAGCTGCAATTTAAACACTGCCTAAGAACCACCAGTAGAAACTACAGTAATGAAAATATAAATCACTTTCTCCATTACTTCAGCAAAGAAAACTGGAAAAAGATTTACAACTGCAAACACACGGATGGAAAAATTAATATAAAACTTAATCAGAAATTTTTCCTACTATTTTTAATTGTGCTTCCGTCCAACACAGAGCAAAATATACACAAAGAAAACAAAAAATAAATGGATCACTTCTGGAATTCTGGTATCCTCAAAAGATATTACTACACAGGTTGTCCCAACAACTCACGTCACCAGAATTTGATACTTACTGCAAAACCTATAAAAATATCTTCAAAATGGTTGTCAAACAAGCAAAACTAATGGCAAATGACAAATACATAAAAAATTCCACCAATAAGATGAAAGCCATATGCCACTGGCAGTCCCAAGCTCGGGGGCCTCATGTTGCAAGTGATGAGGAAGGAGGAGGGGGAGGAGTAACACCTCGTTAAAAAAAACCTGTGTCCATCTCGCTCCAGATGGTAGAACCCTGTAAGTGCCCCTGCCTAAGGTTCCTCGGTGAAACCTGGTCAACGCTCTCGAAGGTGGAAGAGGAATCCGATTCCCAATGGCGGAGAGAGCAGAAGAGCCTAGTGGAGTTAACCATGAATTAAAAATCAAATCAAAATCCAAAAGCGTCTGTTCTCAAATTGGGCACCTTTTGGTCAGCGTCTGTCTCCATGTAAGGGGCAGCTGTGAATAATCCTCCAGGGTTAACAACCTTGGTTGTAAAAAATGGTGGCTCTAGAAGTCACCATCAGGACTCAAAGAATTATCAATCATGAAAAAGTGTGATGTGAAACTAATTAGCCCAGGTGGTCAATCCACCGCACATTAGTGCGCAAGCAGACATTTTGATTCTGATGATTCTGCAATGTCACACAAAGATGAATCGGAACGTCTTGGAACCTCAAACAAAATAAAATACAGGAAAGCAAACTACTTAGCAACTTTTAATGCAAATTCACTTTTGAATGTGGGGAAACTTAAGACTCTAATGTACACATTAAATGAACATAGAATATTCATTATGGCTGGGCAATGGACCAGGTTCTTGGACGAGGAGAGCTTTGAATCAGGAGGATTCAGGATACTTAAGGAGAAGACAGGGACAAGAGTTATGAAAAATGTTCCCCACCTTGAGACAGGTTTCGTAATTGACAAGAAAGTATAGGCTCCATTATAAGCTTTGAGTCTCCCTCTGAAAGGCTATCCACACTCACGTTTAAGTCAACCAACAAAGTATATACCATTGTAAATGTTCACGCCCCTATAAACATTGACAACAAAAAGAATAAGAAGAAGGTGGAACTATTTTGGAACAAACTAGATGACATGATCCAAAAGGATCCCCAAAAAACATATCATCATCTTTCTAGGGGATTTTAACGCCCAAATGTGGAGAGAGAAAAGGTTGAGGAATATAGTGGGGAGATACCTGGCACATAACAGGATGAATCAAAATGGTATCAGGCTCATCGAATTATGCCAGGCGCACAATTTGGTCCTGAAATCAACTAGCTTTAAGAAATTACCAAGAAAGCAGAAGACATGGGTTTCACCTAACCATCTCCTGGGAGAATTCCAGTTAGATCATGTTGCAATAAAGCAGAAATTTCGTAAGGAAATCCAAAATGTTAGGGTTCTCAAAGGGGCCAACCTCGATTCTGACCACTATCTATCTAAAGTGAAACTGAAGATCATCCCCAAGAATAACTTTCATAGCAAAAACCTTGCATGAAGGAGATATGATCCAGAGAAAATAAAGGTGAAGAAGGAGGAATGGGGCAAGTTAACCAGTGACCTAGAAGACCAGGACTGGAAACAGATGGAGAAGAGACTTATAACCAAGGCAGAGCAGCTTGGTCCTGTTACCAGGATGAAGAAGCACAGGTGGTGGAATGATGAGTGTGATAGACTACTTGATCTGAGGAAGAAGACGTGGCACATCTGGCAAACCAAAAAGGATGAGAGTGCCTGGCGGCACTTTGTGGAAACTAGAAAGATGGTGTCCAAGGAGGTCAAGAAAGTTAAGAAGGAGCAAGAAGACCAACTGCTCAGGAAGATAAATGACGAATTTGCTAAGAACAACATGAGAAACTATTATTGGATCTTCAGGGAGAAGCTGAACAGATATGACCTCCCCCCCCCCCCCCCACCTCAGGACAAAAAAGGGAACATAGGATAGTAATAGGGGCAACTGTAAGATACTAGCAAAATACTTCAAGGAACTTCTAAACTGTGAGGAACTACACCAAAAGACGGCGTTCAATGGTGGACCGAAATCATCCCCCAACCCAGGCTCTAAACCCCCACCTGTAAGTGAGATCCAAGCAATACTAAATCATATGGAAAATTTCAAGGCATCAGGTGAAAATCAGATAACAGCCCAATTATGGAAGTATGCAAGCAAAAATGAAATTGTCTTACTGCAGAAACTTTTTGAAGAGATATGGAAGAAAGGAATCATTCCAGAGGAATGGAAAATGGCCCTGATACACCCTCTTCACAAAAAAGGTCCTATATCTGACCCCAATAACTACAGAGGGATTTTCGTGGTGGATGTGACCTACAAGATATTGTCCAGAGCTCTACTTAAAAGAGTAGAATCCTAGCTGGATTGCCAGATTGGGGAGTATCAAGCAGGGTTTAGGAAAGGAAAATCTTGCCCTGAACAGATCTTAAACCTCAGAAACATTTTAGCATATCAGAAGCGGAGGGCAAAACCATATATATTGACTTTTGTAGTCTTCCAAAAAGCTTGTGATTCCATAGACAGAGAGTCGTCGTTCAATATTTTGGAGGAGTTTAGCTTGGATGACAAAACTCTAAATATCATCAAGGAGACACTAACGAATACGTCCTCTAAAGTCAGATTCATGGGCGAATTGTGAATTTTTGTGAATTGTGTTTTAACCATCTCATGACGTACATTTGCAATCCACTTGGTTTGCGTACAGGAGACATGTCAAAAATTTATAAAACAATTACAATGATTTTTACATTAATAAGTAATGGCACTATAATAAATAACAGCACTATAAGGATAACACATTGTACCCAGCTCAAATTTCCCATTTGTCCTGCATGAATTCATCCACTGAGTAATAACACTTCAGTGTCAGTACCTCATATAGTTTTCTTTTAAGTGAACCTAAATTCACCTGCATCAACTTGTTCCCTTTTAATTTATTACAAATTTTCATTCCCATGTATTGAGGTCCCTGGGCATACAGTCTGAAGCGGTGGATGGGGAGCATAAAATTTTCTTTGTTTCTGGTATCATGTGAATGGACAAAATGGTTTCACTCAAATAATTCATGTCTGGTGTACAAAAATTTAATAATCTCATATATGTATAAGGATGGCAGAGTTAATATTTTAAGTTTTCTAAATAATGGTCAACATGATTCTTTGTGATTTGCAGTGCACATATTTCGTATGATTTTTTTTTTCTGTATTTTTAGTATCCACACTATGTTTGTCGAGTTACCCCAAAAAACATTACCATACCTATTAATCGTTTCTGAAGTAGCTTGTATATGCTACTTTTCGTGTGTCCATGTCAGTTGCATTGCAAATGCAAAGCTGCTCAGTTTATTTGCCAGGTATTCAATGTGTGCCTGCCAGCTCAAATTTTTATCTACATTTAAACCTAAGAATTTGACTGAGTCAACTTCTTGCATACCTTGGTTGTTGTGTACAACCTTAATCTGCTCACATTTTGACTGTTTGGTTCTGAACTTTATCATGTGAGTCTTAGATATGTTTAGATTCAACCCATTTAGCTGAAACCAAGTTTCTAAGGTACTGAGGGTACTGATCACAGATTTGGGAATTTTTTCCGAGTCCTGATCTTTAACTAAGACAGAAGTATCATCTGAAAACAGAACTGATGGGGAACTGATATTTAATGGTAAGTCATTAACGTAAAAGAGAAATAGGACTGGGCCTAATATGGATCCTTGTGGAACACCCTGAGATATTTTTTTTCCAGTCAGAAAAATAATATGTGCCATTTGAAGAAATGCTAACTCTTTGCTTTCTGTTGGATAAGTAGGAGTTAAGCCATTGTAGGGCACTGCCGCTAATGCCATACTTTACAAGTTTGTAAACAAGCAATGCATGGTTTACGGAATCAAATGCCTTTGTGAGGTCACAGAAAATTCCTGCCACCTTATTTCTCTTGTCTAACGATGTGCTTATTTTCTCAATGAAACTGTTTACTGCATTGATGGTGTTTTTACCCTGCTGAAAACCATATTTATTGTTTAGAATAACAGAATATTTTGCAATGAAGTTTTGGATTTGTGCAACAGCAAGTTTTTCAAATATTTTAGATAGGACTGGGAGAATGGAGATAGGACGATAATTTCCCATGATCTCTCTTGATCCCTTCTTGAAGAGTGGTTTGACTTCAGCATATTTCAGTACCTCTGGGAAACAGCCCTCTTCAAAACACTGATTTATTGTCTGAGCTAGTGAGTTTGCATTTCTATTGTGTACCACTTTAATAACTTTAGTGGGTATTCCATCCCAACCTGCAGATTTTTTGTTTCTTAATGTTAGAATAGCATTTTCTACATCCTCCACAGAAACTTTTGAGAATTTCATAAAGTTTTCAGAGTTTTTGCCTAGGCCAAAGGGATTTACTTTGTTGTGATAATCTCTTACATCTACATTAGACTTTGCTACATTTATAAAAAAATTCATTAAAGTACTCTGGCATTTGAGCTGGATTTACAATAGTATTTCCTTCAATGTCAACTTTTGAAATTTCTTGGATACAGGCTTTAACACCTAACACAGATTTAATGACAGACCACACAGCCTTTGTCTTATTTTTATGATTTAAACTTAGCCTGTTATTTGCCAGTTGTTTTGCTGCCTTGACAACTCTTTTAAATATAGTTTTATAGAGTCTAACATATTTAATGAAAGCAGTATCTTCATTACATTTTAGTTCTCTGTGCAGTTGCCTGTGAACTGTCAGAACCTTTTGAGATGAGAACAGGGGTCCGACAAGGGGATGGTCTCTCACCAGTGTTGTTTAACTGTGCAGTCGAAAAGGTTGTGAGGCAATGGAATGCAAGAATGAGAGGGGAATAAGACTTGGAACAAAAAACAAAGGAAGCACGATTAAGTGTTTGGCAGTTGTTGACGACATGGCGCTGCTTGCGGAAACATGAGAGGAAGCTAAAGAACAAATCGCCAAGTTACAAGAGCAGGCAGGGAAGATAGGACTTAAGATTTCTCACGAAAAAATGAAGATTATGACGAATATAATGGTTACTCCTAAGAGAATTAAAGTAGGGGCTCAAAAAATAGAGTTGATTAGGAGTTTCAAGTACCTAGGGGAATGGACTAAATGGAACAACCTTGAAGGGAAAGCAATAGAAGCAAGAAGGAATAAAATGGAACTAGCTTTCTCGAAAACCAAAAACACATACAATAAGAAAGCCCTCTCTTAGAAAATCAAAATAAGGCATTATAGCACAGTAATTAAGCTGGAAGCACTCTATGCAGCAGAGACACTAGTCATAGGGAGGAAAGGGCAAATGGAGAAATTGGAAATCAAGGAGAGGAAAATTTTGAGAAAGACCATGGGTCCCAAATTCTGAAATAACAAACAAGTTTTCTATAGAAACAAAGCCCTGTACGCAAAGTCGGATAGACTCTCAAAAACCATGAGGAAAAGGAGGATTGATTTCTATGGACACATACTCTGAATGAATCCCAACAGACCGTCGGTCCAGGAATCTACGCACACGACGACTGAAATGTGCTGGTGCCCCATCATGTTGGAACCACATGCGTTGTCTTGTAGGGAGCCGGACGTCTTCCAGCAATTCTGGAAATGCTCTGCCGAGAAAATAGTAATAGTGCCTGCCATTTAATGGCTTAGGTAGCAGATACGGCCCAATTAAACAGTCCCCAACAACACAGACCCACACATACGAAGAAACGCACTTGATGAGTGCTAATAACTGTGGCATATGGGTTATCCTCACTCCAAACATGCGAATTGTGCATGTTGAAGACTCCATCGTGCCCGAACGTTGCTTCATCGGTAAACAACACAGAGGATGGAAATGTAGAATGCGTTTCACACTGTTCCAGGTCCACTGCGAAAACTGTGCTCTGGGTGGATAATCAACTGGTTCCAGATTGTGGACACGCTGTAAGTGAAGTGGACGTAACAATTGTTCTAGAAGGACTGTTCTTACATTCGTCTGATTCGTCCCCATGTTACGTGCAATTGCACGAGTGCTGATTGAAGGATCCCGCTCCACATGCTGCATGACAGCTTCCTCAAATTGCAGCGTTCTTACCGTGCGACGGCGTCCCTGTCCAGGTAACCTGCTAAATGACCCTGTCTCACGCAGACGTTGGTACACAGCAGCAAAGGTCGGGATACGGCGATTAGGATATTGTTGTTGATAAACCCGCTGTGCAGCTCGTCCGTTGTGGTGCGCTACGTAGTACGCACCAACCATATCAGTGTACTCACTCCAGGTGTATCGCTCCATTAGTAAACAGAGACAATGCACTACTACACTGGTGGACAGCAGTTGCCTGCAACTGAAGAGCGTAATACGCCCTCTAACAACTGAAGATCGTAATACGGCCTCTAACAACTGAAGAGCGTAATACGGCCTCCACTGGTTTAAATAATCCTCATAGGAAAAAATGACATTAGGGAAAAATATTTGTATTGAGGTCCCCTAGACCTCTCAGAGTTTGTCGGTTTAAATACTTTTCACCCTGTATGACAGCGACCCAGTCCAGTTATCAGGATAAAATATGATGGGTAGCTCTCCAGAAAGTGTGTTTATTATGTTTTAACCGGTATAATGACGTATATCGACTTAAAAGTTTAATGGTATCCATTTTATCCGAAATCGTCGGCTACAAATTTCCTCTGCGTGGATCCACTTTTGTAAATAGCTCTCCTGCTACTTAAATAGTTTAGTTAACGAGTTCAAATGTGTTTGCGAGCGCTTATTTTCTCGTGTTTGGTGTACGGTAATTTTTGTACCGTGCGGCGGAGCCACACGGAAGACAATTATTGTGCAATAATGCACATTAATTAATATTTCAATTAACAATCAATTAAGTAATTTCTTAACTACTGACCTGAAAAGTAATCAATAAATTGTGTGCTGTGGATAATTCTGCAATGAACATTTTGAATGATTTCTTTTTCAGCATCTACTTCCCGTTCTAAAGCCTGCACACATATGCAAATATTTGACTTTGTGGCAAGATGTACAGCGCCAGACACTGACAGTCACCTTGCGGCTGTAGAGTCAGAATTGTCTCAAGTCGTAGGCATTCCGTTTCAGCTGACTGCTGAAAATAAAAAGCAATTGCGATTAATTTTGTCGAAACTGTGGACGAGGTGGTACCAGGCTCAACGGAAACGCTACCTATTTTGACATTCCCAATAAACAGTGATTGGACGGATCAATTACATTTGTTGTGGGTACTGTCAGCATTCATGCTATCGTTCATTTCGACACTTTTTGCTTTATAGTAGTGTGACAATACTAATTTTGCATTGTAGAATGGCGTAGCCACAGAACAGCAGCTCAAACAGAAGACTGAAAGAAATACGTCTGGTCGGATTCGTTCCTTACCTGATGACTTTACGGAAAAAAGGAAGCGTCACAGGATGCAGGAACTCAGATCATCGACCAGCAGAGCCGAGTTGGTATACGCTAGATAAATGAGTCTTCGTTCGGACAGTGCCCATGCAGCGTCCAGTTTATTGAAAGTGGCTACAACAATTTCACCGGAGCGAGACATCAAATACCAGAAGGCGCGAAGCACAACACCGATGCTGAACGAGATATCTGGCAACTTAGCTCTGAACGTCATTGTCTCGGATAATATTACTAAGGCAACATATCTCATGGTACGAGATGTGACGAATAAAAACCATCGTTCGTCAATGTATCCATCGTATACCAAAATATTGTCAGATAACAAACGTTGTTATCCACCAAAAACGAGTATAACTGAGACCACAGGCATATTTGAGAGTGAGACTGATTGGCGTGACAAAAAAAAAAAAAAAAAAAAAAAAAAACCGCAACGAGAACAGTAGTGATGCAACTGTGTTCTTCACTTTGTTCGCACCTTTGGAACTACATCAACATCTAAATCTACGACAATAACAGCAGTCCACCTTACGGCGCGTGACGGAGGGTATTCCTGACACTACTAGTCGTTTTCTTTCCTGTTCCACTGGCAACAAGAATAAGGGAAAAACGACTGTCTATGTATCTCCGTATGAGCCCTAATTTCTCGTATCTTTTCTTCGTGATCCTTACGTGCGATGTATGTTGGAGGCAACAGAATCGTTCTGCAGTCAGCTTCAAATGCAGGTTCTATAAAATTTTCTCAATAGTGCTCCTCGAAAAGAACATCACCTTGCCTCCATGGATTCCCATTTGAATTCCCGAAGTATCTGCGTAGCACTTGCGTGTTGTTCGAACCTACCAGTAACAAACCTAGCAGCCTTTGAATTGCTTCTATGTCTTCCTTAAATACGACCTGATACAGATCCCAAACACTCGAGCAGTACTCCAGGATAGGTCGCACTAGCGTCATATATGCGGTCTCCTTTACAAATGACCCGTACTTTCCTAGAATTCTCCCATTAAATGGAAGTCGACTATTCGCCTTTCCTACCACAATCCTCGCATGCTCGTTCCATTTTGTATTGCTTTGTAACGTTAAAACGACGTGACTGTGTCAAGCAGGACACTACTAATGCTGTATCCGAATATTCCGGGTTTGTTTTTCCTACTCATCCGCATTAACTTAACATTTTTCTACATTTAGAGCTAGCTTCCATTCGTCACGCGAACCAGAAATTTTGTATCCTCCTGCAGTCGCTCAACTTGGACATCTTACCGTACACAACAGCATCATCAGCAAACAGCCGCAGATTGCTGCCCATCCTGTCCGCTGATCATTTATGTATACAGAGAGTAATAGCGGTCCTATCACACTGCCCTGGGGCACTCCTGACGATACCCTTGTCTCTGATGAACACTCGCCGTCGAGAATAACACACTGGGTTCCAACTGCTGTGTCTGACAAAGGAGATAAAAGTCTCATTTGGAAAAATCCGAATCCATCATCGACACGTTTTTGCAGACCGCAAAGATTCCAAGTTTTGAAAGAGTCTGTTCAAATGGCTCTGAGCACTATGCGACTTAACGTCTGAGGTCATCAGTTGCCTAGAACTTAGAACTAATTAAACCTAACTAACCTAAGGACATCACACACATCCATGCCTGAGGCAGAATTCGAACCTGCGACCGTAGCGGCCGCTCGGCTCCAGACTGTAGCGCCCAGAACCGCACGGCCACTACGGCTGGCAAGAGTCTGTTGACAATATTCGTATTGATAAACAATATGTGAAAAACCAGATTCAGTTTCTTGCCAATGACAGAAATATGGTGGATAAAAATCACTTGGTTTTGACTGCGGTCGATAGCACAGTGAAAACTGCTGTGACGGACACTTTACTGTTGGCCATCGTTGTTATATTTGTAAGGCGACATCCAAACAAAGTTGATTCACTTGTGGATAAGTAGATCAACTCCGCAAAACTTACTCTCGGAGTGTCTTCACTCCAGGTCTGGATAAAGTTTAAGGATTGGTTTACACACTTAGATTGCAGAACTGCTACGACGAAACGGAGAAAACATGGAAGGCTCGGTCTCTAGAGCGGAAATAGCGTCTCGCGGCTCTCGAAGGGAAAATTCAAAGCGGTTTCAGACACAATTTCGGTTGGCTCATTGACGTTCCCAAACAATGACTGGGTACATTGGTGAAATATATGGTAAAACTGTTAAGCGCATTTTGACGATGTGCCATTAATTGTACAGATTTTGGGGATTGATGAATAGCTTACGGTGAAAAGCAAATTAATCTTGCAGACAATGTCAAGCGGGCGTGCCACTGATGTTGAGAAATTTAAACCGTACTGCTTTAATGTCCCCAGACGCACCATTACGTTTATTAAACTCATGACTCGCGATGCTGACATCTGTCCAGTTTTGATTCACAGATATGCCATAATCTAAGTGCTCCGTTGCCGATTAGCCTGCTGTCTGCAGATGCGGAGAGAGCTCGACATAAGTATATCCTGTATCGTCGAGAATGTGTTACGCGCAAATGGGCCCATGAAAAAACGATGTATGAGGTATGCCATCGGCTTCTGGCGCCTTCAGATCCACTCATCTCAAGCTTTCAGAAAATTACGGGAGAAGATAAACGAATACCATCTGAGGTAAAAGATCTTGTTTTCGAACCATGTCTCAGTGAATAAACCAACAACGACCCTCATGACAACGATAATGACGCAAGCCCACTGTGTAGTGCCCGGAGAGCACTTGTTCATTTCCGCTACTGCGAAATATATTTCTTCTACTTCAAGCTCTTTGATATTACGAAAGACCTACAAAATGCATTAACAAATGAGGGAAAATTCATCTGTTGTTGTCTATGAACACAACATGCAGTAAAAATCTATTAGTATTGTTATTGCGAACTGTATGCGCTGTTCTGTGTAAGTATAGCGCTTACGTTAGTTGTAATGGGACCAATTTATGTTGTATTTGTGAAATGCTTCTACACTCCATTACTGAACACAAAAATTCTTACGACTTCAACAACTACAGAATATGCGGCTATATGTAACAACAAAAACATTAAAAAAAAAAAAAAGCGAAGCGATATCGTTTTCGTTCAGGCACAAAACTATAGCGCTGGCGGTGAGATAAGTAGGAAACGAGCTTGAGGGAGAGAGGGAAGCATTTACAGACAAGGACAGAAATGGATATCATCCCATAATACAAAACATTCTCCACCCTTGGTGGACAACACCGGCAACGCAACGGCAATACGGCGGCAACTATCTGCAGCAGCATTCAACATGAGCAATACTGCGCAACCATAGCGCGTAACTGCTGTCTGTTGCAAGCACATAACAGCATAGTTGACGGCAACGCTATTCCGGCCAAATATTGCCGTGAAATACAGCCCATCTAAACGCACATTAACGCTTGGCGGCGATAACTGCTTACTAGACTGGGCCGTGTTCATACTCCAGTGGCAGTAAAGTTTTATTCACTGTTGTCCTCAGCAACGCTTTGTAACTATTGGCAATGCGGAATGTTGCTCCCTGTTTCTTCCACCACGCCTAAGCGCAGTCACGTTGGTATCCCACCGACTCGGGACTAACCACTGAAGGCGATTCTACTTCATCACATTGCAGTGGTGCCAGTTGAATCTATCAATAGATCGGGTTTCACTAGGCATGGCATGCACGTCAAAAGGTATGGGAAGGGGAGGCTGGCAAAGCTTATAGGTGACAGTGTAGTGGAGGGTGGTGGGATCACTCATAGAAAAATTCCTGTAGTAGCTGGTGTTAGAGCTGCACCTTTTTTAGATTACAGTCAGCTGGTAGGTATACCTGCTTCAAGTAAGGCCCTTTAACAAAGGAATCACCTTCAGAAGAGGCCAGGTATCTAAGTAGAGAAGGAATCAGCACATTCCATCAAAATATAAGAGGTATTAGAGATAAAGTTAGCGAACTGCGTATCGATGTTGACTCTGACATTATTGGTATATCAGAGCACCACTTAAATAATTTGACAATTCAGAGGCTTCCTGTATCAGGATACAGATTAACTGGCTGTTTTTCAAGGACTTCCTTCGGGAGTGGGGGAGTGGTCATGTACGTAAAAAACAGTATTCTATTTCAGTCCGTAGACGTATCGCGGCACTGCACTGAACAGATATTTGAATGTTATGTAGGGGCAGTTGAATTTAGTTACTTCTAATTGTTGTTGTTCATAGGTCCCCTAACTCTGACTTCAGATCATTTCTGCTCAAGCTAGAGAGGGTTCTTGGTTCACTTTGTAGGACGTACCAAAAATTAGTTAGTATTAATTTCGTATATGATTGTGCAAGAAAAAGGATGTTGGTAGATCTCCTAAACTCATATGATCTGATGCACCCTGTGTTTTTTCCAATCAGGGTGTAAGGGAACAGTAGCACAGCCATAAACAATATTTTTATTCATTCTTCATTACTAGATGGGCATTCTGTTAGTAAAAAGGTGAATACCCTTTCAGACCATGATGCACAAATTTTAACACTAAAAGGCTTTTGTGCTAAAACACATATAATTACAGACTATTTAGGAAAGCTAATCCAACGGCAATAGAGAAGTTTTTAAACCTCATTAAGGAACAAGAGCGGCAGGATGTGTATAGTGCCGATATCACAGATGACAAATATAATGTTTTCCTTAACACATTTCACATGCTCTTTGAGAGTTGCTTTCCAGCAAAACGTTCTAAACGGGATGCTAGCAGTAAAAGGCAGCGTGGGTGGCTGTCTAGTGGGATAAGGATATCATGTAGAGCAAAGTGTGAATTATATCAAAATGTTAGAAGCAGTCACAATCAAGCTACAGTAGCCCGTTAAAAACAGTTTTGTAAGGTGCTTAAAATGTTATTAGGAAGGCAATGAGTATGTGGTGCGCAAATAGAATAGTTAATTCACAGGATAAAATGAAAACCATATGGTCAGTTGTGAAGGAAGTCTCTGGTCAGCAGCACAAGGTCGACAATATAAAGTCAGTTCGTAATAAAAATATTTGTGTTACTCAAAATGGTTCAAATGTCTCTGAGCACTATGGGACTTAACATCTGAGGTCATCAGTTCAAATGGTTCAAATGGCTCTGAGCACTACAAGACTCAACATCTGTGGTCATCAGTCCCCTAGAACTTACAACTATTTAAACCTAACTAACCTAAGGACATCACACACATCCATGCCTGAGGCAGGATTCGAACCTGCGACCGTAGCAGTTTCGCGGTTCCGGACTGAAACGCCTAGCACCGCTCGGCCACCGCCGCCGGCATTTGTGTTACTGGTAAGTCAGATATACGTACAGTACTTAAAAATTATTTTCGGAGCAGTGCTGAGGGAATTAAATAAAAACTTAGTTTCTGCCGGGAATCATATAACTCTCTTGGAAAATGCCTTTCCGAGATTGATGTCTGAAATACTCCTCGGTGATACTGACACGGGGGAGACAGAGTCAATAATTAAATCACTGAAGACTAAGTACTCTCATGGATATGATGGAGTGCCTAGCAGGATATTAAAGTACTGTGCTGCACATCTTAGCCCTGTATTTAGCCATGTTTCTAATTTTTCCTTTAGGAATGACCAGTTTTCTGAACGATTAAAGTACTCAGTAGTAAAGCCGCTTTATAAAAATGGAGAAAGGGACAATGCTGACAATTTTAGACCTATTTCTATGCCATCAGTGTTTGCTAAAGTTATTGAAAAGGCTGTGTGCGTAAGAATAATTGATCATTTTACATCATATAATTTACTATCAAATGTACAGTTCGGCTTTAGAAGTCGTTTACAACTGAAAAATACTACAATCTCTTTTCTCTGTGTGGTACTGGATGGATTAAACAAAAGGTTTCGAACGCTAGGCATATTTTTGATTTAACTAAGGCGTTTGAGTGTGCTGATCACAAAATATTGCTCCAGAAGTTGGACCATTATGGAATACGAGGAGTATCTCACAATTGGTTAACCTCTTACTTTAACAACAGACAGCAAAAGGTCATTACTCTCAGTGATGAGAATGGTTGTGATATGGGGTCTGAGTGTGGTACAGTCAAATGGGGGATGCCCCAGGGATCAGTGTTGGGGCCACTCCTGTTCCTTATTTATGTAAATGATATTACAAGTAATTCTAAACAATTTCTGTTTGCTGATAACACTAGCTTGCTAGTAAAGGATGTTGTGTGCAACATTTGCTGTGTTTCAAGTAGTGCAATTCATGGCATAACTTCAAGGTTTGTAGAAAGTAAGCTAACGCTAAATCACAGTAAGAGTCAGTTTTTTATAGCTTCTTACACACAAATCAACAAACCCCGACTTTTTAATTTCACAGAATAGGCAAGTGATTAGTGAAAGTTAACAGTTCAAATTCCTAGGTGTTCAGATAGATAGTAAAGTGTCGTGGAAAGCCCACATTCTGGATCTTGTTCTAAGACTTAATGCTGCTATTTTTAACTATTCGAACGGTATCTGAAGTAAGCAATAGTTCGACACGAAAATTAGTCTACTTTACATAGTTACATTCGCTTTTGTCGTATGGTATTATATCTTGGGGTAGTTCTTCCCATTCTCAAAGGATATCTTTGGTTCAGAAACAGGCAGTTCGGGCAATATGTGGTGTAAGTTCGCGAACCTCTTGTCGACCCCTGCTCACTCGTCTGGGTATTCTGGCATTGGCCTCTCAATATATATATTCTTTACTGTCGTTTCATATTAACAATATCAGCTTATTCCCAAGAGTTAGCAGCTTTCACTCAGTTAATACTAGACAGAAATCCAATCTGCATTTGGATCGCACTTCCTTAAGTCTTCTGCAAAAAGGTGTGCAGTATACTGCTGCATCCATTTTCGATAAGTTACCACAGGAGTTCAAAAATCTTCAGCGGTACTCCACGTGCTTTCAAATCGAAACTGAAGAGTTTCCTCATCGGTCACTCCTTTTATTCTGTTGAGAAGTTCCTTGAGAAATTATGTCGATTCCTATGTTATATTGCTGACTGCGTTTACTTAAACTTATGGTATGACTTTTTTCGGGTTCATAAACATTTTATTTTATCTGATATTACTTGTATGTCGTAATTTCATGTAGTGACCCGTTTGACAAGCTACCCTGTGCTTACATTTCAGCAAGCTAATTCGCGCCAGCACATAGCGAAAGTTTCTCCTGCTTTTCTTCGTCCGCGCCAACCATGGATTGGCAGCAAGGTCGCCGGATCTCTCTCCAATTGAGCAAGTTTGGAGCATTATGGCTAAGGACATACAACCAGCTCGGATTTCGAAGATCCAACGGTCCAGTCGGACAGAATTTGGCACGTTATCTCTCAGAAAGACATCCAACAATTCTGTCAATCAGTGCCAGGCCAAATAAATGCTTGCATAAGTTCCACACGTAGACCATCGCGTTGTTGACTTGCTTATTCAATTTTTCTGAAATTGCAATCATTTTTTCATCTGTATATGTACATCACATCTACCAATTTCCATGCCATTAGAATAATTCTTTCATGGTGTGTCGTTTTTTGTCTTAGAGTGTAATTGTTGTATTATCCATCTAACTGACATAATATTCCAATTCGCAATGTTATTTTCGTTTTTGGGGGAGGGGAGGGGGGAGATGGGCAGTACTAAAAGTGGATGAGGGACAGGAGGTTGACGTATGAAATGTTTGGCTACAGTACCAGAATACTTAGAGCTTTCACTGTGTCTACATACTCACAATCGTACTTTGAACCAAAGAGGTATACACAGCTGCTCGTGAAAACTGCAACACCACAAACATAGCATGCAACAAACACCACATTGGAATGATGTGTACAATATACTTTGCTACCGAATTGGTTAACATTTCAGCACAACCACACAACTGTATGGACCACTCTCTAGTAGCACCTCTGTAGGGGCTGGAGCGTATTTGTTTGGTGATGGTGTAGGTGGTAGTGCACCAGTGGAAACGCTGTGCACAATTAAACAATATAACTTTATTTCATCTTCAATTCTACATGAAGCAGGCACACTTCTCCTCGTGAGCTCCGGACGGTGCAGCTGGCTTTGGCTGCTAGGACGGCGCTCAGCGATCCTACGTCAGTACTCTGTCCTGATTGCGAAGGCGAGGCCATGGCCAATTGTAATGGCGGCGCTTCCCCGGCGGAGCGACACTCCAGGGTGCCTGTTCTGTATCTTTCCCCCATTGTACCGATCGTTTCGGTACTCAAGAGCACCGAACCGTCTAGTACTCGAATTAGAGTCCCTGCATTATTCAGTATGCATTTCGGTAGCGATACCGTTCAGGTCTAGAGAACCAAAGCGCTGTTGTCGGTGCGTGTCGCGCAAGCCAATCAAAAGCAAGCGGCCGCAGATCCGCGCATGCGCACTGCAGCGCGCACAGCGCCACAAACACAAAGCGGCTAGCAGACGACACAGGCGCGCTATTCTTCCAAGTACCGAAAATTGTGATTACCTTGCCATAACGCATGCGCCGCATTCCATCAAGCCGGCATGCCCGCCTTCATCGCCCTTGCCTCCTCCTTAACAGTACCAGGTGCAGTATATCCATCTCCATGATTCTCAGCTGAAATGCATATGAATTTTTACAGCTTCTCTGACCGCATGTTTCCGTGCATGCATAATAACGATAGCGTATTTGACTGTATTCTGCAGATTGTCGTAAATGCCGCATTATGTCATCTTATTCTCATTCACACTGACATCGTGTTTTGGATTTTACGCTTCGGAAAATGAGTTAGGAATAGTGCGTAGTACCACATTGTACTAATACATCTATAAAAACACCCGAAAAATTGATTCTGAGAGTTTCAAAGAATAAGAAGATAAACAGAATGTGATTATAACTCGCTCCTAGAGATCCAAATGATTACGTAGCCCACTTCCCTATATGATACGTCAACGACTTGGGTCTTAAAAACAAAATTGAAAAAACGCATTTTCGAGGTCTCCTGTTTATAACATGCATCTCATGAATGAGAATGTTTCGTATATGGTGCAACAGTCTAAAAATATTACGGCAGATATCTTTCATCTCTGTCTACTGTGGCTGAGGATTCGATCGCAGATAAATACTTGTGACAAGCAAGATTATGAAGATGACTGCTGCTAGTTACATTCCCAGTAATTTAAGTTCTGCTCTTAGATTCCTGTCTAACCGCATACTCGGAAATCGCTACATATTCGGAAAAAATGGTGAATTATTTCTGACAAGAAAAAATATAAAGGTCACTGTCGGTTGTTTCACTCACAGAAATTTCATCTCCGACAATTTCATATTTCGTGTTTTAAACACACAGAAATCACGAAATCATTACTGAGGAAGTGCGCTCTTACATGTAAGTAATAACGAATATTACTGAAAAATCTTAACTTACACGAATAACAATGTCTCAGAAAGTGTTGCATATGTGAAGGGGAAAAAAAATTTTTGCCTCCACCCATGCGCAAACCCTTGTCCTTTCGTAGTGCTTTCCCGCGCTCTAACCACTGGCCCACTCCACACAACGAAAACATAGCGCTCAATTCTTGTACTATTGCGTAGAGGAACAAAGGTTGACTTCATTGCCAAACGGTGCTGCGTTGGTCCATAAATGACCTTGTGGATGACATCGGAAGTTCACTGAGGCTTTTTGCAGATGATGCTGTGGTATATCGAGAGGTTGTAACAATGAAAAATTGTACTGAAATGTAGGAGGATCTGCAGCGAATTGACGCATGGTGCAAGGAATGGCAATTGAATTTCAATGTAGACAAGTGTAATGTGCTGCGAATATATAGAAAGAAAGATCCCTTATCATTTAGCTACAATATAGCAGGTCAGCAACTTGAAGCAGTTAATTCCATAAATTATCTGGGAGTATGCATTAGGAGTGATTTAAAATGGAATGGTCATATAAAGTTGATCGTCGATAAAGGAGATGCCAGACTGAGATTCATTGCAAGAATCCTAAGGAAATGCAATCTGAAAACAAAAGAAGTAGGTTACAAAAAAAATGTGTGTGAAATCTTATGGGACTTAATTGCTAAGGTCATCAGTCCCTAAGCTTACACACTACTTAACCTAAATTTTCCTAAGGACAAACATACACACCCATGCCCGAGGGAGGACTCGAACCTCCACAGGGACCAGCCGCACAGTACACGACTGCAGCACCCCCGACCGCTCAGATAATCTCGCGTGGCGAAGTAGGTTACAGTACGCTTTTTCACCCACCGCTTGAATACTGCTCAGCAGTGTGGGATCCGTACCAGATAGGGTTGATAGAAGAGATAGAGAAGATCCAACGGAGAGCAGCGCGCTTCGTTAAGGATCGTTTAGTAATCGCGAAAGCGTTACGGAGATGATAGATAAACTCCAGTGGAACACTCTGCAGGAGAGACGCTCAGTAACTCGGTACGGGCTTTTGTTGAAGTTTCGAGAACATACCTTCACCGAGGAGTCAAGCAGTATATTGCTCCCTCCTACGTATATCTCGCGAAGAGACCATGAGGATAAAATCAGACAGATTAGAGCCCACACAGAGGCATACCGACAATCCTTCTTTCCACAAACAATACGAGACTGGAATAGAAGGGAGAACCGATAGAGGTACTCAAGGTACCCACCGCCACACACCGTCAGGTGGCTTACAGAGTATGGATATAGATGTATTTGTGGGAAAAAATACACAAAGGCACTAGTAACGTCAGTTCACACTCATGTAATATACGCAAGCTGAGCCAATGTCTTGATATTTAATTATCTTTAAACTCTTATTTGCATAAAAAACACAATTATTTTGAGAGAATATTGACCGGAAACCTTTTTTTTTGTTGTGATCATTCACAGTAACAACCTAACCTAACCATATTTCTAACAAAGGAAAATAGTCTATTATGAACTCACTTGCCAACCTGATGCGTCCTTTCGTGATTCTTTAGTAACGCAATCACTAAATCCAAAGCTAAAACCGCTAACTATGTTTAAAACAACAAATTATAGGTGTACATAAACCACACATCACCGATAGACAGGGCCAGACCGAAGTCCAAAACTTTCGCTACAATTGTCGTAAAATCGGTGGGAGGACCGTTCGGTAACAAGTCTCAGAAGCTTACTGAATAGAATATTTCGATAAAGAACCGAAAATGACGTCACTACCGAAACTAACGTACTACACCGATCGGTATGAACGGTACAGAATAGGGCCCCAGGAGACGGCCCCGGTGCTCTTCGCTGCGCAGTTGCGGAGAAGACTGTGCGCGGGTCTCCACCCATGCCCCACAGACAGGCGGCAGACGGTGGCTGACGTTGTGACGCCGAGTCCCTCCCTGAGTTCGCTGTTTCAGCATCGGCGGCAGCAGACACGAACAGCAGGCGGCAGACACAGCCTGGTCTCGAACCAGAGGCTGCTGCTGGCGATGCGCAGTCGTCTATTGGTCCAGTGGTGCTCCAGCATCGTAGTGCGGCTATCCCTGAATCGGATAACTTCCTGTCCTCAAATTCAGCCTCATTTATACTCCGTTACTGCCCATTTGTTTCTCTAACGCCTGATGTCTAGTCACATTTCCCATAACAGAGAGACCTGCTTGAGTGCAGTGGCAATGACCCACTTACTACATCATTCTTTGCTGCGTGGGGCAGTTTAACATTGCGCTCAGCTACACTTGCTTCACAAATCATGCATCTGTTATTGTGCCCTACTTGTCGACGTAGCATGGCTGACAGCCAGCGCTGAGGTCATCAGTCCCCTAGAACTTAGAACTACTTAAACCTAACTAACCTAAGGACATCACACACATCCATGCCCGAGGCAGGATTCGAACCTGCGACCGTAGCGGACACGCGGTTCCAAACTGAAGCGCTTAGAACCGCACGGCCACACCGGCCGGCAATACTCCGTGGTGGCCTCCATGCTACTCTCAGCGCTTACAATAAAGATTTAATACTTTTACCGGAATTCTGGGTAGTGTTACTACGCACTGTAGTAGGAGTAAGACTATCTACAGTCTGTATATGTGGGTGTCTCACTCAGAATGTTGTTTGCTTGTTAGATGATCGTGTTATACCTCATGTAAGAACAGAAACATCTACCAGCATGTGTAAAAATTCGACAGTGACAGCATCGTGAACATTCGAAACAGTGGTTTATCGTTCCGTGATATCACTACTTCCGTTGATTGACATCCCACGATTGTCAAACAGATATGGAACTGATGCATTCAGTAGATCGCTGTTCAGCAACATGAGGGATCTCAACACTCACATACATCTGATGCCCAAGATACAGACATTTTGTTCACTCAGCTGTGCAGGATCACAAAGTAACTATACATGCGTTGAATCAGGAAATAGGTTTATTTGCTACAGGACAAGTATCCACACGGAGAGTGCGGTGACCTCTCGAGCACTATGGACTACCAGTGCGGAAACCATTACTGCTGCATCCCTCGACACAGCAGCTGAGGGAGGTGTGGTGCCAACACTGGACACAGGAGTGGCACCATGATGTCCTTTCTGCATATAGATTCACGGTTTCCATCAGTCCCGTCATCGCCATATGTGCCGCAATACCTGACATAATGCTATTGAGGGCCATAGGGTACAGGACATGTCAATTTCTGGTTATCCGATGACGTCAATCAAGATGGCGGATTTTTGAGGGTAATTTGAATTTTGGCGGGAAAGTGCCACTCCCCCAAACCCATAAAAAATGGCACGAAGATCAAATTCCACCATGGCAATGTATCACAAACCCGCTATCTCTACTAAGCAAAGAAAATGGTGGGAAAAAAGGACTTGTTTTTATTATTTAACAAATTTCAGACAGGTGTGACTCCACTGGGTCTGGACTGCAACTGGCAGAGGGTGCTCTCCTGACGTCAGCTGATGACGCAAGTACCGTCATTCAAGATGACGGCACCCAGTGTGTTCATCGCGAGCTCCATAGCCCAACTGATTTACTTCATATCGTGCCCACCAGAGGGCGCTACCATGAAGTTGCGTGATTACACAGGATCGTCTGCTCTCTCTCGCGCACGCGCGTTATAACTAAACACACGCCGCGCCACCGGCCCGCGGGCGTCCGACACCTTAACGTCGCACACCCTCGGCCTCCACCTCCATGCACACGCCGGACATAGTCTTCTGTAAATATGCTAACTAAAGTAACACCCACATCGCGCATATAACCTATCAATTACCCAAGTACTTAATTCCATTTCAATTTTAATCATATTCAATTTACAATTTCAATATTCAATGATCAAATGAGAAGTTCCACAATTTCCCACTATGAGCACGGTGTTCATTCACGACCTAGCACCCCCACCCCTAGAATGCTGCACTCCTACTGGCTACTGCATTAGTCACGTGATTCGACTATATTGGTAGGAATAGGTGTTCACTATACTTTCAATTACCTAGTTTCATCTACTTTTCAAAGTCCAGACCGCCACCTCTTTCTAGGAACCGGCGCCGATTTTGAATTCTGGCAGTAAAGAAAGGTCACTTGGGCTTTCACTACCAACCTAAAAAAATGGTTGCAAACAAAACTCACTGCCATTAACCTAAGCCTCCAGGGCAACCTCTTCCTAGGGGTTGCTGGTAAAAGGACTCAAGCCACACTAGGCAGATGGAGAGGAGAAGGAGTGTACTTTATTTATTTCAGAGCAAAAATGGCTCTGAGCACTATGAGACTTAACATCTGTGGTCATCAGTCCCCTAGAACTTAGAACTACTTAAACCTAACTAATCTAAGGACATCACACACATCCATGCCCGAGGCAGGATTCGAACCTGCGACCGTGGTGGTCACGCGGTTCCAGACTGAAGCGCCTTTAACCGCACGGCCACACCGGTCGGCTATTTGAGAGCAATTTATTTAGGGATGGAGTATATGTATCACAGAACACACGCTCTGACATGCCCCACAGCATACAGACCTGCAAACTACTCCTACATAACTCATGTATAACGCTCTACACACACTCTTGCTAATTGTAAACCGTCAAAAATAACATATTGCACAACCTACAGACATGCGAACCACTCACAAACAATGCAATGCATTTACGTCAAGATAGCCAAACAACTCCTAAATTGTCAAAATAATAATCCATCTAAAACACTCTGCTTGCTAATCGTCAACAGTCAAAATCATACACCAGTCTTTATTTAAACAATTAGAGCCAGCACCACCACGAAGTGTATTCGCCACTGAGTCCATAGCCCAACTGACTTAGTTCATATCGATGCTACTAGAGGACGCTGTAGTGACGTCAGGTGATGACGCAAGTACCATAATCTAAGATGGCTGCACCTAGTGGGTTCACCACGACTCCAGACCCCAGCTGGCTTAGTACATTTCGTCGCCGCCAGAGGACGCCACCGTGACACCAACTGATGACTCAAGTACAGTTATCCATGATAGCGGCAAACAGTGTGTTCTCCACGAGGTCTAGTACTCAGTACCACAAGCAGAGGACACTGTCGTCCGTTTCCTGACGTAAACCGAGATGGTCAGGGATAATGGTGGCAAAACGACTCAGCCTGCTCTGTGCTGCTGGGCAGAGTAAGGATGGAGTGCACTCTACTTATTTTCAAACAACTTATTTAAGGATACAGTATATCTATCACACTCACACAAAACATCCACCGCGATGTGCCTGGGGTCATGTTCACAGCCCACAGACACGCAACCAACTCGTAATTTCAGTACACAATAGCAAACTGCTCCTAAATAATTCTTCACACTGATGTGTAGACACGCTCAGTACTCGTAAACTGTCCAAATAGTGCACAGCAGGTACTACAGAGCCACTTGCGAATTAATGCAATCAACGCACCCAACACAGTCCACTGCCCCCTGTTCAATAGAGTACACAGGAGGTAGCGATAAGTGATGCATCCGTCAGATGTGAAACCGCGTACAGCCCCTGCTCGGCTTCCGCAAGCATAAGGTAGATGCACCCCCATTCATACGTAACACATGAGAAATTCCTATCCAAATACGTCTTCACCTACACACACGTGCTGACGTGATCGGGCGGAAGCGCAACCGCGAGCTGCAGCCGAACGCAGGCCAAAGTTGTATGCAGGCGCTGTTAATGACCGAGGTCTTATTTACAGTGCGCGCACTCCAAGCAGAGCCGTGCGCGTTCGGCATTCCTTGCTACCCTCACTCTAACTGCAGTCCGGCGAAGGCGCTGCAGAATTCCGTTCCACAGTAGCAGAACCTGCTTTCTCCTTAGCAATTCTAATGGACCATACATGACGTTTGACTCACGCTTCACCGCGTGTAGCTATATACCATCGCAAACGCATCTAGCAACGTTATCAATCTTATATTCAAGTCACATTGCTATCTAAAATAATAACCAAGTCTAACTCTACTAAATTCTATGGCCCTCCAGAAATAGTTAACACTCGCTTTCTTATTGTCTCAGCTTGTATGTGCCAAAATTCCTGCCCTAACAGAACCTATTTACCAAAATATCGCCGAATCTAGTATTCCTCCCAGACATACAGTGATAGCATTCCTGCTCTCAACATACGCAAATGTTCTGATCGCTCCTAAATCCCACCACAATCAATCGAGCATTTTCTTCCTGGGGCTTTCAGTCGTTATTTTGCAAAGATTGCTAAATTGCACCGACAGTTCCCTCAATCTACACACGCCCAACCTGTTCTTTCTTTCTACAGACGCTACACTGATTGGTAATAAACTATTTTACACTGATCACCATTTTGCACCAACAACTAAACATCGCAAAGTTGTCTGCATCAAATACATACGATACTCGCAAGAATATTGGAGCATCAAACCGATCTCCAACCAGGGAATATTTCACCGAGTACTGTCTCGATCTAGTAAACATGCAGTTCATATCCCCCACCATACCAAATCATCCCCTTTACATCAGCGAACCGAAGTCACTCCCTCAGAACTGATATGAAAGACAGGCTCGTTCCCCCCGGCACAAACGCGTTACTATTTCCGCTTTCTTGCTCGCATTTCTACAGACATCTCTAGACTCTTCGATTAATAGAACAACCATATTTTCGCCATAATATTACACAATTTTCGCCGTGCTTCCCGATATGAAGAGGACAGCAGTAGCCTCCCGATCGGTAACGCAACATAATGCACAAGATATAGACTACACATTATTTCTCCGCAAACACCAAATTTTAGCGAGGTGTAGCATGCTGTAAACAATTGACTAACTACAAACAAATAGAGTAAAATAATATTTGCACATTCGAATACCGAAGTCGGTGATGTAACAGATTCCAGATGATTAATATTGCTTACAAGCCAACTAGGGTCTTTCCCACGTCTAGGGAACAGGTAAACATGTGTCCAACACACCGCAATCGATATTCCCTCAACTAAATAAAGGCACCAAATGTGCAGAAGCAGTCGACCGAACAATTTACAAGGGAGGGAATAACAGTCCACCGCAAACGCACCATCTTCTCAAAGTTACACTTGATCACGAAAGTCGCCCAGCACATACTTAGTTCGCTATTCGGTCGTCTAGAAGATGGTAAAGTTAACTATGATACATTCCTACAATCCAACAGGCCTCTGCATTTGAAAGACTGCTACCATTAACATGGGAACGCGTATCAATACCACCACAGACTTTGCATACACGAACACATTCTAGAAAACCCCTCACATATTTCTCGGCGCTGTTACCTAGGAAGAGGTGGCGGTCTGGACTTTGAAAAGTAGTTGAAAGTATAGTGAACACCTATTCCTACCTATATGATGCCGAATCACGTGACTAATGCAGTAGCCAATAGGAGTGCTAGGTCGTGAATGAACACCATGCTGATAGTGGGAAAGTGTGGAGAGAGAGCAGACTATTTTGTGTCATCACGCGACTTCATGATAGCACCCTCTGGTGGGCATGATATGAACTAAGTCAATTGGGCTATGGAGCTCGCGGTGAACACACTGGGTGCCGTCATCTTGAATACCGGTACTTGCGTTGTGATCTGACGTCAGGTGATCGCCCTCCTGTGGCACCAATATGAACTAAGCCAGTTGGGTTCTGGAGGTCGTGGTGAACACACTGGGTGCAGCCATCTTCAATAACGCTACTTGTGTCATCAACTGACATCAGGAGAGCGCCCTCTGCTGGCACCGATATGAACTAAACCAATTCCAGTCCAGACCCAGTGGAGAACACACCTGCCTGAAATTCGTTAAATAATAAAGACAAGTCCTTTTCCCCACCCTTTTCTCTGCTTAGTAGAGGTAGCGGGGGTGTCATGCATTATCATGGTGGAATTTGAACATCGCGGCATTTTTTCTGGGCGACAGGGGCATGGCACTTTCTCGCCCGCCAAAATTCAAACTTCCCGACAAAATCCGCCATCTTGATAGACGTCATCGCTGCCATCTTGGATGACCTCATCGCCGCCATCTTGGATAACAGTACTTTGGGGTGATGTCAGCTTTCTTCCAATACTCTCATAGTCGTTGTATTTCCGACTACTTAAGGACAGTGAATTGCCTTATCTTTGATGTCTCCAAAACTTTATCTTTCCACAAGATGATGCAAGACCACACGTAACCACACTTCACAAAATGTTCAAATGCATGTGAATGCGTATGAGACCAAACTGCTGAGGTCATCGATCCCTAGACTTACACCCTACTTAAACTAACTTACGCGAAGGACGACACACACACCCATGCCCGAGGGAGGACTCGAACCTCTGGCAGGAGTAACCGCCCAGTTCATGACATGGTGCCTCTAACTGCACGGCCACTCCGCATGGTCCACGCAGTCCAAACCTACCTCTATACAGAGGGTGTAAAACTGTAGCCCTGCCCAACACATTCTCGAGATCTCTCGCCCAATGAATACATTTGGTCATGGGTTGCGGAAAGACTAGCATTTTTGCACTTCACACTACGATTGGCATGTAACTGAAGGAGCATAGCGTGCTGAACCCAAGCCTCTCATACAAGCTCAGTTCAACTCAATGCCCAGCCAAATAAGAGCCATCGTTGCTGCCAGAAGAGGCAATTTTGTGTACTGCTTGGGCCACTCATATTAATGTGACCACCTGACAAAAGCCTGAAAGACCACCTTTTGGAATGTGAGATGTGCAGAAAGAGTCAGTGACGTTCTACGGATACAGAGAGGGATGTTGAGTCATGCCTACTCCAGGGCCGTTGCCAGCTGAGCTAAGTTTCTTGGTTGAGGCTCCATGGTGGGATCGAGCTGGTCCCGCAGATTCTCAACTAGGTTCAATCCGGCGAGGTTGGCGTCCAGGGCAGTACAGTAAACTCATCCTGGTGCTCCTCGAAACACGCACATACACTGCAAGATATGTGACACGAACTTTGTCCTGCCGGTAGATGGCATCGTGTCAAGGAAAAACAAAATTCATGTATGAGGCAGATGGATATAAGTATTTTGTTGAAATATTGTGCCTCCAGAATGATGAGATTACCCAGGGAATGTCATCGAAAACATTCCCCAGATCATAACGCTCCCTCCTGGTTGCAGGGTGTTTCCTTTCAGACATTCCTATGGAACATAATACGTGATTCATCTGAAAAGGACAGCTGTCGAGACACTCAGTGGCCGCCAGTTGAATTATTGGCGTGCAAATTACAGCCTTTTCCGCAGTCAGCATGGGTTCATAAACCAGAGACCTGCAGCAGAGCTCATACACAGCGAATTTCACTGAGCGGTCGTAGAGGAGACACTGTTGATACCTCCTTGGGTCATCTAGGTGGTCAATTGCTTAACAATTGCACGTCTATTCCCCCATACACATCTCCGCAGCCGTCGTTCACCTCTGTTATCTATGGCCCGAGGTGCACCACAGTTGCCTCAGTGCCAGTTTTGAATGCACGGTATACTTTAACCACAACGGCACATGAACAGTTTACAAAAATAGCCATTTCGGAAATACTTCCACCCTTGGTCCAAAAGCCAATTATCATTTCCTTTTGGGCATCATATAAATCACTCCATTTCCGCATTATGATAACGACTGCATTGTTTTCCGCATCCCCCCGACACTGCTGGTGGTGTCATCTGTCACGTCATGTCTTTGAGTGGTTATTGCATGTTGACATTGAACATAGGCTGTGGTCACATTAATGTTACTGGACCGTGTAAAATTCGGAACCTGTATACTTCCAAATCACCTACAGATTTATTCACGCATTCTTTCTACTACACCGTATGCGCACTATGAGTAAAATGTCATTATTTTCTATCGTTCCTCGTGAGCAGTTTCAATGGCCAGTAATGTATTTTCGATCGTTCTTGCAATGTGCTACAAGGGTATCATCAACGATTACCAGTGACGGCTTCTGATTTCTATTCAAAAACAATGTTTGCATATAACTCCTTATCTTGCAGGAGTTGCAAGTCTTAATCTAGTAATGGTTTTCCATGAATTTCAGAACGTAATGTGTCATCTAACACTGCAGTTGTTTCCTAACTTGTGGAAGTGGAGCGTTCTGGTTTTGCACAGATATTAATTAGACAACGAAACTAATTTTCGTTATAACAAGAACGATAGAAAGAAAGAAGGTCAACAACCCATAATACTTGAACTCTGCTTCTACTGAAAGCAAATCTAGTATCTTAAGCAGAAATAAATCATTGTTCATTTAACACATCAGACTGAAGAAGGCAAATCTATATTGGCGCTTTGCACACCTATTATCAACATTAATAATTGTACACCAGCCTACTGCAACGTTACCCTGTTTTAAAATACTCAAAGTAAACTAGAAATAACTATACAGGCCAACAACAAACAGTTGTGAAATCAGGTTTCCTCTATCCGCTATTATTTTGTTGATTATTGTTATTTAACATGCACTTCTACACGAAATGTGTAGTTTCATCTCTGATTTGTGCGCTTTTAAATCGCGTGAATGAGGATTGGTCCCTGTATGTTTGCCCTATTGTCAGTCTGCTTCCTAATTAGTTCCAGAAATATCCACCAGATAGAGTTGGAGGCTACTGTGTGAGCTCCCGCGGTACCAAACAGAGCGAGGATGGGCTTCGCATGATAGTTTGGTTAGGAAGCATCTCCGATGTAGATTTTTGCATTTGTATTGCCGAATAGATATAAAATAACTTAAGTAAAGGAAGTTGTGTAAATCACCTTGATGGTTTTTGCTACATATGCAGAAAATAAACGTTGAAAAGAAACCGAAGACCTATAATTGACTTTGTAAAGACTTTCGCAAGAAGTCTGTAAAACTTGTACAAAACATTTACGATCGTGGGCTACCGGGAAACGAAAACGTGTGAAACAAAAGCCACTCCGATAGCTTTTGTTTGTAAGGACTAGTGTTGTCCCTCTGATACTAATGAAGATGACAGTGATTATGCGGGTTTGCAATGAATTGCTTAAAGATTAAACTGAGATGAGTTAATAACTCATCCCCGATGAGCCATTCCAGTTGTAATAAGTCTCTACTGTTACTACGTAATAGCGCACCTATTCGAAAATGTTATGCATCTTTATAGCTAAAGTTCTTTTCTGCTATTTTAGTCAACGAAACTTATGAGAAAAAGGTTCTTTCTAGATGTGATTTAACAATTTGTATAATAAAGGTAAATACTCATTTTGTTTCAATGAGAAGCGGCAGCATTCGTCTAATTTGGGTATGAATAGGTCCTCAGATTGTTTACTAGCTAGTGAAGATACTACTTCTTAATATTTCTTTTTGTTTTATTTCACAATTAGTTTGTCACCCATAGTAAAAAACAACACACAGTTATTTATTAGTGTCAACATTTTTACCAATCAACAAGACAACAAAAACGTAGTTTCATCACCAAAACCTCTTTTTACATGGAAGGAGCTCATTTTCAAGTGATTACACACGATGTGTCATGTACAAAAGCCTGTAAGTTAAATCAGCTAACTATTATGTCCAGTCTAATTTGGCACACATCCAGTTCAGTATAACATAGAATTGTTGTCCAAAATGTTCTAGAATTTCCTTTGTCAAAATAATTATTACAATGACATCTGATTTTACAAACAGTGTCAATTTATGTAAAAATTGTATCTTTTATGGTTACAAAAATCTGAGTTACAAAAGAAATTTTATATACCTGGAATAAAATTTAGAACTATCAAGATACGGCACATCCCAAGATTTGTTTACATATTGCAAAATTATATAATTTACGTCATCCGAAATTGAAATTAATTACGACTTTTCAGTATACTGAAGATTATTTTCTGATGAATGATAATTACGATTTTCTACAGCTCATATGAGATTCGGAATTTTGTTGAATAGATGTGATTTACGGGAAAAACTGCATATACGAAACAAAATCTAATAAAAACCTTTGAAGTTAACGATTCTTTTTAAACGTAGACTTCGTAAAGCAAAATCTGTACGATGACCAATTTTCGTAATTTTATGTTCTCATGTTTTAGCTCGCAATGAAAAGGTAAATTTGGAAAAGAATATTAGTTCATAACTACTTCGTAGTATTGCATACCTATACAAAAGTCGTAAATCCCATACTTTACGATCTAAATAGGAATAAATGTTACTCAAATGGGTGTGGAATCGTATCTTTCGGTTTACCCAGGCTTGTGTCGTAACGTCTTTTCGAGCCAGAAATACCTTAATTTTGATTTGTTATACTCTCAAGAAGACAATCTCGTGTTTTGTTCCGAAATTAGAGGACTGCTGAGAATATGGGTCTTCTTGGATGTTTTCTAGATGATTTTCTCTTTTCTATGGGCACCTCAACGCAAGTTTAAAATTTGTACTTATACACAGTGGTAACAAATATAGTTCAATATCAGCTGCTCACTCAATGAAAATGAAAGAAGAACATTAAACCGTAGCTTTGATTTTTGAAATGATTAAGTATCATAAACATCAATGGGTGGTTTGTCTAGACTTAGGTAAACATTCTCCTCGGTTATCAAAGTGGCGTCACTAAATAAGCTTGCTTCTTGTGCCTCTGGAATAGAAGATCCAAAGCACACCACTGGGTTAGAAAAAAATGGTCTAAGAGAGAAAACATGGACGCTAGGAGGAGGAATGTCATTAGTTGGACGAAAGAAAATCATCTTTTCTCCACTGCATATGAAGTTGCGCCTTTTGAAACAGTTTGCAAATTCTTTTGATAAGAATGGATCACGCCTTGTACATACAGGGAAAAACGTTGGAGTTGAGTATGGAATAATCAAAGCAGGAATATGTGACGATCCACAAATAAGGCAATTCTGCATATGAAAACTGTGGAGGTCCGCTACCAAGGAAGATCGGATATGCACGTGATGGCAGCCTACTGCTGGAATTTAAAAATGGACTGCTCCAAAATCTCCTGAATCTTCTGAAGTGTGTAGTGACTAGGTGGTTTCATGAGTGACTTTTTTCCTTTATTACGTATAAAATAATATTTCTATAATACAATAGTAAAACTATTGTTTCTATCTTTTATCCATGGACTAAAATTAAAATAGTATAACATATATTACACTAAAATCTTATATTTTAGAATTTTGAGATTCTAGGAAAATATTTATGAAATGTTTGAATTCAGGGCATCAAATTCTTAGAAAATCAGCTTAAAATACTTCGGCACCAAAGCAACTATTCATCTGTGGTACGCAAATAAATAGCAATCTACACGAATCTTAATGCTATCGTTTTCAGTCAAGACTAGTTAATGCAATTATAGTAAGAAACAGCAAAGTCGGAGCATTATTAAACATTTCATAGGATTTTTAGCCAGCTCATTGTTATACTGATAATAATTCTATGCTTTTCCGTGTGAGTATTATCATGTGCTCTGTGGTAATGAAGGTTAGAGTTTAATGTACTTTGAATCAGAATTATTACAAAGGAGCGCTATCTCACGTGAAAGGGCAGTGGGAAAGGAACTGGGCATAATCATGTTTAAGGAGCCATGACATAATTTGCATGAAATGTGTGGTGTCACCGCCAGACACCACACTTGCTAGGTGGTAGCTTAAATCGGCCGCGGTCCATTTAGTACATATCGGACCCGCGTGTCGCCACTGTGTGATCGCAGACTGAGCGCCACCACAAGGCAGGTCTCGAGATACGGACTAGCACTCGCCCCAGTTGTACGGGCGACATTGCTAGCGACTATACTGACGAAGCCTTTCTCTCATTTGCCGAGAGACAGTTAGAATAGCCTTCAGCTAAGTCAATGGCTACGACCTAGCAAGGCGCCATTAGCCTTACATAGTTTGATAGTTATCGTATGAAATGTCTCATCAAGAACGATGTATACAACAAGGATTAAAAGTTAAGTATTCCAGCAGCTACATACTTTTCTTTATAACATTAATAAGTATCCTGTTTCAGACCTCTATCTAGCCTACGTGAGATTACGCGTGCCTTTCGGCTACTTCAGTGTGGCGTAGCTGTCTTGTTACGTCACAATAAAATGAGTCAGAGAAACACTAGGAATTGTTAATCTTTTTCAACGAGAGCCCAACGATTCCATGGGTGCGCCACATCGCACATAAAATACAATGTGGACTGCTGATGTGTTGCAGATATTGTTAATTATCTCTGTTTGGATTCTGCTGAAAGAACAAGTTTTGGGAAGTACTCGAACATGTTAGATAGGCTGCACCAAAAATAACTACATCACGTGAACCGGCCAATGCGAAGGCCCTCGTGATAAAATAAAACGTTATAAACTACACAGAGGGCATCAACCCCATTCACCAAATTTCATTAATAAAACCCAGCGGGGTGACGAAGTGGGATGACCCAGAAGTCACAGTTAGGAGATCAGTGGTTTGTATCTCTATCAGTCCATCCACATTTAGGTTTCCTGCAGTTTTCCAAGCATAAGCTTGGACAGGAGACTGCTGAGAAAGAAACCTAAATGTGGATTGCCTGACAGAGATTCGAACCACTGCCCTCCTGACTGTGAGTCCTGTGTCTTCCCACTTCGCCACCTCGCTGGGTTTGAGCTTCTGTTTACGGAGAGGAGTTTTGTCCTACACAGAAATATGGAAGTGTATGCACATGCGCAAGTGCCCATGTGTGTGTGTGTGTGTGTGTGTGTGTGTGTGTGTGTGTTCAGTGAAAGGCGGGTTGGGGCGACGGTAGGGGCACGCAAAGGCGTACTTCCAGGAACATTGCAACGCTTTGCCACTCGAAAAACTAAGGTGGCAGATACACACATTCCGCATTTACTGTTGTTCCTGTTCGCTTGAGCAATGTCGTAGGTCGCAGCCATCTCTATAAAAGTATCGTGCAACAAGCAGCCTGTAGGGCAAACCACACGAAGGAGGAACTTCGTCACTAGGTCACTTTCCGACATCTGTATATTTTTACATGTACAGGGCATGAAAAAAAATATGGAGATACCAAAAGCACAAACCCTTACCATACCTAACGCGGTGTAGGAAAATCGTTGGCGTGCTAAACAGCTCCTGATCATCCTGGAATGGCTAAATACGGGTCATGTACGGTTTTCACTTATACCATTCTTCGTGCAAAATAATGCCAACTTCAGCTAACAATGATGGAAATGGATACCAATCACGAACGCTTCTTTCCAAATTTGACCGTAAAAGCTCAATAATATTGAAATCTGTGACTGTGGTGGCCATGGCAGTCGCGACAATTTTAATTTTATCTCCTCATCACAAACCAGTCCTGGACGATGCGAGCTGTGTGAACGGGAGCCATGTCTTCCTGGAACACAGCATCACTATTGGAGAACAAATATTGTACCGTGAAATGGATCCGCTCAGCCAAAATTGTCACACAATCTTTGGCAGTAATATGACCGTGCAGAGTAACCATGAGGTCCAAGGAATACCAGGGTATGGCTGCCCAAATCATCACCAAACCCTCGCAATGTTTCGCTCTTGGCAGCAAGCTGTCTGTATCATAGGCTCACGACATGGGTATGCAAGACCTAAATTCGGCCAGATTGGAACCACTGTGAAATAAGTCTCATCTGACAATATGGCTCTCTTTGATTTGCTCAATAGTTAAGGTTTTATGGCTTCAGTACCACGTTTTTCTGTTACGGCTATTTCAATTGCTGATGCTTGGTTTTGGAATCGACCTGCAATCCCTGCTTATGAAAACCCCTTCCTGTTGTTTTGATGCTGACAGTGTTCTCGAGTGCGACATTGAGTTGCGCAGTGACTTTTATAGCTTTTGGCCTTTTATTTTTCGTCACAGTCCCCTTCAATAATCATCTGCGATGGTTACTCAACACACACTTTCGTCTGCATTTGTGACTCAAGAGGACGCGTTTCCGCTCTCATTGTATTCGGTATAAATCTTTGATACCGTGCCTCATGAAACACCAACCACTTCAGCTACTTGGTGACAGAAGCAAATACCATAAAAACACCAAAAATTTGGCCATGTATGAATTCACTTACCTCTGACATAACACACTTACAGCTACATAGAACAGTGTTCTGACCACGACTGACAGAACGCATTGACGATATTGTACTTTTCCTGTTCGTGATCAAATACAACACCACAACCAGCAGGTTTTGCTAGTAACTGCATTTATGTCCAGGCAATCAATGCATTTCTCGCAGTGTTCCCATATTTTTGTCCAACCCCTGTATATCTACATCCATTGTGTGCAAAACCATTATGAAATGTATGGTAGAGGATACTTCCCACTGTACTAATTAGGCTTCTTTTCCTTCCATTCATGGGCATCGTGCGAGAAGAATGGCTGTTTATACAATTTTGTACTCACTGTAATTAATCAAATCTTGTGCTATGGGGGCGTTGCAGTGTATTCCAAGATTCGTCATCCAAAACTAGTTCCTGACAATTTATATGTAGATTTTCCCTGAATAGTCTGCGTCGTTCTTCAGGTGTCTGCCACTTCAGATTCTCCAGCATTTCGATGACACTCTCCCACAGATCAAACTAACCTGTGATCATTCCTGCTGCCCTTCTCTGTATACGTTCAATACTCTTGTTTGTCCTATTTGGAAAAGGTCCCACACACTAGAGCAATATTCTAGGAAGGGTCCCACAAGTGTTTCGTAAGTAATTTCTTTTGTAGAATGAGCACTTCCCTAGTATTCTACCAATGAAACGACGTCTGCCATCTACTTTACCTACGGCTGAGCATATCTTCCCTAGAACACTTGAACGATTCTGTTGTCTAAATGATGTGGAATTATTCAGTTTACAAAGTACGTATATATGAAGACTTTTTACATTAATGAACACATTGTTTTTTAGTCCTACTCACTCAACTACACTTAAAAATATTCCTTTTCTCAGCCTACCAGTTTTAAAATAATATTCGCCCAAGAAGTAGGAGGGGTTGCTCAGGAAAAGTGATCTTGAGTTATATTTAAAACTTGATACGCTACCCGTCAGACGTAGTACTTTAATGGGCAAATAATCAAACAATTTTTTTCTACGTATTGAACTCCTTTCTGAGGCACTCACAGCCTAATAATGAGCAATAAGTTCATTTTTTCCTCTAGTGCTGTAGGTGTGGAAATCACTATTCTTCTCAAGTTGTAATGGATTATTTATGACAAATTTCATTAGCAGATATATGAATTGTGACACTACAGTTAAAATGCGCAGCTCAGTGAAGAAGTACCTACATGACGACTGCGGGTGAACACCACATACTATTCCTACTGCTCTCTTTTGGCAATCATTACTCTGTTTCTAACTAGTAAGTTCGCAAGAACTTTATTCCATGGGTCATTATTCAGTGTAAATGCGCAAAATATTTTAGGATGTTTGTTCGCTTGTTTCCAAGGCTAGGAATTATACGAAGAACAAAATTAGTTGAACTTAACTGTTTGAGAAACTCAGCAATACGCTTCTTCCAGTTCAAGTTTCATCAGTATGAAAATCCAAAAATTTGGAGCATTCTACCCTTTTTACTGACTCCTGTTCTTGTGGCACGTCAATTATTGATATTATTTATTGTACAGAACTAAATATAGTGTATTTTCCCAAAAATTTAAGGAGAGCCCAGTTTCAGAGAACCAGTTAATCACCCTTTGAAAAAGTATATTAACAATGTGTTCTGTTGCTTTCCCTTTAATAACATTTCTTAAAACAAAAGCATCATGTGTAAAAACGTACCAGTTCTGCGATCAACTTGGATTCCACAAGTAGCTGTTGTGCGCAGCGACCGTAGACTATAAGGAAGGAGAGAGACACAGCATTCAATCGCAATTACATTAGTTTTATTACTCTTGCATATGTGACGCCGGCTATTTAGAGAGGAAATCTAGATAGGCTAGAGTAGTAAAACTAATGGTTTGCGAATGATTGCTGTGTGCTTCTCCTTCCTTAAATTCTGCGATCATTCCGTTTCATGCCTTCAAAAACTGTTCCATCCAAGTATTTGTATGTGTTGACAGATGCCAATAAGGACTCGTTAATATTGTTGTTATGAGATACTACATTATTTTCGTTTTGCGAAGTGCATACTTTTGCGTTCTTAACATTTAAAGCAAGTTGCCAGGTTTTGCATCATTCTGAAATCCTACAAAGATTAGGCTGAATGTCTGTGGACCGTATTTCAGGTAGCTTTCAATCGCAAAAATAACTACACCATCTACAAAAAGTCTCAGGTTACCATTAATATTTTCTGCACTGCCATTAATATTCAACTTGAACAGCAAGGGCCCCAACACACTTCCCTTGGGAACAGGGTGTCCCAGGAGGAATGGTCTACATTCATGAACGTCACAGGAACGATAGTTTGAAGCAAAAAACTTCATACAGACATATGCCCTATTCCGAATGATTTTCGAGGCAGAACACATTTAATGTACGTCTTTGTTTATTCTCTGTATCCTTGAATAAATTGCCAAATTCACACATGTACACATGTACAACAGTTAGTAAATATAACAATATTCTTTGATTCATTATTCATTTACCATCAGCTTTACTTATTCCATAACTCACTTACGCATCTGTACTGTGCCCTACTTGTCGACGTAGCATGGCAGATGGCCAGCGCTGTCACTATAATTCTCCGTGGTGGCCTCCAAGCTACTTTCAGCACTTATATTAAAGATTTAATACTTTTACCAGAATTCTGCGTAGTGTCACTACGCAGTGTAGTAGGAGTACCACCACCTTCAGTAGATTCCTATTCAGCGACATCAGCGATCGCAACAATCACATATGTCTGGAGCCCAAGGGACAGACATGTTCACTCAGCTGTGCAGGATCACAAAGTAACGTTCCATGCCAAGGACCATAAACGGGATTGTTTGCTACACGACAAGTATCCACGCGGAGAGTGAGGTGACGTCTCGGGCACTACGGACTATCAGTGCAGAAACCATTGCTGCTGCAACCCTTGACACAGCAGCAGAGGGAGGCTTGGTGGCAACCCTAACACAGGATTGGCAGCATGACACTCTTTCTGCGTATACCATCACGGTTTCCAGCTGTCCCATCATTGTCATACATGCCCCAATACCTGGCATCATGCTATTGAGGGCCAATGGGTACAGGACATGTCCATTTCTGGTTCTCACAGCCGGTAACTTGGACAGCAGTCGTTACATTTCCGACTCCTTAAGCCCAGTGATATTGCCTTATATTTGAGGACTCCAAAACGTTATCTTTCAGCAAGATGACGGAAGAGCACATGTAACCACACTGTCCAAACCTACCTCTATACAGAGGGTGTGCAACTATAGTCCTGGCCAACATGTTCTCCAGATCTCTCGCCCATTGAATACATTTGGTCACAGGTTGCCAAGAGACTAGGATGCTTGCACTCGACACAACGATTGGCATGTAATTGAAGCAGCATAGCGTGCTGCACCCATGTCTGTCATACAAGCTCAGTTCAACTCAATGCCCAGCCAGATTAGAGCCACCGTTGCTGCCAGAAGTGGAAATTCTGCCTACTCCTTGAGCCACTCACATTAATGTGACCACCTGACAAGAACCTGACTGACCACCTTTTGCAGTGTGAGATGTGCAGAAGGAGTCAGTGAGGTTCTAGGGGTACAGAGAGGGATGTGGAATCATGCAGATTCCAGTGCCATTACCAGCTCAGCTAGATTTCTTCGTTGAGGCTCCATGGTGGGATCGAGCTGGTCCCGCAGATTCTCAACTAGGTTCAATCCGGGGAGGTTGGTGGCCAGGGGAGCACAATATACTCATCCTATAGCTCCTCGAAAGACGCACATACACTGCAAGCTATGTGACACGATGGTTTGGCCTGCTGCTAGGTGGCATCATGTCAAGGAAAAACAAAATTCATGTAGGGGACAGATGGATATAAGCATTTTGTTGAAATATTGTGCCTCCATAATGATGAGATTACCCAGGGAATGCCACTGAAAACATTGCCCAGATCATAACGCTCCCTCCTGTAAGCAGTGTGTTTCCTTTCAGACATTCCTATGGAACATAATACGTAATTCATCTGAAAAGGTCAGCTTTCGAGACACTCAGTGGCCGCCAGTTGAAGTATTGGCGTGCAAATTACAGCCTTTTCCGCAGTCAGCATGGGTTCATGAACCAGAGACCTGCTCCAGGGCTCATACACAGCGAAGTTCTCTGAACGGTCGTTGAGGAGACACTGTTGCTACCTTGGGTCATCTAGGTGGTCAATTGCTTAACAGTCGCACGTCTATTCCCTCATACACAACACTGCAGCCGTCGTTCACCTCTGTTACCTATGGCCCGTGGTGCACCACAGTTGCCTCAATGCCGGTTCTGGATGTGCGGTATATGGTTCAAGTGGCTCTGAGCACTATGGAACTTAACTTCTGAGGTCATCAGTCCCCTAGAACTTAGACCTACTTAAACCTAACTAACCTAAGGACATGACACACATCCATGCCCACGGCAGGATTGGAACCTGCGGCCGTAGCGGTAGCGCGGTTACAGACTGTAGCGCCTAGAACCGCACGGCCACTCCGGCGGCTGTGCAGTATACTTTAACCACAGTGGCACATGAACAGTTTACAAAGACATTGAACATAGGTGGTGGACCGTGTAAAATTCGGAACTTGTATACTTCCAAATCACCTACAGATTTATTCACGTATTCTTTCTACTAGACTGATGCGCACTATGAGTAAAATGTCATTATTTCCTATCCTTCCTGGTGAGCAGTTTCAACGGTCAGCAACGTATTTTCGATCGTTCTTACAACGTGTTACACGGGTGTCATCAACTGTTACCACTGGCGGATTCTTATTTCTATTCCAAAACAATGTTCGCATATATCTGCACATCTGTCAGGTGTTGCGGGTATGAAGCTAGTATTTGTTTCCCTCGAATTAGCATTTCAGCACGTAACGTGTTATCTAGCACTGCAGGTGTTTCCTAGGTAGAGGAAGTGGAGCGTTCTGGTTTTACACAGATATTAATTATACAAAGAAATTGATTTTCGTGGAGAGAAGAGCAGTAGAAAGAAAGAAGGAAAGTTCAACAGCCCATCATTCTATTTTGCACAGCGTGGTCACCAAAGATATTAACTAAACAACGAAACTAGTCTTCGTACAACAAAGACGATGGAGACGAAACAGAACGTTGGGGCTCAAATCCTGCACGACGATGGTATGATTATGTACAGAATACTTCCTCAGTGGGAGAAGGATGGGGAAGAAATTCGGCTGCGTCTCATTCAAAGAATCGTCCTGGAAATTGCTTGAATTGATTCAAGTGAACCATAGACAACCTTAATCTGAGTGGCCAGATCTTTTACTCGAACTCTATTTCTATTGGAAACAAATCTACTATCTTAGCAGAAATAAATTATTGTTCATTGAATGCATCAAACTGAGGAAGTGAAATCCATATTGGCGCTTTGCACACCTATTATCAAGATTAATAACTGTTACGCCATATTAAGATACTCAGGAAAACTAGCAAAGAAGTAATTACAGAGGCTATGAACAGTTTTTTTATATATCTGAGATTTTAGAATTTATGTTAGCTACAGTTGGGGCGTTGAATCAAAAAGTGAAATCAGTCTTCCTCTATCCACTCTTTTTTTTTTATCATTGTGGTTTAACCTGCACTTGTACATGAAATGTGCATTTGTAACTCTATTTTGTGCACTTCTAAAATCACATGTACGAGGATTGGTTCTTGTAGGTTTGCCCTATTGCTGGTCTGCTTTCTAATTAGTTCCAGGAATATCCACCAGATGGAGTTGGAGGTTACTGTGTGAGCTAGGCCGAACAAGGCTGAGCGGGAATGACATCACTTGATAAATCAGTTATGAAACATCTATGCTGTAGTTTTTTGCACTTGTGTTGTTGAACAGAAATAATATAAGTTAAAGTAGAAGAAATTGCGTAAATCACCTTGGTCATTGTCGTTTAACATGTACTTGTACGTTAAATGTGCATTTGTAACTCTGGTATGTGCACTTCTAAACCACACATACGAGGATTGGTTCCTGTAGGTTTGCCCTATTGCCGGTCTGCTTTCTAATTAGTCGCAGGAATATCCACCAGATGGAGTTGGAGCTTACTGTGTGAGCTCTGGCCGTCCAAGGCTTACCGAGGAAGGTGTCAGATGACAGTTCTGTTAGGAAACATCTATGTTGTAGTTTTTTGCACTTGTGTTGTTGAACAGAAATAATATAAGTTAAAGTATAAGAAATTGCGTAAATCACTCTGATGGTTTTTACTACATATGCAGAGAATAAACGGTGAAGGGAAACCGAAAACCTATTATTGACTTTGGAAAGACTTTTGCAATAAATATGTAAAACTTGTACAAAACATTTACGATTGTGGACTACCAGGAAACGAAAACGTCTGAAACCAAAGGCATTCCGAAACCTGTTGTTTGTGAGGAATGGTGTTGTCCCTCTGATACTAATGACGGTGACAGTGATTAAGCATGTATGGCATTAATTCCTGAAGGTTTGAAGTGGGATATCTCAAGCTGTCAAAATAAACTTCTGAATTACTGGCTTGCAACAAAAATGTACTCGATCAAGCAACCAAGGTTATCTTTTACCATCATCATCATCATCTTCATCAGCCGAATCAATCATTAGATGATGTGGCCTCTGCGAGTCATGGATTCAAGTAGGCTTTCAGAAGTCTTCTCCAAGTGGGACGGTCTTGGGCAGTTCTCTGCCAGGTGTTACCAGCGATCTTCTTGATGTCTTTGTCCCATCTGTCTGGTGGTCTTCCTCTAGGCCTCCGGTGCTCTCTCGGACTCCACTCCAGTACTAGCTTCGTCCATCTGTTGTCTTTTCTTCTTGCAACGTGGCCAGCCCACTGCCATTTCAAGGAACCTACTCTCTCTAAGATGTCATTAACCTTCGTCACAGACTGGATGTCATCTGCCCTTTTCCATTCCTTTCTTGTATAGCCCAGCATTGATCTCTCCATGGCTCACTGTGTTTCCCTTTTGTGAATGAGTTCAGTGTCCATGTCTCGCAGCCATACGTCATCACAGGAAGAATGCATTGATCAAATACGGCATTCTTCAGATTTACTGTCATTTTTGATCTTAATACTTTTGAATTCTTCCCAAATGGTTGCCAGCCAAGCTTGATGCGTCGATAGATTTCTGGCCTTATGTCTCCCTTCATATTTATAAACTGGCTAAGGTAGACATATTCACTGACCTCTTCTAGTAGACTGTCCTTGACTTTCGCATCTCCAGCTGGGACCCATTTGTAGGATATTACTTTTGTTTTGGAAAGGTTCATGTTCAAGCCAACCAGCTGACATTCTGATGCAAGATCTGCAACCCTTCTTGCTACTGAAATATTCCATCTGAGGCAAAATATCCCTGATGAGCCATTCCAATTGTAATAAATGTCTACTGTAACTACATAACAGTTTTAGTTGAACGGAACGTCATGAGAATAAGACTCTTTCAAGATGTGATTAAACAATTCGTAGAATAAAGGTAAATACGCATCTTGTTTCAATGAGAAGCTGCAGCATCCGCCTAATTTGCGTATGAATAGGTTCTGAGATTGTTTACTAGCTAGTGAAGATACTATTTCTTTATATTTTGTCTTGATTTACTTCACAATTAGTTTGTCACCCATAATAAAATACAATACACAGTTATTTCTTAGAGTCAACATTTTCAATAGTCAAGATGACAACTAAAAGGTATTCTCATCATCAAAACCTCTTTTTACACAGGAGCAGCTCATTTTCACATGACTGCTGATAACAAAAACATTACACACGATGTGTCACATACAAAAGCTTAAATGTGAACTCAGCTAACTAATATGTCCAATCTGATTTGGGATGCATCCAGTTCTATATAACACAGAATTGCTGTCCAGAATGTTCTAGAATTTACTTTGTCAAAATAAATATTACATCGATATCTGGTTTTGCAAACAGTGGCGATTGATGCAAAAATTATATCTTTTTATGGTTACAAAAATGCGATTTACAAAAGAAATTTTATGTGTTATTGAAATAAAATTTAGAAATACCAAACTAAACCACGTCCCGAGATTTGTTTACATACTGCAGGATTAAATTATTATGTCAATTGGAAATTTTCTGGTAAAGTTAGTTACGGTTTTGAATACACTGAAGATTATTGTCTGATAAACAATCAATTACGTTTTTCTGCAGATGATATGACATTCGGAAGTTTGTTAAGTACATGTCATATACGGGAAAAACTATATATATGAAATGAAATCCAATAAAAATCTTTAAGGTTAACAATACTTTTTAAATACAGACTTCTGTACAGTGAAATCAGTAGGATGACCAGTTTTCATAATTTTATGTCTTCATGGTTTAACTCACACTAAAGAGGTAAATTTGGAAAAGAATACTATTTAGTAAATACTTCAAAGTATCGTGTACCTGCATAAGAGTCGTAAATCTCACACTTTACGATCTAAATCGGAATCAATGTTAGACAAATGAATGTTGTATCGTATCTTTTGGTTTTGCCCAGGCTGGTGTCGTAACGACTTGTTGATCCAGGAAGCCCTTAATTTTTATTTTTTATACTCTCAAGAAGACAATCTCGTGTTCTGCACGAAATTAGTGGGCTCCTTAGGAAATGGGCCTTCCTGAATGTTTTCTAGTTGATTTTCTCGTTTCTGTGCACAGCTCAAGGCAAATTTGAAATTTGTAATAATACACGATGGTATCAAATTTAGTTCAATATCACCTGCTCCCTCAAGGGAAATGAAAGAAGAACATAAAAACCTAGTTTTGATGTTTGAGAAGATTATGTATCATAAACATCAATGGATGGTTTGTCTAGACATATGAATGGTAAACTTTCTCCTTGGTTAGCAAAGTGCTTCTTGTGACTCTGGAATAGCAGAGAAAAACACACCCCAGTTGGGCCTTTTGAGGCAGTATGTAAAGGTTTTTGATAAGAATGGATCACAATTTGCATATATAGGGAAAAATGTCTGAGCTGAAAGCGGAAAAATTAAAGCAGAAATATTTGACGATCCACAAATGCCAATGCAAAGGCCCTCGTGATAAAATAAAACGTTATAAACTACACAGAGGGCATCCAACGCATTCACTAAATTTCATCACTAAAACCCAGCGACGTGACGAAGTGGGATGACCCAGAAGGCAAGCATAAGCTTAGACTGGAGAATGATGAGAAGGAAACCTAAATGTAAATGCCCTGACTGATATTCGAACCACTGTCCTCCTGACTGTGAGTCCTGAGTCTTCCCACTTCGCCACCTCGCTGGGTTTAAGCTTTCGTCTACGGAGAGGAGTTTTCACCTACACAGAAATATGGAAGTGATTGCGCATGCGCAGGTGTCTGTTTGTGTGTGTGTGTGCTCGGCGCAAGGCGGGCTGGGGCGACGGTAGCAGACTACGCGAATGCGTACCTCCAGGAACGTTAGGACGCTTTGTCGTGTGTCGGATAGCCAGATGCCGGATTTACTACTGTTCCTGTTCCCTTGAACAATTTTATAGCACACAGCCATCTCTGCAGAAGCATAATACAACATGCGGCCTGTAGGACGAACCCCATGAACGAGGAACTTCGTAACTTGGTCATTTCCAACAATAGTCTATAATGACATCTACTGGGCGTGGACACAAATACGGAAAAACCAAAAGTACAACATCTTACCACGCCTAAGGTGGTGTAGGAAAATCGTTGGCATTCTAAACAGATTCTAGTAGTCACAAACTGGCGAAATACAGGTACTGTGCGGTTTTCAGGGGAATCTTATACCATTGTTCCTGTAAAGTCTTGGGAACTTCAGGTAGTGATGATGGAAGCGTGTAGTGATCACGTACACTTCATTCCCAATTTGACGGTGAAGGCTGCATAATGCTGAGATCTGTCACTGTGGTGGCCAGGGGAGATGCGACAACTCTATCTCTTGGTCACAAACCAGTCTTGGACGATGTGAGCTGCGAACAGGAGCAATGTCTTCCTGGAATACAGCATCTATATCTTCATGATTACTTTGTTATTTACAATAAAGAGCCTGGCAGTGGGTTCAATGAACCACTTTCAAGCTGTCTCTCTTGCGTTCCACTCACGAACGACACACGGATAAAACGATCACTTAATTTTTCCGTGCAAGCCCTGATTTCTCTTTTATTTTGTTGTGATGATCATTTCTACCTATGTAGGTGGGTGCCAAGAGAATTTCTTCACAATCGAAAGAGAAAACTGGTATCAAAGTTTCATGAGAAGATCCCGTCGCAACGAAGAACGCCTTTGTTTTAATGATTGCCACTCCAATTCACGTATCATGTCTGTGGCACTATCTCACCTGCTTGGCGATAATGCAAAACGAACTGCCCTCCTTTATACTTTTTCGATCTCATCCGCCAGTCCCATTTGATGCGCATCCCGCGCCGCACAGCAATACTCCAGAATAGGGCGGACAAGCGTGGTGTAAGCAGTCTCTTTAGTAGACCTGTCACACATTCTAAGTGTTCTGCCATCGAATCTCAGTCTTTGGTTATCTGTACAAACAACATTATCTATGAGATCGTTCCAATTTAGGGTATTTATAATTATAATCCCTAAGCATTTAGTTAAATTTACAGCCTTCAGATTTGTGTGACTTACCGTGAATCGAAATTTTGCGGTTTTATTTAGTGCACATGTGAATAACTTCACACTTTATTTAGGGTCAATTGCCACTTTTTGCACCATACAGATACCTTATCTAAATTATTTTGCAGTTCGTTTTGTTCATATGATGACTTTACAAGACGGTAAATAACAGCATCATCTGTAAGCAATGTAAGACGACTACTGAGATTGTCTCCTTTCTGTTGAACTTGTTTCCGGCTTTACCCAGCAATTTGATATTCAGTGCTGGCTATTTGGGCTTGGAGATGTGGTTCTTTCCCAACACAGCTACAACAATTAACAAGTATAATACCCATCGTTTTTACAACTAACTGACTGTGTTTTACCTACCCCCTTTTAGACGGACGCTCTTTCTGTCGTTCCTTGAGGCCCACTAACCCAAAAAACCACCCAGTCCCTTCCACACAGTCCCCACTACCTGTGTAGCAGCTTCCTGTGTGTAGTGGACTCCTGACCTATTAATCGGAACACGGAAACCCAGCACCTGATGGCGCGAGTCAAGAAATCTGCAACCTACACCGTCACAGAACCGCCTGAGCCACTGATTCAGACCCTCCACTCGGCTCTGCACCAAAGGACCACAGTCCATTCTATCGATGATGCTGCAGGTCACTATTGGAGAACAAATATTGTACCATGTAGTGGATCTGATCAGACAAAACTGACACACAATCCTTGGCAGCAATATGACCTTGTAGAGTAACCATGGTGTCCAAGGAATACCAGGGTATGGCTGACCAAATTAATATCGAACCCTCGCCATGTTTCGCTCTTTGCAGCAAGCAGTCTGTAACATAGGCTTGGAACATGCATATGCCAGACATTAACTCGTGCAGCAATTGGAAACAATGTAAAACAAGACTGACCCAACCAAATGACTTTCATCCATTGCTCCGTATTTAAGGTTTTATGGCTTCAGCACCGCATTTTCGTTTTCCACCCACTGCAGTCACTAATGCTTGGTTTTGAAATTCCATATCGGCCTGCAGTCCTCTGCTTATGGAGACCCCTTCCTGGCTTTTGGTGCTGACAGGATACTCGAGTGCGACATTGAGTTCTGCAGTGATTATTATAGCTGTGGTCCACTTCTTTTCGTCACAGTCCTCTTCAGTGATCATTTGCGACAGTTACTCAACACGCACTTTCGTTCGCATTGTGACTAAGAGGGCGCGTTTCCGCTCTCTTTGTATTCGGTATAAATCTTTGATACGGTGCCTCATGAAACACGACCCACTTCAGTTACTTGGTAACAGAAGCAAATACCATAAAAACACCGTTCCTCACAAGCGACTTCTAATCAAGCTGCGGACCTATGGGGTATCGTCTCAGTTGTGCGACTGGATTCGTGATTTACTGTCAGGAAGGTCGCAGTTCGTAGTAATAGACGGCAAATCATCGAGTAAAACTGAAGTGATATCAGGTGTTCCCCAGGGAAGCGTCCTGGTATCTCTGCTGTTTCTGATCTATATAAATGACCTGGGTGACAATCTGAGCAGTTCTCTTAGGTTTTTCGCAGATGATGCTGTAATTTACCATGTAGTAAGGTCATCCGAAGACCAGTATCAGTTGCAAAGCGATTTAGAAAAGATTGCTGTATGGTGTGGCAGGTGGCAGTTGACGCTAAATAACGAAAAGTGTGAGGTGATCCACATGAGTTCCAAAAGAAATCCGTTGGAACTCGATTACTCGATAAATAGTACAATTCTCAAGGCTGTCAATTCAACTAAGTACCTGAGTGTAAAAATTACGAACAACTTCAGTTGGAAAGACCACATAGACAATATTGTGGGGAAGGTGAGCCAAAGGTTGCGTTTCATTGGCAGGACACTTAGAAGATGCAACAGGTCCACTAAAGAGACAGCTTACAGCACACTCGTTCGTCCACTCTTAGAATATTGCTGCGCGGTGTGGAATCCTTACCAGGTGGGATTGACGGAGGACATCGAAAGGGTGCAAAAAAGGGCGCACAGTGTGGAATCCTTACCAGGTGGGATTGACGGAGGACATCGAAAGGGTGCAAAAAAGGGCAGCTCGTTTTGTATTATTACGCAATAGGGGAGAGAGTGTGGCAGATATGATACGCGAGTTAGGATGGAAGTCATTAAAGCAAAGACGTTTTTCGTCGCGGCGTGATCTATTTACAAAACTTCAGTCACCAACTTTCTCTTCCGAATGCGAAAACATTTTGTTGAGCCCAACCTACATAGGTAGGAATGATCATCAAAATAAAATAAGAGAAATCAGAGCTCGAACACAAAGGTTTAGGTGTTCGTTTTTCCCGCGCGCTGTTCGGGAGTGGAATGGTAGAGAGATAGTATTAATGTGCTTCGATGAACCCTCTGCCAAGCACTTAAATGTGAATTGCAGAGTAATCATGTAGATGTAGATCGCCATTTATGAATTCACTTACCTCTGAAATAACACACTTACAGCTGCACAGAACACTCTCCTGACCACGACTGATACTTGCAACGTATTGAGGGCATTGCACAGGTGCCGTTCGTGATCAAATACAACAGCGCACCCAGCAGGTTTGATAGCATTCGCATTTATGTTCAAGCATGCTTTGTATTTCTCTCAGTGCTTCCAAGTTTTTGTCCAACACCTGTATATCTACATCCATTGTCGAACCCCTGTGTATCTACATACAGACTTTGCAAACCAGTATGAAATGTGTGGTAGAGGGTACATCCAACTGAACTAATTAGGGTTTCTTCTCCTTCCATTCACGTACGGGTTTCATGAAAAATTGCCATTTGTATGCCTTTATACTCGCTGGAGTTAACTTAATCCTGTCCTCTCGATTGCTGTAGAGGAGTTGTAGTATATTCTAAAATTCGTCTACTAAAACTGGTTCCTGACACTTTGTATGTAGATGTCTGCCAGTCCAGTTTCTCCAGAATTTCCGTGACACTGTCCTGTAGATCAGACAAACCTGTGATCGTTGCTGTGTCATTTCTCTGTATACGTTCAGTGCTCTTTTTCGTCCTATTTGGAACGGATCACACACACTAGTGCAATATTCTAGGAAGGGTCGTGTGAGTGTTTTGTAAGCAGTCTCCTTTGAAGACTGAGTACTTCCTAGTATCCCGACAATGAAATGTATTCTGCGACCTTCTTTCCATACTGCTCAGCAAATGATATGGAATTATTCAGTTTACAGTGTACGTATATATGACGACTGTTTACATTAATGAACACATTTTTTTGTCCTATTCGCTCAACTACATTTAAAAATATTTTCTTTCTCAGGCTACCGGCTTTTAAAGAGAAGTTCGTCCATGAAGTAGAACTGCGTTGTCCACGGAAAATGATTCTAATATATATATAAATCTTGCTGCGCTACCTGTCAGACATAGTACGTTATTGTGCAAATGATTGTTGTAACTGCGACGGGAAAGGTCGTGGGGTTGAAGTGACGGAAAGTGCGGCGGGACCCGTGGAGCAGTCCGCGAACAACAACACAACGGGAGAGGATGGACACGACCAACGAAGGACATAACGAACAACAACAAGATCGAAACAACGGAGCCACAAGGAAACCTTACAACCACGTCCACTCGTACACGGAACAAGAAAGTAAGTAAGCTGTCTGACGCGAAGTGATGTGTCCACAGACGTACGAAAGATTAGACTCGTTGGCTGAGTTTTTTTTTTTTTCCCCTTCTTTATTGAATTTCAATTCCCCCCGAAGGGGGCGGGCTGGCAGCAGCTTAGTATGCCGCTCTTCAGCCGACAGATTTTGTGACAAGGATCAAGAGAACAAATAATAAAAAACAGGCGATAAAAACGGAGACTTAGAGAGTAACAAGACGAAAAGAAATCGTGGAACTTAAAACAACAACACAGGGATGATGATGCTAATAAAAATACATACGAAGCAGACAGGGAAAACAATAGACAATTAAAAAACACGGCGACAGTCTGGATTCTGTTCGCAAAGGACATAAAATTCACACCTAGCGACAGCATGGTTTCTGTTCGCAACACGAGAAAGACAAACAACACTGAATAGTTACTGGAACGCTGCACTAAAAAGTGAGCAAATGTGACACCACAGTCGAGAGCAGGTGGGGGGAAACTGGACAGAAGATGGGAAAACAAAAAAGGGGGGAAAGGAGAGTAAAAGCGAAGGGGGGGAACCGGGAAAGGAGCTGAAGGAGGATGAGGACCCATAAGAGGGGTGGGGGGGCAGACGCGACAGGGAGTGGGGTAGGCAGAGGAGGGGAATACAAAAGGACTGGGGGGAGAAGGGAGGTAGGGAGAGGGTTAGTGGGGAGAAAACAGGACAGAAGGGGGGGGGGAAGAGGGAGCCCAGGGAAAGGACAGAGGAAAGGAGGGGGATTGAGGATCACAGTTGATAGGAAGGATAAATGGAGGGAGAGAGGGCATCATCCGGGAGGGGGAGTTGACGGAAGCCACCTTGTGAAAGGAGATGGAGGGTGTAGAGATGGAGGGTAGGGGGGACACAACGGTGAAGACGTGGCAGGGGGCGGGGGTGGGAGAGGAGAGGAGCAACCAGGGGGTGAGGGGTTCAAGATGGCGGGAGGTGTAGAGGATGCGGATATGTTCGAGGAATAGGAGCATATGGGGGAAAGGAATGAGATCATAGAGGATCCGCATGGGGGACGGGAGGCGGATACGGAAGGCGAGGCGGAGTGCATGACGCTGAAGGATCTGGAGGGACTGATAGAATTTGGGGGGGGGGGGCAGATATCCAGGCAGGACTGGCATAATAGAGGATGAGACAGATGAAGGATTTGTAGGTGTGGAGGATGGTAGAGGGGTGCAACCCCCATGTCCGGCCAGAGAGGAGTTTGAGGAGTCGGAGGCGGTTGTGGGCTTTGGATTGGATGGAGCGGAGATGAGGTATCCAGGTGAGGTGACGGTCAATGGTGAGGCCAAGGTAGGTGAGGGTGGGGGTGAGGCGGACAGGATGTGCGCAGACAGTAAGGGAGAAATCCAGGAGCCGGAAGGAGCGAGTGGTACGACCTACGATGATTGCCTGGGTCTTGGAAGGATTGAGTTTCAGGAGCCATTGGTTACACCATGCAGCAAAAAGGTCAAGGGGATTCTGGAGAAGGCGTTGGGACCGTTGAAGGGTAGGAGCAAGGGGAGGAATGCGGTGTCATCAGCATATTGCAAGAGGTGTACTGGAGGGGGGGGGGTTGGGGCATATCGGCCGTGTACAGGAGGTAGAGGAGAGGGGAGAGGACAGAGCCCTGGGGCACACCGGCAGAGGGGTAGAAGGTGTGGGAATTGACATGATGGATGGTAACATAGGAGGGGCGGTGGGAGAGGAAGGAGGCCACCAGACGGATGTAGTTGATAGGAAGGGCGTAGGTTTGGAGTTTAAACAGGAGACCGGGATGCCAGACACGGTCGTAGGGCTTTTCGAGGTCAAGTGAGACAAAAATGGCGGAGCGACGGGAGTTAAGCTGGAGGGAGAGGAGATGAGTGAGGCGGAGGAGTTGGTCATCAGCAGAGAAGGAAGGTCGAAAGCCACATTGGGTGTTTGGGAGGAGGTGGTTTTGGTGGAGGTGGAGATGGATGCGCCGGGAAAGGATGGATTCCAAGAGCTTGCTGAACACCGATGTGAGACAGATAGGACGATAGGAAGAGGCATCAGATGGAGGCTTATTGGGTTTGGAGAACATCAGGATACTGGAGGTTTTCCACAGGTCGGGATAGAAGCCAGTGGCAAGGATGACATTGTAGAGGGTGGTAAGGAGGGAAAGGAAGGAGGGAGGGCAGTGTTTGAGGTGGCGGTAGGTAACGCAGTCGTGGCCGGGAGCAGTGTTGCGTTTATTTCGGAGTGTGAGGCTGATGTCCTGTGTAGTGATGGGAGTGTTAAGTGCAGAAGGTGAGGTGTGGCCCAAGTACTGGAAGCTAGGAGCAAGGGGAGGAACAGAGGTATTCGTACGGTCCATGACATCAGGGAAGAGGGAATAATCAAAGTGGGGATCATCTGGGATGGAAAAAACATCAGAGAGGTGGGAGGCAAAGTGGTTGGCCTTACTGAGGTTGTCAGGAAAGAGACGGTCATTAAGGAGGAGAGGGTACTGGGGGGTGGGGCGGTTCCCAGTAAGGCGGTGGAAAGCAGACCAATACTTGGAAGAGTTGATGGGGAGCGTGGTGTTGAGTTGTGTACATGTCTGGCGCCAGGCTCGGCGTTTCTTCGCAACAAGCAGGTTGCGGATGTGTCGCTGTAATTGCCGGTGGCGGGTAAGTGTATCCCGGTCACGAGTGTGGAGAAAAGAGCGGTAGAGGCGGCGGGACTCTCGAAGGAGAAGGACGGCCTGTGGAGGCAGGGCGGGGCGGTGAGGGTGGATGGCTTTGGTGGGGATATGGGTGGCGACGGCGTCAGACAATGTCTGGTGCAGGAAGGCAGCAGTGCGAGCGATGTCATCAGGAGACTGGAGGGTAAGGTCGTGGCCGTCAACCTGGGTGTGAATGGAATCCCGGTAGGCATTCCAGTTGGCACGGGAGTAATCATGGACAAGTTTAGGAGGGACGTCAGGGCGAGGAGCGTGGCGGGGATGGCGACCGTTAGAGATAGTGAGGAGGACAGGAGCATGGTCACTGCCAATGAGGTCAAGGACATCCGCGGTGATGCGCCCAAGGAGGTTTGGAGAGGCAAGGATCACATCAGGAGTGGTGTTGGATTCGGGCCGGGTGTGCTGAGGCAGGGGAACCAGGTCGGCGGCAATCACATAGGTGGAGAAGGTGCGGTCAATGTGGGCCAGGAAATCGTACGGGATGGGGGTGCGAGGGCGGACATAAATGGTGGCACAGGTGATGGGAAGGGTGGGGAAGAAGAGGCTGAGGGTGAGATGCTTGGCAGGATTGTTAAGGAGAGGTTGGGGCCGGACAGGGAGGTGCTTGAGGTGGCCTATAGCAACTCCGCCACACGCGAGAGGGTACGGGTTATCGGTGCGGTGTAGAGTGTAAGGAGCCGTGGAGACGGAGATACGGGGTTGAAGGAAGGTTTCATTTAGGACAAAGGCATCCACGCGGTGCTGACGTAGGGTGTGGAGGAAGAGGAGTTTGTGGGTGGGCAGGGAGCGAATGTTGTGGTACAGGATACAGTACTGTTGTTGTACCATGGGAGTGGAGAGTTAGACAAGGGTGGTGAGGGGGGTGAAGGTGAAGTGGGCCTGGTTGTGGGAGTATGTGGCATAGGTGGTAAGATGAAAGATGGAACGGGCAGCGAGGGCGATTTGGGAAAGAGTGTGTGAGCGCTGGAAGGGGTGGATGTTTTGGAGCACAATGGTGGTGAAACGGATGATGTCCTCAGCAGTAGGGGGAGGGCGGAGCGAGTTGTTGGGGTGGATGGGGTCATCAACAGGACGGACAGGCACGGTGAGCTCAGGGGTTACTGGTGGAGGTTTCGCTTTACACTTCGAGGAGTAGGTAGGATGTGGTTCGTTGCAAGTGTTGCAGAAGGGGGGAGAGGTGAGGTTGGGGTAATGCTTGAGGAAGTGGGAAGCTTTGCAGTGGGGACAAGTAGGGGGGTTCCTGCAGGCAGAGGTAATGTGGTCGTTGTAGGTGAGACAGCGTTGGCAGCGGTAGGATTGGACGGGGGAACGGGAGGGGTCCACCTTATGGCGCTGATTGTAGATGAGGGCTCCCTCGGTGAGGAGGCGGTCAATGGAGGAGGAGGATTCGGTGAATATCCGCATGAGAAAAGTCGGCCCGGCATCATTGAAGATGCGACTGGCCGAGCGGATTTGAATGTCGGGCCGGAAGTTGAGTTCCGCCAACACCTCAGCCTCCGTGATCACGGGGCTAAGCTTCGTGATCACAGCGGTGAAGGTTGGCGGACGCCGGGGAGGTTGAGGCTGACGGGGAGAGGACGGGGTGTGGTAGGGGGTGAGGGTTGCACGTTGGCCAAATTGGATACGGGGGATGCGGGAGAGGAGATCGGTGTGGAGGGAAGCACTGGGGGATTTGATGAGGACTGAGTCCTTGCGAGGAATCAGTTGGGAGATGGGAGCATTGGGGTAGTATTTCCGGATGGCGAGGGTGAGGGAGCGGGCATCAAGGAATTGAGGGTCAGGATTGGAGAGGACAAAGGTGTGGGTGGCAGGCGGGGATGGGGCGGGGGTCGGAGCCGCGTCCATGCGGGTGGGTGGGTCACGGGGGTTGGGGGTTTTTTTGGAGGAGACTGCGGGGGAAGGGTCAACATTCGGGCGCTTTGAAGGTTTCGTGGGCTCGACCGGGTGGAGAGGGGGCAAGGGTACGGGTTGCAGGGGGAGATGGCGGGGGCAGGACCACCCTGAGCAGCGGATGACGCAGACGGAGGGGGCGTGGGTGTCACTGAGACTGTGGAACGTCGAGCAGAGATCCATGCTGGCTTGGAGCCTGTCAGAGGCGGTGCGGGGAGCGGCGGAAAGTCAGTAGCTGTCGATGGGGCGACAGTGATAGGGGAGGAGGAGTTGGGGGTGGTTACAGCCGAAAGTGGTGCAGGGGTGGGGTGGACAGGGAGAGAAGGAAGGACGGGAAGTGGGGTGCTCCATGTGATGGTGGTTGGAGCAGCGGAGGGAGAGGTGAAAATGATAGTGGTGGTGGTGGTGGGTTGGGACATGACGGCGGCGCGCGAGAAGGGCGGCGACCGGCAGGCGGCGGCGGCGGCGGCGGTGGCGAGCACCGGCAGGCGGCGACCAGGCGGCGGCGGCGAGCCCCGGCAGGCGGCGACGGCGGCGGCGGCGGCGGCGGCGAGGACCGGAAGGCGGCGACCAAACGGCGGCGTAGACGGCGACGGCGGCGACCGGCAGGCGGCGGCGGCGGCGGCGGCGGCGAGCGCCGGCAGGCGGCAGACGACGGCGGCGAGCACCGGCAGGCGGCGACCAGGCGGCGGCGGCGGCGAGGACCGGAAGGCGGCGACCAAACGGCGGCGTAGACGGCGACGGCGGCGACCGGCAGGCGGCGGCGGCGGCGGCGGCGGCGAGCGCCGGCAGGCGGCGACCAGGCGGCGGCGGCGAGCCCCGGCAGGCGGCGACGGCGGCGGCGGCGGCGGCGAGGACCGGAAGGCGGCGACCAAACGGCGGCGGCGGCGAGCACCGGCAGGCGGCGGCGAGGAGGGCCGGACGGCGAGCAGTATGGACGGCAAGCAGACGACACGGCAAGGAAACGGCGGGAATCGTCCACGTCGAAGTGGCACCCTGAGAGTAGCCCAGGCAGTGAAACTCTTCGATGAAGAAGAGAGGGAATCCAACCCTCGAATGGTTGGCTGAGTGAGAGGCAGGCGCTTAAATACTCTATCAGGGCAACACCGACTCTAAAGGAAGGCCTCGGCGCTTGTTCGTGACGTGACGTCAGCTAGGCACGGCGAACGCCAGGTCTGTTGCAGGCATATTCATAATGGTGGTGTCTCCCTGTCTGACACAGGAAAATGTGAAACTATTGGCGGTGGTTGACCAACACACATTGTTCTGAGAGATTTCTGCAATCAATTAATTCCGCAATTCATTATACACTTCTTAACAAATAGTGAACTACTGAACTTAAATTTCCACCTGTTTTAAGGATTGACATACAAAAACAACTTCATGGTCTAGCAGCAACAGAAATGGTGCTTCTTTACCTTATTTGTATATCTGAGGAAGTTACGTTTGTACTGGGTTGCCTTTACAACAAACTGTGAACATATTGGTGCTCTTCTTTAGGTATCTTGGTTGAATATGGGGTGGGGAACACTGAATGTTAATGAAATATCTTGCGATTGTACACGTTGGGAGAGGGGGTGGGGGACAGAAGAAGAGGCAAAAGAAAGATACTTGTTATATCAAATAATTCTTTTTATTTTATAAAGTTTCTCCTTTCAGTTGCAGGAGGGGAATATTTATCTTTTCTAATGTGCATGTTTAAAAAAGTTTAAGCTCAGCGGTATTTTCGATGTATGGAGTTATTTTGTTTCCTGTTTAGAATCCCTTTCGTTGAAAACGACTGTAATCTAATGACTGGCAACAGTTGGACATTTACTCATGTAAATTAGTTTACATTTCCAGTGACGATGTCAAACTAAAATAAATAAATAAATAAATAAAAGAAACGAGGTAATTGCAAGGGGTTTGGGGTACGTTTCGATAACAAAATGGATCAAGTAAATATAGTTACTTGAATGTAAAATTTCCGAAGCTTGTGGTGGGGCAAAGCATCTTCTCATATTGACCTACGTTTGTTTCGACAAGATTCAGTAATACAAAACTATGGCCTTCATTTGTAGCTTTCCGATAGTAAGAAAATCTTTCATCTAAATAAAACTGCAGAATCCAAAACAATACCAAACATTTTGTCCAAAAATAAGAGATTTATTGAATTCGGTAGCAGGAAAAGGGAGACAAGGAAACGTAGTAGATGAATATGGATTGGGGGGAAGAAGTGAAAGAGGAAGCCGCCTGGTACAATTTTGCACAGATCACAACTTAATCATAGCTATCACTAGGTTCAAGAATCATAACAGAAGGTTGTATACATGGAAGAAGCCTGGAGGTACTGACAGGTTTCAGATAGATTATATAATGGTAAGACAGAGATTTAGGAAAAGGTTTTAAATTGTAAGACATTTCCAGTGGCAGATGTGGACTCTGATCACAATCTATTGGTTATGAACTGTAGATTAAAACTGAAGAAACTGCAAAAAGCTGGGAATTTAAGGGGATGGGACCTGGATAAACTGAAAGAACCAGAGATTATACAGAGTTTCAAGGAGAGCATAAGGGAACAATTGACAGGAATGGGGGAAAGAAATACAGTAGAAGAAGAATGGGTAGCTTTGAGGGATGAAGTAATGAAGGCAGCAGAGGATACAGTAGGTAAAAAGACGAGGGCTGCTAGAAATCCTTGGGTAACAGAAGAAATGTTGAACTTAATTGATTAACGGAGAAAATATAAAAATGCAGTAAATGAAGCTGGCAAAAAGGAATACAAACGTCTCAAAAATGAGATCGACAGGAAGTGCAAAATGGTTAAGCAGGGATGGCTAGAGGACAAATTTAAGGATGTAGAGGCTTGTCTCACCAGGGGTAAGATAGATACAGCCTACAGAAAAATTAAAGAGACCTTTGGAGAACAGAGAACCAATTGTATGAATATCAAGAGCTCAGATGGAAACACAGTTCTAAGCAATGAATGGTAATTGAGAAAGGTGGAAGGAGCATATAGAGGGTCTATACAAGAGCGATGTACTTCAGGACAATATTATGGAAATGGAAGAGGATGTAGATGAAGATGAAATGGGAGATATGATACTGCGTGAAGAGTTTGACAGAGCACTGGAAAACCTGAGTCGAAACAAGGCCCCAGGAGTAGACAACATTCCATTAGAACTACTAACAGCCTTGGGAGAGCCAGTCCTGACAGAACTCTACCATATGGTGAGCAAGATGTATGAGACAGGCAAAATACCCTCAGACTTCAAGAAGAATATAATAATTCCATCCCCAAAGAAAGCAGGTGTTAACAGATGTGAAAATTACCGAACTATCAGTTTAATAAGTCACAGTTGCAAAATACTAACGCGAATTCTTTACAGATGAATGGAAAAACTAGTAGAAGTCGACCTCAGGGAAGATCAGTTTGGATTCCGTAGAAATGTTGGAACATGTGAGGCAATACTGACCCTACGACTTATCTTAGAAGCTAGATTAAGGAAAGGCAAACCTACGTTTCTAACATTTGTAGACTTAGAGAAAGCTTTTGACAATGTTGAGTGGAACACTCTCTTTCAAATTCTGAAGGTGGCAGGGGTAAAATACAGGGAGCGAATGGCTATTTACAATTTGTACAGAAACCAGTTATGGCACTTATAAGAGTCGAGGGACATGAAAGGGAATCAGTGGTTGGGAAGGGAAAGATACAGGGCTGTAGCCTCACCCCGATGTTATTCAATCTGCATATTGAGCAAGCAGTGAAGGAAACAAAAGAAAAATTCGGAGTAGGTATTAAAATCCATGGAGAAGAAATAAAAACTTTGAAGTTCGCCGATGACATTGTAATTCTGTCAGAGACAGCAAAGGACTTGGAAGAGCAGTTGAACGGAATGGATAGTGTCTTGAACGGAATGGATAGTGTCTTGAAAGGAGGATATAAGATGAACATCAACAAAAGCAAAACGAGGATAATGGAATGTAGTCGAATTATGTCGGGTGATACTGAGGGAATTAGATTAGGAAATGAGACACTTAAAGTAGTAAAGGAGTTTTGCTATTTGGGGAGCAAAATAACTGATGATGGTCAAAGTAGAGAGGATATCAAATGTAGACTGGCAATGGCAAGGAAAGCGTTTCTGAAGACGAGAAATTCGTTAACATCGATTATAGATTTAAGTGTCAGGAAGTCGTTTCTGAAAGTATTTGTATGGAGTGTAGCCATGTATGGAAGTGAAACATGGACGATAAATAGTTTGGACAAGAGGAGAATAGAAACTTTTGAAATGTGGTGCTATAGAAGAATGCTGAAGATTAGATGGGTAGATCACATAACTAATGAGGAGGTATTGAATAGGATTGGGGAGAAGAGAAATTTGTGGCACAACTTGACTAGAAGAAGGGATCGGTTGGTAGGACATGTTCTGAGGCATCAAGGGATCACCAATTTAGTATTGGAGGGCAGCGTGGAGGGTAAAAATCGTAGAGGGAGACCAAGAGATGAATACACTAAGCAGATTCAGAAGGATGTAGGTTGCAGTAGGTACTGGGAGATGAAGAAGCTTGCACAGGATAGAGTAGCATGGAGAGCTGCATCAAACCAGTCTCAGGACTGAAGACCACTACAACAACAGTGATAAGCACGCCCAGGCGTTTCTGCCTGCAGCAGACCTGGCGTTCATCGTGCCTAGTTGACGTGACGTCACCAACAATCGCCGAGGCCTTGCTTTGAGTCTGTGTTGATCAGGGGCGCCGCTATTGGGCGCTGGAACCACGTGGCGCCCTCACTCTAAATGCAGGCCATGAGGCGCGCGCCACCACAACTTACAGCGCGTTGGAGAACAAAAGTAGGTGAACTTAAATGTTTGAGAAACTCAGCAATTCGCTTCTTCCAGTTCAAGTTTTCATCAGTATGTAGACCCAAAAATTTGAAGCATTCTACCCTGTTTACTGACTCCTGTTCTTGCGCCACGTCTATTGTTGATATTATTCTGTTTATTGTACAGTACTAAATATAGTGTATTTCCCCAACAATTTAACGTGAGTCCAATTTCAGAGAACCAGTTAATAAGCCATATAGAAACATCATTAACAATGTCTTCTACTGCTTTCCCTTTAATGGCATTTCTTAAAACACGAGCATCATCTGCAAAAACATACCAGTTTTGCGACCAACTTTGATTCCACAAGGAACTGATGTGCACAGGAACCGTAGACTAAAAGGAAGGAGAGAAACACAGCATTCAGTCGCATTTCCATTACTTTTATAACCCTTGCATATGTGGAGACGGCTACTTAGAGCCGAAATCTAGACAGGCAAGAGCAGTAAAACTAATGGGTCGCGAATGATTGCCGTGTGTCTCTCCTTCCTTAAATTCTGCGATCATCCCGTTTGATACCTACAAAAACTGTTACATCGAAGTATTTTTACGTGTTTACAGATTCCAATTAAGATGCGTTGATATTGTAGTTATAAAATACTACATTGTTTTCTTTTTGCGAAGTGCGTAATTTTGCATTCTTACCATTTCAAGCAAGTGTACACAATCTACAAAACGTCTGAGGTTACCGTTAATATATTCTATGCTGTCATTAATATTCAACATGAACAGCAAGGGCCCCAACACACTTCCCTGGGGCACAGAGTGTCCCAGAAGGAATGGTCAACATTGATGAAGGTCACAGGAACGATCGTTTGAAGCAAAAAACTTCATACAGACATATGCCCTATTCCGAATGACTTTCGAGACAGAACACATTTAATGTACATTGTTATTTATTTTCTGTATTCTTCAATAAATTGCCAGCTTCACTCATTTACAACAGTTAGTAAATATAACATTATTAGTTTAACAAAATATCAGCTAAAAATTTGTTTTTTAGCACATTCATCTCCAAGTATTATCGTACACGTCACATCACAGCTGATGTTCGGTGTACAATCAGTGTTCGAGTATCCCAGCGCCAACTTCAGTGCATTTGGGCACTCTTGGAGAACATGTTGTGTTGCCTGTCTGAGTGCCTCAGCACTATCCCTAATGAGGGCAGCAGTGTCCATGATGCGACGGTGCGGTTCATCTCTCGTACATATTTTTCGCTTGTAAACCACTGGCTGATTCTGATTTCTATTCCAAAACAATGTTTGCATATATCTCCACGGCTGTCTGGTGTTGCAAGTATGAAGCAAGTAATGGTTTCCCATGATATAGCATTACAGCACATAACGTGTCATCTAGCACTGGAGCTGTTTCCAAGCTAGTGGATGTGGAGCGTACTGGTTTTGCACATATATTAATTATACAACGAAACTAACTTTTGTTGAGAGAAGAGCAGTAGAAAGTAAGAAGGAAAGTTCAATACCCCATCTTCCGTTTTGAACAGCGTGCTCACCAAAGATATTAACTAAACAACGAAACTAGTCTTCCTACAACGAAGACGATGGAGACAAAATGTAACGTTGGGGCTCAAATACTCAACGACGACGGCATGATTATGTACAGAATACTTCCTCAGTGGGAGAAGGATGGGGAAGAAATTCGTCTGCGTCTCATTCAAAGAATCGTCCTGGAAATTGCTTGAATCGAATCAAATGAACCATAGACAACCTTAATCTGAGTGGCCAGATCATTTACTCGAACTCTATTTCTAATGGAAACAAGTCTACTATCTAAGCAGAAATAAATTATTGTTCATTTAATGCATCAGACTGAGGAAGTCAAATCTATATTGGCGCCTTGCACACATACTGTCACCATTAATAACTGTTACGCCTTTATAAGATACTCAGGGAAACTAGCAAGGAAGTAATTACACAGGCCAAGAACAAACTGTTTTTTTTTTTATATCTAGGATTTTGAATTGATTTTAGCCACGGTTGGGGCGTTGAATCAAAAAGTGAAATCAGTCTTCCTCTATCCGCTCTTATTTTTTTGATCGTCGTTATTTAATATGCACTTCTACATCAAATGTGCATTTGTAACTCTGGTTTGTGCATTTCTAATTAACATGTATGAGGATTGGTTCCTGTAGGTTTGCAATATTGCCGGTCTGCTTTCTAATTAGTTCCAGTAATATCCACCAGATGGAGTTGGAGGTTACTGCGTGAGCTAGGCCATTCAGGGCTGAGCGAGGATGACGTCGCTTGATAATTCAGTTAGGAAACATCTATGTTGTAGTTTTTTGCACTTGTGTTGTTGAACAGAAATAATGTAAGTTAAAGTAGAAGAAGTTGCGTAAATCACCTTGATGGTTTTTGCTACATATACAAAGGATAAACGCTGAAAGGAAACCGAAAACCTATTACTGACTTTGTAAAGACATTTACAATAAATCTGTAAAACTTGTACAGAACATATATGATTGTGAACTACCGGGAAATGAAAACGTCTGAAACAAAAACCACTCCGAAACCTGTTGTTTGTGAGGCCTGGTGTTGTCCCTGTGATACTAATGACAATGATAGTGACTATGCGGGTACGGCATTAATTCCTCAGGTTTTAAACTGGGATGAGTTAATAACCCACCAGGGATCTCAAGCTGTCAAAAGAAGCTTCTGAATTACTGGCTTCCAACAAAAATGTACTGGATCAAGGAACCAAAGTTACCTTTCACCATAGAACAGAAAAAGTATGCTACCCTTCTTGCTCTTGAAATGGTTCATCTGAGGCAAAATATCCCAGATGAGCCATTCCAATTATAATAAATCTCTGCTGTAACTATGTAATAGGTTTAGTTCAACGGAACGTCATGAGAAAATGACTTTTTCAAGATATGATTAAACAATTTGTAGAATAAAAGTAAACACTCATTTTGTTTCAATGAGAAGCGGCAGCATTCACCTAATTTGGGTGTGAATGGGTTCTCAGATTGTTTACTACCTAGTGAAGATACCATTTCTTAATATTTCGTCTTGATTTACTTCGCAATTAGTTTCTCACCCATAGTAAAACATAATACACAGTTTTTTCTTGGTGTCAAATTTTTACCCATCAATAAGACAAAAAAAACGTAGTCTCATCACCAAAACCTCTTTTTACTCAGAAAGAGCTCATTTTCAATAGATTGGTGATAACAAAAACGTTACACAAGTGTCTCACATACAAAAGCTTAAAAGTCAACTCAGCTAACAACTATGTCCAATCTGATTTGGGATGCATACAGTTCTATGTAACACAAAATTGTTGTCCAAAATAGTCTAGAATATTCTTTGTCGAAATAATTATTAGAATGACATCTTTTTTTTACAAACAGTGGAGATTTGTGCAAAAATTATTCCTTTTTTTGGCTACAAAAATGAGATTTGCAAAAGAAATTTTATATATTAATGTAATAAAATTTCAAAATATAAAAATTCATCACGCCCCAAGATTTGTTTACATATTGTAGTATTAAATGATTGTGTCAAGCAGAAATTTTCTGGTGAAGTTAACTGCGGTTTTTGAATTCACTGAAGGCTATTGCCTGATAAACAATCAATTACGTTTTTCTACAGGTCATATGACACTTAGAATTTTGTTGAGTATATGTCATATACGGGAAAAACTGTATATATGAAATGAAATCCAATAAAAACCTTTAAGGTTAACAATAACTTCTAAATATAGACTTCTGTAAAGTGAAATCTGTAGGATAACCAGTTTTCATAATTTTATGTCTTCATGGTTTAACTCACACTAAAGAGGTAAATTTGGAAAAGAATACTATTTCGTAAATACTTCAAAGTATCGTGTACCTATATAAGAGTCGTAAATCTCATACTATACGAACTAAATCGGAATAAATGTTAAACAAACGGATGTGGAATCGTATCCATTCGATTTTGTCCAGGCTGGTGTCGTAACGACCTGTTGATCCAGGAAGCCCTTCATTTTTATTTTTTATACCCAAAGAAGACAATCTCGTGTTTTGCACGAAATTAGTGGACGTCTGAGGAAATATGTCTTCCTGAATGTTTTCTACTTGATTTTTTTGTATTTGGTCACAGCTCAAGGCAAATTTGAAATTTTTACTAATTCACAACGGTAACAAATTTAGTTCAATGTCAGCTGCTCCTTCAAGGGAAAGGAAAGAAGAACATAAAACCATAGTTTTGATGTTTGAGAAGATTAAGTCTCATAAACATCAATGGATGTTTTGTCTTGACTTATGAATGTAAACTACCTCCTCGGTTTGCAAAGTGTTGGAAAAGGACGGCCGAAGAGAGACAAGATGTACAGAGGGAGGAAGAATGTCATTAACGACCCCTTAGCTGGACGAGAGATAATCATTTGTCGTCCACTGCATATCAAGTAGGGCCTTTTGAAGCAATTTGTAAAGGCTTTTGATAAGAATGGGTCACGCTTTGCATATATAGGAAAAATGTCTGAGCTGAGAACGGAAAAATTCAAGCAGAAATATTTGACGATTCACAAATAAGGCAAGTCTGCATATGAAAACATGTGGACGAATGCTACCAAGGAAGATCAGATGTGCACGTGATGGCAGTTTACTGCTCGAATTTAAAAATGGACCACTCCATAATACATTCAGGAATTTCATGCACAAGAAGCTACCTAAATGTTCAGGGACTGGATGTTATCATCAAAGACTTTTTTTATTTTGTATATAATAATATTTTTATAACATGTATAAATAATTTATAACAAAACTGTTGTTTCATTTTATATCCATGGACTTATATTAAAACAGTATAACATATATTTCTCTAAAATCTTGTATTTTAGAATTTTGAACTTCTTGGCAAATATTAATGAATTGTTTGAATTCAGAGCATCAAATTCTTAGAAAATCAGCTCAAAACACTCCGGTGTTATGCAGATAAATAGCACTTTACACGAATCTTAATGCTATCGTTTTCAGTCAACACTAGTTAATTCAATTATTGTAAGGAACATCAAAGTTGGAGCATCTTAAACATATCATAGGATTTTTAGCCACCTCATTGTTACACTGATAATAATCTATGGTCTTACTCTTGAGTATTATCTTTCGCTCTGTGCTCTGTGGTAATGAAGATTAGAGTTTAATGTACCTTGAAACAGAATTATTACAAAGGGGCACCATCTTACTTGAAAGGGCAGTTTAGAAAGTAGTTGGCCATAACCTAATTGAAGAAGCCATAACATCATTTGCATAAAACGAGTAAGAGAAACATCAGAAATTGTTAATCTTCCTGAACGAGAGTCCAGCGTTTCCATGGCTGCACCACATCGTACATAAAATACAATGCGGGCCGCTGATGTGCTGCAGATATTGTTTATTATCTGTTGTTGGATTCTGCTGAAACAACAAGTTTTGGAAAGTACTTGAAAATGTTGCGTTCCCTACAGCAAAAATAGCTACAGCCAATGCGAAGGCTCTCGAGATAAAATAAAACCTTACAAATTCCACAGAGGGCATCCACCGCATTCACAAAATTTCATCACTAAAACCCGGCGAGGTTACGAAGTGGGATGACCCAGTAGTCACAGTTAGGAGATCAGCGGTTTGTATCTCTATCAGTTCATCCACATTTAGGTTTCCTGCAGTCTTCCAAGCATAAGCTTAGACTGGAGAATGATGAGAAAGAAACCTAAATGTAAATGCACTGACTGAGATATGAACCACTGCCCTCCTGACTGAGTCCTGGATCTTCCCACTTCGCCATCTCGCTGGGTTTGTGCTTTTGCCTAAGGAAGGGAGTATTCTCGGTAGCGGAGGACACGCGAAGGCATACCTCCAGGAACGTTACGACGCTTTCTCGTGTGTCGGATAGCCAGATGACGGATTTACTACCGTTCCCGTTCGCTTGAACAATCTTATACTACACAGCCATCTCTTCAGAAGCAGAGAAAGAAGGAGGAACTTCGTAACTTGGTCATTTTCAACAGCAGTCTATTTCTCTGCCTCGTGATGACTGGGTGTTGTGTGATGTCCTTAGGTTAGTTAGGTTTAAGTAGTTCTAAGTTCTAGGGGACTGATGACCATAGATGTTAAGTCCCATGGTGCTCAGAGCCATTTTTGAACAGCAGTCTATATCTACATCTACAGGGCGTGGACACAAATATGGAAAAACGTAAAGTACAACATCTTACCACGCCTAACGCGGTGAAGGAAAATCGTTGCAATTCTAAACAGCTTCTAGTCATCATAGAATGGCGATGTACAGGTTCTGTGCGGTTTTCAGGGGAATCTTGTACCATTGTTCCTGAAAAATATTGGGAACTTCAGGTAGTGATGATGGAACTGAGTAGTGATCACGTACACGCCATTCCCAATTTGACGATGAAGGCTGAATAATGCTGAGATCTGTCACGGTGGTGGCCAGGGGAGATGCGACAACTCAATCTCTTGGTCACAAACCAGTCATGGACGATGTGATCTCTGCGAACAGGAACCATGTCTTCTTGGAACACAGCATCTATATCTACATGATTACTCTGCTGTTCACAAGAAAGTGCCTGGCAGAGGGTTCAATGAACCACCTTCAAGCTGTCTCTGTAGCATTCCACTCTCGAACGGTGCGAGGGGAAAGCGAGTCCTTAAATTTTTCTGTGCGACCCCGGAGTTCTCTTATTTTATCGTGATGATCATTTCTTCCTGTGTAGGTGGGTGTCAAGAGAATGTTTTCACAATCGGTATAGAAAACTGGTATTGAAGTTTCGTGAGAAGATCCCGTTGCAACGAAAAACGCCTTTATTTTAATGATTGGCACTCCAATTCACGTATCATGTCTGTGGCACTATCTCCCCAACTTCGCGGTAATACATAATGAGCTGCCCTTCTTGGTACTTTTTCGATGTCATCGGCCAGTCCCATCTGATGCGAATCCCACACCGCACAGAAATACTCCAGAATAGGGCGCACAAGCGTTGTGTAAGCAGTCTCTTTAGTAGGCCTGTCACACCTTGTAAGTGGTCTGCCATTGAATGTCAGTCTTTGGTTGTCTGCATCCACAACATTATCTATGTGATCGTTCCAATTTAGGATATTTGTAATTGCAATCCTTTATTATTTAGTTGAATTTACACCCTTCAGATTTGTGTGACTTACCGCGAATCGAAATTTAGCGGATTTCTTTTAATACTCATGTGAATAACTTCACACTATACTTTACTCAGGGTCAATTGCCTCTTTTCACACCATACCGATACCTTATCTAAATCATAATGTCGTTCGTTTTGGTCATCTGATGACTTTATAAGACAGTCAATCACAGCACCATTGCAAACAATCTAATACGGATACTGAGATTGTCTCCTACGTCGTTAACATAGATCAGGAACAATAGAAGATCTGTAACACTTCCTTGGGGAACGCCGGATATTATTTCTGTTTTACTAGTTGACTTTCCGTCTATTACTACGAACTGTGACCTTTCTGACAGGGAATCATGAATCCAGCCGCATAACTGAGGCGATATTCCATAGGCACGCAGTTGGTTAGAAGATGCTTGTGAGGACCAGTATCGAAATACTTCTGGAAATTTAAAAATATAGAATCAGTTTGACATCCCCTGTCGATAGCACTCGTTACTTCATGAGTATAAAGAGCTAGTTGTGTTTCGAAAGAATGATATTTTCTGAACTCATGCTGACTACGTGTTAATAAATCGTTTTCCTCGAGGTACTTCATAAAGTCCGAATACGGCGTATGTTCCAAAATCCTATTGCAAATCGACGTTAGTGATATGGGCCTGTAATTCAATGGATTACTCCTACTTCCCGTTTTGGGTATTGGTGTCACTTGAGTAATTTTCCAGTCTTTAGATATGGATCCTTCTGGGAACGGCCGGTTGTATCTAATTGCTAAATATGGAGCTATTGTATCAGCATACTCTGAGAGGAACCTGACTAGTATACAATCTGGAACGGAAGCCTTGCTTTTATTAAGTGATTCTAGCTACTTTGCGACACCAAGGATATCTATTTCTATGTTTCTCATCTTGACAGTTGTTCTTGATAGGAATTCAGGAATACAGGGTTATTACAAATGATTAAAGCGACTTCACAGCTCTACAATAACTTTATTATTTGAGATATTTTCACAATGCTTTGCACACACATACAAAAACTCAAAAAGTTTTTTTAGGCATTCACAAATGTTCGATATGTGCCCCTTTAGTGATTCGACAGACATCAAGCCGATAATCAAGTTCCTCCCACACTCGGCGCAGCATGTCCCCATCAATGAGTTCGAAAGCATCGTTGATGCGAGCTCGCAGTTCTGGCACGTTTCTTGGTAGAGGAGGTTTAAACACTGAATCTTTCACATAACCCCACAGAAAGAAATCGCATGGGGTTAAGTTGGAGAGCGTGGAGGCCATGACATGAATTGCTGATCATGATCTCCACCACGACCGATCCATCGGTTTTCCAATCTCCTGTTTAAGAAATGCCGAACATCATGATGGAAGTGCGGTGGAGCACCATCCTGTTGAAAGATGAAGTCGGCGCTGTCGGTCTCCAGTTGTGGCATGAGCCAATTTTCCAGCATGTCCAGATACACGTGTCCTGTAACGTTTTTTTCGCAATAGAAAAAGGAGCTGTAAACTTTAAACCGTGAGATTGCACAAAAAACACGTTAACTTTTGGTGAATTGCGAATTTGCTGCACGAATGCGTGAGGATTCTCTACCGCCCAGATTCGCACATTGTGTCTGTTCACTTCACCATTAAGAAAAAATGCTGCTTCATCACTGAAAACAAGTTCCGCACTGAACGCATTCTCTTCCATGAGCTGTTGCAACCGCGCCGAAAATTCAAAGCGTTTGACTTTGTCATCGGGTGTCAGGGCTTGTAGCAATTGTAAACGGTAAGGCTTCTGCTTTAGCCTTTTCCGTAAGATTTTCCAAACCGTCGGCTGTGGTACGTTTAGCTCCCTGCTTGCTTTATTCGTCGACTTCAGCGGGCTACGCGTGAAACTTGCCCGCACGTGTTCAACCGTTTCTTCGCTCACTGCAGGCCGACCCGTTGATTTCCCCTTACAGAGGCATCCAGAAGCTTTAAACTGCGCATACCATCGCCGAATGGAGTTAGCAGTTGGTGGATCTTTGTTGAAGTTCGTCCTGAAGTGTCGTTGCACTGTTATGACTGGCTGATGTGAGTGCATTTCAAGCACGACATACACTTTCTGGGCTCCTGTCGCCATTTTGTCTTACTGCGCTCTCGAGCGCTCTGGCGGCAGAAACCTGAATTGCGGCTTCAGCCGAACAAAACTTTATGAGTTTTTCTACGTATATGCAGTGTGTCGTGACCATATGTCAATGAATGGAGCTACAGTGAATTTATGAAATCGCTTCAATCATTTGTAATAGGCCTGTATTAACTTCGTCTATTTTGTTGAAGGAGTTTCTGAATATTATGTTTAATATCTGTTCGTTAGTGGCAGTGTCATTAGTGACTTCAGTATTGTTATCGCGCTGTGAAGGTAGGGGAACTCGGGGCAGAACGGGATAGCGGGGCACAATGGGAAATTGCATTTTTCTAGACTACACAGTGTTGCAACCTGCTGTATGGCCATGCAACTATTTCTCCGAATGTAAGGGAAGTGAGGGCAGCCATTCTGATTTAGTTCGAAGTGCGAGATCTAAGTGAATTGTTGTCCATCACATTACCGCTTGTGTTGTTCTAACGTTGGTGAGTTTAAACGCCAGGTAAGTTGTTAATTGTATACCTTAAAATGACACATTCCCTTAAATTGCATGGTATTTGTTATACTTTAGTTATTTAATGCATTTAAATACGTTAGTTACTACACTCCATAAAAGTTGTTATCCTCAAAAGTGCTCTTGGGGCGGAACGGGACAGGGCAGAATGGGATAGTGTCCCGTTGTGCTCCGTCATATTTTGATGCAAGTAGAAAGCAAACCCAGCATGGACGTTCATGGATGCCAGACTCTCCAAACCAGCTACTTTCGGCGAACAACACAGTTTTCCAGATATCGCCCGAGGCTGTCATTCCAATCCCACTAATCTGCCAATATACTCGGCGGAGTACAAGACGAAAAGGAAAAAACGTCGTATTAACAGATTCTCCTTATAAGAAGGAACTGCATAATGCTGTCGCACGTAAACTAGGCCTACAGAAAGCAGGAGGGTGATCAAATATAAGCAATGTCAGGACAGAGATGTCAGGTGCAGCTCAACTTAAGGCAAAATTATCAAACTGTACACCCAAAAAAACCAAAACAGAGGACATCAAAGACCTTTAAAAATAAAAGAAAGAAGTGATGGAGAAGAGAGATCAGAGAGAGAGGATACTGAGTGTCTCTACTGTGGGGACTTCTACTCCGTTTCTAATGAGGGCTGGGTAGCATGCCAGAGTGGGCACACAATTCATGTGCTGGCATAGACAGTGAAGATGAAGAGGAAATACTGATTTGTGACTATTGTCGAAAGGGCTAGTGGTTTGGTGGTTATTAAGCATTGTACATTTTTCAGAATGACATTAAAATATTTTCTTATTTTGAAGAATGACTTTTTAATTATTTAAATTACACATTCCTCAGTCTGAATTGCCTGTTAAACAACATTTTGTCATAGTTTAATACGATTTTCGTAATTCAAATTCAACGTGTATGCAATAATTTAACAAAAAATACCCTTATCCCATTCTGCCCCGTGGGTGGGGCGGAACGGGAAATATGCAAGACTTTCTTCGAAAAATTGTAAAAAATTGTATTGTTTTAAGTGATTTTAAATAAGGTACATTAGGTTACATTACAAGGTGTTTTTTTTATCACTTTAAGAAGTGTTTCCTTGTGTTCCCTTATTTTATAGAAATTCTTAAACTTTAAGTATCCCGTTCTGCCCCGAGTTCTCCTATTAATTGCGTCTTGCCACTAGTGTGCTTTATGTATCACCAGAATCTCTTTGGGTTTTCAGCCAGAGTTCGTGACAGAGTTTCGTTGTGGATATTACTGATAGCATCTCACATTGAAGTGCGCACTATATTTCGAACTTCTGCAAAACTTTGCCAGTCTTGGTTATTTTGCGTTCTTTTAAATTTGGCATGCATTTTTCGCTGTTTCTTCAACAGTGATCTGATCCGTTTTGTGTACCATGGGGGATCAGTACCATCACTTATTAATTTATGTGGTATGTATCTCTCAATTGCTGGCGATATTATCTTTTGGAAATCATTCCACAACTTTTCTACACTTACATGATCAAATCGGGAGGAGTGCAGACTGTCTCTTAAAAATTCGTTAAGAGCATTTTTATCAGTTTTTGAAATAGATATACGTTGCGTTTCTTTTTGATGGTTGTAGGAGTTATGGTATTCAGACTAGCAACTACTGCCTTGTGGTCGCTAATCCTTGTATTCGTCACGATACTCACTATTTGTCCAGGATTATTTGTTGCTAAGAGGTCAGGTATGGTTTCGCAACCATTTACGCACGAGTTGGCTTATGAACTAACTGTTCAAAATAATTTTCTGAGAAAGCATTCAGTACAATTTCGGATGACGTTCTATGTCAGCCACCTGGTTGAAACGTATAATTTTTCGAGCAAATCGAGGGTAGATCAAAGTCACCACCGACTGTAATTGTATGAGTGGGGTACCTACTTGAAATGAGAATCAAGTTTCCTTTTAACTGTTCAGCAACTACATCTTCTGAGTCGGAGCGTCGGTAAAATGGCCTAGTTAATAGTTTAGTCCGATTGTCAAGTGTAACCTCTACCCATACTACTTTGCAGGAACTATCTATTTCAATTTCACTACAAGTCAACTACTTAAGACAGCTGTAAATACTCCACCACCAATTGTATTTAACCTATCGTTTTTGAAAACTGTTAGACCGTTAGAAAAAATGTATGCTGAACTTGTTTCCGGCCTTAGCCACCTTTCTGTACCTGTAACTATTTCATCTTCAGTGCATTCTATTAGGGCTCGTAGCTCTGGTTCTTTCCCAACACCGCTATGACAATTTACAACTATAATACCGATCCTTTCTACAACTAACTTACTCTGTTTTACCTGCCCCCTTCTAGACAGACGCCCTTTCTGTGGTTCCCTGAGGCCCATTAACCTAAAAAACCGCCCAGTCCCTTCCACACAGCCTCCGCTACCCGTATAGCCGCTTCCTGTGTGTAGTGGACTCCTGACCAATTAAGCAAAACCCGGAAACCCACCACCCGATGGCGCAAGTCAAGGAATCTGCTGCCTATACCTTCACAGAACCGCCTGAGCCACTGATTCAAAATCTCCACTCGACTCTGCATCAAACGACCGCAGTCCACTCTATTGACGATGCTGCAGATCACTATTGGAGAACAAATATTGTACCATGAAATGGATCTGATCAGACAAAATTGACACACAATCCTTGGCAGTAATATGACCTTGCAGAGTAAGCATGGTGTCCAAGGAATACTACAGTAAGGCTGAATAAATCATCACCGAACCCTCGCCATGTTTCGCTCTTGGCAGCAAGCTGTCTGTATAGTAGGCATGGGACATGTATAAGCCAGACATTAACTCGGGCAGCAATTGCAAACAGTGTAAAACAAGACTCAGACAACCAAATTACTTTCTTCCATTGTTCCACATTTAAGTTTTTATGGCTTCAGTACCACGTTTTCCTGTTACACCCATTGCAGTCGCTAATACTTGGTTTGGAAATCCCACATCAGCCTGCAGTTCTCTGCTTATGAAGATCCCTTCCTGTTGTTTTGGTGCTGACAGTGTACTCGAGAGCGAAATTGAGGTTTGCAGTGATTATTATAGCTGCTGTCTTCTTATTTTTCCTCACAGTCCTCATCAATGATCATCTGCGGTGGTTACTCAACACACACTTTCGTTCGCATTGTGACTCAGAGTACGCGTTTCCGCTCTCATTGTATTCGGTATAAATCTTTGATATGGTGCCTCATGAAACACGAACCACTTCAGCTACTTGGTAACACAAGCAAATACCATTAAATCACCAACAATCTGGCCATTTATGAATTCACTTATCTCTGACGTAACACACTTACAGCTGCACAGAACACTCTTCCGATCACGACTGACACTTGCAACGTATTGAGGGCATTGCACAGGTGGCGTTCGTGATCAAATACAACAGCGCACCCAGCAGGTTTGGATAGCATCTGCATTTATGATTAAGCATGCTTTGTATTTCTCGCAGTGTTCCCATATTTTTGTCCAACACCTGTATACCTACATCCATTGTCGAACACCCTGTATATCCACGTCCATACTCTGCAAACTACTATGAAATGCATGGCAGAGGGTACTTCCAACTGAACTAATTACCGTTTCTTCTCCTTGCATTCACGTACGTGCAGTTAAGCTAATCCAATTCTCTTGATACCTGAGGGGGCTTTGTAGGATATTCCAAATTTCTTCTACTAAAATTGGTTCCTTACACTTTGTATGTAGATGTCTGCCAGTCCTGTTTCTCCAGAATTTCCGTGACACAGTCCTGCAGATGATCAGACAAACCTGTGATCATAGCTGTGTCACTTCTCTGTATACGTTCAGTACTCTTGTTCGTCCTATTTGGAAAGGATCACACACACTAGTGCAATATTCTAGGAAGCGTCGTATGAGTGTTTTGTAAGCAGTCTCCATTGAAGACTGAGTACATCCTAGTATTCTACCTATGAAACGAATTCTACGATCTGTTTTGCCTGCAGCTGAGCAAATGATATGGAACTATTCAGTTTGCAGGGTACGTATATATGACGTCTGTTTACATTAATGAACACATTATTTTTTGTCCTACTCACTCAACTATACTTAAAAACATTTTCTTTCTGAGGCTACCGGCTTCTAAAAAGAAGTTCGCCCATGTAGTAGAACTGGGTTGTGAGGGAAAATAATTCTAATTTATATTTAAGTCTTGCTGCGCTAAATGTCAGATATAGTACGTTATTGTGCAAATGATCAAAAAATGCTTTGCAGCGCATTGAACTCCTTTGTGAGTCACTGAAAGCTTTAATAATGGGTAATAAAGTTCACTTTTTCCTCTAGTGTTGCAGGTGAGTAAATCACTACTCTTCTCAAATTGTGGTGGATTATTTATGACGAATTGGTGACATTGTGGTTAAAATGCACAGCTCCTTGAAGAAGTACCTACATGACGAGCGCGTGTGAACATCTCTTATTATTACTTATTATTCTTACTGCTCACTTTTGGGCAATCAGTACCTTATTCCTAACTGGTAATGTCCCAAGAAAATGACTACATGAGTCATTATTCAGAGTAAATACGCAAAATATGTTAGTATGTTGTTTCGAAGACTATCTATTATACTAAGAACAAAAGTAGCTGAACTTCACTGTTTGAGAAACTCATCAATACGCTTCTTCTACTTCAAGTTTTCATAAGTATGTAGACCCAAAAATTTGGAGCATTCTACCCTGTTTACTGACTCCTGTTCTATTGCCGCGGCAATTGTTGATATTATTCTATTCATTGTACAGAACTGAATATGGTGCATTTTCCCAAAAATTTAGGGAAAGTCCAATTTCAGAGAACCAGTTAATAAGCCTTATAAAAACATCATTAACAATGTCTTCTATTGCTTTCCCTTTTATGCCATTTCTTAAAACACAAGTATCATCTGCAAAAACGTACCACTTTTGCGACCAACTTCGTTTCCACAGTATGTACAGGAACCGTAGACTACAAGGAAGGAGAGATACACAGCACTCAGTCACATTTGAATTGCTTGTATTACTCTTGCATATGTGGAAACGGCTAATTAGAGCCGAAATCTAGATAGGCAAGAGTAGTAAAACTAATGGGTCGCGAATGATTGCCTTCCTTACATTCTGCGACCATCCGTTTCATACCTTCAAAACCTGTTACATCCAAGTATTTTTATGTGTTTACAGATTCCAATTACGACTCGTTGATATTGCAGTTATAAAATACTGCAGTTTTTTCTTTTTGCGAAGTGCGTAATTTTGCATTTTTACCAGTTGAAGCAAGTGTCCAGGTGTTGCATCGATCCGAAATTCTATCAAGATTAGACTGAATATCTGTGGACCGTATTTCAGGCAGATCTTAATTGTAAATAAGTACAACATCTGCAAAAAGTATGAGGTTACCGTTAATATTTTCTGCACTGCCATTAATATTCAATATGAACAGCATGGGCCCCATCACACATTCCTGGGGAATAGGGTGTCCCAGGAGTAATGGTCAATATTCAGGGATGTTACAGGAACGATCGTTTGAAGCAAAAAACTTCATACAGACATATGTCCTATTCCGAATGATTATCGAGACACAAGACATTTAATGTACATCGTTATTTATTTTCTGTATCCTTTAATAAATTGCCAGCTTTACACATGTACGCATGTACAATAGTTAGTTAATACAACACTATTCGTTTAGCAAGGTATCAGTTTAAAAATCCATCTCTAATTATTGTACACTTCACATCACAGCTGATGTACAGTGCACAATCAGTGTTCGAGTATCCCAGAGCGAACTGCAATGCATTTGTGCACTCTTTTGGGGGAACATGTATTGCCTGTCTGAATGCTTCAGCACGTTTCCTAATGAGGGCAGCAGTGTCCATGATGCGTCCACGTAGTTCATCTCGCGTATTCATCTTTTGCTTGTACATCTCAGACTTCATCCAACCTCAAAATCAAAATGGCGTAAGGTCTGGCTATCTTAGTGCCCAGTTAATTGCACTACCACGACCAAACCAGCGACTAGGGAAGAGCGGTTGAGTAGTTTTCTCATACGTCTGGTAAAATGTAGAGGGTCTCCATAATGCCGGAAGTACATTGCAGTCCGTGAGGCCAAGACAACCCTCTTAAGCTTTCAACATGCAAATCATTCTGTCTTGTTAGTCGCTCATCAAAACCTATCAGCATGTTACCGTTCGTGTCACACCAAACAGTGATCGTAAAACGAACTTGTAAATTGGTTTCCACTGTAGCGTGCAGATTTTCCTGCGGCCAACGATAATTATTGAGTGTGGTGTTAATTACGTTCCATATAAACGTTTCTACATGAGCAAAAGGTATTAATAGAAGCAAATGACGATTATCATGTAACCAGTCACAAAATTTAATTACGCTATTATGAAGATTGTGAAAAGGTAGTATGTAAAATGGGTAAAAGTAGCAAGCGAGGGCAACGCCACAGGCAGTTGCGACAGTGGTGATTCCCAGGGGAGTGACAAGCCAGAAGGCGACCTGGCTGCTCTTTGCTCAGAGGTTGTGCGTGGGTCGGAACCCATGCCCCTCAGACAGGCGATAGACGGGGGCTGACGGTGTGACGCCGAGTCCCTCCCTGGGTCTCATCATTTGCGGCAGCAGACAGGAACAGCAAGCCAGCACGGCTATGTCGCCAAGTCTCACAGAGGACCCAGTGTGGCGGTAGACACAGCCTGGTTTCGAACCATAGGCTGCTGCTGGCGCTGCCCAGTAGTCTGATTGGCCAGTGGTGCTCCAGTATTGTAGTGCGGCTACGCAGTAATTACCAAGTCCCTGACTCGAATGACGTAATCTCCTCAAATTTAGCCTCATTTATACACCGGTACTGCCCATTTGTTCCTCTAAAACCTGGTATCTAGTCACACTGCCCATAACAGAGAGACCTGCTTCAGTGCAGTGGCGCCGATCCAGTTGTTACATCATTATGAATTACCTCGAAGAAAACTGTCTATTGACACACAGCTAACATGAGTTTAGACAAGATCATTCCTGTGAAAGAAAACTAGCTCTTTATTCACATGAAGTGCTTAGTGCTATTGACAAGGGATTTCAGATCGATCCCATATTTCTGGTTTTCCGGAAAGTTTTAGACACTGTACCACACAAGTGGCTTGTAGTCATATTGCGTGCTTATGGAATATCGTCTCAGATATGTGACTGGATTTGTGATTTCCTGTCAGAGAGGACACAGTTCGTAGTAACTGACGGAAAGTCATCGAGTCTAACAGATACGATTTCTCGCGTTCCGCAAGGTAGTGTTATAGGCCCTTTGCTTTCCTTATCTAAATAAACGATTTGGCAGACAACCTGAGTAGCCGTCTTAAGTTGTTTGCAGATGACGCTGTCGTTTATCGACTAATAAAGTCATCAGAAGATCAAAACAAATTGCAAAACGATTTAGAAAAAATAGCTGAATGGTGCGAAAATTGGCAGTTAACCCTAAATAACGAAAATGTGAGGTCATCCACATGGGTGGTAAAAGGAATTCGTTAAACTTCGGTTTACAATAAATCTGTCTAATCTAAAAGCCCTAAATTCAACTAAAAGCCTAGGTATTACAATTACGAACAACTTAAACTGGAAGGAACACATAGAAAATGTTGTGGGGAATGGTACCCAAAGACGGCGTTTTATTGGCAGGACACTTAGAAAACGTAACAGAACTACTAAGGAGACTGCCTATACTACGCTTGTCCGTCGTCTTTTAGAATACTGCTGCGCGGTGTGGGATCCTTACCAGATAGGACTGACGGAGTGCATCGAAAAAGTTAAAAGAAGGGCAGCACGTTTTGTATTATCGGAAAATATGGGAGAGAGTATCACAGAAATGATAAGAATTTTGACTCGACAAAATTAACAGAAAGGCGTTTTTCGTAACGGCGGAATCTTTTCACGAAATTCCAGTCTCCAACTTTCCCCTCCTAATGCGAAAATATTTTGTTGACACCGACCTGCATAGGGAGAAACAATCACCTCTATAAAATAAGGGAAATCAGAGCTCGTACGGAAAAATATAAGTGTTTGTTCTTTCCCCACGCTATACGAGATTGGAATAATAGAGAATTGTGATGGTGTTTCGATTAGCCCTCTGCCAGGCACTTAAATGTGATTTGCAGAATATCCTTGTACATGTAGAGGTACAATCTTTGCTGCGTGGGGCAATTTACCATTGCGTAGGCTGTACTTGCTTCACAACTCACTTACGCATCTATTATTCTGCCTTATTTGTCGACGTAGCGTGGCTGGTGGCCAGCAGTGTCACTATAATACTCCATGGTAGCCTCCATGCTACTTTCAGCGCTTACAATAAAGATTTATTACATTTACCAGAATTCTGGGTAGTATCACTACGCAGTGTAGTAGGAGTAATACCACCTACATTCTGCATATATGGGTTCTCATTCAGAATGTTGTTTGCTTGTGAGATGATCGTGTTACGCCTCACAGTACGAACAGAAACGTCTACCAGAACGTTTCAGAATTCGACAGTGGCAGCATCGTGAACATTCGAAACAGTGGTTTATCGTTCCGCGATATCACTACTTGCGTTGGTTGGCATCCCACGATTGTCACGTGATATGGAATTAATGCGTTTAGTAGATTCCTGTTCAGCGACATGAGGGATCGCAACAATCACATATGTCTGGAGACGGTGGGACATGCATATTCATTCAGCTGTGCAGGATTACAAAGTGAACTTACATTACAAGAACCAGGAAATGGGTTTGCTTACTACACGACAAGTATCCACGCGGAGACTGAGGTGACGTCTCGGGCTCTACGGACTATCAGTGCAGAAACCATTGCTGCTGCAACCCTTGACACTGCAGCAGAGGGAGGTGTGGTGACAACCTTGGACACAGGAGTGGCGCCATGACACTCTTTCTGCGTATGCCATCATGGTTTTTCAGCTTCCCCATCATTGTCATACATGCACCAATACCTGGAAATATGCTATTGAGGGCCAATGCGTACAGGAAATGTTTACTTCCGGTTCTCACAGCCGGTAACTTGGTCAGCAGCCGTTATATTTCCGACTCCTTTAGCCCAATGCCATTGCCTTATATTTGAGGTCTCCAAAACGTTATATTTCAGCAAGACGAGGCAAGAACGCATGTAACCACACTGTCCAAACCTACCTCTATACAGAGGGTGTACAACTGTAGTCCTGGCCAACACGTTCTCCAGATCTTTCGCCAATTAAATACATTTGGTCACGGGTTGCCAAGAGACTAGGATTCTTGCACTTGACACTACGATTGTCATGTAACTGAAACAGCATAGCGTGCTGCACCAATGCCTCTCATACAAGCTCAGTGCAACTCATTGCTCAGCCAAATTGGAGCCATCGTTGCTGCCAGAACTGACCACCTGACAAAAGCCTGAATGACCACCTTTTGCAGTGTGAGATGTGCAGAAGGAGTCAGTGAGGTTCTAGGGGTACAGAGAGGGATGTGGAGTCATGCCGACTACAGCACCATAGCCAGCTGAGCTAGGTTTCTCGGTTGAGGCTCCATGGTGGGATCGAGCTGGTCCCACAGATTCTCAACTAGGTTCAATCCAGGGAGGTTGGTAGCCAGGGGAGAACAGTATACTCATCCTGGTACTACTCGAAACACGCACATACACTGCAAGCTATGTGACACGATGCTTTCTCCTGCCGGTAAGTGGCATCATGTCAAGGAAAAAAAAAATCATGTGGGGGACAGATGGATATAAATACACTCCTGGAAATTGAAATAAGAACACCGTGAATTCATTGTCCCAGGAAGGGGAAACTTTATTGACACATTCCTGGAGTCAGATACATCACATGATCACACTGACAGAACCACAGGCACATAGACACAGGCAACAGAGCATGCACAATCTCGGCACTAGTACAGTGTATATCCACCTTTCGCAGCAATGCAGGCTGCTATTCTCCCATGGAGACGATCGTAGAGATGCTGGATGTAGTCCTGTGGAACGGCTTGCTATGCCATTTCCACCTGGCGCCTCAGTTGGACCAGCGTTCGTGCTGGACGTGCAGACCGCGTGAGACGACGATTCATCCAGTCCCAAACATGCTCAATGGGGGACAGATCCGGAGATCTTTCTGGCCAGTGTAGTTGACTTACACCTTCTAGAGCACGTTGGGTGGCACGGGATACATGCGGACGTGCATTGTCCTGTTGGAACAGCAAGTTCCCTTGCCGGTCTAGGAATGGTAGAACGATGGGTACGATGACGGTTTGGATGTACCGTGCACTATTCAGTGTCCCCTCGACGATCACCAGTGGTGTACGGCCAGTGTAGGAGATCGCTCCCCACACCATGATGCCGGGTGTTGGCCCTGTGTGCCTCGGTCGTATGCAGTCCAGATTGTGGCGCTCACCTGCACGGCGCCAAACACGCATACGACCATCATTGGCACCAAGGCAGAAGCGACTCTCATCGCTGAAGACGACACGTCTCCATTCGTCCCTCCATTCACGCCTGTCGCGACACCACTGGAGGCGGGCTGCACGATGTTGGGGCGTGAGCGGAAGACGGCCTAACGGTGTGCGGGACCGTAGCCCAGCTTCATGGAGACGGTTGCGAATGGTCCTCGCCGATACCCCAGGAGCAACAGTGTCCCTAATTTGCTGGGAAGTGGCGGTGCAGTCCCCTACGGCACTGCGTAGGATCCTACGGTCTTGGCGTGCATCCGTGCGTCGCTGCGGTCCGGTCCCAGGTCGACGGGCACGTGCACCTTCCGCCGACCACTGGCGACAACATCGATGTACTGTGGAGACCTCACGCCCCACGTGTTGAGCAATTCGGCGGTACGTCCACCCGGCCTCCCGCATGCCCACTATACGCCCTCGCTCAAAGTCCGTCAACTGCACATACGGTTCACGTCCACGCTGTCGCGGCATGCTACCAGTGTTAAAGACTGCGATGGAGCTCCGTATGCCACGGCAAACTGGCTGACACTGACGGCGGCGTTGCACAAATGCTGCGCAGCTAGCGCCATTCGACGGCCAACACCGCGGTTCCTGGTGTGTCCGCAGTGCCGTGCGTGTGATCATTGCTTGTACAGCCCTCTCGCAGTGTCCGGAGCAAGTATGGTGGGTCTGACACACCGATGTCAATGTGTTCTTTTTTCCATTTCCAGGAGTGTATTTTGTTGAAATATTGTCCTTCCAGAATGATGAGATTACCCAGGGAATGCCACTGAAAACATTCCCCAGATCATAAAGCTCCCTCCTGGTTGCTGGGTGTTTCCCTTCAGACATTCCTATGGAACATGACACGTAATTCATCTGAAAAGAACAGCTGTCGAGACACTCAGTGGCCGCCAGTTGAAGTATTGGCGTGCAAATTACAGCCTTTGCCGCCGATGAATATCAGTCAGCATGGGTGCATGAACCAGAGACCTCTTCCAGGGCTCATACACAGCGAAGTTCGCTGAACGGTCGTTGAGGAGACACTGTTGCTACCTCCTTGGGTCATCTAGGTGGTCAATTGCTTAGCAGTTGCACGTCTATTCCCCCATATACATCTCCTCCGCCGTCGTTCACCTCTGTTGTCTATGGCCCGTGGTGCACCACAATTGCCTCAATGCCGGTTCTGGATGTGCAGTATACTTTAACCACAGTGGCAAATGAACAGTTTCCAAAAAGAGCCATTACGGAAATACTTCCGCCCTTGGCCCGAAAGCCATTCATCATACTCTTTTCGGCATCACATAAATCACTCCATTTCCATATTGCGATAACAACTGCACTGTTTTCCGCATCCCCACGACACTGCTGGTGGTGCCACCTGTCACCAAATGTCTTTGAGTGGTTATTGCATGTTGACGTCGAGTATAGGCGGTGGTCACATTAATGTTACTGGACTGTGTAAAATTCTACTACCACTGTACGCGCACTATGACTAAAATGTCATTATTTCCTATCCTTCCTGGTGAGCAGTTTCAACGGCCAGCAATGTATTTTCGATCGTTCTTACAATAAGCTACAAGGGTGTCATCAACTGTTACCACTGGCGGATTCTTATTTCTATTCCAAAACAATGTTTGCATTTATCTCCAAATCTGTCAGGTGTTGCAAGTATGAAGATAGTAATGGTTTCCCACGAATTAGCATTTCAGCATGTAACGTGTCATCTAGCACTGCAGTTGTTTCCTTAGCTAGAGGAAGTGGAGCGTTCTGGTTTTGCACATATATTAATTATGCAAAGAAATTAGTTTTCGTTGAGAGAAGAGTAGTAGAAGGAAAGAGGAAAGTTCAATATCCCATCATTCTATTTTGCACAGCGTTATCACCAAAGATATTAACTAAACAACGAAACTAGTCTTCGTACAACGAAGACGATGGAGACATAACGGAACGTTGGGGCTCAAATCCTCAACGACGATGGTATGATTATGTACCGAATACTTCCTCAGTGGGGGAAGCATGGCGAAGAAATTCGTCTGCGTCTAATTCAAAGAATCGACCTAGAAATTGCTTCAATCGATTCATGTGAACCATAGACAACCTTAATCTCAGTGGCCAGATCATTTACTCGAAATCTATTTCTACTGGAAGCAAATCTACTATCTTAGCAGAAATAAATTATTATTCATTTAATGCATCAGACTGAAGAAGTCAAATCTATATTGGCGCTTTGCACACCTAATACCAACAATAATAACTGTTACAACATTTTAAGATACTCAGGGAATGCAGAGAATGAAAGCTGAAAGGAAACCGAAAACCTATTACTGACGTTGTAAAGACTTCTGCAATAAATCTGTGAAACTTTACGATTGTGGACTACTGGGAAACGAAAACGTCTGAAACAAAAGCCATTCCGAAACCTGTTGTTTGTGATGACTGGTGTCGTCCCACTAATACTAATGATGATGACAGTGATTATGCAGTTACTGCATTAATTCCTCAGGGACTGAACTGGGATGAGTTAAAAACTCACCAGATATCTCAAGGGAAACTAGCAATGAAGTAATTACAAAGGCCAATAGCAAACAGTTTTTTCGTATCTAGGATTTTAGAATTGATTTTAGCCACAGTTGTGGCGTTAAATCAAAAAGTGAAATCAGTCTTCCTCTATCCGCACTTATTTTCTTGATCATTGTTGTTTGACATGCACTTCTCTATGAAATGTGCATTTGCAAGTCTAGTTTGTGCGCTTCTAAATCACACGTACGAGGATTTGTTCCTGTAGGTTTGCCCCATTGCCGGTCTGCTTTCTAATTAGTTCCAGGAATATCCAACAGATGGAGTTGGAGGTTACTGTGTGAGCTAGGCCGAACAAGGCTGAGCGGGAATGACATCACATGATAAATCAGTTAGGACACATCTATGCAGTAGTTTTTGCATTTGTGTTGTTGAACAGAAATAATATAAGTTAAAGTAGAAGAAGTTGCGTAAATCACCTTGATCGTTTTTGCTACATATGCTGAGAATAAACGCTGAAAGAAAACCAAAAACCTATTATTGACTTTGTAAAGACTTTTGCAATAAATCTATAAAATTTGTACCAAATATTTACGATGGTGGACCAATGGGAAACGAAAACATCTGAAACAAAAGCCATTCCGTAACCTGTTGTTTGCGAGGACTGGTGTTGTCCCACTTTTACTAATGATGATGACAGTGATTGTGCGGTTATTATATTAATTCCTCAGGGACAGAACTGGGATGAGTTAAAATCTCACCAGATATCTCAAGGGAAACTAGCAATGAAGTAATTACACAGGCCAAGAAAAAAATGAATTTTTATATCTAGGATTTTAGAATTGATTTTAGCCACAGTTGTGGCGTTAAATCAAAAAGTGAAATCAGTCTTCCTCTATCCGCTCTTATTTTTTTGATAATTGTTGTTTAACATGAACTTGTAGATGAAATGTGCATTTGTAACTCCGGTTTGTGCGCTTCTAAATCACACATACGAGGATTGGTTCCTGTAGGTTTGCCCTATTGCCGGTCTGCTCCCTAATTAGTTCCAGGAATATCCACCAGATGGAGTTGGAGGTTACTGTGTGAGTTCTAACCGTACAGGGCTGACTGAAGAAGATGTCACATTACAGTTCTGTTAGGAAACATCTATGTTGTAGTTTTTTGCACTTATGTTGTTGAACAGAAATAATATAAGTTAAAGTGGAAGAAGTTGCGTAAATCACTTTGATGGATTTTGCTACATATGCAAAGAATAAATGCTGAAAGGAAACCGAAAACCTATTATTGACTTTGTAAAGACTTTTACAATAAATCTGTAAAACTTGCACAGAACATTTACAATTGTGAACTACCGGGAAATGAAAACGTCTGAAACAAAAGCCACTCTGGAACCTGTTGTTTGTGAGGACTGGTGTTGTACCTCTGATACTAATGACAATGACAGTGATTATGTGGGTACGGCATTAATTCCTCAGGTTTTAAACTGGGATGAGTTAATAACCCACCAGGGATCTCAAGCCGTCAAAAGAAGCTTCTGAATTACTGGCTTCCAACTTAAATGTACCGGATCAAGGAACCAAGGTTACCTTTTACCATACAACTGAAAATTTCTGGTACCCTTCTTGCTAATAAAATGGACCATCTGAGGCAAAATATCCCTGATTTATAATAAATCTCAGCTGTAAATATGTAATAGGTTTAGTTCAATGGACGTCAAGAGAAAATGACCCTTATAAGACATGATTAAACAATTTGTAGAATAAAGGAAAAATACTCATCTTGTTTCAATGTGAAGAGGCAGCATTCGCCTAATTTGGGTATGAATAGGTTCTCAGATTGTATACTAGCTTGTGAAGATATTATTTCTTAAGATTTCTTCGGGATTTATTTCAGAATTTGTTTGTTACTCATAGTAAAACATAATACACAGTTTTTTCTCAGTGTCAACTTTTTTTACCAATCAACAAGACAAAAAGACGTAGTCTTATCACCAAAACCTCTTTTCACTCAGAAGGAGCTCATTTTTAGATGTTTGCTGATAGCAAAAACATTACACACCATGTGACACATACAAAATCTTGAAAGTCAACTCAGCTAACAACTATGCCAAATCTGATTTGGGATGCATACAATTCTATGTAACACAAAATTTTTGTCCAAAATGTTCTAGAATTTCCTTTGTCAAAATAATTATTAGTACGACATCTGTTTTTACAAACAGTGGCGATTTATGCAAAAATTGCACCTTTTATGGTTACAAAAATGCGATTTGTAAAAGAAATTTTAAATATTCCTGTTGTAAAATTAAAAAATATAAAAATACACCATGTCCCAAGATTAGTTTACATATTGCAGTATTAAATTATTATGTCAAGCAGAAATGTTCTTGTGAAGTTAACTGCGGTTTTTTAATACACTGAAGACTATTGTCTGATAAACAAACAATTACATTTTTCTACAGCTCATATGACATTTGGAATTTTGGTGAGTAACTGTCATATATGGGAAAAACTGTATATATAGGAAATGAAATCCAATAAAAACCTTTAAGGTCAACAATACTTCTTAAATGTAGACTTCTGTAAAATTAAATCTGTAGGATGACCAGTTCTCATAATTTTATGTTTTCATGGTTTAACTTGCACTAAAGAGGTAAATTTGGAAAAGAACAGGCTACTATTTCGTAAATACTTCAAAGTATCGTGTACCTATATAAGAGTCGTAAATCTCATACTATACGATCTAAATCGGAATAAATGTTAAACAAATGGATGTGGAATCGTATCTTTCGGTTTTGCCCAAGCTGGTGTCGTATCGACCTGTTGATCCAGGAAGCCCTTCATTTTTATTTTTTATACTCTAAAGAAGACAATCTCGTGTTCTGCACGAAATTAGTGGACACCTGAGGAAATGGGACTTCCTGAATGTTTACTAGCTGATTTTCTTGTGTTTGTGCACAGCTCAAGGCAAGTTTGAAATCTGTACTAATACACAATGGTAACAAATTTAGTTCAATGTCAGCTGGTCGCTCAAGGGAAGTTAAAGAAGAGCATAAACCCACAGTTTTGAACTTTGAGAAGATTAAGTCTCATAAACATTAATGGATGATTTGTCTAAAGTTATGAATGGTAAACTTTCTCCTTGGTTAGCAAGGTGCTTCTTGTGACTCTGGAACAGCAGAGACAACAAACATAACAGTGTTGAAAAAGAATGGCCAAAGAGAGAAAACATGTATGGAGGGAGGAAGAATGCATTAACGACCCCTTAGTTGAATGAGAGAAAATCATTTGTCGTCCACTGCATATCAAGTTGGGCCTTTTGAAGCGGTTTGTAAAGGCTTTTGATAAGAATGGGTCACGCTTTGCATACATAGGGAAAAATGTCTGAGCTGAAAACGGAAAAATTCAAGCAGGAATATTTGACTATCCACAAATAAGGCAACTTTGCAATATGAAAACTGTCGAGGAACGCTACCAAGGAAGATCGGATATGGCCGTGACTGCAGCTTACTGCTCGAATTTATAAAATGGAACGCTCCATAATAATTCAAGAATGTCATGGAAAAGAAGCTTCCTAAATGTTCAGGGACTGGATTTTATCATCAATGACTATTTATTTTGGATATAATAATATTTATATAACAGAATAGTAAAATTATAGTCTAATTTCATTAAAATCTTCTATTTTAGAATTTTGAGCTCCTTGGCTCAAAACACTCCGGTGTTATGCAAATAAATAGCACTTTACACGAATTTTAATGCTATCGTTTTCAGTCAAGACTAGTTAATGCAACTATAGTAAGAAACATCAAAGTTCCATTGCTCTACATTGAAGTTTTTATGGCTTCAGTACCACGTTTTCCTGTTACACCCATTGCAGTCGCTAATACTTGGTTTTGAAATTTCACATCAGCCTGCAGTTCTCTGCTTATGAAGACCTCTTCCTGTTGTTTTGGTGCTGACAGTGTACTTGAGTGCGACATTGAGTTCTGCAGTGATTATTATATCTGTGGTCCTCTTATTTTTCGTCACAGTCCTCTTCAATGAACAGAACGGCCAAAGTGAGAAAACATGTACGGAGGGAGGAAGAATGTCATTAACGGCCCCTTAGTTGGACGAGAGAAAATCATTTGTCGTCCACTGCAAATCAAGTTGGGCCTTTTGAAGCAGTTTGTAAAGGCTTTTGATAAGAAAGGGTCACGCTTTGCATATTTAGGGAAATGTGTCTGAGCTGAGAACGGAAAAATTCAAGCAGGAAACTAGTTAATGCAATTATAGTAAGAAACACCAAAGATGAAGCATTTTAAACATTTCATAGGATTTTTAGCCAGCTCGTTGTTACACTGATAACAATCTATGTTTTTACTCGTGAGTATTATGTTTCGCTCTGTGCTCTGCGGTAATGAAGGTTAGAGTTTAACGTACCTTAAATCAGAATTATTACAAAGGGCCACTGCCTTACTTGAAAGGGCAGTTTACAAAGAAATTGGCCATAACCTTATTGAAGAAACCATAACATCATTTGCATGAAATGAGTTAGACAAACATCAGGAATTGTTAATCTTCCTAAATGAGAGTTCAGCGTTTCCATGGCTGCACCACATCGTACGTAAAATACAATGTGGACTGCTGATGTGCTGCAAATTTTGTTTATTATCTGTTGTTTGATTGATACACTAAAAATAGCTACCTCACGTGAACCGGCAAATGCGAAGGAACTTGTGATAAGATAAAACGTTATAAACTACACAGAGGGCATCCACCGCATTCACCAAATTTCATTAATAAAACCCAGCGGGGTGACGAAGTGGGACGCACCAGGAGTCACAGTAAGGAAACCAGTGATTTGAATCTCAGTCAGTCCATCCACATTTAGGTTTCCTGCAGTCTTCCAAACATAAGCTTAGACTGGAGAATGATGAGAAAGAAACCTAAATGTAAATGCACTGACCGAGATTCGAACCACTGTCCTCCTGACTGTGAGTCCTGGATCTTCCCACTTCGCCACCTCGCTGGGTTTGTGCTTTTGTCTAAGGAAAGGAGTATTCTCCTACACAGAAACGTGTAAGTGATTGCGCATGCGCGCGTGTCTGTGTGTGCGCGTGTGCTTGTGTATGTGTGTGTGTGTGTGTGTGTGTGTGTGTGTCTGTGAGCTCGTGGTCATGTGCTCGGTGGAAGGCGGGCTGGGGCAACGGTAGCGGATACGCGAAGGCGTACCTCCAGGAACGTTACGACGCTTTCACGCGTGTGGGACAGCCAGAAAACGGATTTACTACCGTTCCTGTTCGCTTGAACAATCTTATAGTACACAGCCATCTCTGGAGAAGCAGAGAAAGAAGGAGGAACTTCGTAACTTGGTCATTTCCAACAGTAGTCTATATCTACATCTACAGGGCGTCGACACAAACAAGGAAAAACGTAAAGTACAACATCTTACCACGCCTATCGCGGTGAAGGAAAATCGTTGCAATTCTAAACAGCTTCTAGTCATCACAGAATGACGAAGTACAGGTTCTGTGCGGTTTTCAGGGAAATCTTGTACCATTGTTCTTGAAAAATATTGGGAACTTCAGGTAGTGATGATGGAACTGAGTAGTGATCACGAACACTTCATTCCCAATTTCACGATGAAGGCTGAATAATGCTGAGATCTGTCACTGTGGTGGCCAGGGAAGATGCAACAAATCAATCTCTTGATCACAAACCAGTCCTGGACGATGCGAGCTGTGCGAACAGGAACCGTGACTTCTTGGAACACAGCATCTATATCTACATGATTATTCTGCTGTTCACAAGAAAGTTCCTGGCAGAGGGTTCAATAAACAACCACTTTCAAGCTGCCTCTCTACCATTCCACTCTCGAACGGTGCACGGGGAAAGCGAGCCCTTAAATTTTTCTGTGCGAGCCCTAATTTCTCTTACTTTATCGTGATGATTATTTCTTCCTATGTAGGTGGGCGTCAAGAGAATGTTTTCGCATTCGCAGTAGAAAACTGGTATTGAAGTTTCATGAGAAGATCCCGTTGCAACGAAAATCTCCTTTGTTTTAATGATAGCCACTCCAATTCACGTATCATGTCTGTGGCACTATCTCCCCAACTTCGCGGTAATACATAACGAGCTGCCCTTCTTGGTACTTTTTTTTTTTTGTAGAAAACTGGTATTGAAGTTTCATGAGAAGATCCCGTTGCAACGAAAATCTCCTTTGTTTTAATGATAGCCACTCCAATTCACGTATCATGTCTGTGGCACTATCTCCCCAACTTCGCGGTAATACATAACGAGCTGCCCTTCTTGGTACTTTTTCGATGTCATCGGCCAGTCCCATCTGTTGCGAATCCCACACCACACAGAAATACTCCAGAATAGAACGGACAAGCGTTGTGTAAGCAGTCTCTTTAGTAGACCTGTCACACCTTGTAAGTGTTCTGCCATTGAATCTCAGTCTTTGGTTGGCTGTATCCACAACATTGTCTATGTGATCGTTCCAATTTAGGATACTTGTAATTGCAATCGTTTATTATTCAGTTGAATTTACACAGTTCAGATTTGTGTGGCTTACCGTGAATCGAAATTTAGCGGATTTCTTTTAATACTCATGTGAATAACTTCACACTATACTTTACTCAGGGTCAATTGCCTCTTTTCACACCATACTGATACCTTTTCTAAATCATTTTGTCATTCGTTTTGGTCGTCTGATGACTTTACAAGACGGTAAATAACAGCATCATCTGCAAACAATCTAAGACGGCTACTGAGATTGTCTCCTACGTCGTTAACATAGATCAGGAACAATAGAAGGTCTGTAACACTTCCTTGGGGAACGCCGGATATTATTTCTGTTTTACTAGATGACTTTCCGTCTATTACTACGAACTGTGACCTTTCTGACAGGGAATCATGAATCCAGCCGCATAACTGAGGCGATATTCCATAGGCACACAATTGGTTAGAAGATGCTTGTGAGGAACAGTGTCGAAATCCGTCTGGAAATCTAGAAATATGGAATCAGTTTGACATCCCCTGTCGATAGCACTCATTACTTCATTAGTATAAAGAGCTAGTTGTGTTTCAAAAGAATGATATTTTCTGAATTCGTGCTGACTACGTGTCAATAAATCGTTTTCCTCGAGGTACTTCATAAAGTCCGAATACGGCGTATGTTCCAAAATCCTATTGCAAATCGACGTTAGTAATATGGGTCTGTTATTCAATGGATTACTCCTACTTCCCGTTTTGGGTATTGGTGTCACTTGAGTAATTTTCCAGTCTTTAGGTACGGATCTTTCTGGGAACGACCGGTTGTATCTAATTGCTAAATATGGAGCAATTGTATCAGCATACTCTGAGAGGAACCTTACTGGTATACAGTCTTGACCGGAAGCCTTGCTTTTATTAAGTGATTCTAGCTACTTTGCGACACCAAGGATATCTATTTCTATGTTTCTCATCTAGACAGTTGTTCTTGATAGGGATTCAGGAATATTAACTTCGTCTTCTTTGTTGAAGGAGTTTCTGAAAATTATGTTTAATATCTGTTCTTTAGTGGCAGTGTCATTAGTGACTTCAGCGTTGTTATCGCGCAGTGATGGTAGGGGAACTCGGGCAGAACGGGATAGCAGGGCACAATGGGAAATTACTCTTTACTAGACTGCACAGTGTTGCAACCTGCTGTATGGCCATGTAACTATTTCTCCGAATGTAAGGGAAGTGAGGGCAGCCATTCTGATTTAGTTTGAAGTGCGAGATCTAAGTGAATTGTTGTCCGTCACGTTACCGCTTGTGTTGTTCTAACGTTTGGTGAGTTTCAACGCCAGGTAAGTTGTTAATTGTATACCCTAAAATGACACATTCCCTTAAATTGCATGGTATTTGTTATACTTTAGTTATTTAATGCATTTAAATACGTTAGTTACTACACTCCATAAAAGTTGTTATCCTCAAAAGTGCTCTTGGGCGGAACGGGACAAGGCAGAACGGAATAGTGTCCCGTTGTGCTCCGTCATATTTTGATGCAAGTAGAAAGCAAACCCAGCCTGGACGTTCATGGATGCCAGACTCTCCCAACCAGCTACGTTCGCCGAACAACACAGTTTTCCAGATATCGCCCGAGGCTGTCATTCCAATCCCACTAATCTGTCAATATACTCGGCGGAGTACAAGACGAAAAGGAAAAACCGTCGTATTAACAGATTCTCCTTATAAGAAGGAACTGCACAATGCTGTCACTCATAAACTAGGCCTACAGAAAGGATGAGGGTGCACAAATATAAACAAAGTCAGGACAGAGACGTCAGGTGCAATGCAACTTAAGGCAAAAATATCAAACTGTACAACCAAAAAAACCGAAACAGAGAACATCAAAGACCTTAAGAAAAATAAAAGGAAGAAGTGATGGAGAAGAGAGAATCAGAGAGAGAGGATGCTGAGTGTCTCTACTGTGGGGACTTCTACTCCGTTTCTAATGAGGGCTGGGTAGCATGCCAGAGTGGGCACACAATTCATGTGCTGGCATAGACAGTGAAGATGAAGAGGAAATACTGATTTGTGACTATTGTCGAAAGGGCTAGTGGTTTGGTGGTTATTAAGCATTGTACATTTTTCAGAATGACATTAAAATATTTTCTTATTTTGAAGAATGACTTTTTAATTATTTAAATTACACATTCCTCAGTCTGAATTGCCTGTTAAACAACATTTTGTCATAGTTTAATACGATTTTCGTAATTCAAATTCAACGTGTATGCAATAATTTAACAAAAAATACCCTTATCCCATTCTGCCCCGTGGGTGGGGCGGAACGGGAAATATGCAAGACTTTCTTCGAAAAATTGTAAAAAATTGTATTGTTTTAAGTGATTTTAAATAAGGTACATTAGGTTACATTACAAGGTGTTTTTTTATCACTTTAAGAAGTGTTTCCTTGTGTTCCCTTATTTTATAGAAATTCTTAAACTTTAAGTATCCCTTTCCGCCCCGAGTTCCCATGTTAATTGCGTCTTGCCACTAGTGTGCTTTATGCATCACCAGAATCTCTTTGGGTTTCCAGCCAGAATTCATGACAGAGTTTCGTTCTGGAAATTATTAAAAACATCTCGCATTGAAGTACGCACTATATTTCGAACTTCTGCAAAACTTTGCCAGTCTTGGTTATTTTGCGTTCTTTTAAATTTGGCATGCATTTTTCGCTGTTTCTTCAACAGTGATCTGATCCGTTTTGTGTACCATGGGGGATCAGTACCATCATTTATTAATTTATGTGGTATGTATCTCTCAATTGCTGGCGATATTATCTTTTGGAAATCATTCCACAACTTTTCTACACTTACATGATCAAATCGGGAGGAGTGCAGACTGTCTCTTAAAAAGGCGTTAAGAGCATTTTTATCAATTTTTAAAAAAGATATACTTTGCGTTTCTTTTTGATGGTTGTAGGAGTTATGGTATTCAGACTAGCAACTACTGCCTTGTGGTAGCTAATCCTTGTATTCGTCACGATACTCACTATTTATCCAGGATTATTTGTTGCTAAGAGGTCAAGTATGGTTTCGCAACCATTTACGCACGAGTTGGCTTGTGAACTAACTGTTCAAAATAATTTTCTGAGAAAGCGTTCAGTACAATTTCGGATGACGTTCTATGTCAGCCACCTGCTTGAACGTATAATTTTTCGAGCAAATCGAGGGTAGATCAAAGTCACCACCGACTATAATTGTATGAGTGGGGTACATATTTGAAATGAGAATCAAGTTTCCTTTGAACTGTCCAGCAACTACATCTTCTGAGTCGGAGGGTCGGTAAAATGACCCAGTTAATAGCTTAGTCCGATTGTCCAGTATAACCTCAACCCATACTATTTCTCAGGATCTATCTATTTCAATTTCACTACAAGTCAACTACTTCTGACAGCAGTAAATACTCCACCACCAATTGTATTTAACCTATCGTATTTGAAAACTGTTAGACTGTTAGAAAAAATTTATGCTGATCTTGTTTCCGGCTTTAGCCTGCTTTCTGTACCTGTGACTATTTGATCTTCAGTGCTTTCTATTAGGGCTGTAGCTGTGGTTCTTTCCCAACACCGCTACGCCAATTTACAACTATAATACCGATCCTTTCTACAACTAACTTATTGTGTTCTACCTGCTCCCTTTTAGACGGACGTCCTTTCTGTGGTTCCCTGAGGCCCATTAACCTAAAAAGCCGCCCAGTCCCTTCCACACAGCCCCCGCTACCCGATAAGCTGCTTCCTGTGTGTAGTGGACTCCTGACCAATTAAGCAAAACCCGGAAACCCACCACCCGATGGCGCAAGTCAAGGAATCTGCAGCCTACACCGTCACAGAACCGCCTGAGCCACTGATTCACAGTCTCCACTCGGCTCTGCATCAAACGACCGCAGTCCATTCTATCGACGATGCTTCAGATCACTATTGGAGAACAAATATTGTACCATGAAATTGACAGAATATCCTTGGCAGTTATATGACCTTGCAGACTAACCATGGGGTCCAAGGAATACCACGGTGTGGCTGAATAAATCATCACCGAACCCTCGCCATGTTTCGCTCTTGGCAGCATGCTGTCTGTATTGTAGGCTTGGGACATGCATATGCCAGACATTAACTCGGGCAGCAATTGCAAACAGTGTAAAACAAGACTCAGACAACCAAATTACTTTCTTCCATTGTTCCACATTTAAGTTTTTATGGCTTCAGTACCACGTTTTCCTGTTAAACCCATTGCGGTCGCTAATACTTGGTTTCGAAATCCCACATCAGCCTACAGTTCTCTGCTTATGAAGATCCCTTCCTGTTGTTTTGGTGCTGACAGTGTACTCGAGTGCGAAATTGAGTTTTGCAGTGATTATTATAGCTGTTGCCCTCTTATTTTTCGTCACAGTCCTCTTCAATTATCACCTGCGGTGGTTACACAACACACACTTTCGTTCGCATTGTGACTCAGAATACGCGTTTCCGCTCTCATTGTATTCGGTATAAATCTTTGATACGGTGCCTCATGAAACACGAGCCACTTCAGCTACTTGGTAACAGAAGCAAATACTATAAAATCACCAAGAATCTGGCCATTTATGAATTCACTTACTTCTGACATAACACACTTACAGCTGCACAGAACACTCTTCCGACCACGACTGACACTTGCAACGTATTAGGTGTATTGCACAGGTGACGTTCGTGATCAAATACAACAGCGCACCCAGCAGGTTTGGCTAGCATCAGCATTTATGATTAAGCGTGCTTTGTATTTCTCGCAGTGTTCCCATGTTTTTGTCCAACACCTGCATAACTACATCCATTGTCAAACACCCCGTATATCCACATCGATACTCTGCAAACCACTACGAAATGCATGGCAGAGGGTACATCCAACTGAACTTATTACCGTTTTTTCTCCTTGCATTCACGTACGTGCAGTTAAGCTAATCCAATTCTCTCGATCCCTGAGGGGGCGTTGTAGGATATTCCAAATTTCGCCTACTAAAACTGGTTCCTTACACTTTGTATGTAGATGTCTGCCAGTCCTGTTTCTCCAGAATATCCGTGACACAGTCCTGAAGATCAGACAAACCTGTGATAATAGCTGTGTCTCTCCTCTGTATATGTTCAGTACTCTTGTTCGTCCTATTTGGAAAGGATCACACACACTAGTGCAATATTCTAGGACGAATCGTATGAGTGTTTTGTAAACAGTCTCATTTGAAGACTGAGTACATCCTAGTATTCTACCTATGAAACGAATTCTACTGCTTTGCCTACGGCTGAGCAAATGATATGGAATTATTCAATTTACAGGGTACGTATATATGACGTCTGTTTACATTACTGACCACATTATTATTTGTCCTGCACACTCTACTATATTTAAAAACATTTTCTTTTTTGAGGCTACCGGCTTTTAAAGAGAAGTTCGCCCATGTAGTAGAAGTGGGTTGTGCTGGGAAAATAATTCTAATTTATATTTAAATCTTGCTGCGCTACCTGTCAGACATAGTACGTTATTGTGCAAATGATCAAAAAATTCTTTGCAGCGTATTGAACTCCTTTGTGAGTCACTGAAAGCTTTAATAATGGGTAATAAAGTTCACTTTTTCCTCTAGTGTTGCAGGTGAGTAAATGACTACTCTTCTCAAATTGTTGTGGATTATTTATGACGAATTTGTGACATCGTGGTTAAAAATGCACAGCTCCTTGACGAAGTATGAACATGACGACCGTGTGTGAACATCACCTATTATTACTTATTATTCTTACTGCTCACTTTTGGGCAATCAGTACCTTATTTGTAACTGGTAATGTCCCAAGAAAATGACTACATGAGTCATTATTCAGAGTAAATACACAAAATATGTTAGTATGTTGTTTCCAAGACTAGCAATTATACGAAGAACGAAAGTAGCTTAATTTAACCGTTTGAGAAACTGAGCAACACGCTTCTTCCAGTTCAAGTTTTCATCAGTATGTAGACCGAAAAATCTGAAGCATTCTACCCCGTTTTCCGACTCCTGTTCTTGTGCCACGCCTATTGTTGATATTACTCCGTTTATTGTACAGAACTGAATATAGTGTATTTTCCCAAAAATTTAGCGAGAGTCCAATTTCCGAAAATCAGTTAATAACCCTTCGAAAAACATAATTAACAATGTCTTCTGATGCTTTCCCTTTATTGGCATTTCTTAAAACACAAGCAACATCTCCAAAAACGTAGAAGTTTTGCGATCAACTTTGATTCCACAAGGAACTGTTGTGCACAGGGACCGTACACTACAAGGAAGGAGAGAAACACAGCATTCAGTCGCATTTCCATAACTTTTCTTACTCTTGCATATGCGAAGAGCCGGCCGCGGTGGCCGAGTGGTTCTAGGCTCGTCAATCCGGAACCCCCCCCCCCCCCCCCTCAATGCTACGGTCCCAGGTTCGAATCCTGCCTCAGGCAGGCATGGATGTGTGTGATGTCATTAGGTTAGTTAGGTTTACGTAGTTCTACGTTCTAGGGGACTGACGACCTCAAATATTAAGTCCCATAGTGCCCAGAGCCATTTGAACCATATGTGAAGACGGCTACTTAGAGCCGAAATCTAGATATGCAACACTAGTAAAACTAACGGGTCGCGAATGATTGCCGTGTGTCTCTTCTTCCTTAAATTCTGCGATCATTCCGTTTCATTCCTTCAAAACCTGTTACATCCAAGTATTTGTATGCGTTGACAGATTCGAATTAAGACTCGTTGATATTTCAGTTATAAAATACTACATTGTTTTCTTTTTGCAAAGTGCATAATTTTGTATTCTTGGCACTTGAAGAAAGTGACCAGGTGTTGCATCACTCTGAAATTCTATCAAGATTAGACTAAATATCTGTGGACCGTATTTCAGGCAGCTCTTATTGTAAATAACTACAGCATCTACAAAAAATCTGAGGTTACCGTTAATATTTTCTGGATTGTCATTAAAATTCAACAGCAAGGGCCCCAACACACCTACCTGGGGAACATGGTGTCCCAGGAGGAATGGTCAATATTAAGGGACATCACAGGAACGATCATTTGAAGCAAAAAACTTCATACAGGCATATGCCCTATTCCGAATGATTTTCGAGACAGAACACATTTAATGCACATCGTTATTTATTTTCTGTATTCTTCAATAAATTGCCAGCTTCACTCATGTACAACAGTTAGTACCTATAACATTTTTAGTATCAGCTCAAAAATATGTTTTTTAGCACATACATCTCAAAGTATTATCGTACACGTAACATCGCAGCTGATCTACGGTGTACAATCAGTGTTCGAGTATCCCAGCGCCAACTTCAATGCATTTGTTCACTCTTGGAGAAGATGCGTTGCCTGTCACTGCCTCAGCATGTTCCCAAATAAGGGTAGCAGTGTCCATGATGCGACCATGCGGTTCATCTCTCGTACTTATCTTTCGCTTGTACATCAAACACTTCACCAAAACTCAAAGTCAAAAATCTAATGACGTAATACCTGGCGATCATAAAAAAATGGCTCTGAGCACTATGGGACTCAACTGCTGTGGTTATCAGTCCCCTAGAACTTAGAACTACTTAAACCTAACTAACCTAAGGACATCACACACATCCATGCCCGAGGCAGGATTCGAACCTGCGACCGTAGCAGTCGCACGGCTCCGGGCTGCGCGCCTAGAACCGCGAGACTGGCGATCATAGTGGCCAGTTAATTGGACTACTGCGACCAAACCAGCGACTAGCGAAGTGCGGCTGAAAAGTTTTCTCATACGTCTGGTAAAATGTAGAGGGTCTCCATAATGCTGGAAGTACATTGCAGTCCGTGTGTGTAAGAGAATGCTGTCAAGCTTTCAACATGCAAACCATTCTGTCCTGTTATTTGCTCTTCTAAAATGAGTGAACCTATCAGCATGTTGCCCAAAGAGTCACACCAAACAGTGATCGTAAAAAGAACTTGTAACTTGGTTTCCGCTGTTGCATGCAGATTTTCCTGCGGCCATCGATAATTATTGAGTGTGTTGTTGATTACATCCGATATAAACGTGTCTACATGAGCAAGAAGTATTAATGGAAGCAAATGACGATTGTCATGTAATCAGTGACAAAATTTTATTACGATGGTATTGTTGTTATTATGAAGATTGTGAAAAGGAAGTGTGGAAAATGAGTAAAACTAAGCAGTGAGGGCGAGGCCACAGGCACTTGCGACAGCGGCGCTTCCCAGGGGAGTGACACGCCAGAAGGCGACTTGGCTGCTCTTTGCTCTGCGGTTGTGGAGGCGGTTTTGCGTTGGTCTGAACCCATAACCCTCAGACAGGCGATCGACGGGGGCTGACGATGTGACGTCGAGTCCCTTCCTGGGTCTCATCATTTGCGGCAGCACACAGGATCAGCAAGCCAGCAGGGCTATGACGCCAAGTCTCACAAAGGACCGAGTGTGGCGGCAGACACAGCCTGGTCTCGAACCACAGGCTGCTGCTGGCGCTGCCCAGCCGTCTGATCGGCCAGGGTGCTCCAGCATTGTAGTGCGGCTACTCAGCAATTACCAAGGCCCTGACTCGAATAACATCCTTTCCTCAAATTCAGCCTCATTTATACTCCATTACTGCCCATTTGTACCTCTAGAGCCTGGTGTCTAGTCACACTGCCCATAACAGAGAGACCTGTTTCAGTGTAGTGGCAACGCCCCTATTGCTACATCATTATGAATTACCTAGAAGAAAACTGTCTATTGACACACAGTCAACATGGGTTTGGAAAGGATCGTTCCTGTGAAACACAACTAGCTCTTTATTCACATGAAGTGCTTAGTGCTATTGATAAGGGATTTCAGATAGATTCCATATTTCTGGATTTCTGGAAAGTTTTATACACTGTACCGCACAAGCGGCTTGTAGTGAGATTACGTGCTTATGGAATATCGTCTCAGTTATGTGACTGGATTTGTGATTTCCTGTCAGAGAGGTCACAGTTTGTGGTAATTGGCGGAAAGGCATCGAGTAAAACAGATGTGATTTCTCCCGTTCCTCAATGTAGTGTTATAGGGCCTTTGCTGTTCCTTATCTATATAAACGATTTGGGAGACAACCTGGGCAGCCGTCTTAAGTTGTTTGCAGATGACGCTGTCGTTTATCGACTAATAAAGTCATCATAAGATCAAAACAAATTGCAAAACTATTTAGAAAAAATATCTGAATTGTGCGAAAATTGGCGGTTGACCCCAAATAACGAAAAGTGTGAGGTCATCCACATGAGTGCTAAAAGGAATTGGGTTACACCATAATTCTGTCTAATCTAAAAGCCATATTCAACTAAAAGCCTAGGTATTACAATTACGAACAACTTAAACTGGAAGGAACACTTAGAAAATGTTGTGGGGATGGCTACCCAAAGACTACGTTTTATTGGAAGGACACTTCGAAAATGTAACAGAACTACTAAGGAGACTGCCTACACTACGCCTATCCGTCGTCTTTTAAAATACTGCTGCACAGTGTGGGATCCTTACCAGATAGGACTGACGGAGTACATCGAAAAATTTCAAAGAAGGGCAGCACGTTTTGTATTATCGCAACATTTGGGAGAGAGTGTCACAGAAATGATACAGAATTTTGGCTGGACAAAATCAAAAGACAGGCGTTTTTCGTAGCGACGGAATCTTCTCATGAAATTCCAATCAACAACTTTCCCCACCGAATGCGAAAATATTTTGTTGACACCGATCTACATAGGTAGAAACGATCACCTCGGTAAAATAAGGGAAATCAGAGCTCGTACGGAAAGATGTAGGTGTTTGTTCTTTACACACGCTACACGAGATTGGAATAATAGAGTTGTGAAGGTGGTTCGATTAGCCCTCTGCCAGGCACTTCAATGTTATTTGCAGAGTATCCTTGTAGATGTAGATATAGATGTAGATGCCGATTCTTTGCTACGTGGGACAGTTTATCATTGTGCTAAGCTATTCTTGCTTCACAACTCACTTACACATCTATTATTCAGAATGTTGTTTGGTTGTGAGATGACCGTGTTACGCCACACGTACGAACAGAAACGTCTACCAGAACGTTTCAGAATTCGACAGTGGCAGCATCGTGAACATTCGAAACAGTGGTTTATCGTTCCACGATAACACTACTTGCGTTGGTTGGCACCCCACGATTGTCACGTGATATGGAATTAATGCTTTTAGTAGATTCCTATTCAGCGACATGACGGATCGCAACAATCACATATGTCTGGAGCCCGTGGGACATGCATATTCATTCAGCTGTGCAAGATCACAAAATAAAGTTACATGCCAAGAACCAGGAAATAGGTTTGCTTACTACACGACAAGTATCCACGCGGAGAGTGAGGTGACGTCTCGAGCACTACGGACTATCAGTGCAGAAACCATTGCTGTTGCAACCATTGACACTGCAGCAGAGGGAGGTGTGGTGACAACCTTGGACACAGGAGTGGCGTCATGACACGCTTTCTGCGTATATCATCATGGTTTTTCAGCTTTCCAATCATTGTCATACATGCTCCAATACATGGCATCATGCTATTCAGGCCAATGCGTACAGGAAATGTCTACTTCCGGTTCTCACAGCCGGTAACTTGGTCAGCAGCCGTTACATTTAAGACTCCTTAGGCCCAAAGATGTATCCTTATATTTGAGGTCTCCAAAACGTTATGTTTCAGCAACATGCTGCAAGACCGCATGTAACTACACTGTGCAAACCAATCTCTATACAGAGGGTGTACAACTGTAGTCCTGGCCAAAACGTTCTCCAGATCTCTCACCCATTGAATACATTTCGTCACGGGTTGCCAAGAGACTAGGCTTCTTGCACTTGACACTACTATTGGCATGTAACTGAAACAGCATAGCGTGCTGCACCAATACCTCTCATACAAGCTCAGTGCAACTCAATGCTCAGACAAATTGGAGCCATCGTTGCTGCCAGAACTGACCACCTAACAAAAGCCTGAATGATCACCTTTTGCAGTGTGAGATGTGCAGAAGGAGTCAGTGAGGTTCTAGGGGCACAGAGAGGGATGTGGAGTCATGCCGACTCCATGGCCATTGCCAGCTGAGCTAAGTTTCGCGGTTGAGGCTCCCTGGTGGGATCGAGTTAGTCTCACAGATTCTCAACTAGGTTCAATAAAGGGAGGTTTGTAGCCAGGGGAGAACAGTATACTCGAAACATGCACATACACTTCAAGCTATTTGACATGATGCTTTGTCCTGCCGGTAGGTGGCATCATTTCAAGAAAAACAAAATTCATGTAAGGGACATATGGAATTAAGTACTTTGTTGAAATAGTTGAAATATTCTGCCTCCAGAATGATGACATTATCCAGGTAATTCCATTAAAACATTGCCCAGATCATAACGCTCCCTCCTGGTTGGAGAGTGTTTCCTTTCAGACATTCCTATGGAACATAATACGCGATTCATCTGAAAAGGACAGCTGTCGAGACACTCAGTGGCCGCCAGTTGAGGTATTGGCGTGCAAGGTACAGCCTTTGTCGCCGATGAATAGCAGTCAGCATGGGTGCATGAACCAGAGACCTGCTCCAGGGCTCATACACAGCGAAGTTCGCTGAGAGATCGTAGAGGAGACACTGTTGATACCTCCTTGGGTCATCTAGGTGGTCAATTGCTTAACAGTTGCACGTCTATTCCCACATACACATCTCCGCAGCCGTCGTTCACCTCTGTTATCTATGGCCCGAGGTGCACCACCGTTGCCTCAATGCAGGTTTTGAGTGCACGGTATACTGCAACCACAGTGGCACATGAACAGTTTACAAAAATAGCCATTTCGGAAATACTTCCACCATTGGTCCGAAAGTCAATGATCATGTCCTTTTGGGCATAATATAAATCACTCCATTTCCGCATTACGATAACGACTGCATTGTTTTCCGCATCCCCCCGACACTGCTGGTGGTGTCACCTGTCACCTCAAATCTTTGAGTGGTTAGTGCATGTTGACATCGAACGTAGTCAGTGGCCAAATTAATGTTACTGGACTGAGCAAAATTTTGGAACCTATATGCTTCCAAATCACCTACAGATTTATCCGCGTATTCTCTCTACTACACTTTATAAGCACTATGAGTAAAATGTCATTATTTTCTATCCTTCCAGGTGAGCAGTTTCAATGACGAGTAATGTATTTTCGATCGTTCTTACACTGAGCTACAAGGGTGTCATCAACTATTACCACTGGCGTATTCTGATTTCTATTCCAAAACGATGTTTGCATACATCTCCACAGCTGTCAGGTGTTGCAAGTATGAAGCAAGTAATGGTTTCCCATGAATTAGCATTTCAGCACGTAACGTGTCATCTAGCACTGCAGCTATTTCCTCGCTAGTGGAAGTGGAGCGTTCTGGTTTTGCAAAGATATAAATTATACAACGAAAACTAACTTTCGATGAGAGAAGAGCAATAGGAAGAAAGAAGGGAAGTTCAATAGTCCATCATTCTGTTTTGCACAGCGTGGTCAACAAAGATATTAACTAAACAACGAAACTATCCTTGTACAACGAAGACGATGGAGACAAAACGGAACGTTGGGGCTCAAATCCTCAACGACGACGGTATGATTATCTACCGAATACTTCCTCAGTTGGAGAAGGATGGGGAAGAAATTCGTGTGCGTCTCAAGGTCGGGACACACATGTCAGGACCGTGTCCGTGCCGAGACACGTCCGAGTATCGGCCGTCACCCGGACTACGAAATACAACATTAAAACAAATGCAGCGGGCCCCACTTGACCGGGCCGTGCACGGGGAACGTCAACGGGCCGGGGCCGGGCCGGGCGGGATTCGCCGTGTTTAAATTTTCACGTGACGGACACGGCCTGACGGTGGGGTTGTCTTGTGAGCTGTGCAACTGCGCAAAACTGTTCTGTGTACAAAACATGGATGTGCAACGACTAATAGAGGAAGTTCGTAAGTTTCCTGTTCTTTACGACCAGGGAAGTGAAAATTACAGGAATATCGAGTACAAAGACAGAGTTTGGAAGACAATTGCAACAGATCTACAAGCCAAAGGTAAGATAAAAACTATACAAGTTTTAATACTCGAAAGATATTTATTTACTTTTTATTTTACAAACAGATGTTTGGTTTATGTCTTCGTTATATCGCCAAGGCGACATGTTCTTGCCATTCCACAGTCGCTTGTGGAGAGTTCAGGAATTTTTTGAGTTGTTCTCGTACAGGAAATGCAGCATCTGTTGATCTCCCACGAATTCGAGGTAGGTTTCGAAGATTTGATGAACTTCCGGATCCCTCAGCAGTTTCCGTTTGATCCATTCTCTGTTTGGGCACCCTATAACCTTCCATTTTTCGAATGAAGTTGTACAGTACACACGCAGCCGTCACAATCATTGTAAGGTTATTAGGGTCTCCCTGAAGGATTCTTCTAAATATTCGAAATTTCTGTTGCAATATACCGAATGCATTTTCGGATATTCTTCTTGCCCGACTCAAACGATAATTAAATATAGCCTTGTCATTTGTTAAGTTCCTGCCAGGATATGGTCACATCAAGTATGTTTTGAGAGGGAAAGCTTCATCGCCTACAATTACCATTGGAAGTTCAACATCAGTTCCGGGTAAAGTTTTACTCTTTGGGACGCTAAGCGTATTGTTTTCCAATGACTTTCCAAGATTTGAATTTACTAGAATGCCTCCATCAGAGTTTTTTCCGTACGCTCCCACGTCTATTGCAATAAAACTCCTCAGCTATAGCATTCCATTTTTCTTCATTCGGCACAGGCATCACCTCTTCTAACAATAAATCGATAACTGTTCTAGAGGTGTCATGGACGATAGCTGCAACTGTGGATTTTCCCAACCTGTAGCTGAAAGAAATAGTTTTAAGGGAATCTCCTGTAGCAAGGAACCTGAAAAAATTGAATGTATAAGATGAGAAATACTGTATAATCTATAAAATATTTGCAGCATTTTAAACATTGTGATATAAATACGCGATTTAAAATATTTTTGCTACAGGTGGAATAGAGGAATGCAAAAAAAAATGGGCATCTGTTCGTGACCAACTAAGGAAGACCTTGCAGAAAAGAAAAACTGTTTCAGGACAAGCTGCTGTTCATCAACATAAATACAAGTATGAAGATCTCTTAACGTTCCTGCTACCTTACATGGTAGAACGAGAAACAGTTTCCAATGTTCCTTACACGCAAGACAATAATGAGCATAAACAAGAATCAAATACAGATTCCCAAGAGGAGCAGTCGATTGTTGAAAACGAAAAAGTGTCTACACAAGAAGACATTGCAGATGAAGAATGGATCATTAAAACCCAGGATAGTGAAACAGAGAATTTGATAGAGCGCACTCGGCATTCCCAGACGCCCTCAGCTCATTCGTCCATCACTTCAAAGAAGAACACGTTTATGAAACCACCACTGAAACGAAAATTTCAGCGTGAGGTTAAACCACAAGAATCTGCATCAAGCCAGCTCATGGCTTACATTTTGGCAGAAAAAAAGCTGAAAAACAGAGAGATATACAAAACCCAGTTGATGCTTTTTTGGCTGGTATAGCACCAGCCCTAAAATCATTGCATCCACTACTGTTTCATCAAGCTAAAAGTAGGATTTTTTCAATTGTACAAGACTTTGAACTGAAGCAACTCATGAATGACGTATCAGTCCATCAATTCACTCCATCATCCTCCAATTCCTCAGCAAAATCTGTTTCAACACCATATCCTTCACCTGTGGGAAACGAGTCAACAGAACCTACACAGCAGCTTTTGGACCTGCAAAGGGATTCGCACAATTCGTATATAAATAACCAAAGCCATCATCCTCCAAGTTCCCCTGCATCCTCATCAGCTTCAGAAACTAATTCACTGAATAGTCCTCATTTGTTTTTCTTAGGGTAGTAGAAATTTAACTGTATTATTTACTAACTTATGTATTTATCTTTCAATTACTAAAGTAATAAAATAAAAATGCTGTCCTTAAAACTTCTTATTTATTTGTGTTCTGTGTACTTTTCTTTAACCTACCGTAAAAAAACAGCCAGTCGTTCTTTGGGTGAAACTGATACTCTCCAGAACGTGTCATTTTTTCTCAGCCTTGGTTCTAGTTTCTTTAAAAGTTCACAGAAGGTGTACTGCGTCATCCTAAAATATTCATAAAACTTAGTCTCATCATCTACGAGGTGAGAAAATAGTGTTCGAAACTCTCCCTGTACTGGTCTTGTTTTCCAGGCACTGTGGATCCATAATTTTCTTCTTCTTGTTTGCCTTCGTTCGTTTTCCTCTTCGTCTAAAGCAAGTGCTATAAGTCCTAATTCACTATTACGAAAATTAGTGAATATGTTTTACAGCTTTCACAAACAGAAACACAGCTCACCGCGTCCGAGTCACTACAAGGAACAACAGAGACACGGACGTGCCCCGGTCATGTGTGGCCCCTGCAGGAACGGACCGGAGTACGGCCGTCACTCGTCCGACGCTCGGCCCTGACACGGCCCGGACGTGTGTGTCCCGACCTTCATTCAAAGAATCGACCTGGAAATTGCTTGAATCGATTCAAGTGAACCATAGACAACCTTACCCTGAATGGCCAGATCATTTACTCGAAATCTATTTCTACTGGAAGCAAATCTACTATCTTAGCAGAAATAAATTATTATTCATTTAACGCATCAGACTGAAGAGGTCAAATCTATATTGGCGCTTTGCACACCTATTATCAACAATTATAACTGTTACAACATTTTAAGATACTCAGGGAAACTAGCAGTGAAGTAATTACACAGGCCAAGAACAAACTGTTTTTTTTTTTTTTTTTTTATATCTAGGATTTTAGAATTGACTTTAGCCACAGTTGGGGCATTGAATCAAAAAGTGAAATTAGTCTTCCTCTATCCGCTCTTATTTTTTTGATCATTGTTGTTTGACATGCACTTCTACATCAAATGTGCATTTTTAACTCTGGTTTGTGAACTTCTAAATCACATGTATGAGGATTGGTTCCTGTAGGTTTGCCCTATTGCTGGTCTGCTTTCTAATTAGTTCCAGGAATATCCACCAGATGGAGTTGCAGGTTACTGTGTGAACTAGGCCATACAGGGCTGAGAGAGAATGACGTCGCTTGATAGTTCAAATAGGAAACATCTCTGTTGTGGTTTTTCGCACTTGTGTTGTTGAACAGAAATAATATAAGTTAAAGTAGAAGAAGCTGCGTAAATCACGTTGATGATTTTTGCTTCATATGCAGAGAATAAACGCTAAATAGGAAACCGAAAACCTATTATTGTCTTTGTAAAGACTTTTGCAATAACTCTGTAACTCATAGAACTTTTACGATTGTGGACTACCGGGAAACGATAACTTCTGAAACAAAAGGCACTCCGATACCTTTTGGTTGTGAAGACTGGTGTGGTCCCTCTGATACTAATGATGATGACAGTGATGATGCGGTTATGGCATTAATTCGTCAAAGTTTAAACTGGGATGAGTTAATAATTTACCAGATATCTCAAGCGAAACAAACGATGAAGTAATTACACAGGCTAAGGACAAACAGTTTTTTTTATATCTGGTTTTTAGAGTTGATTTTAGCTACAGTTGGGGCGTTGAATCAAAAAGTGAACCAGTCTTCCTCTATCCGCTCTTATTTTTTTGATCATTGTTGTTTAACATGCACTTCTACATGAAATGTGCATTTGTAACTCTGGTTTTTGCGCTTCTAAATCACATGTATGAGGACTGGTTCCTGTAGGTTTGCCCTACTGCCAGTCTGCTTTCTAATTAGTTCCAGGAATATCCACCAGATGGAGTTGGAGGTTACTGTGTGAGCTCTGGCCGTACAGGGCTGATCAAGGAAGATGTTAAATGACAGTTCTGTTAGGAAACGCCTATGTAGTAGGTTTTTGCACTTGTGTTGTTGGACAGAAATAATATAAGTTAAAGTAGAAGAAGTTGCGTAAATCACCTTTATGGTTTTTGCTTCATATTCAGAGAATAAACGCTGAAAGGAAACGGAATTACTACTATTGACTTTGTAAAGACTTTTGCAACAAATCTGTAAAACTTGTAGAGAACATTTACGATTGTGGACTACCGGGAAACGAAAACGTCTGAAACAAAAGCCACTCCTATAGCTGTTGTTTGTGAGGACTGGTGTTGTCCCACTGATAGTAATGATGATGACAGTGATTATGAGGTTATGGCATTAAATCCTCAGGGATTAAACTCGGATGAGTTATTAACTCACCAGATATCTCAAGGGAAACTAGCAATGAATACATTACACAGGCGAAGGACAAACTGCTTTCCTTTGTATCTAGGATTTTAGAATTGATTTTAGCCACGGTTGGGGCGTTGAATCAAAAAGTGAAATCAGTCTTCCTCTATCCGCTCTTATTTTTTGATCAGTGTTATTTAACATGCACTTCTACATGAAATTTGCATTTGTAACTCCGGTTTGTGCGCTTCTAAATTACATGTACGAGGATTGGTTCCTGTAGGTTTGCCCTATTGCCGGGCTGCTTTCTAATTAGGTCCAGGAATATCCACCAGATGGAGTTGGAGGTTACTGTATGAGCTCTGGCCGTACAGGGCTGACCGAGGAAAATGTCACATGACACTTCTGTTAGGAAACATCTATGTTGTGGTTTTTTGCACTTGTGTTGTTGAACAGAAATAATATAAGTTAAAGTAGAAGAAGTTGCGTAAATCACCTTGATGGTTTTTGCTACATATGCAGAGAATAACCGCTGAAAGGAATCTGAATGCCTATTATTGACTTTATAAAGACTTTTGCAATAAATCTGTAAAACATGTACAGAACATCTACGATTGTGGACTACCAGGAAACAAAAACGTCTGAAACAAAAGCCACTCCGATACCTGTTGTTTGTGAGGACTGGTGTTGTCCCTCTGATACTAATGATGATGACAGTGATTAAGCATGTATGGCGTTAATTCCTAAAGGTTTGAAGCGGGATTTGTTAATAACTCACCAGATATCTCAAGTTGTCAAAAGAAGCTTCTGAATTACTGGCTTCCAACAAAAATGTACTGGATCAAGGAACCAAGGTTATCTTTTACTATACAACAGAAAAAGTCTGCTGCCCTTCTTGCTATTGAAATGGTCCATCTGAGGCAAAATATCCCTAATTAGCAATTCCAATTGTAATAAATCTCTACTGTAATTACGTAATAGTTTTAGTTCAATGGAACGTCATGAGAATAAGACTCTTTCAAGACGTGATTAAACAAGTTGTAGAATAAAGGTAAATACACATCTTGTTTCAATGAGAAGCGGCAGTATTCGCGTAATTTGGGTATGAATAGGTCCTCAGATTGTTTACTAGCAAGTTAAGATACAATTTCTTTACAATTCTTCTTCATTTACTTCACAATTAGTTTGTCCCTCATAGTAAAATACAATACACAGTTTTTTCTTAGTGTCAACATTTTCCATAGTCGAGAAGACAACTAAAAGGTAGTCTCATCATCAAAACCTCTTTTTACACAGGAGCAGCTCATTTTCACATGACTGCTGATAACAAAAATATTACACACGATGTGTCACATACAAAAGCTAATAGTCAACTCAGCTGACTACTATGTCCAATCTGATTTGGGATGCATACAGTTCCATATAACACAAAATTGTTGTCCAAAATGTTCTAGAATTTCCTTTGTCAAAATAAATATTTTAATGTCATCTGGTTTTACAAACAGTGGCGATTGATGCAAAAATAATACCTTTTTATGGTTAAAAAAATGCTATTTAGAAATGAAATTTCATATAGTGTTGAATTAAAATTTAGAAATTCCAAAATACACCACGTCCCAAGATTTGTTTACATATTGCAGGATTAAATTATTATGTCAATCGGAAATTTTCCGGTAAAGTTAGTTACGGTTTTTGAATACACTGAAGATTATTGTCTGATAAACAGTCAATTACGTTTTTCTACAGCTCATATGACATTTGGAAGTTTGTTGCGTACATGTCATATACAAGAAAAACTGTATATATGAAATGAAATCCAATAAAAACCTTTAAGGTTAACAATACTTTTTAAAAATAGACTTCTGTAAAGACAAATCAGCAAGATGACCAGTTCTCATAATTTTATGCCTTCACAGTTTAACTCACACTAAAGAGGTAAATTTGGAAAAGAACAGGCTACTTTTCGTAAATACTTCAAAGTATCACGTACCTATATAAGAGTCGTAAATATCATACTTTACGATCTAAATCGGAATAAATGTTAGACAAATGAATGTTGTATCGTATCTTTTGGTTTTGCCTAGGCTGGTGTCGTAACGACTTGTTGTTCCAGGAAGCCCTTCATTTTTCTTTTTTATACTCTCAAGTAGACAATCTCGCGTTTTGCACGAAATTAGTGGACTCCTGAGGAAATGGGTCTTCCTTTATGTTTTCTAGTTGACTTTCTCGTTTCTGTGCACAGCTCAAGGCAAATTTGAAATTTGTACTAATACACAATGGTAACAAATTTAGTTCAATATCACCTGCTCCCTCAAGGGAAGTGAAAGAAGAACATAAAAACCTAGTTTTGATCTTTGAGAAGATTACGTCTCATACATGAATGGATGGTTTGTCTAGACTTACGAATGGTAAACTTTCTCCTTGGTTAGCAAAGTGCTTCTTGTGACTCTGGAATAGCAGAGAAAAAACACATCCCAGTTGGGCCTTTTGAGGCAGTATGTGAAGGTTTTTGATAAGAACGGATCACGCTTTCCATATACAGGGAAAAATGTCTGAGCTGAAAGCGGAAAAATTAAAGCAGAAATATTTGACGATCCACAAATGCCAATGCAAAGGCCCTTGTGACAAAATAAAACGTTATAAACTACACAGAGGGCATCCACCGCATTCACCAAACTTCATCACTAAAACCCAGCGAGGTGACGAAGTGGGAGGACACCGAAGTCACAGTTAGGAGCCCAGTGGTTTGTATCTCAATCAGGCCATCCACATTTAAGTTTCCTGCAGTCTTCCAAGCATAAGCTTAGACTGGAGAATGATGAGAAGGAAACCTAAATGTAAATGCCCTGACTGAGATTCGAACCACTGTCCTCCTGACTGTGAGTCCTGAGTCTTCCCACTTCGCCACCTCGCTGGGTTTGAGCTTTCGTCTACGGAGAGGAGTTTTCTCCTACACAGAAATATGGAAGTGATTGCGCTTGCGCGCGTGTGTGTTCGTGTGCGCGCGTGTGTGTGTGTGTGTGTGTGTGTGTGTGTGTGTGTGCTCGGCGCAAGGCGGGCTGGTGTGACGGTAGCGGACTACGCGAATTCGTACCTCCAGGAATGTTAGGACGCTTTTCGTGTGTCGGATAGCCAGATGCCGGATTTACTACTGTTCCTGTTCCCTTGAACAATGTTATAGCACACAGCCATCTCTGCAGAAGCATAATACAACATGCGGCCTGTAGGACGAACCCCATGAACGAGGAACTTCGTAACTTGGTCATTTCCAACAATAGTCTATAATGACATCTACTGGGCGTGGACACAAATATGGAAAAACCAAAAGTACAACATCTTACCACGCCTGAGGCGGTGTAGGAAAATCCTTGGCATTCTAAACAGGTACTGTGCGGTTTTCAGGGGAATCTTATACCATTGTTCCTGAAAAATATTGGGAACTTCAGGTAGTGATGATGGAAGCGTGTAGTGATCACGTACACTTCATTCCCAATTTGACGATGAAGGCTGCATAATGCTGAGATCTGTCACTGTGGTGGCCATGGGAGATGCAACAACTCAATCTCTTGGTTACAAACCAGTCTTGGACGATGTGAGCTGCGAACAGGAGCAATGTCTTCCTGGAACACAGCATCTATATCTTCATGATTGCTTTGCTATTCACAATAAAGTGCGTGGCAGTGGGTTCAATGAACCACTTTCAAGCTGTCTCTCTAGCATTCCACTCACAAACGGCGCACGGATAAAACGAGCACTTAATTTTTCTGTGCAAGCCCTAATATCTCTTATTTTATCGTGATGATCATTTCTACCTATGTAGGTGGGTGCCAAGAGAATTTCTTCACAATTGAAGGAGAAAACTGGTATTAAAGTTTCATGAGAAGATTCCGTCGCAACGAAGAACGCCTTTGTTTTAATGATTGCCACTCCAATTCACGTATCATGTCTGTGGCACTATCCCACCTACTTGGCGATAACGCAAAACGATCTGCCCTCCTTTGTACTTTTTCGATCTCATTCGCCAGTCCCATCTGATGCGCATCCCGTGCCGCACAGCAATACTCCAGAATAGGGCGGACAAGCGTGGTGTAAGCAGTCTCTTTAGTAGACCTGTCACACATTCTAAGTGTTTTGCCATCGAATCTCAGTCTTTGGTTATCTGTACAAACAACATTATCTATATGATCGTTCCAATTTAGGGTATTTATAATTATAGTCCCTAAGCATTTAGTTGAATTTACAGCCTTCAGATTTGTGTGACTTACCGTGATTCGAAATTTTGCGGTTTTACTTAGTACTCATGTGAATAACTTCACACTTTACTTTATTCAGGGTCTATTGCCACTTTTTGCACCATACAGATACCTTATCTAACTTATTTTGCAGTTCGTTTTGGTCATATGATGACTTTACAAGACGGTAAATAACAGCATCTTCTGCAAGTAATCTAAGACGACTACTGAGATTGTCTCCTTTCTGCTGAAGTTGTTTCCGGCATTAGCCAGCTATTTGATATTCAGTGCTGGCTATTTGGGCTTGGAAATCTGGTTCTTTCCCAACACAGCTACAACAATTAACAAGTATACAGCTAACTGACTGTGTTTTACCTACCCCCTTTTAGACGGACGCCCTTTCTGTGGTTCCTTGAAGCCCACTAAACTAAAAAACCACGCAGTCCCTTCCACACAATCCTCACTACCTGTGTAGCAGCTTCCTGTGTGTAGTGGACTCCTGACCTATTAATCGGAACACGGAAACCCAGCACCTGATGGCGCATGTCAAGAAATCTGCAACCCACACCGTCACAGAACCGCCTGAGCCTCTGATTCAGACCCTCCACTCGGCTGTGCACCAAAGGACCACAGTCCATTCTATCGATGATGCTGCAGGTCACTATTGGAGAACAAATATTGTACCATGTAGTGGATCTGATCAGACAAAACTGACACACAATCCTTGGCAGCAATATGACCTTGTAGAGTAACCATGGTGTCCAAGGAATACCAGGGTATGGCTGACCAAATTAACACCGAACCCTTGCCATGTTTCGCTCTTTGCAGCAAGCAGTCTGTAACATAGGCTTGGAACATGCATATGCCAGACATTAACTCGGGCAGCAATTGGAAACAGTCTAAAACAAGACTCAGCCAACCATAGGACTTTCATCCATTGCTCCATATTTAAGGTTTTATGGCTTCAGCACCACATTTTCGTTTTCCACCCACTGCAGTCACTAATGCTTGGTTTTGAAATTCCACATCGGACTGCAGTTCTCTGCTTATGAAGACCCCTTCCTGGCTTTTGGTGCTGACAGTGTACTCGAGTGCGACATTGAGTTCTGCAGTGATTATTATAGCTGTGGTCCTCTTCCTTTTCGTCACACTCCTCTTCAGTGATCATTTGCGACAGTTACTCAACACACACTTTCGTACTCATTGTGACAAAGAGGGCGCGTTTCTGCTCTCTTTGTATTCGGTATAAATCTTTGATACGGTGCCTCATGAAACACGAACCACTTCAGCTACTTGGTAACAGAAGCAAATACCATAAAAACACCAACAATGTGGCCATGTATGAATTCACTTACCTCTGACATAACACACTTACAGCTGCACAGAACGCTCTTCTGACCACGACTGACACTTGCAACGTATTGAGGGCATTGCACAGGTGTCATTCGTGACCAAATACAACAGCGCACCCAGCAGGTTTGATAGCATCTGCAGTTATGTTCAAGAATGCTTTGTATTTCTCTCAGTGCTTCCAAGTTTTTGTCCAACACCTGTATATCTACATCCATTGTCGAACCCCTGTGTATCTACATACAGACTCTGCAAACCACTATGAAATGTGTGGTAGAGGGTACATCCAACTGAACTAATTAGGGTTACTTCTCCTTCCATTCACGTACGGATTTCATGAAAAATTGCCATTTGTATGCCTTTATAGTCGCTGGAATTAACCTAATCCTGTCCTCTCGATTGCTGTAGCGGAGTTGTAGTATACTCTAAAATTCGTCTACTAAAACTGGTTCCTGACACTTTGTATGTAGATGTCTGCAAGTCTAGTTTCTCCAGAATTTCCGTGACACTGTCCTGAAGATCAGACAAACCTGTGATCGTTGCTGAGTCATTTCTCTGTATACGTTCAGTGCTCTTGTTCGTCCTATTTGGAAAGGATCACACACACCAGTGCAATATTCTAGGAAGGGTCGCATGAGTGTTTTGTAAGCAGTCTCCTTTGAAGACTGAGTACATCCTAGTATTCTACTTATGAAACGAATTCTGCGATCGGCTTTGCCTATGGATGAGCAAATGATATGCAATTATTCAGTTTACAGGGTACGTATATATGACGACTGTTTACATTAATGAACACATGTTTTTGTCCTATTCGCTCAACTACATTTAAAAATATTTTCTTTCTCAGGCTACCGGCTTTTAAAGCGAAGTTCGTCCATGAAGTAGAACTGGGTTGTCCACGGAAAATGATTCTAATATATACATAAATCTTGCTACGCTACCTGTCAGACATAGTACGTTATGGTGCAAATAATCAAAACATTTTTGCAGCGTATTGAACTCATTTGTGAGTCACTGACAGCTTTAATAATGGGTAATAAACTTCACTTTTTCCTCTAGTGTTGCAGGTGAGTAAATGACTACTCTTCTCAAATTGTTTTCGATTATTTATGACGAATTCGTGACATCGTGGTTAAAATGCACAGCTCCTTGAAGAAGTATGAACATGACGACCGCGTGTGAGCGTCACTTATTATTGCTTATTATTCTTACTGCTCACTTTTGGGCAATCAGTACCTTATTTCTTACTGGTAATGTCCCAAGAAAATTACTACATGAGTCATTATTCAGAGTAAATACGCAAAATATGTTAGTATGTTGTTTCCAAGACTAGCTATTATACTAAGAACAAAAGTAGCTGAACTTCACTGTTTGAGAAATTCAGCAATACGCTTCTTCTACTTCAAGTTTTCATAAGTATGTAGACCCAAAAATTTGGAGTATTCTACCCTGTTTACTGACTCCTGTTCTTGTGCCGCGTCAATTATTGATATTAGTCTAGTCATTGAACAGAACTGAATATAGTGCATTTTCCCAAATATTCCATTTCAAAGAACCAGTTAATAAGCCTTTGTAAAACGTCATTGACAAATGCATCTGCAAAAAGTACCAGTTCTGCGTTCAACTTCGATTCCACAAGGAACTGCTGCGTGCAGCGGCCGTAGACTATAAGGAAGGAGAGAAGCACAACATTCAGTCGCATTTCCATTAGTTTTATTACTTTTGCATTTCTGAAGACGGCTATTTAGAGCCGAAATCTAGATAGGCAAGAGTAGTAAAAGTAATGGGCCGCGAATGGTTATCTTCCTTAAATTCTGCGACCACCCCGTTTCATACCTTCAAACCTGTTACATCCAAGTATTTGTATGTGTTGACAGATTCCAATTGCCCGCATCTCGTGGTCGTGCGGTAGCGTTCTCGCTTCCCACGCCCGGGTTCCCGGGTTCGATTCCCGGCGGGGTCAGGGATTTTCTCTGCCTCGTGATGGCTGGGTGTTGTGTGATGTCCTTAGGTTAGTTAGGTTTAAGTAGTTCTAAGTTCTAGGGGACTGATGACCTAAGACGTTAAGTCCCATAGTGCTCAGAGCCATTTTTGAAGATTCCAATTAAGACTCGTTGATATTGTAGACATAAAATGCTACATTGTTTTCTTTTTGCGAAGTGCGTAATTTTGCATTCTTAGCACTTGAAGAAAGTGTCCAGGTGTTGCATCACTCTGAAATTCTATCAAGATTAGACTAAATATCTGTGGACCGTATTTCAGGCAGCTCTTATTGTAAATAACTACAGCATCTACAAAAAATCTGAGGTTACCGTTAACATTTTCTGCACTGTCATTAATATTCAACATGAACAGCAAGGGCCCCAACACACCTTCCTGGGGAACACTGTGTCCCAGGAGGAATGGTCAATATTAAGAGATATCACAGGAACGATCGTTTGAAGCAAAAAACCTCAGACAGGTATATGCCCTATTCCGAATGATTTTCGAGACAGAACACATTTAATAGACATCGTTATTTATTTTCTGTACCCTTGAATAAATTGCCAGCTTCGCACATGTACGCATGTACAATAGTTAGTTAATACAACACTATTCGTTTAGCAAGGTATCAGTTTTAAAAAAACGTATTTTTAGCACATTCATCTCTAAGTATTGTACAGGTCACATCACAGCTGATGTACGGTGCACAATCAATGTTCGAGTATCCCAGAGCGAACTTCAATGCATTTGTGCACTCTTGGGGGAACATGTGTTGCCTGTCCGAGTGCCTCAGCACGTTTCCTAGAGCCAAAATCTAGATAGGCAGCAGTGTCCATGATGCGTCCACGCAGTTCATCTCGCGTATTCATCTTTTGCTTGTACATCTCAGACTACATCCAACCTTATAATGAAAATGGTGTAAGGTCTGGCTATCTTAATGGCCAATTAATTGCACTACCACGACCAAACCAGCGACAAGGGAAGTGCTACTGAGAAGTTTTCTCATACGTCTGGTAAAATGTAGAGGGTCTCCATAATGCTAGACGTAAATTGCACTCCGAGTGTGTAAGAGAATGCTCTCAAGCTTTCAACATGCAAATCATTCTGTCTTGTTAGTCGCTCTTCTAAACCTATCAGCATGTTACCGTTCGTGTCACACCAAACAGTGATCGTAAAACGAACTTGTAAATTGGTTTCCACTGTAGCGTGCAGATTCTCCTGCGGCCATCGATAATTATTGAGTGTGTTGTTGATTACATTCCACATAAACAATATTTAATTACGATGCTATTGTCGCTATTATGAAGATTGTGAAAAGGTAGTATGTAGAATGGGTAAAAGTAGCAAGCGAGGGCGACGCCACAGGCAGTTGCGACAGTGGCGATTCCCAGGGGAGTGACACGCCAGAAGGCGACCTGGCTGCTGCTTGCTCAGCGGTTGTGCGTGGGTCTGTACCCATGCCCCTCAGACAGGCGATAGACGGGGGCTGACGGTGTGACGCCGAGTCCCTCCCTGGGTCTCATCCTTTGCGGCAGCAGACCGGAACAGCAAGCCAACAGGGCTATGACGCCAAGTCTCACAGAGGACCGAGTGTGGCGGCAGACACAGCCTGGTCTCGAACCATAGACTGCTGCTGGCGCTGCCCAGTCGTCTGATCGGCCAGTGGTGCTCCAGTATTGTAGTGCGGCTACACAGCAATTACCAAGTCCCTGACTCGAATGACGTAATCTCCTCAAATTCAGTCTCATTTATACACCAGTACTGCCCATTTGTTCCTCTAAAAACTGGTATCTAGTTACACTGCCCATAACAGAGAGACCCCACTTCAGTGCAGTGGCAACGATCCAATTGCTACATCATTATGAATTACCTCGAAAAAAACAGTCTATTGACACACAGCCAACATGGGTTTAGACAAGATCGTTCCTGTGAAAGGCAACTAGCTCTTTATTCAAATGAAGTGCTTAGTGCTATTGACAAGGGATTTCAGATCGATTCCATATTTCTGGATTTCCGGAAAGTTTTAGAAACTGTAACGCACATGCTGCTTGTAGTGAAATTGCGCGCTTATCGAATATCGTCTCAGATATGTGACTGAATTTGTGATTTCCTGTTAGAGAAGTCACAGTTCGTAGTAACTGACGGAAAGTCATCGAGTCCAACAGATATGATTTCTCGTGTTCCCCAAGGTAGTGTTATGGGCCCTTTGCTTTCCTTGGCAGACAACCTGAGTAGCCGTCTTACGTTGGTTGCAGATGACGCTGTGGTTTATCGACTAATAAAGCCATCAGAAGATCAAAACAAATTGCAAAGCGATTTAGATAAAATATCTGAATGTTGAGAAAATTGGCAGTTGACCCTAAATAACGAAAAGAATGAGGTCATCCACATGAGTGGTAAAAGGAATTCGCTAAACTTCGGTTACACAATATTTCTGTCTAATCTAAAAGCCATAAATTCGACTAAAAGCCTAGGTATTAGAATTACGAACAACTTAAACTGGAAGGAACACCCAAATACTACGTTTTATTGGCAGGACACTTACAAAATGTAACAGAACTACTAAGGAGACTGCCTACACTACGCTTGTCCGTCCTCTTTTAAAATACTGCTGCGTGGTGTGGGATCCTTACCAGATAGGACTGACGGAGTACATCGAAAAAGTTCAAAGAAGGGCAGCACGTTTTGTATTATCTCAAAATATGGGATAGAGTGTAACAGAAATGATAAAGAATTTTGTCTGGACAAAATTAAAAGAAAGGCGTTTTTTCCTCCGAATGCGAAAATATTTTGTTGACACCGACCTACATAGGGAGAAACGATCACCACGATAAAATAAGATATATTAGAGCTCGTACGGAAAGATATAGGTTTTCGTTCTTTCCGCACGGTATACGAGATTGGAATAATAGAGAATTGTGATGTTGGTTCGATTAGCCCTCTGCCAGGCACTTAAATGTGATTTGCAGAGTATCCTTGTGGATATAGATGTAGATTCTTTGCTGCGTGGAGCAATTTACCATTGCGCTAAGCTATACTTGCTTCACAACTCCTTTACGCATCTATTATATGCCCTGTTTGTCGATGTAGCATGGCTCACGGCCAGCGCTGTCACTGCTATACTCCGTGGTGGCCTCCATGCTACTCTCAGCGCTTACAATAAAAATTTAATAGCCGGCCGCGGTGGTCTAGCGGTTCTGGCGCTGCAGTCCGGAACCGCGGGACTGCTGCGGTCGCAGGTTCGAATCCTGCCTCGGGCATGGATGTGTGTGATGTCCTTAGGTTAGTTAGGTTTAAGTAGTTCTACGTTCTAGGGGACTTATGACCTAAGATGTTGAGTCCCATAGTGATCAGAGCCATTTGAACCAAAAATTTAATACTTTTACCAGAATTGTGGGTAGTGTCACTACGCAGTGTTGTAGGAGTAATACGACCTACATTTTGTATTTATGGGTTTCTCATTCAGAATAATGTTTGCTTGTGAGATGATCGTGTTACGCCTTACTTACGAACAGAAACGTCTACTAGCACGTGTCAGAATTCAACAGTGGCAGCATCGTGAACGTTCGAAACAGTGGTTTATCGTTCCGCGAAATCACTACTTACGTTGGTTGGCACCCCACGATTGTCACATGATATGGAATTAATGACTTTAGTAGATTCCTATACAGCGACTTGAAGGATCGCAACAGTCACCTATGTCTGGCGCCCGAGGGACATGCATATTCATTCAGCTGTGCAGGATCACGAAGTAAAGTTACATGCCAAGAACCAGGAAATGAGTTTGCTTACTACATGACAAGTATCCACGTGGAGAATGAGGTGACGTCTCGAGCACTACGTACTATCAGTGCAAAAACCATTGCTGTTGCAACCCTTGACACTGCAGCAGAGGGAGGTGTGGTGACAACCTTGGACACAGGAGTGGCGCCATGACACGCTTTCTGCATATATCATCATGGTTTTTCAGCTTTACAATCATTGTCATACATGCTCCAAAACATGGCATCATGCTTCTCAGGGCCAATGCGCACGGGAGATGTCTACTTCTGGTTCTTACAGCCGGTAACTTGGTCAGCAGCCGTTACATTTCAGACTGCTTAAGCCCAAAGATATTGCCTTATATTTGAGGTCTCCATAACGTTATGTCTCTGCAACACGCTGCAAGACCGCATGTAACTACACTGTGCAAACCAATCTCTATACAGAGGGTGTACAACTGTAGTTCTGGCCAACACGTTCTCCAGATCTTTCGCCCATTGAATACATTTGGTCACGGGTTGCCAAGAGGCTAGGATGCTTGTACTTGACACCACGATTGTCATGTAACTGAAACAGCATAGCGTGCTGCACCCATACCTCTCATACAAGCTCAATTCAACTCAATGCTCAGACAAATTGGAGGCATCGTTGCTGCCAGAACTGACCACCTGACAAAAGCCTGAATGACCACCTTTTGCAGTGTGAGATGTGCAGAAGAAGTCAGTGAGGTTTTAGAGGTTCAGACAGGGATGTGGAGTCATGCCGACTCCATGGCCATTGCCAGCTGAGATAAGTTTCTCAGTTGAGGCTCCCTGGTGGAATCGAGCTTGTCTCACAGATTCTCAACTAGGTTCAATACAGGGAGGTTGGCAGCCAGGGGAGAAAATTATACTCATCCTGGTGCTACTCGAAACAAGCACATACACTTCAAGCTATTTGACATGATGCTTTGTCCGCCTGGTAGGTGGCATCATGTCAGGAAAAACAAAATTCGTGTAGGGGACAGATGGATATAAGTACTTTGTTGAAACATACTGCCTCCAGAATGATGAGATTATCCATGGAATGTCACTAAAAACATTGCCTAGATTATAACGCTCCCTCCTGGTTGCAGGGTGTTTCCTTTCAGACATTCCTATGGAACATAATACGTGATTCATCTGAAAAGGACAGCTGTCGAGACACTCAGTGGCCGCCAGTTGAGGTACTGGCGTGCAAAGTACAGCCTTTGTCGCCGATGAATAGCAGTCAGCACGGGTGCATGAACCAGAGACCTGCTCCAGGGCTCATACACAGCGAAGTTCGCTGAGCGATCGTAGAGGTGACACTGTTGATACCTCCTTGGGTCATCTAGGTGGTCAATTGCTTAACAGTTGCACGTCTATTCCCCCATACATATCTCTGCAGCCGTCGTTCACCTCTGTTATCTATGGCCCGAGGTGCACCACAGATGCCTCAGTGCTGGTTTTGAGTGCACGGTATACTGCAACCACAGTGGGACATGAACAGTTTACAAAAATAGCCATTTCGGAAATACTTCCACCCTTGGTCCGAATGTCAATGATCATGTCCTTTTGGTCATAATATAAATCACTCCATTTCCGCATTGCGATAACGACTGCATTGTTTTCCGAATCCCCCCGATACTGCTGGTGGTGTCACCTGTCACCTCAAATCTTTGAGTGGTTATTGCATGTTGACGTCGAACATATTCGGAGGCCACATTAATGTTACTGGACCGTGTAAAATTTCGGAACCTGTATGCTTTCAAATCACCTACAGATTTATTCACGTGTTCTTTCTACTACACTGTATAAGCACTATAAGTAAAATGTCATTATTTTCTATCCTTCCTGGTGAGCAGTTTCAACGGCCAGCAATGAATTTTCGATCGTTCTTACAATGTGCTACAAGGGTGTCATCAACTATTGCCACTGGCGGATTCTGATTTCTATTCCAAAACAATGTTTGCGTACATCTACACAGCTGTCAGGTGTTGCAAGTACGAAGCACGTAATGGTTTCCCATGAATTAGCATTTCAGCACGTAACGTGTCATCTAGCACTGCAGCTGATTCCTAGCTAGTGGAAGTGGAGCGTTCTGGTTTTGCAAAGATATAAATTATACAACGAAACTAATTTTCGTTGAGAGAAGAGCAGTAGAAAGAAAGAAGGAAAGTTCAATAACCAATCATTCTGTTTTGCACAGCGTGGTCACCAAAGACATTAACTAAACAACGAAACTAGTCTTTGTACAACGAAGACGATGGAGACAAAATGGAACGTTGGTGCTCAAATCCTCAACGACGACGGTATGATTATCTACCGAATACTTCCTCAGTGGGAGAAGGATGGGGAAGATATTCGTCTGCGTCTCATTCAAAGAATCGATCTGGATATTCCTTGCATCGATTCAAGTGAACCATAGACAACCTTACCCTGAATGGCCAGATCAATTACTCGAACTCTATTTCTACTGGAAACAAATCTACTATCTTAGCAGAAATAAATTATTGTTCATTTAATGCATCAGACTGAAGAAGTCAAATGTATATTGGTGCTTTGCACACCTATTATCAACTATAATAACTGTTACGCCATGATAAGATAATCAGGCAAACTAGCAATGAAATATTTTACACAGGCCAAAAACAAACTGTTTCTTACATCTAGGATTTTAGAATTGATTCTAGCCACAGTTGGGGCGTTGAATCAAAAAGTGAAATCAGTCTTCCTCTATCCGCTCTAATATTTTTGATCATTGTTGTTTTACATGCACTTCTACATGAAATGTGCATTTGTAACTCTGGTTTGTGCACTTCTAAAACACATGTACGAGGATTGGTTCTTGTAGGTTTGCCTTATTGCCGGTCTCCTTTCTAATTACTTTCAGGAATATCCACCAGATGGAGTTGGAGGTTACTGTGTGAGCTCTGGCCATACAGGGCTGAGCGAGAATGACGTCGCTTGACCTATGCTGTAGTTTTTTGCACTAGTGCTGTTGAACAGAAATAATATAAGTTAAAGTAGAAGAAGTAAATCACTTTGATGGTTTTTGCTACATATGCAGAGAATAAACGCTGAAAGGAAACCGAAAACCTGTTGTTGAGTTTGTAAATGCTTTTGCAATAAATCTGTAAAAGTTGTACAGAAAATTTACGATTGGGGAATACCGGGAAACGAAAACGTCTGAAACAATGGCGACGCCAATACCTGTTGATTGTGAGGACTGGTGTTGTCCCTCTGATACTAATGACGATGACAGTGATTATACAGGTATGCCATTAATTCCTCAAGGTTAACCTGGGATGAGTTAATAACCCACCAGGGATCTCAAGCTGTCAAAAAAAGCTTCTGAATTACTGGCTTCCAACAAAAATGTACTGGATCAAGGAACCAAAGTTACCTTTTCCCATACAACAGAAAAGGTATGCTACCCTTCTTGCTCTTGGAATGGTTCATCTGAGGCAAAATATCCCAGATGAGCCATTCCAATTGAAATAAATCTCTACTGTAATTACGTAATAGTTTTAGTTCAACAGAACGTCATGAGAAAATTACTCTTTCAAGATATATTCAAACAATTTGTAGAATAAAAGTAAATACTCATTTTCTTTCAAAGAGAAGCGGCAGCATTCACCTAATTTGGACATGAATAGGTTCTCAGATTGTTTACTAGCTTGTGAAGATACTATTTCTTAATATTTCTTCTTGATTTATTTCACAATTAGTTTGTTACCCATAGTAAAACATAATACACAATTTTTTCTTAGTGTCAACTTTTTTACCCATCAACAAGACAAAAAAAACGTAGTCATACCACCAAAACCTCTTCTTACACAGAAGGAGCTCATTTTCAATTGATTGCTGATAACGAAATCGATACACACGTGTCTCACATACAGAATCTTAAAAGTCAACTCAGCTAACCACTATGCCCAATCTGATTTGGGATGCATACAGTTCTATAAAACCCAAAATTGTTGTCCCAAATGTTCTAGAATTTCCTTTCTCAAAATAATTATTAGAACGACATCTGGTTTTACAAACAGTGGCGATTTATGGAATAATTATACCTTTTTATGGTTACAAAAATGCGATTTGCAAAAGAAATTTTATATATTCCTATAATAAAATTTAGAAATATAAAAATCCACAACGTTCCAAAATTTGTTTACATAATGCAGTATTAAATTATTATGTCAAGTAGAAATTTTCGGGTGAAGTTAACTGCGGGTTTTGAACACAATGAAGACTATTGTCTGATAAACAATCAATTACGTTTTTCTACAGCTCATATGACACTTGGAAATTTGTTGAGTATGTGTCATATACAGGAAAAACTGTATATATGAAATGAAATCCAATAAAAACCTTTAAGGTTAACAATACCTTTTAAATATAGATTACTGTAAAGCGAAATCTGTAGGATGACCAGTTTTCATGATGTTATGTCTTCATGGTGTAACCCACTCTAAAGAGGTAAACTTGGGAAAAAACAGGCTACTATTTCGTAAATACTTCAAAGTATCGCGTACCTATATAAGAGTCGTAAGTCTCATACTTTACGATCTAAATCGGAATAAATGTTAAACAAATGGATGTGGAATCGTATCTTTCGGTTTTGCCCAGGCTGGTGTTGTAACGACCTGTTGATCCAGGAAGCCCTTCATTTTTATTTTTTATACTGTCAAGAAGACAATCTCGTGGTTTCCACGAAATTAGTGGACTCCTAGGGAAATGGGTCTTTCTGATTGTTTTCTAGTTGATTTTCTTGTTTCTGTGCACAGCTCAAGGCAAGTTTGAAATTTTTTTTAATACACAATGGTACCAAAATTAGTTGAATATCAGCTGCTCCGTCAAGGGAAATGAAAGAAGAAGATATAACCGTAGTTTTGATCTTTGAGAAGATTAAGTCTCATCAACATCAATGGATGGTTTATCTAGAATTATGAACGGTAAACTTTCTCCTTGGTTTGCAATGTAATTCTTGTGACTCTGGAATAGCAGACACAAAAAACATCACAGTGTTGAAAAAGAACGGCCAAAGAGAGAGAACATGTACGGAGGGAGGAAGAATGTCATTAACGACCCCTTAGCTGAATGAGAGAAAATCATTTGTCGTCCACTGCATATCAAGTTGGGCCTTTTGAAGCAGTTTGTAAAGGCTTTTGATAAGAATTGGTCACGCTTTGCATATATAGGGAAAAAGGTCTGAGCTGAGAACGGAAAAATTCAAGCAGGAATGTTTGACTATCCACAAATAAGGCAACTCTGCTATGAGAACTGTCGAGGAACGCTACCAAAGAAGATCGGATATGCCCGTGATTGCAGTTTACTGCTCGAATTTATAAAATGGAACACTCCATAATACATTCAAGAATGTTATGGAAAAGAAGCTTCCTAAATGTTCAGGGACTGGATGTTATCATCTATGACCTTTTTATTTAGTATAGACTAATATTTATATAGTACAATAGTAATATTATTGTTTCATTTTTTATCCATGGACTTATATTAACACAGTATAACATATATTTCACTAAAAACTTGTATTTTAGAATTTTAGCTCCTTGGCAAATACTAATGAATTGTTTGAATTCATCCATTGTCGAAGCCCTGTATATCTACAAACCCTGTATATCTGCAAACCACTATGAAATGTACGGCAGAGTGTACTTCCAACTGAACTAAATACCGTTTCTTCTCCTTCCATAAACGTACGGATTGCGTGAAATAGAACTGTTTGTACGCCTTTATACGCAGTGCAGTTAACCTAATCCTGTCCTCTCGATCCTTGTAAGTGCTTTGTAGTATATTCCAAAATTCGTCTACTAAAACTGTCCTGCTGATCAGACGAACCTGTGATCATTGCTGTGTCATTTCTCTCTATACGTTCAGTACTCTAGTTCATCCTATTTGTAAAGGATCACACACACTAGAGCAATATTCTAGGAAGTGTCGTATGAGTGTTGTGTAAGCAGTCTCCATTGAAGGAGGAGTACTTCCTAGTATTCTACCAATGAAACGAATTCTGAAATCTTCTTTGCCTATGGCTCAGCAAATGATATGGAATTATTCAGTTTACAGGGTACGTATATATGACGACTGTTTACATTAATGAACACATTATCTTTTTTCCTACTCACCCAACTACATTTAAAAATATTTTCTATCTGAGGCTACCAGGTTTTAAAGAGAAGCTCGCCAATGAAGCAGATGTGGGTTGTCCAGGGAAAATGATTCTAATTTATATTTAAATCTTGCTGCGCTACCTGTCAGACATAGTACGTTATTGTACAAATGATCAAATTTTTTTCTTGCAGGGCATTGAACACCCTTGTTAGCCACTGACTGCTTTAATAATGGGTAACAAAGTACATTTTTTTCCTTTAGTTTTGTAGGTGTGTATTATTTATGACGAATTTTACTAGCGGATATATGTATTGAGACACTACAGTTAAAATGCACAGCTACCTTATTTCAAACTGGTAACTTTCCAATAAAATTATTTCATGAGTCATTATTCAGAGTAAATACGCAAAATATGTTAGTATGTTGTTTCCAAGACTAGCAATTATACGAAGTACAAAAGTAGCTGAACTTCACTGTTTGAGAAACTCAGCAATACGCTCCTTCCAGTTCAAGTTTTCATCATTATGTAGACCCAAAAATCTGAAGCATTCTACCCTGTTAACTGACACGTGTTCTTGTGCCACGTCTATTGTTGACATTACTCTGTTTATTGTACAGAACTGAATATAGTGCATTATCCCAAAAATTTAGGGAGGTCCAGTTACAGAGAACCAGTTAATAACCCTTTGAATGTCTTCTGATGCTTTCCCTTTAATGACATTTCTTAAAACACAAGCATCATCTGCAAATACGTACCAGTTTTGCTATCAACTTTGATTCCACAAGTAACTGTTGTGCACAGGGACCGTAGACGACAAGGACGGAGAGAAACACAGCATTCAGTCGCATTTCCATTACTTTTCTTACTCTTGCATATGCGAAGAACTGGCCGCGGTGACGGAGCGGTTCTAGGCGCCTCAATCAGGAACCGCGCGACTACTACGGTCGCAGGTTCGAATCCTGCCTCGGGCATTGAAGTGTGTGATGTCCTTAGGTTAGTTAGGTTTAAGTAGTTCTAAGTTTTAGGGGACTGATGACCTCAGATGTTAAGTCCCATAGTGCTTAGAGCCATTTGAACCATATGTGAAGACGGCTACTTAGAGCCGAATTCTAGATATACAAATGTAGTAAAACTAATGGGTCGCGAATGATTGCCATGTGACATTTCTTCCTTAAACTCTGCGATCATCCCGTTTCATACCTTCAAAACCTGTTACATCCAAGTATTTTTATGTGTTGACAGATTCCAGTTAAGACTCAATGATATTGTAGTTATAAAATAATGCATTGTTTTCTTTTTGCGAAGTATGTAATTTTGCATTCTTAGTATTTGAAGCAAGTGTCCAGGTGTTGCATCACGCTGAAATTCTATCAAGATTAGACTGAATATCTGGGGACCGTATTTCGGGCAGCTCTTAATTGTAAATAACTATACCATCTACAATAAGTCTGAGGTTACCGTTAATATTTTCTGCACTGTAATTAATTTTCAACATGAACAGCAAGAGCCCCAACGCACTTCCGTGGGGCACAAGCTGTCCCAGGAGAAATGGTTAATATTCATGAATGTCACAGGAACGATCGTTTGAAGCAAAAAACTTCATACGGGCATATGCCCTATTCCGAATGATTTTCGGCACAGAACACACTTAATGTACATCGTTATTTATTTTCTGTATTCTTCAATAAATTGCCAGCTTCACTCACGTGCAACAGTTAGTAAACATAACATTATTAGCTTAACAAAGTATCAGCTCAAAAATACGTTTTTTAGCACATTCATCTCCAAGTATTATCATACACGTCACATCACAGCTGATGTACGGTGCACAGTCAGTGTTCTAATATCCCAGCGCCAACTTCAATGCATTTGTTCACTCTTGGAGTACATGTTGTGTTGCCTGTCAGTGCCTCAGCAAGTTCCCTAATGAGGGTAGCAGCGTCCATGATGCGACCATGCGGTTCATCTCTCGTAAATATCTTTCGCTAGTACATCTGAGACTTCATCAAACTCAAAGTCAAAAATCGAATGACGTAATACCTGGCGATTTTAGTGGCCAGTTAATTGGAGTACTACGACCAAACCAGCGACTAGGGAAGTGCCGCTGAGAAGTTTTCTCATACGTCTGGTAAAATGTAGAGGGTCTCCATAATGCTGGAAGTACATTGCAGTTCCTGAGGCCAAGAGAACGTTGTCAAGCTTTCAAGATGCAAATAATTCTTTCTTGTTATTCGCTCTTCTAAACTGATTGAACCTATCAGCATTTTACCGATCGTGTCACACCAGACAGTGATCGTAAAAAGAACTTGTAAATTGGTTTCCACTGTAGCGTGAAGATTTTCCAGCGGCAGCCGATAATTATTGAGTGTGTTGTTGATTAAGTTCCATATAAACGCGTCTACATGAGCAAAAAGTATTAATGGAAGCAAATGGCGATTGTCATGTAACCAGTTACAAAATTTAATTACGATGCTATTGTCGCTATTATGAAAATTGTGAGAAGGTAGTATGTAGAATGGAAAAGTAACCAGCGAGGGCGAGGCCACGGGCAGCTGCGACAGCGGCGCTTCCCAGGGGAGTGTCACGCCAGAAGACGACTTGGCTGCTCTTTGCTTAGAGGTTGTGCGTGGGTCTAAACCTATGCCCCTCAGACAGACGACAGACGGCGGCTGACGGTGTGATGTCGAGTCCCTCCCTGGGTCTCATCATTTGCGGCAGCAGACAGGAACAGCAAGCCAACATGGCTATGACGCCAAGTCTCACAAAGGACCCAGTGTGCCCGCAGACACAGCCTGGTCTCGAACCATAGGCTGCTGCTGGCGCTGCCCAGTCGTCTGATTGGCCAGTGGTGCTCCAGCATTGTAGTGCGGCTACGCACCAATTACCAAGTCCCTGACTCGAATAACGTCCTATCCTCAAATTCAGCCCCATTTATACTCCATTACTGCCCATTTGTTCCTCTAAAACCTGGTGTCTAGTCACACTGCCCATAACAGAGAGACCTATATCAGTGCAGTGCAAACGACCCAATTGCTACTTCATTATGAATTACCTCGAAGAAAACAGTCCATTGACACACAGTCAACATGGTTTTAGAAAAGATAGTTCCTGTGAAACACAACTAGCTCTTCATTCACATGATGTGCTTAGTGTTATTGACAAGGGATTTCAGATCTATTCCATATTTCTGTGATTTCTCGTGTTCCCCAAGGTAGTGTTATAGGCCCTTCGCTGTTCGTTATCTATATAAACGATTTGGGAGACAACCCGAGCAGTCGTCTTAGGTTGTGTGCAGATGACGCTGTCGTTTATCGACTAATAAAGTCATCAGAAGTTCAAAACAAATTGCAAAACAATTTAGAAAATATATCTGAATGGTGCGAAAATTGGCAGTTGACCCTAAATAACGAAAAGTGTGAGATCATCCACATGAGTGCTAAAAGGAATTCGTTAAACTTCGGTTACACAATAAATCTGTATAATTTGAAAGCCATAAATTGAACTAAGAGCTTAGGTATTACAATTACGAACAACTTAAACTGGATGGAACACATAGAAAATGTTGTGGGGGAGGCTACCCAAAAACTGCGTTTTATTGGCAGGACACTTAGAAAACGTAACAGAACTACTAAGGAGACTGCCTATACTGCGCTTGTCCGTCGTCTATTAGAACACTGCTGCGCGGTGTGGGATCCTTACCGGATAGGACTGACACAGTACATCGAAAAAGTTCAAAGAAGGGCAACACGTTTTGTATTACCGCAAAATATGGGAGAGAGTGTCACAGAAATGATACAGACTTTTGAAATAAATCAGTAAAAACCTGTACAGACCACTTACGAGTGTGGACTACCGGGAAACGAAAACGTCTGAAACAAAAGCCACTCCGATACATGTTGTTTGTGAGGGCTGGTGTTTTCCCTCTGATACTAATGACGATGAGAGTGATTATGCGAGTATGGCATTGATTCCTCAGGGTTTAAACTGGGATGAGTTAATAACCCACCAGAGATCTCAAGCCGTCAAAAGAAGCTTCAGAATTACTGGCTTCCAACAAAAATGTACTGAATCAAGTATCCAACGTTACCTTTTGCTATACAACAGAAAAAGTATGCTACCCTTGTTGATCTTGAAGTGGTACATCAGAGGCAAAATATCCCTGATGAGCCATTCCAATTGAAATAAATCTCGTCTGTAACTACGTAATAGTTTTAGTTACACAGAACGTCATGAGAAAATGGCTCTTTCAAGATATGATTAAACAATTTGTAGAATAAAGGTAAATACTCATCTTGTTTCAATGAGAAGCGGCAGCAATCGCCTAATTTGGGTATGAATAGGTTCTCAGTTTGGTTACTAGATTGTGAAGATACTATTTCTTACTATTTCTTCTTGATTTATTTCACAATTGGTTTGTCACCCATAGTAAAATACAATACGCAGTTTTTTCTTAGTGTCAACTTTTTTACCAATCAACAAGACAAAAAAAAGCAGTCTCATCACCAAAACCTCTTTTTAGACGGAAGCAGCTCATTTTCACATGATTGCTGATAACAACATTACACACGATGTGTCACATACAAAAGCTTAAAAGTCAACTCAGCTAAGAACTATGTCCAATCTGATTTGGGATGCATACAGTTCTATATAACACAAAATTGTTGTCCAAAATGTTCTAGAATTTCCTTTGTCAAAATAATTATTATAGCGACATCTGGTTTTACAAACAGTGGCGACTTATGCAATAATTATACCTTTTTATGGTTACAGAAATGCGATTTGCAAAAGAAATTTATTATATTCCTGAAATAAAATTTAGAAATATAACAACACACCACGTCTCATGATTTGTTTACATATTGTAGTAGTAAATTATTATGTCAAGAGGAAATTTTCTGGTGAAGATAACCGCGGTTTTTGAATACATTGAAGACTCTTGTCTGATAAACAATCAATTACGTTTTTCTACAGCACATTTGACATTTGGAATTTTGGTGAGTACATGTCATATACGGGAGAAACTGTATATATGAAATGAAATCCAATAAAAACCTTCTTGGTTAACAATGCTTTTTAAATATAGACTTCCGTAATGTGAAATCTGTAGGATGACCAATTTTCATAATATTATGTCTTCATGGTTTAACTCGCACTAAAAAGGTAAATTTTTAAAGAATACTATTTTGTAAATATTTCAGAGTGTCGTGTACCTATCGTAACTCTCATACTATACGAATTAAATCAGTATAAATGTTAAACAAATGGATGTGGAATCGTATCTTTCGGTTTTGCCCAGGCTGGTGTCGTAACGACCTGTTGTTCACTCTTGGAGTACATGTTGTGTTGCCTGCCAGTGCCTCAGCAAGTACCCTAATGAGGGTAGCAGCGTCCATGATGCGACCATGCGGTTCATCTCTCGTACATATCTTCCGCTTGTACATCTGAAACTTCATCAAAACTCAAAGTCAAAAATTTAATGACGTAATACCTGGAGATTTTAGTGGCCAGTTAATTGGAGTACTACGACCAAACCAGCGACTAGGGAAGTGCCGCTGAGAAGTTTTCTCATACGTCTGGTAAAATGTAGAGGGTCTCCGTAATGCTGGAAGTAAATTGCACTCCGAGTGTGTAAGAGAATGCTCTCAAGCTTTCAACATGCAAATCATTCTGCCTTCTTATTTGCTCTTCTAAATTTGTGAACCTATCAGCATATTACCGATCGTGTCAGACCAAACAGTGATCGTAAAAAGGACTTGTAAATTGGTTTCCACTGTAGCGTGCAAATTTTTGTGCGGCCATCGATAAATATGTGTTGTTGATTACATTCCATATAAACGTGTCTACATGAGCAAAAAGCATTAATGGAAGCAAATGACGATTGTCATGTAACCAGTGACAAAATTTAATTACGATGTTATTGTCGCTATTATGAAGATTTTGAAAAGATAGTATGTAGAATGGGTAAAAGTAACCAGCGAGGGCGAGGCCACAGGCAGCTGCGACAGCGGCGCTTCCCAGGGGAGTGACACGCCAGAAGGCGACCTGGCTACTCTTTGCTCTGCGGTTGTGGAGGCGGTTGTGCGTGGGTCTGAACCTATGCCCCTCAGACAGACGACAGACGGCGGCTGACGGTGTGATGTCGAGTACCTCCAGGGTCTCATCATTTGCGGCAGCAGACAGGAGCAGCAAGTCAGCAGGACTATGACGCCAAGTCTCACAAAGGACCGAGTGTGTCGGCAGACACAGCCTGGTCTCGAACCATAGGCTGCTCCTGGCGCTGCCCAGCCGTCTGATTGGCCAGTGGTGCTCCAGCATTGTAGTGCGGCTACTCAGCAATTACCAAGTACCCGGCTCGAATAACGTCCTATTCTCAAATTCAGCCTCATTTATAATCCATTACAGCCCATTTGTTCCTCTAAATCCTGGTGTCTAGTCACACTGCCCATAACTGCTTCAGTGCAGTGGCAACGACCAAATTGCTACATCATTATGAATTACCTCGAGGAAAACTTATTGACACACAGTCAATATGGGCTTAGAAAAGATCTTTCCTGTGAAACGCAACTAGCTCATTATTCACATGAATTGCTTAGTGCTATTGACAAGGGATTTCAGATCGATGCCATATTTCTGGATTTCCGGAAAGTTTTAGACACTATACCGCACAAGTGGCTTGTAGTGAAATTGCGTGCTTATGGAATATCGTCTCAGTTATGTGACTGGATTTATGATTTCCTGTCCGAGAGGTCACAGTTCGTAGTAATTGGCCTAAAGTCGTCGAATAAAACAGATGTGATTTCTCGTGTTCCCCAAGGTAGTATTACAGGCCCTTTGCTGTTCGTTATCTATATGATAACGACAACCTGAGCAGCCGTCTTAAGTTGTTTGCAGATGACGCTGTCGTTTATCGACTAATAAAGTCATCATAAGATCAAAACAAATTGCAAAACGATTTAGAAAAAATATCTGAATTGTGCGAAAATTGGCGGTTGACCCTAAATAACGAAAAGTGTGAGGTCATCCACATGAGTGCTAAAAGGAATTCGTTAAACTTCGGTTACACAATAAATCTGTATAATTTGAAAGCCATAAATTGAACTAAAAGCCTAGGTATTACAAATACGAACAACTTAAACTGGAAGGAAAACATGGAAAAAGTTTTGGGGGGAAATCTACCCAAAGAATGCGTTTTATTGGCAGGACACTTAGAAAACGCAACAGAACTACTAAGGAGACTGCCTACACTACGCTTGTCCGTCGTCTGTTAACAATACTGCTCCGCGGTGTGGGATCCTTACCAGATAGGACTTTCGGAGTACATCGAAAAAGTTCAAAGAAGGGCAACACGTTTTGTATTATCAGAAAATATGGGAGAGAGTGTCACAGAAATGATAAGGATTTTGGCTGGACAAAATTAAAAGAAAGGCGTTTTTCGTAGCGGCGGAATCTTTTCACGAAATTCCAGACTCCAACTTTCCCCTCCGATTGCGAAAATATTTTGTTGTGACCGACCTACATAGAGAGAAACAATCACCTCGATAAAATAATGGAAATCAGAGCTCGTACGGAAAGATATAGGTGTTTGTTCTTTCCACACTCTATACGAGTTTGGAATAATAGAGAATTGTGATGGTGGTTCGATTAGCCCTCTGCCAGGCACTTCAATGTGATATGCACAGTATCTTTGTAGATGTCGATGTAGATGTAGATTCTTTGCTGCGTGGGGCAATTTACCATTGCGCTAAGCTATACTTGCTTCACAACTCACTTACGCATCTATTATTCTGCCCTATCTGTCGACGTAGCATGGCTGATGGCCAGCGCTGTCAATATAATACTCCGTGGAGGCCTCCATGCTACTTTCAGCGCTTACAATAAAGATTTATTACTTTTACCAGAATTCTGGGTAGTGCCATTACGCAGTGCAGTAGGAGTAATACCACCTACATTCAGCATATATGGGTTTCTCATTCAGAATGTTGTTTGCTAGTGAGTTGATCGTGTTACGCCTCATGTACGGACACAAACGTCTACCAGCACATGTCAGAATTCGACAGTGGCAGCATCGTGAACATTCGAAACAGTGGTTTATTGTTCCGCGATATCACTATTGCCTTGGTTGGCATCCCACGAATGTCACGTGATACGGAATTAATGCGTTCAGTAGACTCTTTCTCCGTATACCATCATGGTTTTTCAGCTTTCCCACCGCTGTCATACATGCTCCAATACCTGGTATCATGCTATTCAGGGCCAATGCGTACAGGAAATATCTACTTCTGGTTCTCATAGCCGGTAACTTGGACAACAGCCGTTACATTTCCGACTCCTTAAGGCCAGTGATATTGCCTTATATTTGAGGTCTCCAAAACGTTATGTTTCACCAAGACGATGCAAGTCCGCATGTTACCACACTGTCCAAACCTACCCCTATACAGAGGGTGTGCAACTGTAGTCCTCGCCAACACGTTCTCCAGATCTCTCGCCCATTGAATACGTTTGGTCACGGGTATCCAAGAGACTACGATGCTTCCACTTGACACTTCGATTGGCATGTAACTGAAGCAGCATAGCGTGCTGCACCCATACCACAGTCTTTAGGTACGGATCTTTCTGTGAGCGAGCGGGTGTATATAATTGCTAAATATGGAGCTATTGTATCACCATACTCTGAGACGAACCGGACTGGTATACAATCTGGACTGGAAGCCTTGCGTTTATTAAGTGATTCTAGCTGCTTTGCGACTGCGAGGATATCTGTTTCTATGTTTCTCATCTTGGCAGTTGTTCTTGATTTCAGGAGTATTTACTTTGTCTTCTTTGTTGAAGGAGTTTCGGAAAATCGTGTTTAATAACAGTGCTTTAGTGGCACTGTCATCAGTGACTTCACCGTTGTCATCGCGCAATGAAGGTATTGACTGTGTCTTGCCACTGGTGTGCTTTATGTATGATCAGAATTTCTTTGGGTTTTCTGCCTTATTATTTGTCCCGGATTATTTAATCCTAATAGGTCAAGTATACTTTCAGAAGCATTTACGCTTCGAATGGGCTCATGAACTAAATAAGCCCAGTACAATTTCGGATGACGTTTTATGCCTGCCGCCAGTTTTAACGTATAATTTTTCCAGCATATCGAGGGTAGATTAAGGTCACCACCAACTATTACTGTATGAATGGGGTACCTATTTTAAATGAGGCTCAAGTTTTCTTTGAACTGTTCAGCAACTGCATGTTCTGAGTCGGTGGGTCGGCAAAACGACCAAATTAATAAATGGTTCTAAAGGCACTGAGCACTATGGGACTTAACATCTATGGTCATCACTCCCCTAGACATGTGCCCTAAGGACATCACACAACACCCAGTCATCACGAGGCAGAGAAAACCCCTGACCCCACCGGGAATCGAACCCGGGACCTGGGCGCGGGAAGCGAGAACGCTATCGCACGACCACGAGCTGCGCACTAGGGCTTGGAGCTCTGTTTCTTTCCCAACATAGCTACGACAATTTACAACCACAATACCGATCGTTGCAACAACTAACTTACTGTGTTTTACCTGCCCCGTTTTAGACGGACGCTCTTTCTGTGGTTCCCTGAGTCCCATAAATCTAAAAAAAACCGGCTAGTACCTTCCGCACAGCCCCCGCTACCCGTGTAGCAGATTGCTGTGTGTAGTGGACTGCTGACCTATTAAGCGGAACCCGGAAACCCACCACCCGATGGCGCAAGTCAAGGAACCTGCAGCCTACACCGTCGCAGAACCGCCAGAGCCTCTGATTCAGTCCCTCCACTCGGCTCTGCACCAAAGGACCACAGTGCGGTACATCGACGATGCTGCAGATCACTATTGGAGAACAAATATTGTACCATGAAATGGATCTGGTCAGGCAAAATTGACACACAATGCTTGGCAGTAATATGACCTTGCAGAGTAACCATGGGGTCCTAGGAATAGCAGGGTATGGCTGACCGAATTATCACCGAACCCTCGCCATGTTGCGCTCTTGTCAGTAAGCTGTCTGTATTGTAGGCTTGGGACATGCAAATGCCAGATATTAACTCGGGCAGAAATTGAAAAAAGTGTAAAACAAGACTTAGCCAACCAAATGACTTTCTTCCATTGCTCCATATTTCAGGTTCTATGGCTTCAGTACCACATTTTCCTGTTACACCCACTGCAGTCGCTAATGCTTGGTTTTGAAATTCCACATCGGCCTGCAGTTCTCTGCTTATGAAGACCCATTCCTGGCTTTTGGTGCTGACAGGGTACTCGAGTGCGATATTGAGTTCTGCATTGACTATTATAGCTTTTGCCCTCTTATTTTTCGTCACAGTCCTATTTAATGATGATCTGCGATGGTTACTGAACACACACTTTCCTTCGCATTGTGACTAAGAGGGCGCGTTTCCTCTCTGTCGGTATTCGGTATAAATCTTAGATACGGTGCCTCATGAAACACGAACCACTTCTGCTACTTGAGGGCATTGCACAGGTGCCGTTCGTGATCAAATACAACAGCGCACCCTGCAGGTTTGGCCAGCATCTGCATTTATGTTCAAGAATCCTTTGTATTTCTCGCAGTGCTTCCATGTTTTTGTCCAACACCCGAATATTTACATCCATTGTCGAACCCCTGTATATCTATATCCATACTCTGCAAACCACTATGAAATGTATGGTAGAGTGTACTTCCACCCGGCCTGTGTGGCCGAGCGCTTCTAGGCGGTACAGTCTGGAACCGAGCGACCGCTACGGTCGCAGGTTCGAATCCTGCATCGGGCATGGATTTGTGTGTTGTCCTTAGGTTAGTTAGGTATAAGTAGTTCTATGTTCTAGGGGACTGATGACCTCAGAAGGTGCCATTTGTATGCCTTTATACTCGCTGGAGTTAACCTAATCCTGTCCTCTCGATTATTGTAGGGGAGTTGTAGTATATTCCAAAATTCGTCTACTAAAACTGGTACCTGACACTTTGTATGTAGGTGTCTGCCAGTCCAGTTTCTCCAGAATTTCCCTGACACTGTCCTGCAGATCACACAAACATGTGATCATTGCTGTTGTCTTCCTCTGTATATGTTCAGTACTCTTGTTCGTCCTATTTGGAAAGGATTTACATCACCATCTACATGGCTACTCTGCAATTCACACTTAAGTGCCTGGTACAGGTTTCATCGAACCATTTTCCTACTACTTCTCTACCATTCCACTCTCGAATGGCACGTGGGAAAAAGGAACACCTAAATCTTTGCGATCGAGCTCTAATTTCTCTTATTTTATTATAATGATCATTTCTCCCTACGTAGGTAGCTGTCAAGAAAAGATTTTCGCGTTTGGAAGAGAAAGTTGGTGATTGAAATTTCGTAAATAGATTTCGCCGCAAAGAAAACCGCCTTTGTTTCAGTGACTGCCACCCCAACTCGCGTATCGTATCAGTGACACTCTCACCCCTATTGCGCGATAACACGAAACGAGCTGCCCATCTTTGCACTTTTTCGATGTCCTCCGTCAATCCCACCTGGTAAGGATCTCACACCACGCAGTAATATTCCAGCAGAGGACGGACAAGTGTAATGTAGGCTGTCTCTTTAGTGGGTTTGTCACATCTTCTAAGTGTTCTGCCAACAAATCGCAGTCTTTGTTTCGCCTTCCCCACAATATTATCTATGTGGCCTTTCCAATTTAAGTTGCTCGTAGTATTTAGTCGATTCGACAGCCCTACGATTTGTGCGATTTATCGTATACCAAAAATTTATTGGATTTCTTTTAGTACCCATGTGGATGACCTCGCACTTTTCTCTGTTTAGTGCCAATTGCCACTTTTCGCGCCATGCAGAAATTCTCTGTAGATCATTTTGCAATTAGAATTGATCGTCTGATGATTTTACTAGACGGCAAATTACAGCGTCATCTGTAAACAATCTAAGGGGGCTGCTCAGATTATCTCCCAGATAATTTATGTAAATCAGGAACAGCAGATGGCCTATGACACTGCCTTAGGGAACGCCAGATATCACTTCTGTTGTTCTCCATGATTTACCGTCTATCACTGCGAACTGTGACACTAGATCAATACTCGAGGAAGGGTCGTATGAGTGTTGTATAAGCAGTCTCATTTGAAGACTGATTACTTCCTAGTATTCTACCAATGAAACGAATTCTGCGATCTGCTTTGCCTACAGCGCAGCAAATGATATGGAATTATTCAGTTTACAGGGTACGTACATGTGACGACTCTTTACGTTAATGAACACATTTATTTTGTCATACTCACTCAACTACATTTAAAAGTATTTCCTTTCTCAGGCTACCGGCTTTTAAAGAGAAGTTCGCCCATGAAGTAGAACTGGGTTGTCCAGGGAAGATGATTATAATTTTTTTGCAGCGCATTGAACTCCTTTGTAACGCACTGACTGCTTTAATAATGGGTAATAAAGTACACATTTTCCCATAGTTTTGTAGGTGTGTAAATCACTATTCTTCTCAATTTGTGGTTGATTATATATGACGAATTTGTGACATCACAGTTAAAATGCACAGCTCCTTGAAGAAGTACCTACATGACGACCGTGTGTGAACATCACTTATTATTACTTATTATTCTTACTGCTCGCGTATGGGCAATCAGTACCTTATTTCTAACTGGTAATGTCCCAAGAAAATTACTACATGAGTCATTATTCAGAGTAAATACGCAAAATATGTTAGTATATTGTTTCCAAGGCTCTGAGCACTATGGGACTCAACTGCTGAGGTCATTAGTCCCCTAGAACTTAGAACTAGTTAAACCTAACTAACCTAAGGACATCACAAACATCCAGGCCCGAGGCAGGATTCGAACCTGCGACCGTAGCGGTCTTGCGGTTCCAGACTGCAGCGCCTTTAACCGCACGGCCACTTCGTATTGTTTCCAAGACTAGCAATTATACGAAGAACAAAAGTAGGTGAACTTAACTGTTTGAGAAACTCAGCAACACGCTTCTTCCAGTTCAAGTTTTCATCAGTGTGTAGACCCAAAATTCAGAAGCATTCTACACTGTTTACTGACTCCTGTTCTTGTGCCACGTCTGTTGTTGATATTACTCTGTTTATTGTGCAGAACTGAATATACTGTATTTTCCCAAAAAAATTAGGAGAGTCCAGTTTCCGAGAATCAGTTAATAACCCTTTGAAAGACATCATTAACAATGTCTTCAGATGCTTTCCCTATAATGGCATTTCTTAAAACGCAAACATCATCTGCAAAAACCTACCAGTTTTGCGATCAGCTTTGATTCCACAAGGAACTGTTGTGCACAAGGACCGGAGACTACAAGGAAGGAGCCAACCACAGCATTCAGTCGCATTTCTTTTCTTACTCTTGCATATGCGAAGAGCCGGCCGCGGTGGCCGAGCGGTTTTAGACGCTTCAATCCGGAACCGCGCGACTGCTACGTTCGCAGTTTCGAATCCTGCCTCGGGCATGGATGTGTGTGATGTCCTTAGGTTAGTTAGGTTTAAGTAGTTCTAAGTTCTAGGGGACTGATGACCTCAGAAGTTAAGACCCATAGTGCTCAGAGCCATTTAAACCATTTGGTAGTTCCAACGGAACTAATTAGGGTTTCTTCTCCTTCCATTCACGTACATTCGAGAAAAATGACTGTTTATATGCCTTTATACTCTCTGTATTTAACTTAATCTAATGATTTACCGTCTATCACTACGGACAGTGACACTAGAGCAATATTCTAGGAAGGGTCGTATGAGTGTTGTGTAAGCAGTCTCCTTTGAAGACTGAGTATATCCTAGTATTCTACCAATGAAACGAATTCTGCGATCTGCTTTGCCTACAGCGCAGCAAATGATATGGAATTATTCAGTTTACAGGGTACGTATATATGACGACTACTTACATTCATGAACACATTTATTTTGTCATATTCACTCAACTACATTTAAAAATATTTCCTTTCTCAGGCTACCGGCTTTTAAAGAGAAGTTCGCCCATGTAGTAGAACTGGGTTGTCCAGAGAAAATGATTCTAATTTATATTTAAATCTTGCTGTGCTACCTGTCAGACATAGTACGTTATTGTACAAATGATCAAAAAAATTTTTGCAGGGCATTGAACTCCTTTGTGAACCACTGACTGCTTTAATAATGGGTAATAAAGTACATTTTGTCCTATAGTTTTGTAGGTGTGTAAATCACTATTCTTCTCAAATTGTGATGGATTATTTATGACTAATTTTACTAGCGAATATATGTATTGTGCCAATACAGTTAAAATGCACAGCTCCTTGAATCAGTACCAACATGACGACCGCGGGTGAACACCACATATTATTCTTACTGCTCGCTTTTGGGCAATCAGCACCTTATTTCAAACTGGTAACTTCCCAATAAAATTATTTCATGAGTCATTATTCAGAGTAAATACGCAAAATATGGTAGTATGTTGTTTCCAAGACTAGCAATTATACGAAGTACAAAAGTAGCTGAACTTCAGTGTTTGAGAAACAAACAAATCTAGCAGCCCGCCTCTGAATTGCTTTTGTGTCCTCCCTCAATGCGACCTGATAGGGATCCCAAACGCTCGAGCAGTACTCAAGAATAGGTCGTATTAGTGTTTTATAAGCGGTCTCCTTTACAGATGAACCACATCTTCCCAAAATTCTATCAATGAACTGAAGACGACTATCCGCCTTCCCCACAACTGCCATTACATGCTTGTCCCACTTCATATCGCTCTGCAATGTACACCCAAATATTTAATCGACGTGACTGTGTCAAGCGCTACACTACTAATGGGGTTTTCAAACACTGCAGGATTCTTTTTCCTATTCATCTGCATTAATTTACATTTATCTATATTTAGAGTTAGCTGCCATTCTTTAGACTAATCACAAATCCTGTCCAAGTCATCTTGTATCCTCCTACAGTCACTCAACGACGACACCTTCCCGTACACCACAGCATCATCAGCAAACAGCCGCACGTTGCTATTCACCCTATCCAAAAGATCATTTATGTAGATAGAAAACAACGGCGGACCTACCACACTTCCCTGGGGCACTCCAGATGACACCCTCACCTCCGATGAACACTCACCATCGAGGACAACATACTGGGTTCTATTACTTAAGAAGTCTTCGAGCCACTCACACACTTGGGAACCAATGCCATATGCTCGTACCTTAGTTAGGAGTCTGCAGTGGGGCACCGAGTCAAACGCTTTCAGGAAGTCAAGGAATATGGCATCCGTCTGATGCCCTTCATCCATGGTTCGCAGGATATCATGTGAAAAAAGGGCGAGTTGCGTTTCGCAGGAGCGATGCTTTCTAAAGCCGTGCTGATTCATGAACAGCAACTTCTCTGTCTCAAGGAAATTCATTATATTCAAACAGAATATGTTCGAGAATCCTGTAACAAACCGATGTTAAGGATATTGGTCTCTAATTTTGAGGATCCATCCTTCTACCCTTCTTATATAGAGGCGTCACCTGTGCTTTTTTCCAGTCGCTCGAGACTTAACGTTGGGCAAGAGATTCGCGATAAATGCATGCTAAGTAAGGAGCCAATGCAGTAGAGTACTCTCTGTAAAAACCGAATTGGAATCCCATCAGGACCTGGCGATTTATTTATTTTCACCCCATTCAGCTGCTTCACAACCCCAGGGATGTCTATCACTATGTCCTCCATACGGGAATCTGTACGAGACTCAAACGGCGGTATGTTTGTACGATCCTCCTGCGTGATAGATTTCTCAAATGCTAAATTTAAAATTTCAGCTTTCGTTTTGCTGTCTTCCGTTGCCAGGCCAGACTGATCAGTGAGTGACTGGATGGAAGCCTTCGACCCGCTTACCGATTTTACGTAAGACCAGAATTTCCTTGGGTTTTCAGCAAGATATTTTGCTAAGGTATGACGGTGGTAGTGGTTGAATGCTTCACGCATCGCTCTTTTTACAGCAGCACGAATCTCTACTAACGTTTGCCTGTCCCCATTCTCCCGATCGTTCTTGTATCTCGAGTGCAACTGCCTTTGCTTCCTGAGCATTCTCCGAATTGCGCTGTTAAACCACGGTGGGTCTTTTCCGTCCGTAACCCACTTTTTCGGCACATACTTGTCCAATGCGTGATTTACAATGTGTTTAAAATTTGCCCATAATTCTTCCACGACCATCGTACCGGAAGTAAATGAAGTCGATTCATTTACTAAGTGGAATGCTAACAACTGCTTATCTGCTCTTTCTAGTAAGAATACCCTCCTAGCCTTCTTGACCTACTTTTTAACTTTCGTAACCATAGTCGTAATGACAACATCATGAGCACTAATCCCTGTCTCGACACTGACACCGTCGATGAGGTCTGGTCTGTTCGTGACTACCAGATCTAAATTACTTCCAATACGCATTGGCTGTCGATTTAGCTGCTCAAGGCAGTTTTCGGATAATGTGTTCAAAAGTAATTCACACGACGGCTTGTCTGTACCACCTGTAATGAATCCATAGACATCCCAGTCTATACTAGGTGGGTTGAAGTCGCCTCCGACTAATATAGCATGATTTGGGTACTTCTGCAATACAGAATGTAGACTCCCTTCGAATGATTCTAGAACTGTCACGGTGGAACCTGGTGGCCGGTAATAACACCCCACAATTAACTTTATTTCCCCTAGCCCTGTTAAACGTGTCCAGATAACTTCACAATCACACTCTACTTTGACCTCAGTAGACACAATATTTTTTCTAACTGCAGTGGAGACACCACCTCCTACGGTGTCTAATCTGTCTTTCCGATACACGTTCCAACCCTCACTGAATATTTCAGAACTTCCTATCTCAGGGTTCAGCCAGGTCTCAGTCCCGAGAATAATTTGCGAGCCACACGCTTCCTGGAGGGCAGTAAATTCAGGAACTTTATTCCGAACACTCTGAAAATTTACTGCTAGTACCTTGACAGCTGAAGTGTCTTTACACTGAGCGCGTCTTGATTTCCCTGCATGCACGTCGACTGGTGAGTGTTCATCAGGACACCTCGCACTACTGCCTAGCGTAAAAAAAACCCACGTGCACGCCACAAGTACTCTGCTACCCAAGTAGCCGCTTCCTTTGTGTAGTGCACCCCTGACCTATCTAGGGGCGTCCTACAATTCCCCACCCAATAGCGCAAGTCTAGAAATCTGCAGCCAAGACCGTCACAGAGTCGGCGTAGCCTCTGGTTGAGATCCTCCACTCAGCTCCAAACCAACGTCCCCGATCCGCTCTGGGAACAATGCTGCAAATAGAGAGCTCTGCTTGCACCCCACGTGCGAGGCCAGCGGTCTTCACCATATCCGCCAGCCGCCTGTACGCACTGAGGATCGCCTCAGAACCCAAGCGACAGGCATAATTGGTGCCGACGTGAGCAACTATTTGTAGACGACTGCACCCCGTACGCTCGATAGCTGCCTCCACATCGTGGATGAGGCTCCCCGGCAGACAAACAGAGTACACGTTGGATTTCTTTCCAGCCCTGTACACTATTTCCCTAAGGGGCTCCTTCACCCGCCTAACGTTGGAGCTCCCAATAACCAGCAAGCCGTTGCCCCCGTGTGCCTGTTCGGACCCACTGGCAGGATGAACGGGCGAGGCCAGCCGGCCAGCCTCCACATTGGCCCTCCGCCTCGAGTGACGCGAACGCGTTGCAGCCCGCCACTCACCCTGAGGTGAGTATCATCCAACGCGCCGGGTACACTAGACGGTGCCTCGGCGGCTGAGTCAGCGGACGCAGCAAGCGACACCTGTGGTGTCTCAAGCGACGCGCCAGACCCTCCGCCATCGCTGCACCTCGAGGCAGCAGCGTGAAGGCGGCTGACCGCGGCCAACAGCACGCTCAGCTGCTCGCGAACCGCGGAAAGTTCCCCTGCGCCCGCACACAGCACGCAGACACCCTATCCATCCTACTGCTAATATCTAACGACTCCGCGAATTTGTACTCTACGGCTGTCAATAAGCAATATTACTCCTCTCAAATACGGGAATATGCAAGGATTTTATGTAATTAAATATGCAAGCGCACAAACACTCGGAAAGAAATTAAGAATCAAACTACAAAACAAATATCAAAGCTAAACATGCGACTCGCTACTGCACTGCTGCAGCGCTAATGCTTCACCAGCAGCTGCTCAAGGCTCACTGACCCATGTCAAAAGCGCACTGGCTGTCCAAAACAAACAACTGCGCGAATTTATACTCTACAGCTAGCAATAAAGGCAACGGATTTGCCGCAGTGGATACGCCGGTTCCCGTGAGATCACCAAAGTTACGCGCTGTCGGGCGTGGCCGGCAGTTGGATGGGTGACCATCCTGCCGCCATGCGCTGTTGCCATTGTTCGAGGTGCACTCAACCTCGTGATGCTAAATGAGAAGCTACTCGACCGAATAGTAGCGGCTCCGGTCAAAGAAAACCATCATAACGACTGGGAGAGCGGTGTGCTGACCGCATCCTCAACCGAAGATGACACGGCGGTCGGATGGTCCCGATGAGCCACTTGTGGCCTGAAGACGGAGTGCTTGCATTGCTATCAATAAGCAATATTACTCCTCACAAATACGAGAATAAGCAAGGATTTTATGTATTTAAATATGCAAGCGCACAAACATTCGGAAAGAAATTAAGAATCAAATTACAAAACAAATATGAAAGCTAAATATGCGCTACTGCACTGCTGCTGCACTGATACTTCACCAGCGGCTGCTCAAGGCTCACATATGCCCTATTCCGAATGATTTTCGAGACAAAACACAATTAGTGTACATCGTTATTTATTTGCTGTATCCTTCAATAAATTGCCAGCTTCACACATGTACGCCTGTACAACAGTTAGTTAAAATAACAATATTCGTTTAGCAAAGTATCAGTTTAAAAATATGTTTTTTAGCACATTCATCTCCAAGTACTATCGTACACGTCACATCACAGCTGATGTACGGTGCACAATCAGTGTTCGAGTATTCCAGCGCCAACTTCAATGCATTTGTACACTCTTGGAGAACATGTTGTGTTGCCTGTCTGACTACCTCAGCACGTTCCCTAATGAGGGCAGCAGTGTCCATTATGCGCCCACGCAATTTATCTCACGTATTCATCTTTTGCTTGTACATCTCAGACTACATTCAACCACAAAATCAAAATGGCGTAATGTCTGGCTATCTTAGTGGCCAGTTAATTGCACTACCACGACCAAACCAGCGACTAGGGAAGTGCGGCTGAGAAGTTTTCTCATACGTCTGGTAAAATGTAGAGGGTCTCCATAATGCTGGAAGTACATTGCAGTCCGTGAGGGCAAGAGAACGATCTCAAGCTTTGAACATGAAAATCATTCTGTCTTGTTATTCGCTCTTCTAAAATGGATGAACCTATCAGCATGTTACCGATCGTGTCACACCAAACAGTGATTGTAAAAAGAATTTGTAAATTCTTTTCCACTGTAGCGTGCAGATTCTCCTGCGGCCACCGATAATTATTGAGTGTGTCGTTGATTACGTTCCATATAAACGCGTCTACACGAGTAAAAAGTATTAATGCAAGCAAATGACGATTGTCATGCAACCAGTGACAAAATTTAATTACGATGCTATTGTCGCTATTATGAATATTGTGAAAAGGTAGTATGTAGAATGGGTAAAAGTAACCAGCGAGGGAGGGGCCAGAGGCACTTGCGACAGCGGCGCTTCCCAGGGGAGTGAAATGCCAGAAGGAGACCTGGCTGCTCTTTGCTCAGCGGTTGTGCGTGGGTCTCAACCCATGCCCCTCAGGCAGGCGACAGACGGCGGCTGACGGTTTGACGCCGAGTTCCTCCCTGGGTCTCATCATTTGCGGCAGCAGACAGGAACAGCAAGCCAGCAGGGCTAGGACGCCAAGTCTCACAAAGGACCCAGTGTGCCCGCAGACACAGCCTGGTCTCGAACCATAGGCTGCTGCTGGCGCTGCCCAGTCGTCTGATTGGCCAGTGGTGCTCCAGCACTGTAGTGCGGCTACTCAGCAATTACCAAGTCCCTGACTCGAATAACGTCCTATCCTCATTTATACTCCATTACTGCCCATTTGTTCCTCTAAAACCTGGTGCCTAGTCACACCGCCCATAAGAGAGAGACTGCTTCAGTGCAGTGGCAACGACCCAATTGCTACTTCATTATGAATTACCTCGAAGAAAACTGTCTATTGACACACAGTCAACATGGGTTTACAAAAGATCGCTCCTGTGAAACACAACTAGCTCTTTATTCAAATGAAGTGCTTAGTGCTATTGACAAGGGATTTCAGATCGATTACATATTTCTGGTTTTCCGGAAAGTTTTAGACACTGTACCGCACAAGCGGTTTGTAGTGAAATTGCATGCTTATGGAATATCGTCTCAGATATGTGACTGGATTTGAGATTTCCTGTCAGATAGGTCACAGTTCGTTGTAATTTACGGAAAGTCATCGAGTAAAACAGATGTGATTTCTCGTGTTCCCCGAGGTAGTGATATAGGCCCTTTGCTGTTCCTTATCTATATAAACGATTTGGCAGACAACCTGAGCAGCCATCTTACGTTGTTTGCAGATGACACTGTCGTTTATGGACTAATAAAGTCATCAGAAGATCAAAACAAATTGCAAAACGATTTAGAAAAAATATCTGAATGGTGCGAAAATTGGCAGTTAACCCTAAATAACGAAAAGTGTGAGTTATCCACATGAGTGGTAAAAGGAATTCGTTAAACTTTGGTTTACAATAAATCTGTCTAATCTAAAAGCCGTAAATTCAACTAAAAGCCTAGGTATTACAATTACGAACAACTTAAACTGGAAGGAACACATAGAAAATGTTGTGGGGAAGGGTACCCAAAGACGGCGTTTTATTGGCAGGACACTTAGAAAATGTAGCAGAACTACTACGAATGTCCGACGTCTTTTAGAATACTGCTGCGCGGTGTGGGATCCTTACCAGAAAGGACTGACGGAGTACATCGAAAAAGATCAAAGAAAGGCAATACGTTTTGTACTATCGCAAAATATGGGACATGTTCCACATCCACGAGGATCTCCTCAGCACGGATCTATCAAACGAAAAAATTATCTAATCTAATGAAAAGAGTGTCACAGTAATGATACAGAATTTTGGCCTTTACAAAATTAAAAGAAAGGCGTTTTTCGTAGAGACGGAATCTTCTCACGAAATTACAATCACCAACTTTTTCCTCCGAATGTGAAAATATTTTGTTGACACCGACCTACATAGGGAGAAACGAACACCCCGATAAAATAAGGGAAATCAGAGCTCGTACGGTAAAATATAGGTGTTTGTTCGTACCGCACGCTATACGAGATTGGAATAATAGAGAATTGTGATGGTGGTTAGATTAGCCCTCTGCCAGGCACTTAAATGTGATTTGCAGAGTATCCTCATAGATGTAGATGTAGATTCATTGCTGTGTGGGGCAAATTACCATTGCGCTACGCAACACTTGCTTCACAACTCACTTACGCATCTATTATTCTGCCTTATTTGTCGACGTAGCTTCGATGATAGCCAGCGCTGTCACTATAATACTCCGTGGAGGCCTCCATGCTACTTTCAGCGCTTACAATAAAGATTTATTACTTTTAGCAGAATTCTGGGTAGTGTCACAACGCAGCATAGTAGGAGTAATACCACCTACATTATGTATATATGGGTTTCTCATTCAGAATGTTATTTGCTTGTGAGATGATCGTGTTACGCCTCACATAAGAACAGAAACGTCTACCAGCACATGTCAGAATTTGAGAGTGGCAGCATCGTGAACAATCGAAACAGTGGTTTATTGTTCCGCGATGTCACTACTTGTGTTGGTTGGCATCCCACGATTGTCACGTGATATGGAATTAATGCGATCAGTAGATGCCTATTCAGCACCATGAGCGATTGCAACAATCACATATGTCTGGAGCCCGTGGGACATGCATATTCATTCAGCTGTGCAGGATCACAAAGTAAAGTTACATGCCAAGAACCTGGAAATGGGTTTGCTTACTACACAACAAGTATCGACGCGGAGAGTGAGGTGACGTCAGTGCAGAAACCATTGCTGCTGCAACCCTTGACACTGCAGCAGAGGGAGGCAAGGTGACAACCCTGGACACAGGAGTGGCGCCATGACACTCTTTCTGCGTATACCATCATGGTTTTTCAGCTTTCCCATCGCTATCATACATGCTCCAATACCTGGTATCATGCTATTCAGGGCTAATGCGTACAGGAAATGTCTACTTCTGCTTCTCATAGCCGGTAACTTGGACAGCAGCCCTTACATTTCCGATTCCATAAGGCCAGTGATATTGCCAATTATTTGAGGTCACCAAAACGTTATGTTTCAGCAACACGATGCAAGACCGCATGTAACCACACTGTCCAAACCTACCTCTATACAGAGGGTGTACAACTGTAGTCCTCGCCAACACGTTCTCCAGATCTCTCGCCCATTGAATACGTTTGGTCACGGGACTACGATGCTTGCACTTGACACTTCGATTGGCATGTAACTGAAGCAGCATAGCGTGCTGCACCCATACCTCTCATACAAGCTCAGTTCAACTCAATGCTCAGCCAAATTGGAGCCATTGTTGCTGCCAGAACTGGCAATTCTGTGTACTGCTTGGGCCACTCTTATTAATGTGACCACCCGACAAAAGTCTGAATGACCACCTTTTGCAGTGTGAGATGTGCAGAAGTAGTCAGTAAGGTTCTAGGGGTTCAGAGAGGGATGTGGAGTCATGCCGACCTCTCCACCATTGCCAGCTGATCTACGTTTCTCGGTTGAGGCTCCATGGTGGGATCGAGCTAGTCTCACAGATTCTCAACTAGGTGCAATCGAGGGAGGTTGACAGCCAGGGGAGAACAGTGTAGTCATCCTGATGCTCCTCGAAACACGCAACACATACATTGCAACCTATGTGACATGATGATTTGTCCTGCCGGTCGGTGGCATCATGTCAAGGAAAAACCAAAATCATGTAGGGGACAGATGGACATAAGTATTTTGTTGAAATATTGTGCCTCCAGAATGATGAGATTACCCAGGGAATGTCACTGAAAACATTGCCCAGATCATAACGCTCTCTCCTGGTTGCAGGGTGTTTCCTTTCAGACATTCCTATGGAACATAACACGTAATTCATCTGAAAAGGACAGCTGTCGAGACACTCAGTGGCCGTCAGTTGAAGTATTGGCGTGCAAATTACAGCCTTTGCCTCCGATGAATAGCAGTCAGCATGGGTGCATGAACCAAACACCTGCTCCAGGGCTCATACACAACGAAGTTCGCTGAACAGTAGTTGAGGAGACACTTTTGCTACATTCTTGGGTCGTACTTTAACCACAGTTGCACATAAATACTCTACAAAAATAGCCGTTTCGGAAATACATCCTCCCTTGACCCGAATGCCAATGATCATACCCTTTTCGGCATCATATAAATCACTCCATTTCCACATTGCGATAATAACTGCACTGTTTTCCGCATCCCCCCCACACTGCTGGTGGTGTCACATATCACCTCAAATCTCTGAGTGGTTATTGCATGTTGACGTCGAACATAGGCGGTGGCCACATTAATGTTACTGGACCGTGCAAAATTCGGAACCTCTATGCTTCCAAATCACTTACAATTTTATTCACGTATTCTTTCTACTACACCGTATAAGCACTACAAGTAAAATGTTATTATTTTCTATCCGTCCTGGGGAGCAGTTTCATGGCCAGCGATATATTTTCGATCGTTCTTACAATGTGCTACAAGGATGTCATCAACTATTACCACTGGCGGATTCTGATTTCTATTCCAAAACAATGTTTGCATATATCTCCACAGCTGTCAGGTGTTGCAAGTATGAAGTTAGTAATGTTTTCCCACTAATTGGCATTTCAGCACGTAACGTGTCATCTAGCACTGCAGCTGTTACCTAGCTAGTGGATCTGGAACGTTCTGGTTTTGCTCAGATGTTAATTATACAACGAAACTAATTTTCGTTGAGAGAAGAGCAGTAGAAAGAAAGGAGGAAAGTTCAATAGCCCATCATGCTGTTTTGCACAGCGTGATCACCAAAGATATTAACTAAACAACGAAACTAGTCTTCGTACAACGAAGACGATGGAGACAAAACGGAATGTTGGGGCTCAAATCTTCAACGACGACGGTATGACTATGTACCGAATACTTCCTCTGTGGGAGAAGGATAAGGAAGAAATTCGTCTGCATCTCATTTAAAGAATCGTCCTGGAAATTGCTTCAATCGATTCAAGTGAACCATAGACAACCTTAATCTCTGTGACTACATCATTCACTCGAAATCTATTTCCACTGGAAGAAAATCTATTATCTTAGCACAAATAAATTATTATTCATTTAATGCATCAGACTGAAGAGGTCAAATCTATTTTGGCGCTTTGCACACCTATTATCAACATTAATAATTGTACATCAGCCTACTGCAACGTTACCCCATTTTACCATACTCAGGGAAACAAGCAACGAAGTAATTCCACAGGCCAAGAACAAAGGATTTTCTTATATCTAGGAATTTAGAATTGATTTTAGCCAAAGTTGGGGAGTTAAATCAAAAAGTGAAATCAGTCTTCCTCTAACCACTCTCATTTTTTGATCGTGGTTGTTTAACATGCACTTCAAGATGAAATGTGCATTTGTAACTCTGGTTTGTGCACTTCTAAATCACTTGTACGAGGATTGGTTCCTGTAGGTTTGCCCTGTTGCCGGTCTGCTTTCCAATTAGTTCCAGGAATATCCACCAGATGGAGTTGGAGGTTACTGTTTGAGCTCTGGCCATACAGGGCTGAGCTAGAATGACGTCACATGATAAATCAGTCAGGAAACATCTACGCTGAAGTTTTTGCACTACTGTAGTTGAACAGAAATAATATAAGTAATTCACGTAGATGGTGTTTGCTACTTATTCAGAGATTAAACGCTGAAAGGAAACCAAAATTAGAATAAATCTGTAAAACCCGTACAGAACATTCACGATTGTGGACTACTGGGAAACGAAAACGTCTGATAGAAAAGCCATTCCGATACCTGTTGTTTGTGACGACTGGTATTGCCCCTCTGATACTAATGACGATGACAGTGATTATGCGGGTATGGCATTAATTCCTCAGGTTTAAACTGGGATGAGTTAATAACTCACCACAGATCTCAAGCCGTCAATAGAAGCTTCTGAATTACTGGCTTCCAACAAAAATGTACTGGACCCAGAAACCATAGTTAACTTTTACCATACAACGTAAAAAGTATGCTACCCTTCTTGCTCTTGAAATGGTACATCTGAGGCAAACTATCCCTGATGAGCCTTTCCAATTAAAATAAATCTCTACTGTAACTACGTAATGGTTTTAGTTCAACAGAACGCCATGAGAAAATGACTCTTTCAAGATGTGATTAAACAATTTATAGAATAAAGGTAAATACTAACCTTGCTTCAATGAGAAGCGGCAGCATTCGCCTAATTTGGGTATGAATAGGTTCTCAGATTATTAACTAGCTTGTGAAGATACTATTTCTTAATATTTCTACTTGATTTATTTCACAATTAGTTCGTCACCCATAGTAAAACATAATACACAGTTTTTTCTTAGTGTCAACTTTTTTACCAATCAACAAGGCAAAAAAACGTAGTCTCATCACCAAAACCTCTTTTTAGACAGAAGGAGCTCATTTTCACATGATTGCTGATAACAAAAACATTACACACGATGTGTCACATACAAAATCTTAAAAGTCAACTCCGCTAACAACTATGCCCAATCTGATTTGGGATGCATACAGTTCTATGTAACACAAAATTTTTGTCCAAAATGTTCTAGAATTTCCTTTGTCAATATAATTGTTATAACGACATCTGTTTTTAGAAACAGTGGCGATTTATGCAAAATTTATACCTTGTTATGGTTACAAAAATTCGATTTGCAAAAGAAATTTTTCTATATTCCTGCAATAAAATTTAGAAATATAAAAGTCCATCACGTCCCAAGATTTGTTTACATATTGCAGTACTAAATTATTATGCCAAGCAGAAATTTTCTGGTGAAGTTAACTGCGGTTTTTGAATACACTGAAGACTATTGTCTGATAAACAATCAATTACGTTTTCCTACAGCTCATATGACAATTGCAATTTTGGTGAGTAACTGTCATATACGGGAGAAACTGTATATATGAAATGAAATCCAATAAAAACCTTTAAGGTTAACAATGATTTTTAAATATAGACTTCTGTAAAGTGAAATCTGTAGGATGACCAGTTTTCATAATTTTATGTCTTCGTGGTTTAACTCGCACTAAAATGGTAAATTTGAAAAAGAATACTATTTCGTAAATACTTCGAAGTATCGTGTACCTATATAAGAGTCGTAAATCTCATACTTTACGATCTAAATCGGAATAAATGTTAAACAAGTGGATGTGGAATCGTATCTTTCGGTTGTGCCCAGGCTGGTGTCGTAACGACCTGTTGATCCAGGAAGCCCTTCATTTTTATTTTTTATACTCTCAAGAAGACAATCTCGTGTTCTGCACGAAATTAGTGAACACCTGAGGAAATGGGTCTTCCTGAACGTTTTCTAGTTGATTTTCTCGGTTCTGTGCACAGCTCAGGGCAAGTTTGAAATTTTTTTTAATACACAATGGTACCAAAATTAGTTGAATATCAGCTGCTCCCTCAAGGGAAATGAAAGAAGAAAATAAAGCCGTAGTTTTGCTCTTTGAGAAGATTAAGTCTCATAAACATCAATGGGTGGTTTGTCTAGACTTATAAACGGTAAACTTCTCCTTGGTTTGCAAAGTGCTTCTTGTGACTCTGGAATAGCAGAGACAAAACAGATGACAGTGTTGGAAATGAACGGCCAAAGAGAGAAAACATGTACGGAGGGAGGAAGAATGTCATTAACGACCCCTTAGTTGAACGAGAGGAAATCATTTGTCGTCTACTGTATATCAAGTTGGGCCTTTTGAAGCAGTTTGTAAAGGCTTTTGATAAGAACGGGTCACGCTCAGAATTATTACAAAGGGGCACTATCTTACTTGAAAGGACAGTTTACAAAATTGGTCATAACCTTGTTCAAGGAGCTGTAATATCATTTGCATGAAATGAGTTAGAGAAACATGAGGAATTGTTAATCTTCCTGAACGAGAGTCCAGTGTTTCCATGGCTGCACCACATCGTACATAAAATACAATGTGGACTGCTGATGTGCTGCAATTATTTTTTATTATCTGTTGTTGGATTTACTGAAAGAACAAATTTTGAAGTATTCGAACACGTTGGTTTGGCTACACCAAAAATAGCTACCTCACGTGAACTGGCCAATGCGAAGGCTGTCGTGATAAAATAAAACCTTATAAACTACACAAAGGGCATCCATCGCATTCACCAAATTTCATTAATAAAACCCAGCGGGGTGACGAAGTGGGATGACCCAGAAGTCACAGTTAGGAGATCAGTGGTTTGTATCTCTATCAGTCCATCCACATGTAGGTTTCCTGCAGTTTTCCAAGCATAAGCTAGGATAGGAGAATGCTGAGAAAGAAAGCTAAAGGTGATTGGCCTGACAGAGATTCGAACCACTGCCCTCCTGACTGTGAATCCTGTGTCTTCCCACTTCGCCACCTCGCTGGGTTTGTGCTTTTGTCTAAAGAAAGTAGTATACTCCTACATAGAAATATGGAAGCGATTGCGCATGCGCATGCCCGCGCGTCTGTGTGTGTGCGCTTGTGCGTGTGTATGTGTGTGTGTGTGTGTGTGTGTGTGTGTGTGTGACTGTGAGCTCGTGGTCATGTGGTCGGTGGAAGGCCAAGTGTTCAAATCATGGTCCTGTCGCATTAACTCATCTCACCCTTCTTATGGTTTCATATTTCTAGCATGGTAATAACAGGAATACGATAAAGGAGATAGGTAATCCCAGGAGGGATATTTACCAATATAGTCAGTCATTCGTTATGACGAATTGTAGGTGTTATGCTCCTGAATTTCTTTGTGCAATCCACATTTAATCTGCATTCTTATGAATTTCTGGGGCGACGGTAGCAGACACGCGAAGGCTTACCTCCAGGGTCGTTACGACGCTTTCTCGTGTGTCGGATAGCCAGATGACGGATTTACTACCGTTCCTGTTCTCTTGAACAATCTTATAGCACACAGCCATCTCTGCAGAAGCAGAGAAAGAAGGAGGAACTTCGTAACTTGGTCATCTCTAACACTACTCTATATCTACATCTACAGGGCGTGGACACAAATATGGAACAACGTAAAGTACAACAGGAACCATGTCTTCTTGGAACACAGCATCTACATCTACATGATTACTCTGCTGTTCACAAGAAAGTATCTGGCTGAAGGTTCAATGAACCACCTTCAAGCTGTCTCTCTACCGTTCCACTCACGAACGGTGCGCGGGAAAACGAGCACTTAAATTTTTTCTGTGCGATCCCTGATTTCTCTTATTTTATCGTGATGATCATTCCTCCCTATGTTAGTGGGTTCCAAGAGAATGTTTTCGCAATAGGAGTAGAAAACTGCTGATTGAAATATCATGAGAAGATCCCTTCGCAACGAAAAACGCTTTTGTCTTAATGATTGCCACACCAATTCACGTATCATGTCTGCGGCACTGTCTGCCCAACTTCGCGGTATTACAAAATGAGCTGCCCTCCTCTGTACTTTTTCGGTGTCATCCGCCAGTTCCATCTGATGCGGATCCCACACCCCACAAATACACCCGAGAATAGGGCGGACAAGCGTGGTGTAAGCAGTCTCTTTAATAGACCTGTCGCACCCTCTAAGTGTTCTGCCATTGAATCTCAGTCTTTGGTTGGCTGTGCCAACATTATCTATGTGATCGTTGCAATTTAGGGTATTTGTAATTGCAATTCTTAATTATTTAGTTGAATTTACAGTCTTCAGATTTATGTGACTTACCTTGAATCGAAATTTAGCTGTTTTCTTTCAGTACCCATGTGAATAACTTCAACGTCAATTGCCACTTTTTACACCACACAGATACCTTATCAAAATTATTTTGCAGTTCGTTTTGGTCATATGATTACTTTACAAGACGGTAAATCACAGCATCATCTGCAAGCAATCTAAGACGGCTACTGAGATTGTCTCCTTCCTGCTGAACTTGTTTCTGGCTTTAGCCAGCTATTTGATATTCACTGCTGGCTATTGGGGCTTGGAGCTCTGGTTCCTTCCCAACACAGCTACAACATGTTGTAGTGTCGGTAGCTGGACCGACACTGTGGAGTTGACGGCTGCAAAAGAAAGCTAGTGACTAACTCTGTGGCCGATAGTGCACGCACAGCAATAAACATACGGTCGTGAAGTCTGGAACATAAAAACTTATGAATGAATAAGAAGAAAAGTATGTAGATGCTTTTTACTTAACTTTTATTTATCCTTGGAATACATCTCTCTCTTGATTACTCGTAAGCTATAGGCACTGATACAAATGGCTCCTTGCTAGTTCGTAGCCCTTAACTTCTGATGGCTATTGTGTCTCTCGGCTAATGAGAGAGAAAAGCTTCGTACAACTGGGCGATAGCTAGGTTCGCATACAACTGGCCGGTAGCTTGGTTCTCGTACAACTGGGGGCCGAGTCCACTCTCGTATCACGAGACCTGCCTAGGTGGTGGCGCTAGGTCTGCGATCACAGTGGCGACACGCGGGTCCGACATGTACTACATGGACCGCGGCCGATTTAAGTTACCACCTAACAAGTGTGGTGTCTGGCGGTGACACCACACAACAAGTATCAAGTATAATACTGACCGTTTTTACAACTAACTGACTGTGTTTTACCTACCCTCTTTTAGACAGACGCCCTTTCTGTGGTTCCCTGAGGCCCACTAACCTAAACAACCTCCCAGTCCCTTCCACACATTCCCAACTACCTGTGTAGCACCTTCCTGACCTATTAAGCTGAACCCGGAAACCCAGCGCCTGATGGCGCATGTCAAGGAATCTGCAGCCTACACCGTCACAGAACCGCCTGATCCTCTGATTCACACTCTCCACTCGGCTCTGCACCAAACGACCACAGTCCGTTCTATCGACGATGCTGCAGGCCACTATTGGAGAACAAATATTGTAGCATGAAATGGATCTGATCAGACAAAATTGACACACAATCCTTGGAAGTAATATGACCTTGTAGAGTTACCATGGGGTCCAAGGCATACCAGGGTATGGCTGACCAAATCTTCACCAAACCCTCGCAATGTTTCGCTCTTTGCAGCAAGCAGTCTGTAACATGGGCTTGGGACATGCACATGACAGACATTAACACGGGCAGCAGTTGGAAACAGTGTAAAACAAGACTCACTCAACCAATTGACTTTCTTCCATTGCTCCATATTTAAGGTTTTAGGCCTTCTGTACCACAATTTCCTGTTACATCCATTGCAGTCGCTAATGCTTGGTTTTGAAATTCCACATCAGCCTGCAATTCTCTGCTTATGAAGACCGCTTCCTGTTGTTTTGGTGCTTACAGGGTTCTCGAGTGCGACATTGAATTCTGCAGTGACTACTATATCTGTTGTCCTCTTATTTTTCGTCACAGTCCTCTTCAATGATCATCTGCGGTGGTTACTGAACACACACTTTCGTTCGCATTGTGACTCAGAGGATGCGTTTCCGCACTCATTGTATTCGGTACAAATCTTTGATGCGGTGCCTCATGAATCACGAACCACTTCAGCTACTTGGTAACAGAAGCAAATACCATAAAAACACCAAGAACTTGGCAATATATGAATTCACTTACCTCTGACATAACACACTTACAGCTACACAAAACACCTTTCTGACCACGACTGACACTTGCAACGAATTGAGGGCATCGAACAGGTGCCATTAGTGATCAAATACAACAGCTAATCCAGCAGGTTTGGCTAGCATCTGCATTTATGTTCAAGAATGCTTTGTATTTCTTGAAGTGCTTCCATGTTTTTGTCCAACACCTGTATATCTACAGCCATTGTCGAAACCCTGTATATCTACAAACCCTGTATATCTGCAAACCACTATGAAATGTATGGCAGAGGGTACTTCCAGCTGAACTAAATACCGTTTCTTCTCCTTCCATTCACGTACGGATTTCGTGAAAAATGACCGTTTATACACGTTTATACGCGCTGCAGTTAACCTAATCCTGTCCTCTCGATCCCTGTAGGGTTGTTGTAGTATATTCCAAAATTCGTCTACTAAAACTGGTTCCTGACACTTTGTATGTAGGTGTCTGCCAGTCCAGTTTCTCCAGAATTTCCGTGACACTATCCTGCAGATCAGACAAACTTGTGATCATAGCTGTGTCTCTTCTCTGTATACGTTCACTACTCTTGTTCGTCCTATTTGGAACGGATCACACACACTAGTGCAATATTCTAGGAAGTGTCGTATGAGTGTTTCGTAAGCAGTCTCTTTTGAAGACTGAGTACATCCTAGTATTCCACTTATGAAACGAATTCTGCGATCTGCTTTGCCTACGGATGAGCAAATGATATGGAATTATTCAGTTTACAGGGTACTTATATATGACGACTACTTACATTAATGAACACATTATTTTTTGTCCTACTCACTCAACTACATTTAAAAATATTTTCTTTCTCAGGCTACCTGCTTTTAAAGAGAATTTCGCCCTTGAAGTAGAACTGAGTTGTCCAGGGAAAATGATTCTAATTTATATTTAAATCTTGCTACGCTACCTGTCAGACTTAGTACATTATTGTGCAAATAATCAAAAATTTTTTTGCAGCGTATTGAACTCATTTGTGAGTCACTGAAAGCTTTAGTAGTGGGTAATAAAGTTCACTTTTTCCTCTACCGTTGCAGGTGAGTAAATCCCTATACTTCTCAAATTGTGGTGGATTATTTATGACGAATTTGTGACATCACAGTTAAAATGCACAACTCCTTTATGGAATTAACTGCTTCCAGTTGCTGGCCTGCTATTTTGTAGCTAAATGATAAGGGATCTATCTTTCTATGTATTCGCAGCACATTACACTTGTCTAAATTGAGATTCAATTGTCATTCCCTGCACCATGCGTCAATTCGCTGCAGATCCTCCTGCATTTCAGTACAATTTTCCATTGTTACAACCTCTCGATACACCACAGCATCATCTGTAAAAATCCTCATTAAACTTCCGATGTCGTCCACAGGGTCATTAATGTATATTGTGAATAGCAACGGTTCTATGACACTCCCCTGCGGCACACCTGAAATCACTCTTACTTCGGAAGACTTCTCTCCATTGAGAATGACATGCTGCGTTCTGTTATCTAGGAACTCTTCAATCCAATCACACAATTGGTCTGATAGTCCATATCCTCTTACTGTGTTCATTAAACACTGTGGGGAACTGTATCGAACGCCTTGCGGAAGTCTACCTGTGAACCAGTCTCTATGGCTCTCTGAGTCTCGGGGACGAATAGCACGAGCTGGGTTTCATGCGACCGTCTTTTTCGAAACCCATGCTGATTCCTACAGAGTTGATTTCTAGTCTCCAGAAAAGTCATTATACTCGAACATAATACGTGTACCAAAATTCTACAACTGATCGACGTTAGAGATATAGGTCTATAGTTCTGCACATCTGTTCGACGTCCCTTCTTGAAAACGGGGATGACCTGTGCCCTTTTCCAATCCTTTGGAACGCTACGCTCTTCTAGAGACCTACGGTACACCGATGCAAGAATGGGGGCAAGTTCAAATGGCTCTGAGCACTATGCGACTTATCTTCTGAGGTCATCAGTCGCTCAGAACTTAGAACTAATTAAACCTAACTAACCTAAGGACATCACACACATCAATGCCCGAGGCAGGATTCGAACCTGCGACCGTAGCGGTCGCTCGGCTCCAGACTGTAGCGCCTAGAACCGCACGGCCACTCCGGCCGGCGGGGCAAGTTCCTTCGCGTACTCTGTGTAAAATCGGACTGATATCCCATCAGGTCCAGCGGCCATTTCTCGTTTGAGCGGTTTTAATTGTTTCTCTATCCCTCTGTCGTCTATTTCGAAATCTACCATTTTGTCATCTGTGCGACAATCTAGAGATGGAACTACAGTGCAGTCTTCCTCTGTGAAACAGCTTTGGAAAAAGACATTTAGTATTTCGGCCTTTAGTCTGTCATCCTCTGTTTCAGTACCATTTTGGTCACAGAGTGTCTGGACATTTTGTTTTGATCCACCTACCGCTTTGACATAAGACCAAAATTTCTTAGGATTTTCTGCCAAGTCAGTACATAGAACTTTACTTTCGAATTCATTGAACGCCTCTCGCATAGCCCTCCTCACACTACATTTCGCTTCGCGTAATTTTTGTTTGTCTGCAAGGCTTTGGCTATGTTTATGTTTGCTGTGAAGTTCCCTTTGCTTCCGCAGCAGTTTTCTAACTCGGTTGTTGTACCACGGTGGCTCTTTACCATCTCTTACGATCTTGCTTGGCACATACTCATCTAACGCATATTGTAACATGGTTTTGAACTTTGTCCACTGATCCTCAACACTATCTGTACTTGAAACAAAACTTTTGTGTTGAGCCGTCAGGTACTCTGTAATCTGCTTTTTGTCTCTTTTGCTAAACAGAAAAATCGTCCTACCTTTTTTTAATATTTCTATTTACGGCTGAAATCATCGATGCGTTAACCGCTTTATGATCGCTGATTCCCTGTTCTGTGTTAACTGTTTCAAATAGTTCGGGTCTGTTAGTCACCAGAAGATCTAATATGTTATTGCCACGAGTCGGTTCTCTGTTTAACTGCTCAAGGTAGTTTTCAGATAAAGCACTTTAAAAAATTTCACTGGATTCTTTGTCCCTGCCACCTGTTATGAACGTTTGAGTCTCCCAGTCTATATCCGGCAAATTAAAATCTCCACCCAGAACTATAACATGGTGGGGAAATCTACTCGAAATATTTTCCAAATTATCCTTCAGGTGCTAAACCACAACAAATGCTGAGCTAGGGGGCCTATAGAGACATCCAATTAACATGTCTGAGCCTGCTTTAACCATGACCTTCACCCAAATTATATCACATTTTGGATCTCCGTCAATTTCCTTCGATACTATTGCACTTCTTATCGCTATAAACACGCCTTCCCCTTCACTGTCCAGCCTGTCTCTGCGGTATACAGTCCAATCTGAGTTTAGGATTTCGTTACTGTTTTCGTCTGGTTTCAGCCAACTTTCTGTCCCTAGTACTATATGGGCTTTGTGACCGTTTATTAATGAGAGCAGTTCTGGGACCTTTCTATAGACGCTCCTGCAATTTACTATTAGCAGATTAATATTGTTATTCCCTGTTGCATTTTGCCTACTCCTACCTTGCCGCGTCTCAGGAGGCGTCTTGTCGGGCCTAGGGAGGGAATTGTCTAACCTAAAAAACCCCCATGTGCACTCCACACGTACTCCGCTACCCTTGTAGCCGCTTCCGGCGTGTAGTGCGCGCCTGACCTATTCAGGGGGACCCTACATTTCTCCACCCGATAGCGGAGGTCGAGAAATTTGCACCCCAGATCTCCGCAGAAGCGTCTGAGCCTCTGGTTTATGCCTTCCACTCGGCTCCAAACCAGAGGACCGCGATCGGTTCTGGGAACTATACTACAAATAGCTCTGCTTCCACCCCGCGAGCGAGGCTTCCCGCCTTCACCAATTCCGCCGACCACCTGTACGAACTGAGGATGACCTCTGAACCCAGACGGCAGGAGTCATTGGTGCCGACATGAGCAACAATTTGCAGTCGGGTGCACCCAGTGCTCTCTATCGCCGCCGGCAGGGCCTCCTCCAAATCTCGGAATAGACCCTCCGGCAAGCAGACAGAGTGAAACACCTTTCCGCTATTTCCCTAAGCAGCTCCATCACCCGCCTAACGTTGGAGCTCCCAATAACTAATAAACCCCTCCCTCCGTGTGCCTGCTCGAACCTTGCTGAAGGAGCGGCCACATGTCCACTCACAGGTAGAGCGGGCGATGCCACACGGCCAGCCTCCACATTGACCCTCCGCCTCGTGCGCCGTGAACGCCGCTGAACCCGCCACTCCCCTTGGGGAGAGGGTGACCCAACCGCGCCCGGTACCCGCGAAGATGTCTCGACAGCAGGGACAGTGGGTGAAGCATGTAACACCTGGGGTGTACCATGCGACGCACCAGACTCCCCACTGCCGCTACCCACCGAGGCAGCAGCCTGAAGACGGCTGACCGCGGCCATCAACACGTTCAGCTGTTCGCGAACAGTGGTCAGCTCATCCAGCGTCCGTACACAGCAGTCACACATCCTATCCATCCTAAGACTGCTAATTCACTAAAGGCGGCTGAATGTTGACTAAACTGTGGTTGCTAGCCACTTCTTGTAGAAAACAATAAAAATAGCACTACCTGTCTCTGGACTGCTTTCAAAAACAGTTAATATTCTCTGCAGTGACATTAATATCCAACATGAACAGCAAGGGCCCCAACACACCTTCCTATGGAACATGGTGTCCCAGGAAGAATGGTCAATATTAAGGGAAATCACAGGAACGATCGTTTGAAGCAAAAAACTTCATACAGGCATATGCCGTAATCCGAACGTCTTTCGAGCCAGAACACATTTAATGTACATCGTTATTTATTTTCTGTATTCTTCAATAAATTGCCAGCTTCACTCATTTACAACAGTTAGTAAACATAACATTATCAGTTTAACAAAGTATCAGCTCAAAAATATGTTTTATGGCACATTAATCTCCAAGTATTATCGTACACGTCACATCACAGTTGATGTACGGTGTACAATCAGTGTTCGAGTATCCCAGCGCCAACTTCAATGCATTTGTTCACTTTTGGAGAACATGTTGTGTTAACTGTCACTGCCTCAGCATGTTCCCTAATGAGGGTAGCAGTGTCCATGATGCGACCATGCGGTTCATCTCTCGTACATATCTTTCGTTTGTACATCTGAGACTTCATCCAACTTTTAAGTCAAAAATCTAATGATGTAATAACTGGCGATCTTATGGGACAGTTAACTGGAGTACTACGACCAAACCAGCGTCTAGGGAAGAGCGGCGGAGAAATTTTCTGATAGGTCTGGTAAAATGAAGAGGGTCTACATAATGCTGGATGTACAGTGCAGTTCCTTAGGCCAAGAGAACGCGCTCAGGCATTCAACACGCAACTCATTCTGTTTTGTTATTCGCTTTTCTAAACTGATTGAACCTATCAGCATTTTACCGATCGTGTCACGCCAGACAGTGATCGTAAAAAGAACTTGTAAATTGGGTTCCACTGTAACGTGCACTGGTGTCTAGTCACACTGCCCATAACAGAGAGACCTGCTTCAGTGCAGTGGCAACGACCCACTTGCCACTTCATTATGAATTACCTCGAAGAAAACTGTCTATTGACACACAGTCAACATGGGTTTAGAATACAGCGTTCCTGTGAAACACAACTGGCTCTTTATTCACATCAAGTGCTTAGTGCTATTGTTAAGGGATTTCAGATCAATTCCATATTTCTGGTTTTCCGGAAAGTTTTAGACACTATACCGCACAAGCGGCTTGTAGTGAAATTGTGTGTTTAAGGAATATCGTCTCAGCTATGTGACTGGATTTGTGATTTCCTGTCAGAGAGGTCACAGTTCGTAGTAATTGACGGAAAGTCATCGAGTAAAACAAATGTGATTTCGCGCGTTCCCCAACGTAGTGTTTTAGGCCCTTTGATGTTCCTTATCTATATAAACGATTTGGAAGACAACCTGAGCAGCCGTCTTAACTTCTTTGCAGATGACACTGTCGTTAATCGAATAATAAAGGCATCAGAAGATCAAAACAAATTGCAAAACGATTTAGAAAGAATATCTGAATGGTGCGAAAATTGGCAGTTGACCCTAAATAACGAAAAGTGTGAGGTCATCCACATGAGTGCTAAAAGGAATTCGTTAAACTTCGGTTACACTATAAATCTGTCTAATCTAAAAGCCGTAAATTCAACTAAAAGCCTAGGTATTACAATTACGAAAAACTTAAACTGGATGGAACACATAGAAAATATTGTGGGGAAGGCTACTAAAAGACTGCGCCTTATTGGCAGGACACTTCGAAAACGTAACATAACTACTAAGGAGACTGCCTATACAACGCTTGTCCGTCGTCTCTTACAATACTGCTGCGCGGTGTGGGATCCTTACCAGATAGGACTGACGGAGTAAATCGAAAAAGTTCAAAGAAGGGCAACACGTTTTGTACTATCGCAAAATATGGGAGAGAGTGTCACAGAAATGATACAGAATTTTGGCTGGACATAATTAAAAGAAAGGCGTTTTTCGTAGAGACGGAATCTTCTCACGAAATTACGATCACCAACTTTATCCTCCGAATGCGAAAATATTTTGTTGACATCGTCCCACAGGGAGAAACGATCATCACGATAAAATAAGGGAAATCAGAGTTCGTACGGAAAGATGTAGGTGTTTGTATTTTCTGCGCACTATAAGAGATCGAAATATTAGAGAATTTTGATGGTGGTTCGATTAGCCATCTGCCAGGCACTTAAATGTGATTTGCAGAGTCTCCTTGTGGATGTAGATGTAGATTCTTTGCTGTGTTGGGCAAATTACCATTGCACTACGCAACACTTGCTTCACAACTCACTTACGCATCTACTATTCTGCCTTATGTATCGACGTAGCTTGGCTGATGGCCAGCGCTGTCACTATAATACTCCGTAGAGGCCTCCATCCTACTTTCAGCGCTTACAATAAAGATTTATTACTTTTAGCAGAATTCTGGGTAGTGTCACTACGCAGTGTAGTAGGAGTAATACCTCCTATATTTTGGATACATCGGTTTCTCATTCAGAATGTTGTGTGCTTGTGACATGATCGTGTTACGCCTCACGTACGAACAGAAACGTCTACCAGCCCATGTCAGAATTCGACAGTGGCAGCATCAAGAACATTCGAAACTGTGGTTTATCGTTACCCGATATCACTACTTGCGTTGGTTGGCATCCCACGATTGTCACGCAGATATGGAATTAATGTGTTCAGTAGATTTTTATTCAGTGACATGAGGGATCGCAACAATCTCATATGTCTGGAGCCCGTGCGACATGCATATTCATTCAGCTGTGCAGGATCACAAAGTAAAGTTACATGCCAAGAACCAGGAAATGGGTTTGCTTACTACACGACAAGTATCCACGCGGAGTGAAAGGTTACATCTCGAGCACTACGGACTATCAGTGTAGAAACCATTGCTGCTGCAACCCTTGACACATCCGCTGAGGTAGGTAAGGTGACAACCCTGAACACAGGAGTGGCGCCATGACGCTCTTTCTGCGTATACCACCATGGTTTTTCAGCATTCCCTTCGCTGTCATACATGCTCCAATACCTGGTATCATGCTATTCAGGGCCAATGCGTACAGGAAATGTCTACTTCTGGTTCTCATAGCCGGTAACTTGGACAGCAGCCGTTACATTTCCGACTCCTTAAGGCCAGTGGTATTGCCTTATATTTGAGGTCTCCAACAGCTGTCAGGTGTCAGGTGTTGCAAGTATGAAGCAAGTAATGGTTTCCCATGAATTAGCATTTCAGCACATAACGTGTCATCTAGCACTGCAGCTGTTTCCTAGCTAGTGGAAGTGGAGCGTTCTGGTTTTGCACAGATATTAATTATACAACGAAACTAATTTTCATTGAGAGACGAGCAGTAGAAAGAAAGAAGGAAAGTTCAATAGCCAATCATTCTGTTTTGCACAGCGTGGTCACCAAAGATATTAAGTAAACAACGAAACTAGTCTTCGTACAACGAAGACGATGGAGACAAAACGGAACGTTGGGGCTCAAATCCTCAATGACGACAGTATGATTATGTACCAAATACTTCCTCAGTGGGAGAAGAATGGGGAAGAAATTCGTCTGCATCTCATTCAAAGAATCGACCTGGAAATTGCTTGCATCGTTTCAAGTGAACCATAGACAACCTTAACCTGAATGGACAGATGATTTACTCGAACTCTATATCTATTGGAAGGAGATCTACTATCTTAGCAGAAATAAATTACTGTTCATTTAATGCATCAGACAGAGGGAGTCAAATCTATATTGGCGCTTTGCACACCTATTATCAACATTAATAACTGATGCGCTATTTTAAGATACTCAGGGAAACTAGCAATGAAGTAATTACACAGGCCAAGAACAAACTGGTTTTTTTTTTTATATCTAAGATTTTAGAATTGATTTTAGCCACAGTTGGGGCATTGAATCAAAAAGTGAAATCAGGCATCCTCTATCCGCTCTTATTTTTTTGATCATAGTTGTTTAAATGCACTTCTACGTGAAATATGCATTTGTAACTCTGGTTTGTGCACTTCTAAATCACATGTATGAGGATTGGTTCCTGTAGGTTTGCCCTATTGCCGGTCTGCTTTCTGATTAGTTCCAGGAATATCCACCAGATGGAGTTGGAGGTTATTTTGTGAGCTCTGACCGTACCGGTCTGAGCGAGATTGATGTCGCATGATAAGTTAGTTAGGAAACATCTATGCTGTAGTTTTTTGCACTAGTGTTGTTGAACAGAAATAATATTAGATGAACTTGAAGAAGTTACGTGAATCACCTTGATGGTTTTTGCTACATATGCAGAGAATAAACGCTGAAACGAAACCGATAACCTATTATTGACTTTGTAAAAACTTTTGCAATAAATCTGTAAAACTTGTGCAGAACATTTACGATTGTGGACTACCGGGAAACGAAAACGTCTGAAACAAAAGCCACTCCAATACATGTTGTTTGTGAGGACTGTTGTTCTCCCACTGATACTAATAATGATGAGAGTGATTATGTGGGTATAGCATTAATTTCTCAGGGTTTAAATCGGGATTAATTAATAACTCACCAGAGATCTCAAGGGAAACTAGCAATGACGTAATTACACAGGCCAAGAAAAAAATGTTTTTTTATATCTAGGATTTTAGAATTGATTTTAGCCACAGTTGGGGCATTGAACCAAAAATCGAAAGTAGTCTTCCTCTATCCACTCTTATTTTTTTGATCATTGTTGTTTAACATGCGCTTCTACATGAAATGTGCACTTGTAACTCTGGTTTGTGAGCTACTAAATCACACGTACGAGGATTGGTTTCTGTAGGTTTACCCTATTGCCGGTCTGCTCTCTAATTAGTTCCAGGAATATCCACCAGATGGAGTTGGAGGTTATTGTGTGAGCTCTGGCCATACAGGGCTGACCGAGGATGATGTCACATGACAGTTCACTTAGGAAACGAGTATGCTGTAAGTTGCACTTGTGTTGTTTAACAGAAATAATATAAGTTAAAGTAGAAGAAGTTGCGTAAATCACCTTGATGGTTTTTGCTACATATGCAGAGATGAAACGCCGAAAGGAAACCAAAAACTTATAATTGACTTTGTAAAGACTTTTGCAGTAAATCTGTAAAACTTGTACAGAACATTTACAATTGTGGACTATAGGGAAACAAAAACGTCTGAAAGAAAGGCCCCTAGGATGCCTGTTGGTTGGGAGGACTGGTGTTGTCCCTCTGATACTAATGACGATGACAGTGATTATGCAGTTATGGCATTAATTCCGTTGGGTTTAAATTGGGATGACTTAATAACCCACTAGAGATTTCAAACCGTCACAAGAAGCTTCTGAATTACTGGCTTCCAACAAAAATGTACTGGATCAAGGAACCAAAGTTACCTTTTAGCATACAATAGAAAAAGTATGCTACCCTTTTTGCTCTTGAAATGGTTCATTAGATGCAAAATATCCATGATGATATTGAAATAATTGAAATAAATCTATACTGTAACTATGTAATAGCTTTAGTACAACAGAACATCAAGAGAAAATATCTCTTCCAAGATGTGATTAAACAATTTGTGGAATAAAGGTAAATACTCATCTTGTTTCAATGAGAAGTGGCAGCATTTGCATAATTTGGGCATGAATAGGTTCTCACATTTTTTACTAGCCTGTCATGATACTATTTCTTAATATTTCTTCTTGATTTATTTCACAATTAGTTTCTCACCCATAGTAAACCATAATACACAGTTTTTTCTTAGTGTCAACTTCTTACCAATCAACATGACAAAAAAATGTAGTCTCATCACTAAAACCTCTTTTTACACAGAAGGAGCCCATTTTCACATGATTGCTGATAACAACAACATTATGTACGATGTGTCACACACAAAATCTTAAAAGTCAACTCAGCTAACAACTATGTCCAATCTGATTTGGGATGCATACAGTTCTATATAACACAAATTGTTGTCCAAAATGTTCTAGAATTTCTTTGTCAAAATATTTATTACAACGACATCTGTTTTTAGAAACAGTGGTGATTTATGCAAAAATTATACCTTTTTACGGTTACAAAAATGCGATTTGCAAAAGAAATTTTATATATTCCTGAAATAAAATTTAGAAATTTAAAAATACACCACGTCCAATGATTTGTTTACATATTGCAGTATTAAATTATTATGTCAAGCGGAAATGTTTATGGTGAAGGTAACTGCGGTTTTTGAATACACTGAAGACTATGGTCTGATGACCAATCAATTACGATTTTCTACAGCTCATATAACATTTGGAATTTTGGTGAATACATGTGATATACGAAAAACACTGTATATATGAAATGAAATCTAATAAAAAGCTTTAAAGTTAACAATTATTTTTAAATATAGACTTCTGTAAAGTGAAATCTGTAGGACGACCAGTTTTCATAATTTTATGTCTTCTTGGTTTAACTCGCACTAAAGAGATAAATTTGGAAAAGAATACTATTACATAAATACTACAAAGTATCGCCTACCTATATAAGAGTCGTAAATCTCATACTATACGATCTAAATCGGTATAAATGTTAAACAAATGGATGTGGAATCGTATCTTTCGGTTTTGCCCAGGCTGGTGTCGTAACGACCTGTTGATCCAGGAAGCCCTTCGTTTTTATTTTTTATACTCTCAAGAACACAATCTCGTGTTCTGCACGAAATTAGTGAACACCTGAGGAAATGGGTCTTCCTAAATGTGTTCTAGATGATTTTCTTGTGTTTGTGCGCAGCTCAAGGTAAGTTTGAAATTTGTACTAATACACAATGGTAACAAATTCAGTTCAATATCAGCTGCTCCCTCAAGGGAAGTTAAAGAAGAACATAAAATCATAGTTTTGATTTTTGAGAAGATTAAGTCTCATAAACATCAATGGATGGTTTGTCTAGACTTATGAATGGTAAACTTTCTCCTTGGTTTGCAAAGTGCTTCTGGTGTCTTTGGAATAGCAGAGACAAAACACATTACTGTGTTAGAGAAAATAATGGTCTAAGAGAGAAAACATGCACGGAGGGAGAAAGAATATCATTAACGACCCCTCAGTTGGACGAGAGAAAATCATCTTTCCTCCACTGCATATCAAGTTGGGCCTTTTGATGCGATTTGTAAAGGCTTTTGATAAGAACGGGTCACGTTTTTCATACATAGGGAATAATATTTGAGGAGTTGAGTACGGAAAAATTAAAGCGGGAATATTTGACGTTCCACAAATAAGGCAACTCAGCATATGAAAACTGCGGAGGTCCACTACCAAGGAAGATCGGATATGCACGTGGTGCAGTTTACTGCTGGAATTTAAAAATGGACCGCTCCCTAATACACTCAAGAATGTCATAGAAAAGAAGCTTCCTAAATGTTGAGGGACTATTTCATCAGTGACTTTTTTATTTAGTATAGAATAATATTTATATAATACAATAGTAAAACTATTGTTTCATATTTATCCATGGACTCATATTAAAACAGTATAACAAATAAATCACTAAAATCTTGTATTTTAGAATTTTGAGCTCCTTGGTAAATATTAATGAAATGTTTGAATTCATGGGATCAAATTCTCAGAAAATCAGCTCAAAACACTCCGGTGTTATGCAAATAAATAGCACTTTATACGAATATTAATGCTATCTTTTTCACTCAAGGTTAGTTAATGCATTATTGTAAGCAACATAAAAGTTGGAGCATTTTAAACATTTCATAGGATTTTTAGCCAGCTCATTGTTACACTGATAATAATGTATGTCTTTCCTCGTGAGTATTAACTTTTGCTCTGTGGTCAGTGGTAATGAAGGTTAGAATGTAACGAACATTGAATCAGAATTATTGCAAAGGGTCACTGTCTTACTTGAAAGGGCAGGGTAGAAAGAAAATGGTACCGCCCTAGGTGGCCAAGCGGTTCCAGGCGCTACAGTCTGGAACCGCGCGACCGCTACGGTCGCAGGTTCGGATCCTGCCTCGGTCATGGATGTGTGTGTTGTCCTTAGGTTAGTAAGGTTCAAGTAGTTCTGAGTTATAGGGGACTGATGACCTCAGAAGTTAAGTCCCATAGTGCTCAGACCCATTTGAACCAAAGAAATTGGTCATAACCTTGTTCGAGGAGCCATAACATCCTTTGCATGAAATGAGTTAGAGATACATCAGGAAATGTTAATCTTCCTGAACGAGAGTCCAGCGTTTCCGTGCCTGTGCCACGACGCACATAACATACAATTTGGACTCCAGATGTACTGCAGATATTGTTTATTATCTGTTGTTTGATTCTGCTGAAAGAACAAGTTTTGGGAAGCACTCGAACATGTTGGTTGGCTACACCAAAATTGGCTACCTCACGTGAACCGGTCAATGCGAAGGCCCTCGTGATAAAATAAAACGTTATAAACTACACAGAGGGCATCCACCGCATTCACCAAATTTCATCACTAAAACCCAGCGAGGTGACGAAGTGGGATGACCCACAAGTCACAGTTAAGAGACCAGTGGTTTGTATCTCAGTCAGTCCATCCATGTGTAGGTTTCCTGCAGTCTTCCAAGCATAAGCATAGACTGGATAATGATAAGAAAGAAACCTAAATGTAAATGCAATTACTGAGATTCGAACCACTGCCCTCCTGACTGTGAGTCCTGGGTCTTCCCACCTCGCCACCTCGCTGGGTTTGTGCTTTTGTCTAAAGATAGGAGTATTCTCGTATACAGAAATATGGAAGTGACTGCGCATGCGCATGCGCGCGTGTCTGTGTGTGTGTGTGTGTGTGTGTGTGTGTGTGTGTGTGTGTGCCTAACGCGGCAAAGGAAAAAACAGCTTCCAGTCATCACAGAACGGCGAAATACAGGTTCTGTGCCGTTTTCAGGGGAATCTTATACCATTGTCCCTGAAAAATATTGGGAACGTCAGGTAGTGATGATGGAAGTGAGTAGTGATCACGTACACTTCATTCCCAATTTGACGATGAAGGCTCAAAAATGCTGAGATCTGTCACTGTGTTGGCCAGGGGAGATGAGACAACTCAATCTCTTGGTCACAAACCAGTCCTGGACTATGTGAGCTGTGCGAACAGGAACCATGTCTTCTTGGAACACAGCATCTACATCTAGATGATTACTCTGCTGTTCACAAAAAAGTGCCTGGCAGAGGGTTCAATGAACCACCTTCAAGCTGTCTCTTTACCGTTCTACTCTCGAACGGAGCGCGGGAAAACGAGCATTTAAATTTTTCTGTGCGATCCCTGATTTCTCTTAATTTATCGTGATGATCATTTTTCCCTATGTAGGTGGGTGCCAAGAGCATGTTTCCACAATCGGAGGAGAAAACTGGTGATTGAAACTTCTTGAGAAGATCCCATCGCAACGAAAAGCGCCTTTGTTTTAACAATTGCCACTCCAATTCACGTATCATGTCTGCGGCACTATCTCCCCAACTTCGCGGTAATACAAAACGAGCTGCCCTCCTTTATACTTTTTCGATGTCATCCGCCAGTCCCATCTGATGCGGATCCCACACCGCACAGATACGTTCCAGAATACGGCGTACAAGCGTGGTGTAAGCAGTCTGTTTAGAAGACCTGTCGCACCTTCTAAGTGTTCTGCCATTGAACCTCAGGATTTGGTTGGCTCTACCCACAACATTATCTATGTGATCGTTCCAATTTTGGATATTTATAATTGCAATCCGTTACTATTTAGTTGAATTTACACCCTTCAAATTTGTGTGACTTAACGCGAATCGAAATTTAGCGGATTTCTTTTAGTACTCATGTGAATAACTTCACACTATACTTTACTCAGGGTCAATTGCCACTTTTCCCGCCATACAGATACCTTATCTAAATCATTTTGTCGTTCGTTTTGGTCATCTGATGACTTTACAAGACGGTAAATCAGAGCATCATCTGCAAACAATCTAAGACGGCTACTGAGATTGTCTCCTACGTCGTTACCATAGATCAGGAACAATAGAAGGTTTGTAACACTTCCTTGGGCAACGCCGGATATTATTTCTGTTTTACTAGATGACTTTCCGTCTATTACTACGAACTGTTACCTTTATGACAGGGAATCATGAATCCAGCCACATAACTGAGGCGACATTCCATAGGCACACAGTTGGCTAGAAGATGCTTGTGAGGAACAGTGTCAAAATCCTCCTGGGAATCTAAAAATATGGAATCAGTTTGATATCCCCTGTCGATAACACTCATTACTTCATTATTATTAAGAGCTAGTTGTGTTTCAGAAGAATGATATTTTCTGAATTCGAGCTGACTACGTGTCAATAAATCGTTTTCCTTGAGGTACTTCATAAAGTCAGAATACGGTATATGTTCCAAAATCCTACTGCAAATCGATGGTAGTGATATGGGCCTGTAATTCAATGGATTACTCCTACATCCCATTTTGGGTATTGGTGTCACTTGAGTTATTTTCCAGTCTTTAGGTACGGATCTTTCTGGGAACGACGGGTTGTTTCTAATTGCTAAATATTGAGCTATTGTATCAGCATACTCTGAGAGAAACCTGACTGGTATACAATCCGGACCAGAAGCCTTGCTTTTATTAAGTGATTCTAGCTACTTTGCGACACCAAGGATATCTATTTCTATATTTCTCATCTTGGCAGTTGTTCTTGATAGGAATTCAGGAATATTAACTTCGTCTTCTTTGTTGAAGAAGTTTCTGAAAATTATGTTTAATATCTGTTCTTTAGTGGCAGTGTCATTAGTGACTTCAGCGTTGTTATCGCGCTGTGAAGGTAGGGGAACTCGGGGCAGAACGGGATAGCGGGGCACAATGGGAAATTGCTCTTTTCTAGACTGCACAGTGTTGCAACCTGCTGTATGGCCATGTAACTATTTCTCCGAATGTAAGGGAAGTGAGGCAGCCATCCTGATTTTGTTTGAAGTGCGAGATCTAAGTGAATTGTCGTCCGTCACGTTACCGCTTGCGTTGTTCTAACGTTTGGTGAGTTTCAACGCCAGGTAAGTTGTTAATTGCATACCCTAAAATAACACATTCCCTTAAAGTGCATGGTATTTGTTATACTTTAGTTATTTAATGCATTTAAATCCGTTAGTTATCACACTCCATAATAGTTGTTAACCTTAAAAGTGCTCTTGCGGCGGAACGGGACAGGGCAGAATGGGATAGTGTCCCGTTCTGCTACGTCATATTTTGATGCAAGTAGAAAGCCAGCCGGGATGTTCATGGATGCCAGACGCTCCCAACCAGCTACGTTCGCCGAACAACTCAGCTTTCCAGATATCGCCCGAGGCTGTCATTCCAATCCCACTAATCTGTCAATATACTCAGCGGAGTACAAGACGAAAAGGAAAAACTGTCGTATTAACAGATTCTCCTTATAAGAAGGAACTGCAGAATGCTGTCGCATGTAAACTAGGCCTACAGAAAGGAGGAGGGTGCACAAATATAAACAATGTCAGGACAGAGACGTCAGGTGCAGTGCAACTTACAGCAAAAATATCAGACTGTACACCCAAAATACTGGAACAGAGGACATCAAAGACCTTAAGAAAAATAAATGAAAGAAGTGATGGAGAAGAGAGATCAGAGAGAGAGGATGCTGAGTGTCTCTACTGTGGGGACTTCTACTCTGTTTCTAATGAGTGCTGGGTAGCATGCCAGAGTGGGCACACAATTCATGTGCTGGCATAGACAGTGAAGATGAAGAGGAAATACTGATTTGTGACTATTGTCGAAAGGGCTAGTAGCTGGTGGTTTGGTGGTCATTAAGCATTGTACATTTTTCAGAATGACATTAAAATATTTTCTTATTTTGAAGAATGACTCTTTAATTATAAAATTACACATTCCTTAGTCTGAATTGCCTGTTATACAACATTTTGTCATAGTTTAATACGATATTCGTAATTCAAATTCAACGTGTATGCAATAATTTAACAAAAAGTATCCTTACCCATTCTGCCCGTGGGTGGAGCGGAACGCGCAATATGCAAGACTTTCTTCGAAAAATTGTAAAAAATGCAAAATGTATTGTTTTAAGTGATTTTAAAATAAGGTACATTAGGTTACATTACAAGGTGTTTTTTTATCACTTTAAGAAGTTTTTCTTTGTGTTCCCTTATATCATAGAAATTCTTAAACGTTAAGTATCCCGTTCCGCCCCGAGTTCCCCTATTAATTGGGTCTTGCCACTAGTGTGCTTTATGTATCACCAGAATCTCGTTGGGTTTTCTGCCAGATTTAGTGACAGAGTTTCGTTGTGGAAATTATTGAAAGCATCTCGCATTGAACCACGCGCTATATTTCGAACTTCTGCAAAACTTTTCCAGAATTGGTTATTTTGCGTTCTTTTAAATTTGGCATGCATTTTTCGCTGTTTCTTCAACAGTGATCTGATCCGTTTTGTGTACCATGGGGGATCAGTACCATCATTTATTAATTTATGTGGTATGTATCTCTCAATTGCTGTCGCTATTATCTTTTGGAAATCATTCCACAACTGGTAGACTGATGACCATAGATGTTAAGTCCCAAAGTGCTCAGAGCCATTTGAACCATTTGAATCATTACACAACTTTTCTACACATACATGATCAGATCGGAAGGGGTGTAGACTGTCTTTTGAAAAGGCGTTAAGAGCATTTTTATCAGTTTTTTTAAATAGATATACTCTGCATTTCTTTTTGATGATTGTAGGAGTTGTGGTATTCAGACAAACAACTACTGCCTTGTGGTCGGCAATCCTTGTATTCGTCACGATACTCACTATTTGTCCAGCATTATTTGTTGCTAAGAGGTCAAGTACGCTTTCGCACCCGTTTACGCTTCGAGTTGGCTTATGAACTAACTGTTCAAAATAATTTTCTGAGAAAGCATTCAGTATAATTTCGGATGATGTTCTATGTCAGCTGCCTGCTGTAAACGTATAATTTTTCGAGCAAATCGAGTGTAGATCAAAGTCACCACCGACTATAATTTTATGAGTGGGGTACCTATTTGAAATGAGAATCAAGTTTTCTTTGAACTGTTCAGCAACTACATCATCTGAGTCGGAGGGTCGGTAAAATGACCCAGTTAATAGTTTAGTCCGATTGTCAAGTATAGCCTCTACCCATACTATTTCGCAGGAACTATCTATTTCAATTTCACTACAGTCAACTACTTCTGACAGCAGTAGCAATACTCCACCACCAATTGTATTTAATCTACCCTATCTGAAAACTGTTGGACCTTTAGAAAAAATTTATGCTGAACTTGTTTCCGGCTTTAGCCAGCTTTCTGCACCTGTAACTATTTGATCTTCAGTGCTTTCTATTAGGACTCCTAGCTCTGGTTCTTTTTCAACACTGCTCCGCCAATTTAAAACTATAATACCGATCGTTTCTACAACTAACTTACTGTGTTTTACCTACCCCCTTTTAGACGGACGCCCTTTCTGTGGTTCCCTGAGGCCCATTAACCTAAAAAACCGCCCAGTCCCTTCCACACAGTCCCCGCTACCCGTGTAGCAGCTTCCTGTGTGTAGTGGACTCCTGACCAATTAAGCAAAACCCAGAAACCCACCACCCGATGGCTCAAGTCAAGGAATCTGCAGCCTACACCGTCACAGAACCGCCTGAGCCTCTGATTCACACTCTCCACTCGGCTCTGCCCCAAACGACCACAGTCCATTCTATCGACGATGCTGCAGATCATTATTGGAGAACAAATATTCTACCATGAAACGGATCAGATCAGACAAAATTGAGACACAATCCTAGGCAGTAATATGACCTTGCAGAGTAACCATGGGGTCCAAGGAATACCACGGTATGGCTGAATAAATCATCACCGGACCCTCGCCATGTTTCGCTCTGGGCAGCATGCTGTCTGTATCGAAGGCTTGGGACATGCATATACCAGACATTAACTCGCGGAGTAATTGGAAACAGAGTGTAAAACAAGACTCAGCCAACCAAATGACTTTTTTCCATTGTACCACATTTAAGTTTTTATGGCTTCAGCACCACGTTTTTCTGTTACACCCATTCCAGTCGCTAAAACTTGGTTTCGAAATCACACATCAGCCTGCAGTTCTCTGCTTATGAAGATCACTTCCTGTTGTTTTGGTGCTGACAGTGTACTCGAGTGCGAAATTGAGTTCTGCAGTGATTATTATAGCTTTTATCCTCTTATTTTTCATCACTGTCCTCTTCAATGATAATCTGCGGTGGTTACTCAATACACACTTTCGTTCGCATTGTGACTCAGTGTACGCGTTTCCGCTCTCATTGTATTCAGTATAAATCTTTGATACGGCGCCTCATGAAACATGAACCCCTTCAGCTACTTGGTAACAGAAGCAAATACCATAAAAATACTGCGAATCTGGCCATTTATGAATTCACTTACCTCTGACATAACACACTTACAGCTACACAGAACACGCATTGAGGGCATTGCACAGGTGCCGTTCGTGATCAAATACAACAGCGCACCCAGCAGGTTTGGCTAGCATCTGCATTTATGTTCAAGCATCCTTTGTATTTCTCGCAGTGCTTCCATGTTTTTGTCCAACACCTATATATCTGCATCCAATGTCGAACACCCTGTATATCAACATCCATAAACTGCAAACCACTATGAAATGTATGGTAGGGGCCCTTCCAAATGAAATAATTACTGTTTCTTCTCCTTGCATTCACGTACGGTTTTCATGAAAAATTACGTTTGTACGCCTTTATACGCGCTGCAGTTAAGCTAATCCTATCCTCTGGATCCCTGTAGGGGCGTTGTAGTATATTCCAAAATTCGTCTACTAAAACTGGTTACTTACACTTTGTATGTAGATGTCTGCCAGTCCAGTTTCTCCAGAATTTCCGTGACACTGCCCTGCAGATCAGACAAACCTGTGATCATTGCTGTGTCATTTCACTGTATACGTTCAGTACTCTTGTTCATCCTATTTGGAAAGGATTAGATATACTAGTGCAATATTCTAGGAAGTATCATATGAGTATTTCGTAAGCAGTCTCCTTTGAAGACTGAGTACATCCAAGTATTCTACCATTGAAACGAATTCTGCGATCTGCTTTGCTACGGCTGAGCAAATCATATGGAATTATTCAGTTTACAGGGTACGTATATATGACGACTGTTTACGTTAATGAACCCATTTTTTTTTCCTACTCACTCAACTACATTTAAAAATATTTTCTTTCTCAGGCTTCCGGCTTTTAAAGAGAAGTTCGCCCATGAAGTAGAACTGGGTTCTCCAGGGAAAATGATTAAATTTTGCTGCGCTACCTGTCAGACATAGTATGTTATGGTACAAATGATCAAAAAAATCTTTGCTGCGTATTGATCTCCTTTGTGAGTCATTGAAAGCTTTAATAATGGGTAATAAAGTTCACTTTTTCCTCTATTGTGCAAATGATCAAAAAATTCTTTGCAGCGTATTGAACTTCTTTGTGAGTCACTGAAAGCTTTAATAATGGGTACTAAAGTTCACTTTTTCCTCTAGTGTTGCAGGTGAGTAAGTCACTATCATTCTCAAATTGTGGTAGATTATTTATGAGGAATTTGTGACATCACAGTTAAACTGCACAGCACCTTGAAGAAGTAACTACATCTCGACCGCGTGTGAACATCACTTACTTTTACTTATTATTCTTACTGCACGCTTTGGGCAATCAGTACCCTATTTCCAATTGCTAATGTCCCAAGAAAATTACTAGATGAGTCATTTTTCAGAGTAAATACGCAAAATATGTTAGTATGTTGTTTCCAAGACTAGCAATTATACGAAGAACAAAAGTAGCTGAATTTAACTGTTTGAGAAACTCAGCAACACGCTTCTTCCAGTTCAAGTTTTCATCAGTATGTAGACACAAAAATCTGAAGCATTCTACCCTGTTTACTGACTCCTGTTCTTGTGCCACGTCTATTGCTGATATTACTCTGTTTATTGTACAGAACTGAATATAGGGTATTTTCCCAAAAATTAAGGGCGAGTCCAATATCCGAGAACCAGTTAACAACCCTTTGAAAAACATCATTAACTATGTCTTCTGATGCTTTCCCTGTAATGGAATTTTTTAAAATACAAGCATCATCTGCAAAAACGTACCAGTTTTGCGCTCAACTTTGATTCCGCAAGGAACTGTTGTGCACAGGGACCGTAGACTACAAGGAAGGAGACAAACAAAGCATTCAGTCGCATTTCCATTACTTTTCTTACTCTTGCATATGCGAAGAGCCGGCCGTGGTGACCGAGCGGTTCTAGGCGTTTTAATCCGGTACCGCGCGACTGCTACAGTCGCAGGTTCGAATCCTGCCTCGGGCTTGGATATGTGTGATGTCCTTAGATTAGTTAGGTTTAAGTAGTTCTACGTTCTAGGGGACTGATGACCTCAGATGTTAAGTCCCATTTGCTCAGAGCCATTTGAACCATATGTGAAGACGGCTACTTAGAGGCGAAATCTAGATATGCATTAGTAGTAAAACTAATGGGATCCCGAATGATTGCCGTGTGTCTCTTCTTCGTTAAATTCTGCGAGCATCCCATTTCATTCCTTCAAAACCTGTTACATCCAAGTATTTGTATGTGTTGATAGATTCCAATTAAGATTCGTTGATATTGTAGTTATAAAATACTGCATTGTTTTATTTTTGCGAAGTATGTAATTTTGCATTCTTAGGATTTGAAACAAGTGTCCAGGTGTTGCATCACTCTGAAATTCTATCAAGATTAGGCTGAGTATGTGTGGACCGTATTTCAGGCACATCTTAATTGTAAATAAGTACACCATCTACAAAAACTCTGAGGTTAATGTTAATATTTTCTGCACTGTCATTAATTTTCAACATGAACAGCAAGGGCCCCAACACACCTTCCTGGGGAACATGGTGTCCCAGGAGAAATTGTCAATATTCAGGCATGTCACAGGAACGATCGTTTGAAGCAAAAAACTTCATACAGGCATATGCCCTATTCCGAATGATTTACGAAACAGAACACATTTAATGTACATCATTATTTTCTGTTTTCTTCAATAAATTGACAGCTTCACTCATTTACAACAGTTAGTAAATGAACATTATTAGTTTAACAAAATATCAGCTCAAAAATATAGCACATTCATCTCCAAGTATTATCGTACACGTCACATCACAGCAGATGAACGGTACACAATCAGTGTTCGAGTATTCCAGCGCCAACTTCATTGCGTTTGGTCACTCCTGGAGAACATATTGTGTTACCTGTCAGTGCCTCAGCGTGTTCCCTAATGTGGGTAGCAGTGTCCATGATGCGACCATGCGGTTCATCTCTCGTACATATCTTTCGCTTGTACATCTGAAACTTCATCCAACTTCAAAGTCAAAAATTTAGTGATGTAATACCTGGCGATCTTAGTAGCCTGTTAATTGGACTACTTCGACCAAACCAGCGACTAGGGAAGAACGGCTGAGAAGTTTTCTCGTACGTCTGGTAAAATGAACAGGGTCTCCATAATGCTGGAAGTACATTGCAGTTCGTGAGGCCAAGAGAACGCTCTCAATCTTTCAACAAGCAAATAATTCTGTCTTGTTATTCGCTCTTCTAAACTGATTGAACCTACGAGCATTTTACTGACCGTGTCACACCAGTGATCGTAAAAAGAACTTGTAAATTGGGTTCCACTGTAGCGTGCAGATTTTGCTGGGGCCACCGATAATTATTGAGTGTGTTGTTGATTACGTTCCATATAAACGTGTCTGTATGAGCAAAAAGTAATAATGGAAGCAAATGACGATTGTCATATAACCAGTGACAAAATGTAATTACGGTGCTATTGTCGCTATTATGAAGATTGCGAAAAGGTAGTATGTAGAATGGGTAAAAGTAACCAGCGAGGGCGAGGACATAGGTTGTTACGACAGCGGCGCTTCCCAGGGGAGTGACACGCCAGAAGACGACTTGGCTGCTCTTTGCTCTGCGGTTGTGCAGGCGGTATTACGTTGGTCTGAACCCATACCCCTCAGACAGGCGACAGACGGCGGCTGACGTTGTGACGTCGAGTCCCTCCCAGGGTCTCATCCTTTGCGGCAGCAGACAGGAGCAGCAAGCCAGCAGGGCTATGACGCCAAGTCTCACAAACGACCGAGTGTGGCGTCAGACACAGCCTGGTCTCGAACCATAGGCTGCTGCTGGCGCTGCCCAGTCGTCTGATTGGCCAGTCTTTGAGTGATTATTGCATGTTGACGTAGAACATGGGCGGTGGCCACATTAATGTTACGGGACCGTGCAAAATTCGGAACCTGTATGCTTCCAAATCACCTACAGATTTATTCACGTATTCTTTCCACTACACTGTATAAGCACTATGAAAAATGTCATTATTTTCTCTCCTTCCTGGGGAGCAGTTTCAATGGCCAGCAATGTATTTTCGATCGTTCTTACAATGTGCTTCAAGGGTGTCATTAACTATTACCACTGGCGGATTCTGATATCTACTCCAAAAGAATATTTGCATATATCTCCACGGTTTGCCCGGTGTTGCAAGTATGAAGCAAGTAATGGTTTCCCATGATTTAGCATTACAGCACATAACGTGTCATCTAGCACTGGAGCTGTTTCCTAGCTAGTGGAAGTGGAGCGTACTGGTTTTGCACATATATTAGTTATACGACGAATCTAATTTTCGTTGAGCGAAGAGCAGTAGAAAGTAAGAAGGAAAGTTCAATAGCCAATCATTCTGTTTTGAACAGCGTGCTCACCAAAGATATTAACTAACAACGAAACTAGTCTTCCTACAACGAAGACGATGGAGACATAACGGAACGTTGGGGCTCAAATCCTCAACGACGACGATATGATTACGTACAGAATACGTCCTCAGTGGGAAAAAGATGGGGAAGAAATTCGTCTGCGCCTCATTCAAAGAATCGACCTGGAAATTCCTTGCATCGATTCAAGTGAACCATAGACAACCTTAATCTGAATGGACAGAGCATTTACTCGAACTCTGTTTCTACTGGAAGCAAATCTACCATCTTATTAGAAATAAATTATTGTTCATTTAATGCATCAGAATGAAGAAGTCAAATCTATATTGCCGCTTTGAACACCTATTATCAACATTAATAACTGTTTAAGATAATCAGGGAATCTAGCAATGAAATAATTACACAGGCCAAAAACAGACTGTTTTTTATATCTAGGATTTTAGAATTTATTTTAGCCACAGTTGGGGCATTGAATCAAGAAGTGAAATCAGTCTTCCTCTAACTGCTCTTCTTTTTTTTTATCATTGTTGTTTAACATGCACTTCTACGTGAAATGTGCATTGGTAACTCTGGTTTGTGCACATCTAAATCACATGTACGAGGATTGGTTCCTGCAGGTTTGCCCTATTGCCGGTCTGCTTTCTAATTAGTTTCAAGAATGTCCACCAGATGGAGTTGGAGGTTACTGTGTGAGCTCTGGCCGTCCAGGCCTGAGCGAGAATGACATCGCTTGATCTATGCTATAGTTTATTGCACTAGTGCAGTTGAACAGAAATAATATAAGTTAAAATAGAAGAAGTTTCGTAAATCTCTTTGATGGTTTTTGTTACATATGCAGAGAATAAACACTGAAAGGAAACCGAATACCTATTATTGACTTCGTAAGACTTTTGCAATAAATTTGTAAAACGTGTACAGAACATTTACAATTGTGGACTACCGGGAAACGAAAACGTCTGAAACTTAAGTCACTCCGATACCTGTTGTTTGTGAGAACTGGTGTTGTCCCTCTGATACTAATGATGATGACAGTGATTAAGCCGGTACAGCATTAATTACTCAGGGTTTAAACTAGGATGAGTTAATAACGCACCAGAGATCTCAAGGGAAACTAGCAATGACGTAATTACACAGGCCAAGAACAAAATGTTTTTTTATATCTAGGATTTTAGAATTGATTTTAGCCACAGTTGGGGCGTTGAATCAAAAAGTGAAATCAGTCTTCCTCTATCTGCTCTTATTCTTTTGATCATTGTTGTTTAATATGCACTTCTACATGAAATGTGCATTTGTAACTCTGGTTTGTGCACTTGTAATCCACATGTATGAGAATTGGTTCCTGTAGGTTTGCACTATTGCGGGTCTGCTTTCTAATTAGTTCCAGGAATATCCACCAGATGGAGTTGGAGGTTACTGTGTGAGCTAGGCCGTACAGGGCTGAGCGAGAATGACGTCGCTTGATAATTCAGTTAGGAAACGTCTATGTTGTAGTTTTTTACACTTGTGTTGTTGAACAGAAATAATATAAAATAAAGTAGAAGATGTTGCGTAAATCACCTTGATGGTTTTTGCTACATATGCAAAGAATAAACGCTGAAAGGAAACCGAAAACCTATTATTGACTTTGTAAGGCAATAAATCTGTAAAACTTGTACAGAACATTTACGATTGTGGACTACCGGGAAATGAAAACTTCTAAAAAAAAGCCACTCCAAAACCTGTTGTTTGTGAGGACTAGTATTGTCCCTCTGATACTAATGACAATGACAGTGATTATGCGGGTACGGCATTAATTCCTCTGGGTTTAAACTGGGATGAGTTAATAACCCACCAGAGATCTCAAGCTGGAGCTCATTTTTAGATGATTTCTGATAACAAAAACATTACACACGATGCGTCACATACAAAATCTTGAAAGTCAATTCAGCTAACAACTATGCCCAATATGATTTGGGATGCATACAGTTCTATGTAACACAAAATTTTTGTCCAAAATGTTCTAGAATTTCCTTTGTCAAAATAATTATTAGTACGACATCTGTTTTTACAAACAGTGGCGATTTATGCAAAAATTATACCTTTTTGTGGTTATATATTCCTGTAGCAAAATTTAGAAATATAAAAATCCACCATGTCCCAAGATTTGTTTACATATTGCAGGTTTAAATTATTAAGTCAAGTGGAAATTTTCTGGTGAAGTTAATTACAGTTTTTGAATACACTCAAGACTATTGTCTGATAAACAATCAATTACTTTTTTCTATAGCTCATATGACATTTGGAATTTTGGTGAGAAACTGTCATATACGGGAAAAATGTATATATGAAATGAAATCCAATAAAAACCTTTAAGGTTAACAATATATTTAAATATAGACTGCTGTAAAGTGAAATCTGTAGGATAACCAGTTTTCATAATTTTATGTCTTCATGGTTTAACTCGCACTAAAGAGGTACCTATATAAGAGTCGTAAATCTCATACTATACGATCTAAATCGGTATAAATGTTAAACAAATGGATGTCGAATCGTATCTTTCGGTTGTGCCCAGGCTGGTGTCGTAACGACCAGTTGATCCAGGAAGCCCTTCATTTTTATTTTTTATATTCTCAAGAAGACAATCTCGTGTTCGGCACGATATTAGTGAACACCTGAGGAAATAGGTCTTCCTGAATGTGTTCTAGATGATTTTCTTGTGTTTGCGCACAGCTCAAAGCAAGTTTGAAATTTGTACTAATACACAATGGTAACAAATTTAGTTCAATGCCAGCTGATCCCTCAAGGGAAATGAAATAAGAACATAAAACCATAGTTTTGATCTTTGAGAAGATTAAGTCTCATAAACATCAATGAATGCTAAACTTTCTCTTCTCGTGACTCTGGAATAGCAGAGAAAAAACACATCACAGTGTTGGAAAAGAACGGCAAAATAGAGAAAACATGTTCGGAGGGAGGAATAATGTCATTAACGACCCCTTCATTGAATCATATCAAGTTGTGCCTATTGAAGCAGTTTGTAAAGGCTTTTGATAAGAACGAGCCACGGTTTGAATATATAGCGAAAAACGTCTGAGCTGAGAACGGAAAAATTCAGGCACAAATATTTGATGATCCACAAACAATGCAACTCTGCATATGAAAACTGCCGAGGAACGCTACCAAGGAAGATCGGATATGCACGTGATGGCAGTTTGCTGCTGGAATTTAAAAATGGACCGCTTCATAATATATTCAAGAATGTCATGGAAAAGAAGTTTCCTAAATGTTCAGGGACTGGATGTTATCATCAATGACTTTTTTATTTAGGATATAATAATATTTATATAATACAATAACAACATTATTGTTTCCTTTTTTATCCATGGACTTATATTTAAACAGTATAACATATATTTCACTAAAATCTTGTATTTTAGAATTTTGAGCTCCTTGGAGAATATTAACTAATTGTTTGAAATGAGGGCATCAAATTCTTAGAAAATCAACTCAAAACACTCTACTGTTATGCAAATAAATAGCATTTTACACGAGTCTTAATGCTATCGTTTTCAGTCAAGACTAGTTAATGCAATTGTAGTAAGAAACTTCAAAGTTGTAGCATTTTAAACATTTCATAGGATTGTTTGCCAGGTAATTGTTACACTGATAATAATCTATGTTTTTACTCGTGAGTATTAACTTTTGCTCTGTGGTAATGAAGGTTAGAATGTAACGTACCTTGAATCGGAATTATTACAAAGGGGCACTATCTTACTTGAAAGGACAGTTTAGAAAGTTGGTCATAACCTTGTTCAAGGAGCTGTAATATCATTTGCATGTAATGAGTTAGAGAAACATGAGGAGTTGTTAATCTTCCTGAACGAGAGTCCAATGTTTCCATGGCTGCACCACATCGTACATAAAATACAATGTGGAATGCTCATGTGCTGCTATTATTTTTTATTATCTGTTGTTGGATTCTGCTGAAAGAACAAGTTTTGAAGTACTCGAACATGTTGGGTTGGCTACACCAAAAATAGCTACCTCACGTGAACTGGCCAATGCGAAGGCTGTCTTGATGAAAGAAAACCTTATAAACTACACAGAGCGCATCCTTCGCGTTCACCAAATTTCATTAATAAAACGCAGCGGGGTGATGAAGTGGGATGACCTGACAGAGATTCGAACCACTGTCCTCCTGACTGTGAGTCCTGTGTCTTCCCACTTCGCCACCTCGCTGGGTTTGTACTTTCGTCTAAGGAAAGGAGTATTCTCCTACACAGATATGTGGACGTGATTGCGCATGCGCGCGTTTCTGTGTGTGCGCGTGTGCGTGTGTACGTGCGTGTGTGTGTGTGTGTGTGTGTGTGTGTGTGTGTGTGTGTGTGTGTGTGACTGTGAGCTCGTGGTCATGTGCTCGGCGGAAGGCGGGCTGGGGCGACGGTAGCAGACGCGAACGCGTACCTCCAGGAACGTTACGACGCTTTCTCGTGTGTCGGATAGCCAGATGACGGATTTACTACCGTTCCTGTTCCCTTGAACAATCTTATAGTACACAGCCATCTCTGCAGAAGCAGAGAAAGAAGGAGGAACTTCGTAACCTGGTCATTTCTAGCACTAGTCTATATCTACATCTACAGGGCGTGGACACAAATATGGAACAACGTAAAGTACATCTTACCACGCCTAACGCGGCGAAGGAAAAAGCAGCTTCTAGTCATCACAGAACGGCGAAATACAGGTTCTGTGCCGTTTTCAGGGGAATCTTATACCATTGTTCCTGAAAAATATTGGGAACGTCAGGTAGTGATGAAGGAAGTGAGTAGTGATCACGTACACTTCATTCCCAATTTGACGATGAAGGCTGAATATTGCTGAGATCTGTCACTGTGGTGGCCAGGGGAGATGCGACAACTCAATCTCTTGGTCACAAACCAGTCCTGGACTATGTGAGCTGTGCGAACAGGAACCATGTCTTCTTGGAACACAGCATCTACATCTACATCTACATGATTACTCTGCTGTTCATAAGAAAGTGCCTGGCAGAGGGTTCAATGAACCATCTTCAAGATGTCTCTCTACCGTTCCACTCTCAAACGGTGCGCGGGAAAACGAGCTCTTAAATTTTTCTGTGCGAGCCCAGGTTTCTCATATTTTATCGTGATGATCATTTCTCCCTATGTAGGTGGGTTCTCGCGATCGGACTAGCAAACTGGTGATTTAAATATCATGAGAAGATCCCATCGTAACAAAAACCGCCTTTGTTTTAATGGTTGCCACAATTCACGTATCATGTCTGCGGCACTATCTCCCCAACTTAGTGGTAATACAAAACGAGCTGCCCTCTTTTATACCTTTTCGATGTCATCCGGCAGTCCCATCTGATGCGGATCCCACACCACACAGAAACATTCCAGAACAGGGCGGACATGCGTGGTGTAAGCAGTCTCTTTAGAAGACCTGTCGCACCTTCTAAGTGTTCTGCCATTGAATCTCAGGCTTTGGTTGGCTCTACCCACCACATTATCTATGTGATCGTTCCAATTTAGGGTATTTGTAATTGCAATCCTTAATTATTTAGTTGAATTTACATCCCTCAGATTTGTGTGACTTCCGCGAAACGAAATTCAGCGGATTTCTTTTAGTACTCATGGGAATAACTTCACATTTTACTTTACTCAGGGTCAATTGCTACGGTTCGCACCATACAGATTCCTTATCTAAATCATTTTGTAATTTGTTTTGGTCATCTGATGACTTTACAACACGGTAAATGACAGCATCATCTGCAAACAATCTAAGACAGCTACTGAGATTGTCTTTTATGTCGTTAATACAGATCAGGAAAAATAGAGGGCCTATAACACTGCCTAGGGGAACGCCGGATATTATTTCTGTTTTATTTGATGTCTTTCCGTCTATTACTACGAACTGTGACATTTCTGACAGGAAATCACGAATCCAATTGCACAACTGATGCGATATTTCATAGCCATGCAGTTACGTTAGAAGACGATTGTGAGGAACGGTGTCGAAAGCCTTCTGGAAACTTAACAATATGGAATCAATTTGAAATCCCCTGTCGATAGCTCTCATTACTTCATGACTATAAAGAGCTAGTGTGTTTCAAAAGAACGATATTTTCTGAATCCGTGCTGAATACGTGTCAAAAATGGTTCAAATGACACTGAGCACTATGGGACTTAACAACTGAGATCAACAGTCCCTTAGAACTTAGAACTTCGTAAGACCTAACTAATCTGAGGGCATCACACACATCCATGCCCGAGGCAGGATTCGAACCGGCGATCGCAGCGGCCGCGCAGTTCCAGACTGTAGGGCCTAGAACTGCTTGGCCACAGTGGAAGGCAGCTACGTGTCAATAAAGCGTTTTCTTCGCGGTACTTCATAATGTTCGAATACAGTATATGTTCCAAACCCCTACTGCAAGCCGACGTTAGTGATATGGGCCTGTAATTGAACGGATTACTCCTGCTTCCTGTTTTGGGTATTGGTGTCACTTGAGTAATTTTCCAGTCTTTAGGTACGGATCTTTCTGTGAGCGAGCGGGTGTATATAATTGCTAAATATGGAGCTATTGTATCAGCATACTCTGAGACGAACCTGACTGGTCTACTATCAGGACTGGAAGCCTTGCTTTAATTAAGTGATTCTAGCTGCTTGGCGACTGCGAGGATATCTATTTCTATGTTTCTCATCTTGGCAGCTGTTCTTGATTGGAATTCAGGAATATTTACTTTGTCTTCTTTGTTGAAGGTGTTTCGGAAAATCGTGTTTAATAACAGTTCTTCAGTGGCACTGTAATCAGTTACTTCACCGTTGTTATCGCGTAGTGAAGGTATTGATTGCGTCTTGCCACTGGTGTGCTTTAAGTACGATCAGAATTTCTTTGGGTTCTCTGCCTTATTATTTGTCCAGGATTATTTAATGCTAAGAGGTCAAGTATGCTTTCACAAGCATTTACGCTTCGAGTGGGCGTATGAACTAATTGTTCAAAATAATTTTCTGAGAAAGCCCCAGTACAATTTCGGATGACGTTTTATGCCTGCTGCAGTTTTAACGTATAATTTTTCGAGCATATCGAGGGTAGAATAATGTCACCACCGACTATTACTGTATGAATAGGGTACCTATTTTAAATGAGACTCAAGTTTTCTTTGAACTGTTCAGCAACTGTGTGTTCTGAGCCGATGGGTCGGCAAAACGACCAAATTAATAAATGGTTCTAATGGCTCTGAGCACTATGGGACCTAACATCTGAGGTCATCAGTCACCTAGAACTTAGAACTACTTAAACCTAACTAACCTGAGGACAGCACACACATCCATCCCCGAGGGAGGATTCGAACCTGCGACCGTAGCGGTCGCGCGGCTCCAGACAGAAGCGCCTAGAACCGCTCGGACACTGCGGCCGGCCCCAATTGATAGTTTAGTCAAGTTGTCAAGTATAATCTCTACCCATACTATTTCGCAGCAACTATGTATTTCTATTTCACTACAAGGCAAACTACTTCTCACAGCAATAAATACTCCACCACCAATTGTATTTAACCTATCTTTTCTGGAAACTACTAGATCGTTAGAAAAAATTTCTGCTGAACTTGTTTCCGACTTTAGCCAGCTTTCTGTACCTATAACTATTTGAGCTTCAGTGCTTTGTATTAGGGCTTGGAGCTCTGGTTCTTTCCCAACATAGCTACGACAATTTACGACCACAATACCGATCGTTTCAACAATTGACTTACTGTGTTTTACCTGCCCCATTTTAGACAGACGTCCTTTCTGTGGTTCCCTGAGTCCCCCTAATCTCAAAAAACCGCCCAGCCCTTCCGCACAGCCTCCGCTACCCGTGTAGCAGCTTGCTGTGTGTAGTGGTCTGCTGACCTATTAAGCGGAACCCGGAAACCCACCACCCGAACGTGCAAGTCAAGGAATCTGCAGCCTACACCGTCACAGAACCCCCTGAGCCTCTGATTCAGTCCCTCCACTCGGCTCTGCACCAAAGGACCACAGAGTGGTACATCGACGATGCTGCAGATCACTATTGGAGAACAAATATTGTACCATGAAATGGATCTGATCAGACGAAATTGACACACAATGCTTCACAGTAATGTGACCTTGCAGAGTAACCATGGGGTCCGAGGAATACCAGTGTGTGGCTGACCGAATTATCACCGTACCCTCGTCATGTTTCGCTCTTGACAGCAAGCTGTCTGTATTGTAGGCTGGGCACATGCATATGCCAGACATTAGCTCAGGCAGAAATTGGAAACAGTGTAAAACAAGACTCAGCCAACCAAATGACTTTCTTCCATTGCTCCATATTTAAGGTTTTATGCCTTCAGTACCACATTTTCGTGTTACACCCACTACAGTCGCTAATGCTTGGTTTTGAAATTCCACATCGGCCTGCAGTTCTCTCCTTATGAAGACCCCTTCCTGGATTTTGGTGCTGACAGGGTACTCGAGTGCGATATTGAGTTCTGCAGTGACTATTATAGCTTTTGTCCTCTTATTTTCCGTCACAGTCCTCTTTAATGATGATCTGCGGTGGTTACTCAACACACACTTTCGTTCGCATTGTGACTAAGAGGCCGCGTTTCCACTCTATCGGTATTCGGTATAAATCTTAGATACGGTGCCTCATGAAACACCAACCACTTCAGCTACTTGGTAACGGAAGCAAATACATAAAATCACCAACAATCTGGCCATGTATGAATTCACTTACCTCTGACATAACACACTTATAGCTATACAAAACACTCTTCTGGCCATGACTGACACGTGCAACGTATTAAGGGCATTGCACAGGTGCCGTTCGTGATCAAATACAACAGCTAATCCAGCAGGTTTGGCTAGCATCTGCATTTCTGTTCAAGAATGCTTTGTATTTCTCGCAGTGTTTCCATGTTTTTGTCCAACACCCGTATATCTACATCCACTGTCTAACCCCTGTATATCTACATCCATACTCTGCAAACCACTATGAAATGTATGGTAGAGTGTACTTCCACCTGGCCTGTGTGGACGAGCGGTTCTAGGCGCTACAGTCTGGAACCGCGCGACCGCTACGGTCGCAGGTTCGAATCCTGCATCGGGCATGGATGTGTGTGATGTCCTCAGGTTAGTTATGTTTAAGTAGTTGTATGTTCTACGGGATTGATGACCTCAGAAGTCAAGACCCATAGTGCTCAGAGCCATTTGAACCATTTGGTAGTTCCAACTGAACTAATTAGGGTCTCTTCTCCTTCCATTCTCGTACAGATTTCGAGTAAAATGACTGTTAATACGCCTTTATACTCTCTGTAGTTAATCTTGTCCACTCGATCTCTATAGCGGCATTGTAGTATATTCCAAAATTCGTCTACTAAAACTGGTTCCTGACACTTTGTATGTAGGTGTCTGCCAGTCCAGTTTCTCCAGAACTTCCGTGACCTGTCCTACATGGTTACTACGCAATTCAGACTTAAGTGCCTGGCAGAGGTTTCATCGAACCATTTTCATACTACTTCTCTACCATTCCACTCTTGAATGGCGCGGAGAAAAAGGAACACCTAAACCTTTCCGATTGAGCTCTTATTTCTCTTATTTTATTATAATGATTATTTCTCCCCACGTAGGTGGGTGTCAAAAAAAGATTTTCGCGTTCGTAAGGGAAAGATGGTGATTGAAATTTCGTAAATAGATTTCGCCGCAAAGAGAACCGCCTTTGTTTCAGTGACTGCCACCCCAACTCGCGTATCGTATCAGTGTCACTCTCACCCCTATTGCGCGATAACACGAAACGAGCTGCCCTTCTTTGCACTTTTTCGATGTCCTCCGTCAATCCCACATGGTAAGGATCTCACACCACGTAGCAATATTCCAGCAGAGGACGGACAAGTGTAATGTAGGCTGTCTCTTTAGTGGGTTTGTCACATCTTCTAAGTGTTCTGCCAACAAAGCACAGACTTTGTTTCGCCCTCCCCACCATATTATCTATGTGGTCTGTCCGATTTAAGTTGCTTGTAGTATTTAGTGGAATTGACAGCCCTTAGATTTGTGCGATTTATCGTATACCAAAAATTTATTGGATTTCTTTTAGTACCCATGTGGGTGACGGCGCACTTTTCTCTGTTTAGTGCCTATTGCCACTTTTCGCGCCATGCAGAAATTCTCTGTAGATCATTTTGTAATTAGAATTGATCGTCTGATGATTTTACTGGACGGCAAATTACAGCATCATCTGTAAACAATCTAAGGGGGCTGCTCAGATTATCACCTAAATAATTTATGTAAATCAGGAACAGCAGAGGGCCTATGACACTGCCTTGGGGATCGCCAGGTATCACTTCAGTTGTACTCGATGATTTACCATCTATCACTGCGAACTGTGACACTAGAGCAATATTCTAGGAAGAGTCGTATGAGTGTTGTGTAAGCAGTCTCATTTGAAGACTGAGTACTTCCTAGTATTCTACCAATGAAACGAATTCTGTGCTCTGCTTTGCCTACAGCGCAGCAAATGATACGGAATTATTCAGTTTACAGGGTACCTATATGTGACGACTGTTTACATTAATGAACACATTTATTTTGTCGTACTCACTCAACTACATTTAAAAATATTTCCTTTCTCAGGCTACCGGATTTTAAAGAGAAGTTCGCCCATGAAGTAGAACTGGGTTGTCCAGGGAAGATGATTATAATTTTTATTTAAATCTTGCTGCGCTACCTGTCAGATATATTACGCTATTGTGCAAACGATCAAAAATTTTTTTGTAGGGCATTGAACTCCTTTGTGAGCCACTGACTGCTTTAATAACAGTTAATAAAGTACATTTTTTCCTATTGTTTTTTAGATGTGTAAATCACTATTCTTCTCAAATTGTGGTTGATTATTTATGACGAATTTGTGACATCACAGTTAAAACTGAAGTGATATCAGGTGTTCCCCATGGAAGCGTCCTGGGACCTCTGCTGTTCCTGATCTATATAAATGACCTGGGTGACAATCTGAGCAGTTCTCTTAGGTTGTTCGCAGATGATGCTGTAATTTACCGTCTAGTAAGGTCATCCGAAGACCAGTATCAGTTGCAAAGCGATTTAGGAAAGATTGCTGTATGGTGTGGCAGGTGGCAGTTGACGCTAAATAACGAAAAGTGTGAGGTGATCCACATGAGTTCCAAAAGAAATCCGTTGGAATTCGATTACTTGATAAATAGTACAATTCTCAAGGCTGTCAATTCAACTAAGTACCTGGGTGTTAAAATCACGAACAACTTCAGTTGGAAAGACCACATAGATAATATCGCGGGGAACGCAAGCCAAAGATTGCGTTTCATTGGCAGGACACTTAGAAGATGCAACAAGTCCACTAAAGAGACAGCTTAAACTACAACTGGTTCGTCCTCTGTTAGAATATTGCTGCGCGGTGAGGGATCCTTACCAGGTGGGATTACGGAGGACACCGAAAGGGTGCAAAAAAGGGCAGCTCGTTTTGTATTATCACATAATAGGGGAGAGAGTGTGGCAGATATGATACGCGAGTTGGGATGGAAGTCATTAAAGCAAAGACGTTTTCGTCTCGGCTACATCTATTTACGAAATTTCAGTAACCAACTTTCTCTTCCGAATGCGAAAATATTTTGTTCAGCCCAACCTACATAAGTAGGAATGATCATCAAAATAAGATAAGACAAATTAGAGCTCGAACAGAAAAGTTTAGGTGTTCGTCTTTCCCGCGCGCTGTTCGGGAGTGGAATGGTAGAGAGATAGTATGATTGTGGTTTGATGAACCCTCTGCCAAGCACTTAAATGTGAATTGCAGAGCAATCATGTAGATGTAAATGTAGATGTAAAATGCACAGCTCCTTGAAGAAGTACCTACATGACGACCGTGTGTGAACATCACTTATTATTACTTATTATTCTTAATGCTCGCTTTTGGACAATCAGTACCTTATTTCTAACTGGTAATGTCCCAAGAAAATTACTACACGAACCATTATTCAGAGTAAATACGCAAAATATGTTAGTATGTTGTTTCCAAGAGTAGCAATTATACGAAGAACGAAAGTAGCTTAATTTAACCGTTTGAGAAACTGAGCAAAACGGTTCTTCCAGTTCAAGTTTTCATCAGTATGTAGACCGAAAATCTGAAGCATTCTACCCCGTTTTCCGACTGCTGTTCTTGTGCCACGCCTATTGTTCATATTACTCTGTTTATTGTACAGAACTGAATATAGTGTATTTTCCCAAAAATTTAGGGAGAGTCCAATTTCCGAGAATCAGTTAATAACCCTTTGAAAAACATCATTAACAATGTCTTCTGATGCTTTCCCTTTAATGCCATTTCTTAAAACACAAGCATCTTCTGCAAAAACGTACAAGTTTTGCGATCAACTTTGATTCCACAAGGAACTGTTGCGCACAGGGACCGTAGACTACAAGGAAGGAGACAAACACAGCACTCAGTCGCATTTCCATTTCTTTTCTTACTCTTGCATATGCGAAGAGCTGGCCGCGGTGACCGAGCGGTTCTAGACGCTTCAATCCGGAACCGCGCGAGTGCTACGGTCGCAGGTTCGAATCCTGCCTCGGGCATTGATGTGTGTGATGTCCTTAGGTTAGTTAGGTTTAAATAGTTCTACATTCTTGAGGACTGATGACCTCAGATGTTAAGTCCCATAGTGCTCAGGGCCATTTGAACCATATGTGAAGACGGCTACTTAGAGCCGAAATCTAGGTATGCAATTAATAAAACTAATGGGTCGCAAATGATTGCCGTGTGTCTCTTCTTCCTTAAATACTCCGATCATGCCGTTTCATTCCTTCAAAACCTGTTACATCCAAGTATTTGCATGTGTTGACAGATTCCAATTAAGACTCGTTGATATTGTAGTTACAAAATACTGCATTGTTTTCTTTTTGCTAAGTACGTAATTTTGCATGCTTAGGATTTGAAGCAAGTGTCCAGGTGTTCATCACTCTGAAATTCTATCAAGATTAGTCTGAGTATGTGTGGACCGTGTTTCAGGCAGCTCTTAATTGTAAATAACTACACCATCTGCAAAATGTCTGAGGTTACCGTCAATATTTTCTGCACTGTCATTAATTTTCAACATGAACAGCAAGGGCAGCATCACAATTTGCTGGGGAACAGGGTGTCCCAGGGGGAATGGTCAATATTTAGGGATGTTACTGGAACGATCGTTTGAAGCAAAAAGTTCATACAGGCATATGCCCTATTCCCAATGGTTTTCGAGACACAACACGTTTAATCAACATCGTTATTTATTTTCTGTGTTCTTCAATAAATTGTCAGCATCACCCATGTACAATAGGTAGTAAATATTACATTATTAGTTTAACAAAGTATTAGCTCAAAAATATGTTTTTTAGCACATTCATCTAAAAGTATTATCGTACACGTTACATCACAGCTGATGTACGGTGCAGAATCAGTAATCGAGTATCGCAGCGCCAACTTCAATGCATTTGTTCACTCTTGGAGAACATGTCGTTTTGCCTGTCAGTGCCTCAGCACGTTCCCTAATGAGGATAGCAGTGTCTATGATGCGACCATGCGGTTCATCTCTCGTACATATCTTTCGCTTGTACATCTGAAACTTCCTCAAAACTCAAAGTCAAAACTCTAATGACGTAATAACTGGCGATCTATGTGGCCAGTTAATTGAAGTACTACGACCAAGCCAGCGACTAGGGAAGTGCCGCTGAGAAGTTTTCTCATACGTCTGGTAAAATGTAGAGGGTCTCCATAATGCTGGAAGTAAATTGCACTCCGAGTATGTAAGAGAATGTTCTCAAGCTTTCAACATGCAAATCATTCTGCCTTCTTATTTGCTCTTCTAAAATGAATGAACCTATCAGCATATTACCGATCGTGTCAGACCAAACAGTGATCGTAAAAAGGACTTGTAAATTGGTTTCTACTGTAGCGTGCAGATTTTTGTGCGGCCATCGAAAATTATGTGTTGTTGATTAAATTCCATATAGACGTGTCTACATGGGCAAAAACTATTAATGGAAGCAAATGAGGATTGTCATGTAACCAGTGACAATATTCAATTACGATGCTATTGTCGCTATTATGAAGATTGTGAAAAAATAGTATGTAGAATGGGTAAAAGTAGCCAGGGAGGGCGACGACACAGGCAACTGCGACAGCGGCGCTTCCCAGGGGAGTGACACGCCAGAAGGCGACCTGGCTGCTATTTGCTGTGCGGTTGTGCGTGGGTCTGAATCCATGCCCCTCAGATAGGTGACAGACGGCGGCTGACGTTATGACGTCGAGTCCCTCCCTGGGTATCATCATTAGCGGCAGCAGACAGGAACAGCAAGTCAGCAGGTCTATGTCGCCAAGTCTCACAAAGGACCCAGTGTGGCGGCAGACACCGCCTGGTCTCGAACCATAGGCTGCTGCTGGCGCTGCCCAGTCGTCTGATTGGCCAGTGGTGCTCCAGCATTGTAGTGCAGCTACGCAGCAATTACCAAGTCCCTGACTGGAATAACGGCATATCCTCAAATTCAGCCTCATTTATACACCATTACTGCCCATTTCTTGCTCTAAAACCTGGTGGCTAGTCACACTGCCCATAACAGAGAGACCTGCTTCAGTGCAGTGGCAACGACCCAATTGCTACATCAGTATGAATTACCACGAAGGAAACTGTCTATTGACACACAGTCAGCATGGCTTTAGAAAAGATCGTTCCTGTGAAACACAACTAGCTCTTTATTCACATGAAGTGCTTAGTGCTACTGACAAGGAATTTCAGATCGATCCCATATTTCTGGTTTTGCGGAAAGTTTTAGAAACTGTACCGCACAAGCGGCTTATAGTGAAATTGCGTGCTTATGGAATATCGGCTCAGTTATGTGACTGGATTTGTGATTTCCTGTCAGAGAGGTCACAGTTCGTAGTAATTGACGGAAAGTCATCGAGTAAAACAGATGTGATTTCTCGCGTTCTCCAATGTAGTGTTATAGGCCCTTTAATGTTCCTTATTTATATAAACGATTTGGGAGACAACCTCAGCAGCCGTCTTAAGTTCTTTGCAGATGACGCTGTCGTTTATCGAATAATAAAGTCACCAGAAGATAAAAACACATTGCAAAACGATTTTAAAAAAATATCTGAATGATGCGAAAATTGGCAGTTGACCCTAAATAACGAAAAGCGTGAGGTAAACCACATGAGTGCTAAAAGGAATTCGTTAAACTTCGGTTACACAATAAATCCGTCTAATCTAAAAGCCGTAAATTCAACTAAAAGTATAGGTATTACAATTACGAACAATTTAAACTGGAAGGAACACATAGAAAATATTGTGGGGAAGGCTACCAAAAGACTGCGCCTTATTGGCAGGACACTTCGAAAACGTAACAGAACTACTAAGGTGTGGGATCCTTACCAGATAGGACTGACGGAGTACATCGAAAAAGTTCAAAGAAGGGCAGCACGTTTTGTATTATCGCAAAATATGGGAGAGAGTGTCACAGAAATGATAAGAATTTTGACTCGACAAAATTAACAGAAAGGCGTTTTTCGTAGCGGCGGAATCTTTTTACGAAATTCCAGTCTCCAACTTTCCCCTCCTAATGCGAAAATATTTTGTTGACACCGACCTACATAGGGAGAAACAATCACCCCGATAAAATAAGGGAAATCAGAGCTCGTACGGAAAGATATAGGTGTTTGTTCTTTCCCCACGCTATACGAGATTGGAATAGTAGAGAATTGTGATGGTGTTTCGATTAGCCCTCTGCCAGGCACTTAAACGTGATTTGCAGAGTATCCTTGTAGATGTAGAGGTAGAATCTTTGCTGCGTGGGGCAATTCACCATTGCGCTAAGCTATACTTGCTTCACAACTCACTTACGCATCTCTTATTCTGCCCTATTTTTTGACGTAGCATGGCTGTTGGCCAGCGCTGTCACTATAATACTCCGTGGTGGCCTCCATGCTACTTTCAGCGCTTACAATAAAGATTTAAAACTTTTACCAGAATTCTGCGTAGTATCACTACGCAGTGTAGTAGGAGTAACACCACCTTCATTCTGTATAAATGGGTTTCCCATTCAGAATGTTGTTTCCTAGTGAGATGATCGTGTTACGCCTCACGTACGAACAGAAACGTCTACCAGCACGTGTCAGAGTTCGACAGTGGCAGCATCGTGAACATTCGAAACAGTGGTTTATCGTTCCGCGATATCACTATTTGCCTTGGTTGTCATCCCACGATTGTCACGTGATACGGAATTAATGCATTCAGTAGATTCCTATTCAGCGACATGAGGGATCGCAACAATCACATATGTCTTGGGCCGAGGGACATGCATATTCATTCAACTGTGCAGGATCACAAAGTAAAGTTACATGCCAAGTACCAGGAAAAAGGTTTGCTTACTACACTACAAGTATAAACGCGGAGAGTGAGGTGACGTCTCAAGCACTACGGACTATCAGTGCAGAATCCATTGCTGCTGCAACCCTTGACACAGCAGCAGAGGGAGGTGTGGTGACAACACTGGACACAGGAGTGGCGCCATGACACTCTTTCTGCGTATACCATCACGGTTTTCAGCTTTCCCATCATTGTCATACATGCTCCAATACCTGGCATCGTGCTATTGAAGACTAGTGGGTACAGGAAATATCTACTTCTAGCTCTCATAGCCGGTAACTTGGACAGCAGCCGTTACATTTTCGACTCCTTAAACCCAGTGATATTGCCTTATATTTGAGGTCTCCAAAACGTTATGTTTCACCAAGACTATGCAAGACGGCATGCAACCACACTGTCCAAACCTACCTCTATACAGAGAGCGTACAACTGTAGTCCTGGCCAACACGTTCTCCAGATCTCTCGCCCATTGAATACATTTGGTCACGGGTTGCCAAGAGACTAGGATGCTTGCACTTGACACTACAATTGGCATGTAACTGAAGCAGCATAGAGTGTTGCACCCATACCACTCACACAAGCTCAGTTCAACTCAAAGCCCAGCCAAATGAGAGCTATTGTTGCTGCCAGAAGTGGCAATTCTGTGTACAGCTTGCGCCACTAATATTAATGTGACCACCTGAGAAAAGTCTGAATGAACATGTTTTGCAGCGTGAGATGTGTAGAAAGGGTCAGTGAGGTTCTAGGGGTACAGAGAGGGATGTGGAGTCATGCCGACTCCAGGGCCATAGCCAGCTGGGTTTCTCGGTTGAGGTTCCATGGTGGGATCGAGCTGGTCCCACAGATTCTCAACTAGGTTCAATCCGGAGAGGTTGGCGGACAGGGGAGAACAGTATACTCATCCCGGTGCTCCTCGAAACACGCACATACACTGCAAGCTGCAGGTAGGTGGCATCGAGTCAAGGAAAAACTAAATTCATGAAGGGAACAGATGGATATAAGTATTTTGTTGAAATATTGTGCCTCCAGGATGATGAGATTATCCAGGGAATGCCAGTGAAAACAGTGCCCAGATCATAACGCTCCCTCCTGGTTGCAGGATGTTTCGTTTTATACATTCCTATGAAACATAATACGTGATTCATCTGAAAAAGACAGCTGTCGAGACACTCAGTGACCGCCAGTTGAAGCATTGGCGTGGAAATCACAGCCTTTGCCGCCGATGACTTGCAGTCAGCATGGGTTGCTTGAACCAGCGACCTGCTCCAGGGCTCATACACAGCGAAGTTCGCTGAACGTTCGTTGAGGAGACACTGTTGCTACCTCCTTGGGTCATCTAGGTGGCCAACTGCTTAGCAGTTGCACGTCTATTCCCATATGCCCAACTTCATAGCCGTCGTTCACCTCTGTTATGTATGGCCCGTGGTGCACCACAGATGCCTCAATGCCAGGTTTGGATGCTAAGTATACTTTAACCACAGTGGCACATGAACGGTTTACAAAAATAACCGTTTCGGAAATACTTCCTCCCTTGGCCCGAAAGCCAACGATCATTCCCTTTTGGGCATCATATAAATCACTCCATTTCCACATTGCGATAACAACTGCACTGTTTTCCACATTCCCCCGTCACTGCTGGTGGTGTCAGCTGTCACTTCATATCTTTGAGTGGTTATTGCATGTTGACGTGGAACATAGGCGGTGGTCACATTAATGTTACTGAACCGTGTAAAATTCGGAACCTGTATGCTTCCAAATCACCTACAGATTTATTCACGTATTTTTTCTACTACACTGTATAAGCACTATGAGTAAAATGTCATTATTTTCTATCCTTCCTGGTTAGCAGTTTCAATGGCCAGCAATGTATTTTCGATCGCTCTTACAATATGCTACAAGGATGTCATCAACTATTACCACTGGCAGATTCTGATTTCTATTCCAAAACAATGTAAGCATATATCTCCACAGCTGCAGGTGTTGCAAGTATGAAGCAAGTAATGGTTTCCCATGAATTAGCATTTCAGCACATACTGTGGTATCTAGCACTGCAGCTGTTTCCTACCTAGTGGAAGTGGAGCGTTCTGGTTTTGCATAGATATTAATTATACAACGAAACTAATTTTCTTTGAGAGAAGAGTAGTAGAAAGAAATAAGGAAATTTCAACAGCCCATCATTCTGTTTTGCACAGCGTGGTCACCAAAGATATTAACTAAACAAAGAAACTAGTCTTCGTACAACGAAATCGATGGAGACAGAACGGAACGTTGGGGCTCAAATCCTCAACGACGATGGTATGATTATGTACCGAATACTTCCTCAGTTAGAGAAGGATAGGGAAGAAATTCGTCTGCATCTCATTCAAAGATTCGTCCTGAAAAGTGCTAGATTCGATTCAAGTGAACCATAGACAACCTTAATCTGAGTGGACAGATCGAACTCTATTTCTACTTGAAGCAAATCTATTATCTTAGTAGAAATAAATTATTGTTCATTTAATACATCAGAATGATGAAATCAAATCTCTATTGGCGCTTTGCACACCTATTATCAACGTTAATAACTGGTACGCCATTTTAAGATTCAGGGAAACTAGCAATGAAATAATTACACAGGCCAAAAACAAACTGTTTTTTATATCCAGGATTTTAGAATCGATTTTAGCCACAGTTGGGGTGTTGAATCAAAAAGTGAAATCAGTCTTCCTCTGTCCACTCTTCTTTTTTTGATCATAGTTGTTTAACATGCACTTCTACATGTAATGTGCATTTGTAACTCTGGTTTGTCCACTTCTAAATCACATGTACGAGGATTGGTTCCTGTAGGTTTGCCCTATTGCCAGTCTGCTTCATAATTAGTTCCAGGAATATCCACCAGATGGAGTTGGAGGCTACTGTGTGAGCTAGGCTGTACAGGGATGAGCGAGAATGGTGTCGCTTAATAGTTCAGTTAGGAAACATCTATGTTGTAGTTTTTTGCACTTGTGTTGTTGAACAGAAATAATATAAGTTAAAGTAGAAGAAGTTGTGTAAATCACGTAGATAGTTTTTGCTACTTATGCAGAGATTAAACGCTGAAAGGAAACCAAAAACTTACTATTGACTTTGTAAAGTCTTTTGAAATAAATCTGTAAAACCTGTACAAAACATTTACGATTGTGGACTACTGAGAAACGAAAACGTCTGAATCAAAAGCCACTCCAAAACCTGTTGTTTGTGAGGACTGGTGTTGTCCCTCTGATACTAATGACGATGACAGTGATTATGGGGGTATGGCATTAATTCCTCAGGGTTTAAACTGGTATTAGTTAATAACCCACCACAGATCTCAAGCCATCAAAATAAGCTTCTGTATTACTGGCTTCCAACAAAAATGTACTAGATCAAGGAACCAAAGTTACGTTTTACCATACAACAGAAATAGTATGCTACCCTTCTTGCTCTTGAAATGGTTATCTGAGGCAAAATATCCCTGATGAGCCATTCCAACTGAAATAAATCGCTATTGTAACTATGTAATAGTTTTAGTTCAATGGAACATCATGAGAAAATGACTCTTTCAAGATATGATTAAACAATTTGTAGAATAAAGGTAAATACTCATTTTGTTTCAATGAGAAGCGGCAACATTCGCCTAATTTCCCAATCAACAAGACAAAAAAACGTAGTCTCATCTCCAAAACCACTTTTTACACAGAAGGAGCTCATTTTCACATGATTGCTGATAATAAAAACATTACACACGATGTGTGTCATACAGAAGCTTAAAAGTCAACTCAGCTAACAACTATACCTAATCTGATTTGGGATGCATACTGTTCTATGTAACACAAAATTGCTGTCTAAAATGTTCTAGAAATTCCTTTGTCAAAATAATTATTAGAACGACATTTGTTGTTACAAACAGTGGCGATTTATGCAAAATTATACCTATTTTTGTTACAAAAATGCGATTTGCAAAAGAAATTTTATATATTCCTGTAATAAAATTTAGAGATATAAAAATCCACCACATACTAAGATTTGTTTACATATTGCAGTATTAAATTATTATGTAAGCAGAAAACTGAAGACTATTGTCTGATAAACAATCAATTACGTTTTTCTACAGCTCATATGCCATTTGCAATTTTGGTGAGTACATGTCATATCCAGCATCCTGGATGCTGGAATGTGCAAGGTATTTCCACTAAAATAAATTTACTCCCTGCAGAACTTGACATGTTCAACATGGATGTTGTCGTACTCTCTGAAACAAAGAAGAAAGGCCAAGGAGAAGAAGAACTGGATAATTATGTACATATCTGGAGTGGGGTATCAAAAGCAGTAAGAGCCAAAGCAGGAGTCTCCATTATGATAAAGAAATCGTGGAAAGAAAGAATCACAAATTGGACATTCATCAATCAACGTATAATAACTGTTGAAATGACATTATTTGCTAGGGAAGTTGTGATTATTGGCGTATATGCACCCACGAACGACACAAAAGATAAGGAGAAAGATACATTTTGGGACACCCTCAGGGAGACTATTGAAAAAATCCCAAGAAGAAAGGAACTGATTATCATGGGAGATCTGAATGGAAGGGTAGGAATTAGAGAATCTTGTAGAATAGTAGGAAAACATGGAGAGGACGAATATAATGACAATGGAGAACGATTGATTGCAATTTGTGAACAATTTGAATTAAAAATTATCAACACATTTTTCAAACATAAGGACATTCATAAATATACTTGGCAACAGAACACCAAAGAACTTCGTTCTATAATAGATTATATTATCATTAGGCAAACAAGTAGTTTCAAGGCAGTAGACGTCAGATCTTATAGAGGAGCTCAGCGTGGATCAGACCACTATCTAGTTAAAATGAAGTCTTTCTGGCCATGGCAGAATGCAAGGAGTGATACAAGTAACATAAATAAAACGAACCAAACTGAGAATGATGAAAATTTACCTTTTAATATTGACAGCCTACAAGACGAAAGTATCAGAACACTCTTTGCGGCCAGGATGGAAAGGAAACTGGTAGAATCATTTGAAGGAAGTACAGAGGAAATATATGACTATATAAAAGCTAATGTGAAAATCATAGCAACAGAGGTGTTGGGTAGAAAAGATAGCAACCACAACCGTGCAGCAGAGTGGTGGTCAGAGGAAATAGAGGTCCTCGTTAGAGAAAAACGAAATGCGTTCCTTCAGTGGTTGAATGATAAATCAGAAGAAACAAGGTCAATATACAAGGAAAAGAAGAATGAAGTGATGAAAAAAATAAGGATGGCAAAACATGAAGCATGGGAAAGAACATGTGCCAAGGTGAATAGCAAATTAGGATTTGGGAGAGCAAAAGAAGCATGGTCAGTATTGAAAGGGCTTCAACAGGATACAAAAAGCAAAACTAATCTCCAACTGATAACACAAAAGGAATGGGAAGAGTATTTCCAAAAATTATTAAATGAGGACAGAGAAGAATATCTAGAAGAAGGAACAGGGGAAGATAAAGGACATGAAGATGATGAGACCCATATTTTAGAAAGTGAAGTACTTCAGGCGTTGAGAACAGGAAAGAATGGTAAATCACTGGGACCAGGCAATATCAGTCTGGAGTGTCTGAAATATGGTGGTGACAAAATTGTGAAACTGATAACACAGCTCTTCAACAAAATGATACATGGAGATTCAATACCCAATGAGATGAAGCTAGGTTACATTAATACAATATTTAAGAAAGGGGATCGCAAAATATGTTCAAACTATCGAGGAATTTGTGTTACAAACACATTAATGAGAATTTTTGCGAAAGTAATTAAAAACAAACTGGAAAAAAATTTTAGAACCCAAGAAGAACAATGTGGATTCACAGCTGGGAGATCATGTGTAGACCATATTTTCACATTGCGACAGATTTTGGAGAAACATAGGGAAAAATCAAAAAGTATAGGATTAATTTTCATAGATCTAGAAAAAGCGTATGATACTGTTCCAAGAAAATTACTTTGGAGAGCACTACATATGGCAAACATAAACCCTTCCTTGATTAAAATAATACAACAGATGTATAAAGATAACATTTGCCAAGTGAAAGTTGGTAATAAACTTTCACAGAAATTTAGAACAAGCGAAGGCCTTTTACAGGGCTGTCCCATGTCACCATCATTATTTAAAATCTATATAGATATTAGCCTTAGAACATGGTCTCGTAAATGTAATAATATGAGATTAGAAATAAGAGATGGAGTTTACCTACATCATTTATTATTTGCTGATGATCAAGTAGTCGTAGCACAAGATGGGGAGGATGCTAACTATATGTGCAATCAACTAGCAGTAACATACAAAACTTGGGGTTTGAAGATTAATTACCAAAAAACAGAATACTTGACTAATGATTCAGAGCAGCTATACATTGAAGGAAAGAAAATCAAAAAGATAAACACTTTCTGTTATTTGGGATCCATTTTAGAAATCGAGGGAAAATCAGAGTCAGAAATCAATAACAGAATTAGTAGCGGACGGAGGGTCATTGGGATGCTTAACTCAGTCTTATGGAGCAGGAATGTAATGAGCAGAACTAAAAAATTAATATACAAATCCATATTAGAGAGTGTGGTTCTGTATGGAACGGAGACCTGGACAATTAACATGAAGCACATTAGAAAATTACAAGCTCTAGAGATGGACTTTTGGAGAAGATCGGCAAGAATCTCCAGGAAAGAAAAGATAAGGAACACCGAAGTAATAAGGAGAATGGAAATAAAAGAAAGAATATATGACGTAATGGATAGGAAGAAATTACAGTGGTACGGGCATGTACGACGAATGGAGGAAGCCAGAATACCAAAATTGATACTGGAGTGGGAACCGGAGGGGAGAAGACGAAGAGAACGACCTGTGACCACCTGGCTCCAAAATGTACAGCACACAATTAGGAGAATGGGCGCAGAGGAAGAGGACACGCAAGATCGAAACACCTGGAGAAATATTTTGAGAGTATAGTTTAAGAACGTTTATTGTTTGTATAGTAATTTCCAAGTAAATTATTATGTTGGAGATAAGCCTCTGTAATGAGGAAAAGCTCAAAATAATAATAGTAATAAACATGTCATATACGGGAAAATCTGTATATATGAAATGAAATCCAATAAAAATCTTTAAGGTTAACAATACTTTTTAAATGTAGACTTCCGTAAAGTGAAATCTGTAGTATAACCAGTTTTCATAATTTTATGTCTTCATGGTTTAACTCCCACTAAAGAGGTAAATTTGGATAGAATACTATTTCGTAAATACTTCAAAGTATCGTTTATCTATATAAGTGTCGTAAATCTCATACTTTACGATCTAAATCGGAATAAATGTTAAACAAACGGATGTGGAATCGTATCCTTCGGTTTTGCCCAGGCTGGTGTCGTAACGACCTGTTGATCCAGGAAGCCCTTCATTTTAATTTTTTATACTCTCAAGAAGACAATCTCGCGTTTTGCACGAAATTAGTGGACTCCTGAGGAAATTTGTCTTCCTGAATGTTTTCTACTTGATTTTCGTGTATTTGGGCACAGCTCAAGGCAAGTTTGAAATTTTTACTAATTCACAACGGTAACAAATTGAGTTCAATGTCAGCTGCTCCCTCAAGGGAAATGAAAGAAGAACATAAAACCACAGTTTTGATCTTTGAGAAGATGAAGTCTCATAAACATCGATGGATGGTTTGTCTAGACTTGTGAATGGTAAACTTTCTCCTTGGTTTGCAAAGTGATTCTTGTGACTCTGGAATAGCAGAGACAAAACACACCACAGTGTTGGAAAAGAACGGCCAAAGAGAGAAAACATGTACGGAGGGAGGAAGAATGTCATTAACGACCCCTTAGTTGGACGAGAGAAAATCATTTATCGTCCACTGCATATCAAGTAGGGCCTTTTGAAGCAGTTTGTAAAGGCTTTGGTAAGAATGGGTCACGCTTTGCATATATAGGGAAAAATGTCTGAGCTGAGAACGGAAAAATTCAAGCAGGAATATTTGACGGTTCACAAATAAGGCAACTCTGCATATGAAAACTCTAGACGAATGCTACCAAGAAAGATCAGATATGTACATGATGGCAGTTTACTACTTGAATTTAAAAATGGACCGCTCCATAATACATTCAAGAACGTCATGGAAAAGAAGCTTCCTAAATGATCAGGGACTGGATGTTATCATCAATGACTTTTTTATTTAGGATATAATAATATTTATATAATACAATAACAAAATTATTGTTTCATTTTTTATCCATGGACTTATATTTAAACAGTATAACATATATTTCACTAAAATCTTGTATTTTAGAATTTTGAACTTCTTGCCAAATATTAATGAATTGTTTGCAATCAGGGGATCAAATTCTTAGAAAATCAGCTCAAACTACTCCGGTGTTATGAAGATAAATAGCACTTTACACGAATCTATCGTTTTCAGTCAACACTAGTTAATTCAATTATTGTAAGGAACATCAAAGTTGGAACATTTTAAACATTTCAAAGGATTTTTAGCCAGCTCATTGTTACACTGATAATAATGTTTTTACTCATGAGTATTATCTTTTGCTCTGTGCTCTGTGGTAATGAATGTTAGAATTTAACGAACCTTGAATCAGAATTATTACAAAGGGGCACTATCTTACTTGAAAGGACAGTTTAGAAAATTGGTCATAACCTTGTTCAAGGAGCTGTAATATCATTTGCATGAAATGAGTTAGAGAAACATGAGGAATTGTTAATCTTCCTGAACGAGAGTCCAGTGTTTCCATGGCTGCACCACATCCTACATAAAACACAATGTTGAATGCTGATGTGCTGCACTAATTTTTTATTATCTGTTGTTGGATTCTGCTGAAAGAACAAGTTTTGAAGTACTCGAACATGTTGGGTTGGCTACACCAAAAATAGCTACCTCACGTGAACCGGCCAATGCAAAGGCTGTCTTGATAAAATAAAACCTTATAAACTGCACAGAGGGCGTCCATCGCATTCACCAAATTTCATTAATAAAACCCAGCGGGGTGATGAAGTGGGATGACCCCGAAGTCACAGTTAGGAGACCAGTGGTTTGTATCTCAGTCAGTACATCCACATTTAGGTTTCCTGCAGTCTTCTAAGCATAAGCTTAGACTGGAGAATGATGAGAAAGAAACCTACATGTAAATGCACTGACAGAGATTCGAACCACTGTCCTCCTGACTGTGAGTCCAGGATCTTCCCACTTCGCCACCTCGCTGGGTTTGAGCTTTTGTCTAAGGAAAGGAGTATTCTCCTACACAGAAATGTGGAAATGATTGCGCATGCGCGCGTGTCTGTCTGTGCGCGTGTGCGTGTGTATGTGTGTGTGTGTGTGTGTGTGTGTGTGTGTGTGTGACTGTGAGCTCGTGGTCATGTGATCGGTGGAAGGCGGGCTGGGGCGACGGTAGCGGATACGCGAAGGCGTACCTCCAGGAACGTTACGACGCTTCCTCGTGTGTCGGATAGCCAGATGACGGATTTACTACCGTTCCCGTTCGCTTGAACAATCTTATAGTACACAGCCATCTCTGGAGAAGCAGAGAAAGAAGGAGGAACTTCGTAACTTGGTCATTTCCAACAGTAGTCTATATCTATATCTACAGGGCGTCGACACAAATATGGAAAAACGTAAAGTACAACATCTTACCACGCCTAACGCGGTGAAGAAAAATCGTTGCAATTCTAAACAGCTTCTAGTCATCACAGAATGGCGAAGTACAGGTTCTGTGCGGTTTTCAGGGGAATCTTGTACCATTGTTCCTGCAAAATATTGGGAACTTCAGGTAGTGAAGATCGAAGTGAGTAGCGATCACGTACACGCCATTCTCAATTTGACGATGAAGGCTGAATAATGCTGAGATCTGTCACTGTGGTGGCCAGGGAAGATGCGACAACTCAATCTCTTTGTCACAAACCAGTCCTGGACGACGTGAGCTATGCGAACACGAACCATGTCTTCTTGGAACACAGCATCTACATCTACATCATTACTCTGCTGTTCACAAGAAAGTGCCTGGCAAAGGGTTCAATGAACCACCTTCAAGCTGTCTCTCTACCATTCCACCCTCGAACGGTGCGCGGGAAAACCGAGCCCTTACACTCTTCTGTGCGAGCCCTGATTTCTCTTATTTTATCGTGATGATCATTTCTTCCTATGTAGGTGGGTGCCAAGAGAATATTTTGGCAATCGGAGTAGAAAACTGCTATTGAAGTTTCATGAGAAGATCCCGTTGCAACGAAAAACGCCTTTGTTTTAATGATTGCAACTCCAATTCACGTATCATGTCTGTGGCACTATCTCCCCAACTTCGCGGTAATACAAAACGTGCTACGCTTCTTGGTACTTTTTCGATCTCATCGGCCAGTCCCATCTGATGCGAATCCCACACCACACAGAAATACTCCAGAATAGGGCGGACAAGCGTGGTGTAAGCAGTCTCTTTAGTATACCTGTCACACCTTGTTCTGCCATTGAATATCAGTCTTTAGTTGGCTGTATCCACAACATTATCTATGTGATCATTCCATTTTAGGATTCTGTAACTGCAATCCTTAATCATTTAGTTAAATTTAAACCCTTCAAATTTGTGTGACTTGCTGCGGAACGAAATTCAGTGGATTTCTTGTAGCAATCATGTGAATAACTTCACACTTTACTTTACTCAGGGTCAATTGCCACTTTTCGCATCATACATCTACCTTACCTAAATCATTTTGTAGTTCGTTTTGGTCATCTGATGACTTTACAAGACGGTAAATGACAGCATCATCTGCAAAACAATCTAAGGCGGCTACTGAGATTGTCTTCTATGTCGTTAATATAGATCACGAAAAATAGAGGGCCTATAACACTTCCTTGGGGAACGCCGGATATTATTTCTGTTTTACTTGATGTCTTTCCGTCTATTACGACGAACTGTGACCTTTCTGACAGGAAATCACGAATCCAATTGCACAACTGATGTGACATTCCATAGCCACGCAGTTAGGTCAGAAGACGATTGTGAGGAATGGTGTCGAAAGCCTTCTGGAAATCTAAAAATATGGAATCAATTTTACATCCCCTTTCGATAGCTCTCATTACTTCAGGAGTATAAAGAGCTAGTGTGTTTCAAAAGAACGATATTTTCTGAATCCCTGCTGACTACGTGTCAAAAATGGTTCAAATGACTCTGAGCACTGTGGGACTTTAACAACTGAGGTCATCAGTCCCCTAGAACTTAGAACTTCTTAAACCTAACTAACCTAAGGACATCACACACATCCATGCCCGAGGCAGGGTTCGAACCTGCTACCGTAGCGGTCGCACGGCTCCAGACAGAAGCGCATAGAACCGCTCAGACACGGCGGCCGGCCCCAATTGATAGTTTAGTCAAGTTCTCAAGTATAACCTCTACTCATACTTTTTCGCAGGAACTATCTATTTCAGTTTCACTACAAGGCAAGCTACTTCTGACAGCAATAAATACTCCACCACCAATTGTATGTAACCTATTCTTTGTGAAAACTGTTAGATCGTTAGAAAAAATTTTTGCTGAACTTGTTTCCGGCTTTAGCCTGCTTTCTGTACCTATGGGTATTTGAGCTTCAGTGGTTTGTGTTAGGGCTTGGAGCTCTGAATCTTTCCCAACACAGCTACGACAATTTACAACCACAATACCGATCGTTTCTACAACTAACTTACTGTGTTTTACCTGCCCCATTTTAGACGGACGCACTTTCTGAGGTTCCCTGAGTCCCACTAATCTAAAAAAAACCGCCCTGTCCTTTCCACACAGACCCCGCTACCCGTGTGGGAGCTTCCTGTGTTTAGTGGACTCCTGACCAATTAAGCGGAACTTGGAAACCGACCACCGCGGGCGCAAGTTAAGGAATCTGCAGCCTACACGGTCACAGAACCGCCCGAGCCTCTGATTAACACTCTCCACTCGGCTCTGCACCAAAGGACCAGATTGCGTTCTATTGACGATGCTGCAGATCACTATTGGAGAACAAATATTGTACCATGAAATGGATCTGATCACACAAAATTGACACACAATCCTTGGCAGTAATATGACCTTGCAGAGTAACCATGGAGTCCAAGGAATACTAGGGTATGGCTGACCTAATCATCACCGAACACTCGCCATATTTCGCTCTTGACAGTAAGCTGTCTGTATCGTAGGCTTGGGACATGCATATGTCAGACATTAACTCGGGCAGTAGTTGGAAACAGTGTAAAACAAGGCTCAGCCAACCAAATGACTTTCTTCCATTGCTCCATATTTAATTTTTTATGGCTTCAGTACCACATTTTCCTGTTACACCCATCGCAGTCACTAATGCTTGGTTTGAAATTCCACATCGGCCTGCAGTTCTCTGCTTATAAAGACCCCTTCCTGGCTTTTGGTGCTGACAGGGTACTCAAGTGCGATATTGAGTTCTGCAGTGACTATTATAGCTGTGGTCCTCTTATTTTTCGTCACAGTTCTCTTCAATGATCATTTGCGATGGTTACTCAACACACACTTTTGTTCGCATTGTGACTAAGAAATCGTGTTTCCGCTCTTTTTGTATTCGGTATAAACCTTTGATACGGTGCCTCATGAAACATTAACCACTTCAGCTACTTGGTCACAGAAGCAAATACCACAAAATCACGAACAATCTGTCCATTTATGAATTCACGGACACTCTTCTGACCACGACCGACACTTGCAACGTATTGAGGGCATTGCACAGGTGCCGTTCGTGATCAAATACAACAGCGCACCCAGCAGGTTCGGGTAGTATCTGCATTTATGTTCAAGAATCCTTTGTATTTCTCGCAGTGCTTCCATGTTTTTGCCCAACACCCGTATATCTACATCCAATTTCGAGCCCCTGTATATCTACATCCATACTCTGCAAACCACTATGAAATGTATGGTAGAGTGTACTTCCACCCAGCCTGTGTGACCGAGCGGTTCTAGGCGCTACAGTCTGGAACCGCGCGACCGCTACGGTCGTAGGTTCGAATCCTGCATCGGGCATGGATGTGTGTGATGTCCTTAGGTTAGTTAGGTTTAAGTAGTTCTATGTTCTAGGGAACTGATGACCTCAGAAGTTAAGACCCATAGTGCTCAGAGCCATTTGAACCATTTGGTAGTTCCAACTGAACTAATTAGGGTTTCTTCTCCTTCCATTCACGTACAGGTTTCGAGAAAAATGACTGTTTATATGCCTTTATACTCTCTGTAGTTAACTTAATCTTGTCCTCTCGATCCCTGCAGGGGCGTTGTGGTATATTCCATAATTTGTCTACTAAAACTGGTTCCTGACACTTTGTATGTGTCCAGTTTCTCCAGAATTTCCGTGACCTGTCCTACATGGTTACTCTGCAATTCACACTTAAGTGCCTGGCAGAGGTTTCATCGAACCATTTTCATACTACTTCTCTACCATTCCACTCTCGAATGGCGCGGAGATAAAGGAACACCTAAATCTTTCCGATCGAGCTCTAATTTCTCTTATTTTATTATAATGATCATTTCTCCCTACAAAGGGGGGTGTCAAAAAAAGATTTTCGCTTTCGGAAGAGAAAGTTGGTGATTGAAATTTCGTAAATAGATTTCGCCGCAAAGAAAACCGCCTTTGTTTCAGTGACTGCCACCCTAACTCGCGTATCATAACAATGATACTCTCACCCCTATTGCGCGATAACACGAGACGAGTTGCCCTTCTTTGCACTTTTTCGGTGTCCTCCGTCAATCCCACCTGGTAAGGATCTCACACCACGCAGCAATATTCCAGCAGAGGACGGACAAGTGTAATGTAGGCTGTCTCTTTAGTGGGTTTGTCACATCTTCTAAGTGTTCTGCCAACAATGCACAGACTTTGTTACGCCTTCCCCACCATATTATCTATGTGGTCTTTCCGATTTAAGTTGCTTGTAGTATTTAGTGGAATTGACAGCCCTTAGATTTGTGCGATTTATCGTATACCCAAAAATTATTGGATTTCTTTTAGAACCCATGTGGATGACCTCGCACTTTTCTGTGTTCAGTGCCAACTGCTACTTTTCGCGCCATACAGAAATTCTCTTTTGATCATTTTATAATTATAATTGACCATCTGATGATTTTACTAAACGGCAAATTACAACGTCATCTGCAAACAATCTAAGGGGGCTGCAAAGATTATCACCTAGATCATTTATGTAAATCAGGAACAGCAGAGGGCCTATGTCACTGCCTTGGGGAACACCAGGTATCACTTCTGTTGTACTCGATGATTTACCATCTATCACTACGAACTGTGGCACTAGAGCAGTATTGTAGGAAGGGTCGTATGAGTGTTGTGTAAGCAGTGTCATTTGAAGACCGAGTACATCCTAATATTCTACCAATGAAACGAATTCTGCGATCTGCTTTGCCTACAGCGCAGCAAATGATATGGAATTATTCAGTTTACAGGGTACGTATATATGACGACTGCTTACATTAATGAACACATTTATTTTGTCATACTCACTCAACTACATTTAAAAATAATTCCTTTCTCAGGCCACCAGCTTTTAAAGCGAAGTTCGCCCATGTAGTACAACTGGATTCTCCAGGAAAAATGGTTCTAATTTATATTTAAATCTTGCTGCGCTACCTGTCAGACGTTGTATGTTATAGTACAGATGATCAAAATTTTTTTGCAGGGCATTGAACTCCTTTGTTAGCCACTGACTGCTTTAATAGTGGGTAATAAAGTACATTTTTTCCTATAGTTTTGTAGGTGTGTAAATCACTATCCTTCTCAAATTGTGATGGAATATTTATGACGAATTTTACTAGCGGATATATGTATTGTGACACTACAGTTAAAATGCACAGTTCCTTGAAGAGGTACCAGATGACGACCGCGGGTGAACACCACATATTATTCTTACTGCTCGCTTTTGCGTAATCAGTACCTTATTTCAAACTGGTAACTTTCCAACAAAATTATTTCATGAGTCATTATTCAGAGTAAATACGCAAAATATGTTAGTATGTTGTTTCCAAGACTAGCAATTATACGAAGTACAAAAGTAGCTGAACTTCACTGCTTGAGAAACTCAGCAATACGCTTCTTCTAGTTCAAGTTTTCTTAAGTATGTAGACCCAAAAGTTTGGAGTATTCTACCCTGTTTACTACCTCCTGTTCTTGTGCCGCTTCAATTGTTGATATTACTCTATTCATTGTACAGAACTGAATATGGTGCATTTTCCCAAAAATTTAGGGAAAGTCCAATTTCAGAGAACCAGTTAATATCCCTTTGAAAAACATCATTAACAATGTCTTCTGTTGCTTTCCCTTTAATGGCATTTGCAAAAAGTACCAGTTCTGCGATCAACTTGGATTCCACAAGGAACTGTTGTGCGCAGCGACCGTAGACTGTAAGGAAGGAGAGAAGCACAGCTTTCAGTCGCATTTCCATTAGTTTTATTACTTTTGCATAGGTGAAGACGGCTATTTAGAGCCGAAATCTAGATAGGCAAAAGTAGTAAAACTAATGGGGCGCGAATGATTGTCGTGTGTCTCTCCTTTCTTAAATTCTACGATCATCCAGTTTCATACCTTCAAAACCTGTTACATCCAAGTATTTGTATGTGTTGACTGATTGAAGTTAAGACTCGTTGATATTGTAGACATAAAATGCTACACTGTTTCCTTTTTGCGGAGTGCGTAGTTTTGGATTCTCAGCACTTGAAGAGAGTTTCCAGGTGTTGCATCACTCTGAAATTCTATCAAGATTAGACTGAATATCTGTGAACCGTATTTCAGGCAGATCTTAATTGTAAATAACTACACCATCTACGAAAAGTCTGAGGTTACCGTTAATATTTTCTGCACTGTCATTAATATTCAACATGAACAGCAAGGGCCTCATCACACTTTCCTGGGGCACAGGGTGTCCCAGGAGGTATGGTCAATATTCAGGGATGTTACAGGAGCGATCGTTTGAAGCAAAAAACTTCATACAGACATATGCCCTATTCCGAATGATTTTCGAGGCAGAACACATTTAATGTACATCGTTATTTATTTTCTGTATCCTTCAATAAATTGCCAAATGGTTCAAATGGCTCCGAGCACTATGGGACTTAACGTCTGAGTTCATCAGTCCCCTAGAACTGAGAACTAATTAAACCTAACTAACCTAAGGACATCACACACATCCATGCCCGAGGCAGGATTCGAACCTGCGACCGTAGCGGTCGCGCGGTTCCAGACTGTAGTGCCTAGAACCGCTCGGCCACTCCGGCCGGCAATAAATTGCCAGCTTCACACATGTACGCATGTACAACAGTTAGTTAATATAACAATATTCGTTTAGCAAAGTATCAGTTTAAAAATATGTATTTTTAGCACATTCATCTCCAAGTATTGTACACGTCACATCACAGATGATGTACGGTGCATCATCCATGTTCGAGTATCCCAACGCAAACTTCAATGCATTTGTGCACTCTTGGGAGAACACGTTGTGTTGCCTGCCTGAGTGCCTCAGCATGTTCGCTAATGAAGGCAGGAGTGTCCATGATGCGTCCACGCAGTTCATCTCGCGTATTCATCTTTTGCTTGTTCATCTCAGACTTCATCCAACCTCAAAATCAAAATAGCGTAAGGTCTGGCGATCTTAGTGGCCAGTTAACTGTACTACCACGACCAATCAAGCAACTAGGGTAAGTACTGTTGAAAAGGTCTCTCATACGTCTGGTAAATTGTAGAGGGTCTCCGTAATGCTGGAACTTCATTGTATTCCGTGTGGCCAAAGGAACGCTTTCAAGCTGTTCAACATACAAGGAATTCTCTCTTGTCATTCGCTGTTCTAAAATGAGTTCAGATGGTTCAAATGGCTCTGAGCACTATGGGACGTAACATCTATGGTCATCAGTCCTAAAATGAGTGAACCTATCAACATGTTACCGATCGTACCGCACTAAACACTGATCGGAAAAAGAATTTGGAAATTGGTTTCCACTGTAGCGTACGAATTTTCTGTGACCATCGATAATTATAACGTATGTTGTTGATTACATTCCATATAAACGTAGCTTCATCAGTGAATAGTTTTAATGGAAGCAAATGAAGATAGACATTCAACAAGTGACAAAATTTAATTACTGTGGCATTGTCGCTAATGTGAAGATTTTTGCACATAGTATTTGAAATGGGTAAAAGTAACCAGCATGCAATGTTAATCACACAAGTGTTCGTGGGACACTGATACGCGCAGAGTGTCGCCATATGCTTGTAGTGCGAAGGGCGTTTGAAAATTCCGTGCAAAAATAAAAACTACTTACGTGTTTGGGGTAAACCTTTTTTATTCTTCGACAAAGTCTCCTTTTAGATTTATACACTTCGTCCAACGCTGTTATAATTTGTGGATCCCTTAACGAACGATTGGAATTGTCCAAGACTGCAAAATAGCTATTAGTTGCTGCAATCACCTCCTTGTTTGAATAAAATCTTTGTCCCGCCAGCCATTTCTTCAAATTGGGGAACAAATCCCAGTCCGAGGGAGCCAAGTCTAGAGAATAGGGGGGATGTGAAACGAGTTGGAATACTGTTTCCAATCATTTAGCGACCACAACTGCTGAGGTGTGTGCTGGTGCATTGTCGTGGTGGAAAAGGACTTTTTTGCGGTCCAATCGCCGGCGTTTTTCTTGCGGCTCAGTTTTCAAACGGTCCAGTAACGATGAATAATATGCACCTGTACTAGTTTTACCCTTTTCCAGATAGTCGATGAGGATTATCCCTTGTGAATCCCAAAAGACACTCGCCATAACCTTTCCGGCCGAAGGAATGGTCTTCGCCTTTTTTGGTGCAGATTCTCCCTTGGTAGCCCACTGTTTGGATTGCTGTTTGGTCTCAGGAGTACAGTAATGTATCCATGTTTCATCCACAGTGACGAATCGACGCTTAAAGTCCTGCGGACTCTTCCTCAACAGCTGCAAACCATCCTTGCAGCACTTCACACGATTCCGTTTTTGGTCAAGCGTAAGCAATCGCGGAACCCATCTTGCGGAAAGCTTTCACATGTCCAAATGTTTATGCAAAATATTATGTACCCGTTCATTCGTGATGCCCACAGAACTAGCAATCTCACGCACCTTAACTCTTCTGTCATCCATCACCATATCATGGATATTATCAATGATTTCTGGAGTCGTAACCTCCACAGGGCGTCCAGAACGTTCAGCATCACTTGTGCCCATATAGTCACTCCGACAATTTTGAAACCACTTATAAACTGTTCTAATTGAAGGTGCAGAGTCACCGTAATGTTTATCAAGCTTCTCTTTAGCCACACGAAATTCTTTTTCGTCCATGTTTTGACAGTCACTTGAGTTCCTTGATTCACACGAATGCGAACCACAAAGAAATAGACCAATATGGCTGAAACTTGGTGTGCGTTCTTTCCAAAGATGCTACTAATTAAACATGACCTCGATACGCGCCTGTGGTGCCACCTCTCGGACACTGCAAGGACTTTTCAAACGCCCCTCGTAGGGCTAGGCAGTGCCATTGCAACAATGTGTTGCTGTTCCTGTACAGGTTGTTGAAATACGTGTTCATATGAAAAATGGGAATTTCGAAGAATGCCTGTTTCATGCAATGTGCTGAAAACTTGGGTAAACACTCTATGACTAGGAATTCCACGTGTCGCAAAGCGCCGACGGTATTCTTCGATAGCCGTAAACATACACTATATCTACACATTCTACGTTAGTGTATTTGTGAGGCATTTTAGCCAGTGTATGTACGAAAAAAGTTGACCAGCACTTCTCTCTGATACACTCTCACTCCATCGCACTACTTCACTTACTACACACCATGGACAACTGCACGTTCAACAGGCTAGTTTAATGGCAGAAAGACATCCAGAGCAAACAGGTTGAAAGCAACGAGGCAGGTTGGCCTAGAATGAAACGTCAAAGATGCTGGCTCGGTAAGACACAGCGCGCGCCACCAGCCCAAAAACAAAACTACATTAAATGCGTATTATCTCGGAAACTGGTCTCAATGGGGCATATGTCCATACGAACTTTTCTGCTTTAATTGAGTGTTTCTGTCACACCCATGAATATAGAGCTACATTTTTGTGTACTTTGGTAAATTGGGCAAAAAACCGATATCGTCTCTTGCTCACCGACCTACATCTATATCTACATCTACATCTACATTTATACTCCGCAAGCCACCCAACGGTGTGTGGCGGAGGGCACTTTACGTGCCACTGTCATTACCTCCCTTTCCTGTTCCAGTAGTGTATGGTTCGCGGGAAGAACGACTGCCGGAAAGCCTCCGTGTGCGCTCGAATCTCTCTAATTTTACATTCGTGATCTCCTCGAGAGGTATATGATTCAAATGGCTCTGAGCACTATGGGACTTAACATCTGAGGTCATCAGTCCCCTAGAACTTAGAACTACTTAAACCTAACTAACCTAAGGACATCACACACACCCATGCCCGAGGCAGGATTCGAACCTGCGACCGTAGCAGCAGCGCGGTTCCGGACTGAAACACCTAGAACCGCTCGGTCACAGCGGCCGGCTCGGGAGGTATAAGTAGGGGGAAGTAACATATTCGATACCTCATCCACAAACGCACCCTCTAGAAACATGGACAGCAAGCTACACCGCGATGCAGAGCGCCTCTCTTGCAGAGTCTGCCACTTGAGTTTGCTAAACATCTCCGTAACGCTATTACGCTCACCAAATAACTCTGTGACGAAACGCGCCACTCTTCTTTGGACCTTTTCTGTCTCCTCTGTCAACCCGACCTGGTACGGATCCCACACTGATGAGTAGTACTCAAGTATAGGTCGAACGAGTGTTTTGTAAGCCACCTCCTTTGTTGATGGACATTTTCTAAGGACTCTCCCAACGAATCTCAACCTGGCACCCGCTTTACCAACAATTAATTTTATTTGATCATTCCACTTCAAATCGTTCCGTATGCATACTCAGAGATATTTTACAGAAGTAACTGCTATCAGTGTTTGTTCCGCTCTCATATAATCATACAATAAAGGATCCTTCTTTCTATGTATTCGTAATACAGTACAAGTGCATGACACCTACCGATTTCCGTCCCATTGGGAAATCGGTACCGACGCATCTACAGGATCCAAGCACACTGCTCTGCTAACGATACCGCGGTAGAATTTGCGATGGAAAGTAGCAGTGGTCCCAATTTGCCCGCCCAACACAGAGAAAGCCAGAGACAGCTGAAGACTCACTCAATAGTTGTCACCCTCAGAGTGTGTTAATGTTCAAATGGTAATACAATTTAGAACAAAAAGAAGAAAAAAAAGAGAAAGGAAAACGATGCACCGCGAAGGAATTATCTCAATGGGACGGAAATCGGTAGATGTGATGCACATGTACAGATGTTATAATTTCAGAGAAATTGAAGATTTTCTCAAGTGAAAGAGCTTCACAAACTGAGCAAGTCAATAACGCGTTGTCCACCTCAGGCCCTTATGCAAGCAGTTATTCGCTTGGCATTGATTGAGAGAGTTGTTGGATTTCCTTCTGAGGGATATCTTGCCAAATTGTGTCCGGTTGGCGCATTAGATCGTGAAATCCGAGCTGATTGGAGGGCCCTACCCCTAATGCTCGAAACGTTCTATATTTGGGAGAGGTCAGGCGACGTTGCTGGCCAAGATAGGGTTTGGAAAGCGCGAAGAAAAGCAATAGAAACTCTCGTCGTGTACAGGCTGGAATTATCTTGCTGAAATGTAAGCCCAGGATGGTTTGTGATGAAGGGCAACACACGAGGCGTAGAGCATCGTCGATGTTCCGCAGTGCTGTAAGGGTGCCGTGGATGCTGTAAGGTGCCTCTTACGCGAGAAAGACATTTTTACCAGTTTTAATAAATTATTGTCTCTTATTGATGTATTCACGATAGTTAGGAAGTGCTGTAGTCCGTAGCCGGCCTTGAGTCGGAGAGCATTTCACACGCTGGCTGGCTAGGTGACGAAGCGACCATATGTCGCCCGTAGTGGGGTGGGGCTCGGCGCTGGAGCGTAGCAACAAGCGTCAGCCTGGGAAATATACATGACGGGAAGTACCGCCATCTTGGCGCCAAAGTCACCGAGTTTGTTTATTTATATTTAATAATTAAAGTCATTTATGACAACATGAATACTAGGAGGAGCCTCTGGATGTTTAAAACAATTTATCATAATTTTGCCTCGTTAAAATTCACACCCGTTCATTAACAAATGCATATCTTAGTAAGTACGAACTTGATCGGAAATCCACGAACTGTGACGGGACTAGTAAGAGATGCGGACTGAGCGCCAAAGTCGGCAGTCGGCGTTAAGAGCTCTTTCTGTCTTGTTCGATGGTAGCCATGCTCTCGGTTACGAGTAGTTTGTGACATGAGTGTTTCATTATCGATCTGGTAGGAATAAAAGTGATATTACGGCATTCTGAATGTTAATTTCGAGTAAATAGATACCCCAAAGTTGATCGATAGCAATTTCAGATAATTAGCTTCCACCGACAGAGACATCCAATGCGCCAATGAAGAATCTGCATGGGACGAGATTTACGAGAGCTGCACCGCGCACAGGTAGGAGGAAATCCGACGACACGACCCACCTTGGTGCATCAAGGAAGGTCCGACTTACACTCGCAAATTCCAGGTGAAAATGCTGATCAATCATACTGTACGACACATATACCACCCTCTACGGACTTGCGGCTACGCTGAGTAATAACAGTATCAGGGGATCTTGCAATGCGAGGGGATCTTGCAATGCCGACAAAAGGGATTCCCCTGTCGGGCCGTATGGCGGGCAACGGTCATGTTTGTGTCCCACTGATGTCCACGTGGTCTCAAGACACGTCTTCGACCTGGCATCTCATTGACTGGCGCAGAATTGTCTTCAGTGATGAGTCTCACTTCGAACTGAGCTATGACGACCAGAGAAGACGTGTCTGGAAACGCCCCGGACAGTGATGGGACACCAGCCTGACTGTCGCCCACCATATAGCCCGGCAAACAGGAGTAATGGCCCGAGGTGCCACTTCATTTCATAGCAGGACCCCTTTGATTGATATCCGCGACACTCTTACAGCACAGTACTGTAACCTACTTCCTTTGTTTTCGGGTTGCATTTCCTTAGGATTCTTCCAATGAATCTCAGTCCGGCATCTGCTTTACCGACGATCAACTTTATATGATCATTCCATTTTAAATCACTTCTAATGCCTACTCTCAGATAATTTATGGAACTAACTGCTTCCAGTTGCTGACCTGCTATATTGTAGCTAAATGATAAAAGATCTTTCTTTCTACGTATTCGCAGCACATCACACTTGTCTACATTGAGATTCAATTGCCATTTCCTGCACCATGCGTCAATTCGTTGCAGATCCTCCTGCATTTCAGTATAATTTTCCATCGTTATAACCTCCCGATATACCACAGCATCATCCGCAAAAAGCCTCAGTAAATTCCGATGTTATCCACAAGGTCATTTATGTATATTGTGAAGTAATGAGCATTTACTTGTATTTACATGTTCATGACATTTACCGATTTCCGTCTCGTTCAGATGATTCCTTCGTGGTGCGTCGGTATTTTTTTTTCTATCTTGGAGTGTCCTCCTGTGTCTCCACATAGCCGGCTGGGGTGGCCGAGCGGTTCTAGGCGCTACAGTCTGGAACCGCGCGACCGCTACGGTGGCAGGTTCGAATCCTGCCTCGGGCATGGATGTGTGTGATGTCCTTAGGTTAGTTAGGTTTAAGTAGTTACAAGTTCTAGGGGACTGATGACCTCAGCAGTAAAGTTCCACAGCGCTCAGAGCCGTTTGAACCATTTCCAATTCTGGCTTGAACTCTGCTTGAGACACTTTCAATGAGGCGTCTGAATATCTGTGGAGGAATGACAGCCCATTCTTCCTTAAGAGCCGAAATCAGATGCTGTAGCTGTGTTGGACACTGGAGTATGGAGTGAAGTCGACGTTCTAACTCGTCTCAAAAATATTCCATCGGCTACAGGTCGGGATTCTGGGCAGGTCTGTACATTTCAAAAACGTTATTCTCCACAAACCATTGTTAGACAGATGCTACGTCGTCATTATGATAAACCAGTCGTCTCTTCTGAACTGTTCCTCTGCTGCAAGCAGTACACAATGCGGTGACAGGTAAAATCTATTCATATCCTCCCGCATTCATTGTTTTCTTAACCGCAATAAGGGGGCCACATTCTAATCACGGAAAACACGCCCATACAATAACACCATCTCCTCCGAACTTTACTGTTGGCACGACGCATGATCGCAGGTGACATTCTCTGGGCATTCGACACACCCACCCGTTCACTCGAATTGTCATAGAGTGTAGGGTGATTAATCACTCCAGATCACTCTTTTCTAGTCACACTCTGTCCATTCACATCGCTCTTTACACCATACCAAGCGTTGCTTAGCATCGAATACAGAAATGTGTGGCTCGTAAGGATCTGCTCCGACATTGTTCCCCATTGTTTTTAACTCCCTATGCACACTTGTTGTGTTAGCTGGTAGCGCTCTCGACTCATGAGTGATTCCTTCCGCTGGTTTAATACGTTTTTTTTACAACCTTCTTCCACAATGCTCGACGGTCCCTGTACATCAGTACATCAGGTCTTCCTGGTCTTGGTTTATCTTTGGTAGTTCCTCTGAGTTTCCACGTCGCAATTCACTTCATCAACAGTCGACTTCGACAGTTTTAGAAAGGTGGAAATGTCGCTGTTTCACTTCCAGTGACTGGTCAGTGCCGTCCACTGTGGCCGAGCGGTTCTAGGCGCTTCTGTCCGGAACAGCGCTGCTGCTACTGTCGTAGGTTCTAATCCTGCCTCGGGCATGGATGTGTGTGATGTCCTTAGGTTAGTTAGGTTTAAATAGTTCTAAGTCTAGGGGACTGATGACCTCAGATATTAAGTCCCATAATGATTACAGCTATTTGAACCATTTAAATCATAAAATGGGTAGTAAAATTTTATACAATCAAATAATGAAATGTAAATGTTGCGTTATAGGCTTTCAGTGCGAAAATGGTTCTACAGTGCTGTTTTTGCAGTTAGTTACTGTAAAATCTGCTCTGGTGTAGCCCATAGCATGAGTTCAGCCTAGGGGTCTAAGCATCCTAAATATTACCATGACCTTCGACCATAAATATAATAGACTGGCCCTGACGTCATTTTCGTGACTCCAACATCTCTGGGCTAAAGTCACGTGAATGTAGGCAAAACATGGTTGTTTCGTGTTGCGCTTATGGCTGTACTCAGCGTTTTGTCGGGGGAAATGGCATTACATTTCAGGTGTGTTTCTATGATAGTGCAGATGAGTTTATTGAAATCTGCTGAAGTGACCTTTATATGTTTTTTACACTTGAAATAGAGTATCACGTAAATTAAATTGTTGAAAGTGATGCCTGTGAAGTCCGACTCATATTACATTTTGGAAAGTATCTGTGATAATTCGGTTACAGAAGTAAGTATAACTGTTCCTCGTTCCTACTCACAGGTTCCCTAAGAATGAAAACCGAAGGCAGCTTTGGATACAGGCCCTGAAACGGAAAAACTTTAAGCCATCTGCGCATACGCGCCTTTTTGTATGTACACGTGAGATTATAATAAGGTAAGAGCACCTATAGTCAACACATGAAGAGAATTTTTTTCTGCCTTCTAATACTATTAAATAAATGTTGGCTCCAAAATTATTTTCTGAAGCTTCAAAGGCTCACCTTTCATGTAAAATATCGTTTTTTTTAACTGATAGTTTAAACTTTTGTAAAAATAGTACGAACTGAACCTTTGAAGCGCACCTAAAATCGATACTCTAAAATGGACCTGCTCCTAAAGTCGACAATTTTGGCACCTATAGTTGACACAATTCCCATATCCCATTTTCTTTTATAAGTGACTAGAGCTCAAAACGCGGCGAATCCAATATTTAAAGTTTTGACAAGAGCCCACTCTTACTGTTTAAAAGAATTTTAACGACACTTTACTTTAATTGATAGTTTATAGTAATTTCGTCCCGCTGCCCACCAGAGGGGCGTTCGATGTATTTGTTAGATTTTATAAATGGTACTGTGAACAAATCCAAGTCAAATGTAGTTCTGACATAATTTTTCGCAAATAAAAAAGTAATTTTTGTTGGAAGCGTCTGGCAGTCAAATGAGAAATGTGGGTAAAATACGATAAAAACATAGGATGGCAGATAGCTGATTTGAAATCCCGCCACGTTTTGCCAACAGTCACGTGGTTTATGTTGGAGACACACCAGCTCTATAGCTTCTGCACAGCAATACCAGTCTACTAGTATCTATGGTCGAAGACCATGACTGACTTGAACAGTTTTTAGATTAGCATAATTTAATACTGGTGTAGTCAAACAGCGCCCCAGCCGCTCTCTTGCCTGGCGATCCGAACGCAGCGGCGAGTGAGGCTGATGTATGAGCAAGAAAAGGCTGCAACGCCGCGAAGGCTTGTCCAACGTGAACGACAGAAGTGAGCGACAGCGCGCGACGTCACGCTACGCGTCGCTCCAGGGACAAGCAGCAGCATTGGGCCAAAAGGTCGGCTGTCCTGCGTCCGAGCGACCATGTCGCGCTACAAGACTGCTGCTTCCGACCAGCTGTTTCTATAAAACGGTTCCCCTAAACTTTAGAATACTGTAGCTGGAGAGTGAAGCTACAAACTTAACTTTGCTTAGGAAAATAAACCGAAAAGGGATGCTGTGCATGAAATTTACTAAGGGAGGAAGCGTCATGATTTATACCATCAACTACGAAGATCACCAGACCATTCTTCGAATACACGTGAATGAGCAGAGGAGCATTTGACTATCTCATAAATAAATTAAACACGAATGTTTTTTACATGATCAAGAACTTTTAACAGCCGATAAATACGGAAGAATGACTGACTAGCCTAAATATCAAGAATAAACGTACACAAAATAGACTGAGCTGTGGTGTAACGGTAGCGTTCCCGTTTTGTGAAAACAACTGTGGAAGGGTCGTGGGTTGACCCTCAGCACCGCCAAAAGCCAGCCCACCTCGAGAAAAAAGTGTGCAGTGAAAGTGAATAAATGCAATAGAAAAAATGGTTCAAATGTCTCTGAGCACTATGGGGCTTAACATCTGAGATCATCAGTCCCCTAGACTTAGAACTACTTAAACCTAACTAACCTAGCCGGCCGACGTGGCCGAGCGGTTCTAGGCGCGACAGTTTGGAACCGCGCGACCGCTACAGTCGCAGGTTCGAATCCTGCCTCGAGCAGGCTCCTTAGGTTAGTTAGGTTTAAGTAGTTCTAAGTTCTAGGGGACTGATGACCTCAGCAGTTAAGTCCCATAGTGCTCAGAGCCATTTGAACCTAACTAACCTAAGGACATCACACACATCCATGCCTGAGGCAGGATTGGAACCTGCGACCGTAGCAGCAGCGCGGTTCCGGACTGAAGCGCCTAGAACCGCTCGGCCACAACGGGCGGCCGCAACAGAAAAGATAAAGTGTTCCTCCTCCCGTCTCAAATAGTCAAACAGTAGTCTAAAGTGTTTGTTCTCAGTGAAATCAGTGCTACAATGTGCTCCGCACTAAACATCCGTCATGCTCACATCCAAATCAGAGTCAAAAGTACCACCAGTGTGTTCTAAACGCGTGTTTGTTAAATGAGACAGCATTCACTTCCTGGCATGGAGTGTTGCATAGCATTCATGTATACTTCATTATTTGTACTACACTCCTGGAAATTGAAATAAGAACACCGTGAATTCATTGTCCCAGGAAGGGGAAACTTTATTGACACATTCCTGGGGTCAGATACATCACATGATCTCACTGACAGAACCACAGGCACATAGACACAGGCATCAGAGCATGCACAATGTCGGCACTAGTACAGTGTATATCCACCTTTCGCAGCAATGCAGGCTGCTATTCTCCTATGGAGACGATCGTAGAGATGCTGGATGTAGTCCAGTGGAACGGCTTGCCATGCCATTTCCACCTGGCGCCTCAGTTGGACCAGCGTTCGTGCTGGACGTGCAGACCGCGTGAGACGACGCTTCATCCAGTCCCAAACATGCTCAATGGGGGACAGATCCGGAGATCTTGCTGGCCAGGGTAGTTGACTTACACCTCCTAGAGCACGTTGGGTGGCACGGGATACATGCGGACGTGCATTGTCCTGTTGGAACAGCAAGTTCCCTTGCCGGTCTAGGAATGGTAGAACGATGGGTTCGATGACGGTTTGGATGTACTGTGCACTATTCAGTGTCCCCTCGACGATCACCAGTGGTGTACGGCCAGTGTAGGAGATCGCTCCCCACACCATGATGCCGGGTGTTGGCCCTGTGTGCCTCGGTCGTATGCAGTCCTGATTGTGGCGCTCACCTGCACGGCGCCAAACACGCATACGACCATCATTGGCACCAAGGCAGAAGCGACTCTCATCGCTGAAGACGACACGTCTCCATTCGTCCCTCCATTCACGCCTGTCGCGACACCACTGGAGGCGGGCTGCACGATGTTGGGGCGTGAGCGGAAGACGGCCTAACGGTGTGCGGGACCGTAGCCCAGCTTCATGGAGACGGTTGCGAATGGTCCTCGCCGATACCCCAGGAGCAACAGTGTCCCTAATATGCTGGGAAGTGGCGGTGCGGTCCCCTACGGCACTGCGTAGGATCCTACGGTCTTGGCGTGCATCCGTGCGTCGCTGCGGTCCGGTCCCAGGTCGACGGGCACGTGCACCTTCCGCCGACCACTGGCGACAACATCGATGTACTGTGGAGACCTCACGCCCCACGTGTTGAGCAATTCGGCGGTACGTCCACCCGGCCTCCCGCATGCCCACTATACGCCCTCGCTCAAAGTCCGTCAACTGCACATACGGTTCACGTCCACGCTGTCGCGGCATGCTACCAGTGTTAAAGACTGCGATGGAGCTCCGTATGCCACGGCAAACTGGCTGACACTGACGGCGGCGGTGCACAAATGCTGTGCAGCTAGCGCCATTCGACGGCCAACACCGCGGTTCCTGGTGTGTCCGCTGTGCCGTGCGTGTGATCATTGCTTGTACAGCCCTCTCGCAGTGTCCGGAGCAAGTATGGTGGGTCTGACACACCGGTGTCAATGTGTTCTTCTTTCCATTTCCAGGAGTGTATATTCTTTTAGGATACAGGCATTACTTAGTGAAAATTGCCTATTAGAAAAAAAGTCCTGCCGCTTCCTATATTTTAACTGACTGCGCTACAATACCGTATACTAAGTTTTGTATAAGTTATACTGTTGACACTGCATCGCGAAGTATATTTTTAAGGTCGTTCCAAAGTACTTGATCTTTAAGTGTATACGCACCTATTCCAATATATCACACACATTAAATTCCTAATAAATTACAATTAACCACCATGAAATTTTACAAATATTTGATGTTGCGAACGTAATTCATCAGCAACCAGTGTTAAGGCCAAGCGTTTTAGTTATTCTTAAAAGTCTGTAAAAGTAAAGGATACAAAATATTTGAAAAGACAGTCAAACATCTTGTGAAATGATTTTCTAAAAGTATGAAATAAAAAATATCAGAGAAACGTTTGATGCACCTCATTTTCTGTTCATGATTTCGAGCATCATTCAAAGGCACGTAGAACGTTTCTCTGGTCTATTTATTTCTTTTACACAAATCATTTCACAAAATATTTGACCGATTTCTTTCGTTTTCTATTTTCAGTTTTATTCAGAAAGCATAATCATACTTGACTCCTCGTTTGCCTTGCGAAAGTCTTTTGTTCTCAAAAGTCCTAAATATGGCACTTGATGCGAAGGAAGCCTTTTTGACATGTAAATACCGCACCAATGTATCTTTTTATGTGCAAAATAGCTAGGCCTTGAACTGATTACCTTTTTGACACTTCAGTTACACAGCTTGGCAGCTGCCTTTCGTGAAATATTTCAATTTTTCCTCAACTCATTAATCAAGTTTTCCTTAATTACCCTGATTACTTTAAAGCAGTTAAATATTTTCATGCAAAAATAGCTCTCACGCTAGTCACTTTGATACCCCGTTTGCCTGTTTCTCTCTCTTTGTTTGGCTACGAACATTCGGACAAAACCACAAGATGTAATTTATAGGGAATCTTGTTTTCGTCTGCTCGAGCTTTTACAAAAACGTATCGAGTGTTAATCATACGATAAAATAGTCCTTTCTGCGTGCTGTCATTTCCATAAAACGTCGTTTCGATATCTTGAACCGTTCATGAGATTCGACGATTTTTACCACCACTTGATTCCCGAAGCGCAGGAAAGGATTCGGACGCGCCGCGAGCGACCTGTCCGCGGATATAACAACCAATGCCTCGATAATGAAAAGAGGTATCATTCCGATCTCAACTTTAAATACAATTTAGATATATTGGTAACATTTCATGCGCAATAATGTATGGCTTTAAATGAACTATACGGAAAGTCTTTGCAATGTGTTTTTACCTCTGCAAATTCTTAAAAATTTCGTGCAGCCATGTATTCAGTTACGTGCAGCACAGTAACTATGACGAATAACGAAAATAAATTCAGACGTTTATCGAGCAAAGATATCAAACTATAACATGCGGAAGAATCAAAGTTTTCTTAAAATCGGATGATACGTATTCCATAGCTGCCGTCGCGACCGCTCCACTGCTTTGCCGAGTACGAAACGTGGCTGTCGCTCTGTGTCGCGCGTCCTGCAACGACGAGATTCAAAGACGTTTGAATTCAAACGTCGCTATAGTTCAACTCTTTTATCTTGGCGGTTCGCGCATGCCCGCCCAGACGCGGGAGATTGCTGCGTTGCCAGTTGTACGCGCCAAGAGAAGCAGCGCCATAGTATAGTTGGCAAACTTACGTTTCGGGGGGGAGCGCACAGTTTATGAAGTAAAGCCACCACGGCCGCATTAACCCTTTCGCTGCTACAGCGACGTGCTCCCCGCATTCCGCGATGTGCGCGATTTTGTCATCATTGAACTACTCGCCTCTGCAGACACATGGTGTTTCGACTGCTTTGACACACTTTATCACTCGATTTCACAAAAACTATTTGGCCCAAGAATTTGATTTTTACACATCGTCTTGACTGATACCTTCCTCCCATAAATGACATGATTTTGTTTCGATATTCAAGGCAGTTATTGTGCAGCATTTGATGTAGTAAACCATTACACGAAATTTTGAAGAGTTTGCACTGGTAAAAGTCCATAGCGTATACTTTCCATATGGTCGATTTTAGTTGCCACTAGAAATTTCAAAATATTACATTCAAACGAATAAAATTCATGAAGTAAGACAAATACTTAGCACCAAACACGGTTTGAACTCGGAACCTTTCGTTTAACGACCTTACACTTTAACCATTATGCTAACGCACCTCGACATTTAATTCGTCTCCCGGAGGACTTTAAACTATCACGCAAAATACCGAGAAACACTGTTGGTATGACTATGAACTACGTTTCGTTGAAGTACAATAGGAAATAAACAATTACCGCTGTTCTTTATTGCGAAAAAGCGGTTAGTGAGAATGATACCAACACCTTTCCTTGCTATCGCTATTAGGAGTCTTATTGTTTGTTTGGTTTAATTAATTAATGGAATATGAAGCAATTGGTATAAAGAATGCTTTTTCCAAACTTTCTACAAAAGAAAGTCTGCTATCAAGACATTGCTTTTGTTCAATTACTTTATTTATGACTGAACATTTCTAAAACTGAAGACACTTGTCTGTGCACTGCACTGCAGTCAAGCTCTGGCAACGTCGTTCTCTGTTCATTGGCTGACTGTCTTTTGTGACGTCAGATGCGCAGAACGAACCTAAACTCGGCCGCCGTCATAAATGACGCGCACTTTAGTTGGAGCACAGAGAACTGGCAGCGCCACGGATGTCGCCCACGTACACGTCCTTAACCATACCTGTAGTTGTTTTTTGTGTCACCTGAAGCTGTCGCCCGCTGTCGGTCGCTTCTGTCGCTCACGTAGGACACATCCTAAGACGACGCAGTCGGTTTCTCACGGTCTGCTAAAATTAAAATTGTGTTAAATTAGATTCACTTTCTGCATTAGGAATACCATGGCGTCCACGCAGTTGCCCAAAAAAAAAAAGCGGAGAAGCCATATTACTCAATGTTCAGTGGCAGCTGTTTTATTTTACTGTAGTTTGAAGGCCACGTAATGTGCTTAATGCTCCATTGCACTGTTGTGTGTTGGAAAAACATTCATTGGAACATCATTACAAGACTAGCCACAAAGGCAATAAGCTGCACTTGCCTTCTGACAAAGAGAAAAAAAGCCTGTAGCGAAAAATCTGAGTTAAGGCTATACAGAGCAGTGAAAAAATTTTGTATGGTCGACATTATCAATTAACTTAAGTCATTAAATGTCTTAAAGCAAGTGGAGAATCATTTCGTAACAGATATGGCCCTCAAGATTAATGATATGCAACCAAAGTTAATGTTATGGAAAAGCCAGCTTCAGGTTCACGACATGAAACATTTCCCACAACTCGGGGCAGTCATTTGTGCATCAGATATTATCGACTATATTTCAATAATTCAAACATTTCATTATGAATTCTCAAAAGAGACTTCAAGACGTAGCACTTTGATGATTAATTTCGATTTATTTGTCATTCCGTTTTCGCTTTTGGCTGCTGATGTACCTCGTCATTATCTCCAACTTGGGTTGATAGCTGTGCATTGTTGCTCCTGGCTCAATGACCTGCCTGTCCAATCCAGGTATTTACAAGACTCCTCAAGAGCAATATCCTTGACTGCACAGGATAGCCGCTAAAGTTATGTCAGTGGTTCAACGTGTGTGTGGTTCAAATGGTTCAAATGGCTCAAATGGTTCAAATGACTTAACATCTGAGGTCATCAGTCCCCTAGACTTAGAGCTACTTAAACCTAACTAACCTAAGGACATCACACACATCCATGCCCGATGCAGGATTCGAACCTGCGACCGTAGCAGCCGCGTGGTTCCGGGCTGAAGCGCCTATAACCGCTCGGCCACAGCGGCAGGCATGTGTGTGTGCAGATAGTTTTTTTTCTGCTATGAAATCCAAAAAGTCCCGCCAACGTTTGGTTTTAACAGATTTTAATCCGTGTAACTACATGTATTTGACTGTATCACGAACCATAATTCCAGATATATGACATTCTAAAATCCAAATGTCTATAAATTTATAAACATAGCAACTTAATGTTAAATGCCTGTATGTAAAGCTTTTTGTAGTTAAAGTCATTGTATTACCACTATCTAGCACACTTATTGACTTATGTATTGCTCTGGCAGAAAAACAAAAAGTTAAAAATAAACACTAGCAATAGACTCCTGCTTATAAAAGTATGCTGCAGTATTCGCATATCAGAAGTAATCACACTGTATTGCAAATATGATTTCCTAAGTTACCCATGTGTGCAGTCTTCAGCATATAGTCGGCTCATTCACACACCTGCTCGAAATAGCGCAGTGGCGGAGGAAGCTGAGCTGACAGCTGCACTCGCAGAGCGTGAACATGCTCCAGGAGCGCAAGGCTTGGCAGTTCCTATTCTGTATCATTCATACCGATCAGTGCAGTAGGTTAGCCTCGGTAGTGATGTCATTTTTGGTTATTTATCCGAATTTCCTATTCAGTAAGCTTCTGAGACCTGTTACCGATTGGTCCTCCTGCCGATTTTTCGACAACTGTACTGAGAGGTTTCAGATTTTAATATGGCCCTCTCGTTCGGTTCGGTGGGATTTATTTACAGCTAGAGTTTGGAATTTGATATATTGAGCGGTTTTAGCTTCGGATTTAGTGATTGTGTTACTGAAGAATCACCTGGACGTGTCTGGGTGGAAAGTTAGTTCATAATAGACTATTTTCCTTTGTTAGAAATATGGTTTGTATTGTTACTGTGAATGATTATAACATAGAAAACTATTTCGGTCAATATTCTCACAAAATACCTCTTTTTTTTACGTAATTAATAGTTTAAAAAATCATTAAATGTCAAAACATCGACTGTGCTGTATGTCACATGAGTGTTAGCTGAAATTACTACTGACTTCGCATACTTTTTCCGCAAATGGTTTATCTGTTAATTAGCGAAACGCATTTAAAACTTTTAAGTAACAATGCAATGGAATTTTGTGAAACCTGATAGAGGAAACCTTCCAAAATTTCATGTATTTACGGCTTACGTCCACATCATTCGGCAAGGAAGTCAGCCTGCATCTTTCTCGACTGGAATTATGTGGAATAAAGTACTAAATACATGTGAGTTGTAGTAGCCAAGTAACACATTCTGAGACTTCATTAATCATCAAAGTTAAGCATTTTTCTGAAATATTTGTTGTAATTTACACATAAGAGCACGCTTTCTCAGTAATGAGTAACTTTGATTTCGTGACTTCCATCTGTTTAAGAAATGAAAGATGACATTCCCGTGTGTGAAACAACTGACAGTGGAATTTATACTTTTTCTTGTCACAAATAATTCACCATTTTTTCTGAATACATGGTGATCTCCGAGTTTGTGGTCAGACAGGGATCTAAGAGCACAACTTAAATTACTGAGAATGAAACTAGCAGCAATTTGCATTATACTCTAGCTTCTCACAAGTATTTATCTGCGATTGAATCCTTAACAACAGCAGACTGAGATGAAAGATTCCCGCCACAATATTTTTAGACTATACTACCACATATGAAACATTTTGAGTCATCAGATGCATGTTATGAACTACAACGAACTTATAAAGCTGAACTCGCCAACTGCTACGAAAAGGCGATTTCTTAATTTTGTTTTTATGAACCAAATCATTGATCTAACATGTAGGGAAGTAGGTACTTCATCATTTGGATCTCTAGGAGCGAGTTACAACCACGTTCTACGCAACTTCTTATTCTTTGTCACTCTCTTAAACAATGTTTCGGGTTCATGGAAATGTGTTCCGACTATGCAACTAATTGAAGGCAGTTTGTTTACTGCCATACTCTTCTTTTATTTATGAAGCATCTTCACAAATAAAAGAAGCTAAGCGCATATAGCAATAAACAAACTGCCTTCAATTAGTTGCATAGAGGAATATACCTCCATGAATTTTGAAGCAACTACGGAACGCTGGAAAACAGAAAAAATGACAATTTTTGTTTGGGGGGGAGGGTTTTCTATAGATGTATTTGTACAATGTGGCACTACAATCCATTCCTAACCCATATTGCGAAACGTAAAATCCAAAACAAGACATTGATGTGAATAATTTGACATTTATGACAGTTTCCAGAACACAGTCAATATTCCATCGTTATCACGCATTCATGGAAGCCCATAGTCAGCGAAATTTGAACAGTATTACATACTCTAACCACACTTTCCGGTACTGTGAAGAATAGCGAGCCGTCTGTCGGCTGCTAGCCACTTTTGGTTTGTGCTGCTGGAGTGCGCATGCGCCGAATTGAGGCAGATTGCTTTTGACGGGTTGGTGCGAGGAGAACTGACAACAGCGTCTCGGTTCGCTAGGACCGTTCGGCATCGCTTCCGAAATGCTTACAGAATAATGTTGAAGTTCTCCTTCGAAAACAAGACAGTTTGGTGCCATCGCGTACCGAACCGATCGGCAAAATGGCGGAAAGATACAGAAGAGGGCCCCAGGCCTGGTTTAATATCTGACAGTGATTTGGATTCCCCCGACAGCCTGAGTATCAATATGGAGGGAAGCTCAGGGTTACTCAGGCTTCAAACCACGGGTGCAACTGGTTCCTGCAGAGGGCGTGGCCACTACTGCAGACACGTCACGTGGGCCCATCCAGACTTGACAGTGTTCCTAAATACCGCGACTCCGGACTTGTGCGGCAGTTCTCGCTATTGCCTGTACCTTCGATATGTGCCATTGATAACAGAATGATTATTGGCTGTGTTTACGTTTTTCGATTCGGTTCACGTTCTGCACTGTCTGTGCCCTCTTACTATGACTTTCGCTACTCTTTGAACTTTCCTTCTACATAGCAGTACACGTCATGAACACCATCGTCTTTGCCCACAGGAACCATCTGTTTATTCCACCGGTCTCTGCGTCACTGTCAGTGCGAGTGATCGCTCGTAAACTGTGTTCTACCTGCGCCAAGTAGGATAGAAAAGTGATGACGTGGGCTTCCTCTCTGAGCACCTATTCACTGTGAAGCATAGATCCTGAGCTTCTAAATTTGTGGACACGGATTTACAGCTCCAAATGGAATAACAACTGCAGCGATAGGAAAAAGCAGTGGTAATTCCCACAGCAGCACAGACGAAAAACAGGAGTTGCTACTCCAACTACTGCAAAACCAAATAGATTCTGGTCCTGATGGATCAATTGGGACTGACAGATCGCCTTGTCACCTCCTGTCAAAGGTGTCATCGGTTGCAGCAAGGAGGGATGTGGGGTCAGCACACCACTCTCTCAGCCGTTATTGACTTTCTTGATCTTAGAGCCGTTACTTCTTATTCAAGTAGCTCCCCAGTTGACCTCACAAGGCTGCTATATCCCGGCCCAGTCCTCCCATAAAGGAAAAATCCCTGGAAGTACTGGAAATCGAAACAGAGCCCCCACATAGCAGCCAGACACACTGACCACTCAGCTACGGAGGCAGACGAATTGTTTAGAGTGGTGCAAAAACTACACACACACTAGGACAACAATGTTTTGATCTTTCTGATGCTTGTGGATTGCTGACTGACTACTGCGCTCGCCTAACCTATGTAGTTGAAACTAGGCTCAAATTTAACATATACACTAAGCAGTGCAAGCAAATATACACAGCATGGGCTGCTGAAATGCAAGGCTTAGCACTTAAGTGTGATTCTTCCAGTAAACAGTGTGGCACATCGTATGCAGTATCATTTATCCTTGATATTATTATACGTCTAGTTCGTGACAGAAAAGTTAGAGAGAAAGTTTTAGAGTCATCTGTTCCACCACTGAGCGATGTGTTAAAAACTACCTAATCACACAAGGTAACAGCGTCACTGCGAGCTGTGTTTCACAGTACTTCTGCTATCGGCCTTATAAGCAGCAGTAGTAGTTGTTGTAGTAGTGTTGTGTACATAGTTCCGCGTAGTCAGTGCGTACACAACTTTCCCAATAGAGCGCGCCCCACTAAGCACAACAGAGCAGGCGCAGCGCTCGTCCACCTCCGCACTACGAGATGGCGCTGTCTTAGAGACGGACCAAATTCTGCTTCCGCCGATCCGTGTATTAATATGTAATGCAGCCAATGAGATTGCTGCTAACGTAGAACCTTTTCTCCTCACGGATCACACTCGCGCAGTGATACCTGAACGCTCGAGGTATTATAACGAGTGTACAGACCGCAAATTAGTCAGTCTGCAGTGCATTTGTCTGTACCAGTCTATAGTCAAGTTTCAGTCTGCGCCTAATAAGATTATCATATTCCTGTACATAGCCACGAAGATAAATGTATAGACACTTTGTCAAGTATCAGAGATATGTGAGAATAAGATTAACGTACCAAGACCAAAGGAACTTCAGATTGTCAATTGTAAACAGCATCCAGAATCAAGTTACGTAATATCTATGATTTTTATTATTTTAATAAATGTGTGTGAAAATTAATCAAGTTCTGTTTAAAGTTGGTCACCGTCAATCTGCTACTCTAAGGGTGCAAGTGGCATTTCTATCGTCTGACCTAACGGCAGAAGATAAACACACCATGATAAGACCACGAGACATATTCCTGACACTCGCCTACTTCGTTAGAGCGACAAGTCAAATAATCTGATGGTGTGTGTACTGAAGGTCTTACAGTACGGACACCAAGTCTGCAGCTCGTGGTCGAGCGGTAGCGTTCTCGCTTCCCGCGCCCGGGTTCCCGGGTTTGATTCCCGGCGGGGTCAGGGATTTTCTCTACCTCGTGATGACTGGTTGTTGTGTGATGTCCTTAGGTTAGTTAGGTTTAAGTAGTTCTAAGTTCTAGGCGACTGATGACCATAGATGTTAAGGCCCATAGTGCTCAGAGCCATTTGAACCATTTTGAACGGACACCACAAGTAGTGTTAGTCGCCGTCGTATTCTGTGATCAGCGGATGTCAACCAATCATCATAATCCTTATTACCGAGCACTAGATCGTCTGGTAGTCTGGCGAAGCAGGATTCAGTACTTACCGCAGTAGTTAGCGGTCCACTGCCCTCATTGTTGGTAGACGTGCACAAATTGTTCGCTGTCGGGGTGCCCCAAATTCAGAAGAAGCTCATACAAAAGTTTTTTCCACGTCGTTATCAAAGAGTCCCAGAAACGTTTGTGAAATCAAATCGTATCCAGATTGCGACCAAAGGAATGAACGATGTCGCTGCCCAGTCCGTGACGTCAGCTATTTTGCATGCTGCAAACCGAGAATATAGCAAGTGTCTACCTTGTCCGGCGGGAGACAACAGCAGCAACCAGTGCGCTGCATGCTATCTTGCCAGTGCCAATAACAGCAGCAGACGATGTGCAGAAGCTCATGGTGCAGCTGGAACTTAATGGAGCAGTGGCAGAATTCCAGTTGCACAGAGGCATGAACATTATACGAGAATGCAGGCTTTCTCGGCGAATCTCGATGATTAAATCTTCTCGGGTTGACAGCCGAGTCAATGCATTGGTCTCCAGCAACGTTTCAGCACGTTTCTATTCACAGACTATCCTCGAGTCCAGTGGTGTGGGAGGGTAAGCAGCACGGCTGCTGTTCGTCCGTCGACCTCTCAGGTTGATTGGTGGCCTCTCGTTGGAATCGGCATGTGGCTACTTCCTTAGGTTTTTGAAGTAGGCTTTTGCTGCTTAATCTTCAGGGGCAGGCTTCCGCCCGCCCGAGCGCCACTCTTCCTTCACCCACTTCTCCGTGACTCGGTAGACAGTCGCAGGGGCTGAAAATAGGGTGGGCATTAAGCAGACGCAACTTCTTCTCTTTATTCGCACGAAGTAATGGCCGCTATCGACAGGGGATCTCAAGTCGATTCCGTATTTCTAGATTTCCGGAAAGCTTTTGACACCGTTCCTCACAAACGACTTCTAATCAAGCTGCGGGCCTATGGGGTATCGTCTCAGTTGTGCGACTGGATTCGTGATTTCCTGTTAGGAAGTTCGCAGTTCGTAGTAATAGACGGCAAATCATCGAGTAAAACTGAAGTGATATCAGGTGTTCCCCAGGGAAGCGTCCTGGGACCTCTGCTATTCCTGATCTATATAAATGACCTGGGTGACAATCTGAGCAGTTCTCTTAGGTTGTTCGCAGATGATGCTGTAATTTACCATCTAGTAAGGTCATCCAAAGACCAATATCAGTTGGAAAGCGATTTAGAAAAGATTGCTGTATGGTGTAGCAGGTGGCAGTTGGCGCTAAATAACGAAAAGTGTGAGGTGATCCACATGAGTTCCAAAAGAAATCCGTTGGAATTCGATTACTCGATAAATAGTACAATTCTCAAGGCTGTCAATTCAACTAAGTACCTGGGTGTAAAAATTACGAACCACTTCAGTTGAAAAGACCACATAGATAATATTGTGGGGAAGGCGAGCCAAAGGTTGCGTTTCATTGGCAGGACACTTAGAAGATGCAACAAGTCCACTAAAGCGACAGCTTACACTACACTCGTTCGTCTTCTGTTAGAATATTGCTGCGCGGTGTGGGATCCTTACCAGGTGGGATTGACGGAGGACATCGAAAGGGTGCAAAAAAGGGCAGCTCGTTTTGTATTATCACGTAATAGGGGAGAGAGTGTGGCAGATATGATACGCGAGTTGAGATGGAAGTCATTAAAGCAAAGAATTTTTCGTCGCGGCGAGATCTATTTACGAAATTTCAGTCACCAACTTTCTCTTCCTAATGCGAAAATATTTTGTTGAGCCCAACCTACATAGATAGGAATGATCATCAAAATAAAATAAGAGAAATCAGAGCTCGAACAGAAAGGTTTAGGTGTTCGTTTTTCCCGCGCGCTGTTCGGGAGTGGAATGGTAGGGAGATAGTATGATTGTGGTTCGATGAACCCTGCCAAGCACTTAAATGTTATTTTCGTTATTCGTCATAGTTACTGTGCTGCACGAAATTGAGTACATAGCTGCAATAAATTTTTAAGAATTTCCTGAGGTAAAATCACATTGCGTAGACTTTCCGTATAGTTCATTTAAGGCCATACATTATTTCGTATGAAATGTAATCAATATATATAAATTGTATTTAAAGTTGAGACCGGAATGAAATCTCCTTTCATTCTTGAGATATTGGTTGTTATATCCACGGACGGGTCGCTCGCGGCGCGCCAGAACCCTTCCTGCAGTTCAGGAATCAAGTGGTCGTAAAACTCGTCGTATCTCATAAAAGGTTCAAGATATCGAAACGACGAATTTTGTAAATGACAGCACGCAGAAAGGACTATTTTATCATATGATAAACACTCGATACGTTTTTGAAAACGTGTGAGTAGAGCGAAAACAAGACTCCCTACAACTTACACCATGAGGTTTTCTCCAAATTTTCATAGCCAAACAAAGGGTGAGAAACAAGTAAACGGGGTATCAAAGTGACCATCATGAGGTCTAGTTTGGCATGAAAATATTTAACTGCTTGAAAGTAATCAGGGTAATTAACGAAAACTTAATTAATAAGCTGAGGAAAAATTGAAATATTTTACGAATAGCTACTGTAAATGAAGTGTCAAAAATTTCATCTGTTCAAGACCAAATTATTTTGCACACGAAAAGATACATTGGTACGGTATTTAAATGTCAAAAAGGCTTCCTTCGAATCAAGTACGGTAAGAAGGCGACAAACGAGGAGTCAGTAAGATTATGTTTTCTGAATAAAACTTGAAACTAAAAAATGAAAGAAATCAGTCAAATATTTTATGAAATGATTTGTGTAAAAGAAATAAGTAGATCAGAGAAACGTTCTAAGTGCCTTTGAATGATGCTCAAAATCATGAACAGAAAATGAGGTGCACCAAACGTTTCCCTAATACTTTTTATTTCATACTTTTAGACGAATCATTACACAAAATGTTTGATTTTCTTTTCAAAAAAATTGTAAGCTTTACTTTTACAGACTATTTAGAGTAATTGAAACGCTTGGCCTTAACATTGACTGCTGATGAATTACGTTCGCAACATCAAATATCTGTAAAATTTCATGATTCATTGTAATTTATTAGGAATCAAATGTGTGTGATATACTGGGATAGGTGTGAAGATCAAGTTCTTTGGCAAGACCTTAAAAACATACTTAGCGATGCAGTGTAAACAGTATACATAAAACTTAGTACACATAATTGTAACTGAGTCAGTAAAAATATAAGAACGGTCCAGAATCGAAACCTTTTCTTTCGATAGGATCTAGAGAACTTTATTGGATCAAATTCACTTATTTCTGAGTATACATCTATATATATTTCCCATGTATTTATTTAGTTTTATAGATTTAACGGGATCCTACTACCGCCCCCAGAAGGTTCCGAGTCGTCTTCGCGTAATGAATGTAAGGGGGATTCCCTCTAAACCGTTTGCTCTAAGGATCACTCGTATGCCGTGAATCATTTTTAAGTGAGCCTACTAGTACTCGGAATGCCCCAATGGGCAAGAGGATCTTCGAATAATGTGGATAAATAGTTCGATAGTCGTGTGCGGTACAATGCATGGTGGCGGAATGCCTCATGAGTCGTTGTCAGGTGGACCCACAGTCCAGAGCGTTTTCGGGAGCGGCTTGCAAAATGTAATACAGCACCATGCCGTTCAGCCAGTTGACGGCGTTAGTTCTCGTAGTGGGAAAGAAAGTGGTATCTGGGTGTAGGAGTTCGTCTGGCGTGACAGACCTAGACCTCTGTCAAACACGTAATCACGAACAATATACACTACCCCTACACCACAGCTAGCATTTGTTCACAGGTGTCAATTTGTTTACTTACGTTTGTATTTAGCGTAGTTAGTCGTGTAGTAGTCATTCCTCCGCATTTATTGGCTGTTAAAAGTTTTTGATCATGTAAAAAAATATATTCGTATTTAATTTATTGATGAGATAGTCGAATGCTCCTCTGCTCATTCACGTGTATTCGAAGAATTTGTCTGGTGATCTTCGTAGTTGTTGATGATATTTATGAAATTCTCCATGGAGTTTCCTCTCTTTGTAAATTTCATGCACAGCATTCCTTTTCGTTTTATTTTCTTAAGTAAATCTAATTCTGCAGCCTTACTCTCCAGCTGCAGTATTTTACAGGTTAGGGACGCCGTTTTCTAGAAACAGCTGGTTGGCTCTAAGCAGCAATCTTGTAGCGCGACATGGTCGCTCGCACGCAGGACGCCCAAGCTTTTCGCCCGATGCTGCTGCTTGCCACTTGAGTGTCGCATATCCAGAAGTCACTCGCTGCCGCTCGCTTCTGTCGCTCACGCAGGACACGGCCTAACTATAAGCCTTACTTGAAGGCTGAATTGGTGAGGTGTTTTGTCTTTGCGACATTTACTTCTGCTTCTAGAGTGGAAGGGTAATGGTCATGGCATTTTTTGTGGGTCCTGTCGTTTGTGAGAGAAGTGTTTTATTATCCTAGGTTTATCTGGGATTAGCTAGTGGGTTTTATGAATTTTCATGTTAATAGGGGTCTGGGCTTTCGATTCTAAATTCTCTTGGGTTGTAGTTACCAAGGGAACTTATCAGCGCTTTCAGGGATTGTCTACCTCTATCGTAGGTAGAATGCTTGGGCGATATTTTTAAACCTTGTTTTAAGAGGTTCTATATTGACGGCAGCGTGCAAGTCTGCAGTGGGGAAACTGGAGTCTACGTGTATGGCTCTTTTCTAGGCTCTGTTCTTTGTTGCTTGCAATCTTTTGATATTGGATTTTGCAGTGTAGCCCCATACAGGACAGGCGTATTCGAGGATAGGGCGCACTAGTCTGCATTGGCTGCTCTCTCTGTTTAGAATGGGGTATAGTACGTGGAGCCTTTGACTTTCTTTTGCCCTCAGGGCTTCTATGTGTCTATGCTATGTGAGGCCATAGTCACCCCGAGGTACTTTGTCGGGCCGCCACTCTATGTTGCGCCTGTGGTGACGGAGGGTGGGGTGTGGGCGGCGGCGTGAAGGTCTCTTCCCTTTCTAATGCGTAAGCATAATTGCTTGTGTTTTTCCACTGTTCAGTGTTATGCGCCATTTCTTGGCCCATCTGCCCGTTTTGTCAAGGACGTTTTTTATCGTATAGTGACTAGGTTCCTGTTTGAGCTTTGTGCAAAAAGGGCTGTGTCATCAGCGTACTGCTCTGTTTCTACCGCCGGTTCGGTGGGGTGTCCGCTGTGTATAGGATGGGACCTATGGCGCGACCTTGTGGTACTCCTGCATGGATGCGTCTTTTTGCTGAGTGTGTGTTGTCAACTTTTACTGCGAAACTTCTGCCTGACAGGTAGCTTTTTGTGAGTTTGACTATGTGCTCTGGGAAGCCCTGCGTGTACAGTTTATATAATAGTCCCTCGTGCCAGACCGTATCAAAAGCTTTGGCTACGTCTACTAGGACCATTCCGCAGAAGTTAATTAGTTGTTGTGGGGCAGCATGGCCTCTCTGAAAGCCAAACTGCGTCCTGGGGAGTATCTGCTCTCCTGCTATGTGCTGCTGTATGGGGAGAAGCAGGAGACGTTCATATAGTTTGCTTAGCGACAGTAGCAAACTTATTGGCCTGTAATGTTGTGGAAAGATTGGATCTTTGCCTGGTTTCGCGATTCCAATCACTTCTGCATGTTTCCATTCGTTAGGGAACTTGCGTGATCTCATTGAAGATGTTCGCGATGTGCGTACTCGCTACTGGGGGAGTCGTTTCAACAGCTCGTTTGTGACTTTGTCGTGGCCAGGCGCCTTGCTAGTTGGTAGCGATTTTATGACTGCTACTACGTCTTCTGCGGTGAAGAGCGGTAGAGCGTCATTTTCATCGTCTTCATCGAGGAAGGCGGCCAACTGCCTCCTGCCGATGGTGTCGTGTTCCCTATCCTGTGACTCTGCTGGTTGGAATTGTTTTTCGATGTCCGCGAGCGTGTTAGCCTTGTCAGCAGCACTGAACGTGAGGCTTCGCTCACCGTGCAGAGGGGGCATTTTTTCGCGTCTTTTGGTACACTGTTTGGTTGCCTGCGAAAGGCTGTTGTCTTCTACTTTAAGAGTGGAGAGACATGCGGACCATTCCTGGTTCCTGTGTTCTATGAGGGCTGCTTTCAGCTCTCTCTGGAGCCTGTTAAGCAGTCTTCTGGTGCCTGGGTTTCTTGTTAAATTTCAATTCCTTTGTGATCGTATTTTTGTTCCTAAGCTGAGTAAGCAGGTGCGGTGGGAGCTGTTTAGAGGGGGGGTCGCTTTCTGGAGGCCTGGGTGTGGCTTCCTGAGCTGCATGTAGGACCGTTCCGATGAGGTGGTGGAGCGCCTGTTCTGTGGTTTCTGCTGTGGGAGGCGGGGTGTCAGCAATGTCCGTGGCCAAGTCATGACGGAATTGCTCCCAGTTGGTGTTTTTGTATGAGTACTGACGCTGCTGACGCAGGTCTCGGACGGTTTCGTGTTGGCGAAGAAAACCTTTCGCCAGCCGAGGCTTCCAGCGGCCCGGGGAGTGGAACCCACCCCGAACAGGTTTCAGGCGGTGGCTGATGAGCCAGAGACAACACATAACAACACGATAGAAACACAAACACAGAAACAAGTCACCCACCAACTCCCTCCAATTGTAGCAGAGTTTTCTCAGAATTACGAGGAACTCTTCGAGTTGCTAAAAACAGAAATCGGGGGAGGTGATGACAAAAGAAAAATATCACTACAGGCACTAGATGACTACAATACAGTCAAAACACTTTTCACGAATAAAAACATACCTCACTACACGTGCCCCACAAAAAAACACGAAACAAGAATATTGTCATCAGAGACCTCCCAAGACGACTGTGCCCCCAAGCAATCAGAACAGACTTGACTGCCCAGGGGTACGTCGTCGAGGCCGTGCAGCAGATGGGCAAAGTGGAGAGCAAGTGGCCACTTTTCCAGGTCACACTGCCAGACATCCCACAGAACAAAAGGGAAATTAAGATGGTCCTGGCTGTGCCTGTCAACACCGAGCCACTCCGCTGAAAAAACAAGACGGTGCAGTGCTTCAGATGTCAGGGCCTAATCATATCGCCGCACACTGCACCATGGCGATAAGGTGCAGAAAGTGCACTGAGGCCCATGACACGAGGTCATGCACACTAAAACCTTCGGAATCACAAATAAGGTGCGCGCTGTGTGGCAGAAACCACACAGCGGGTTACCAAGGTTGTGAGGTCCACAAAAGACACTCACAGCGGGCAAAGGACGCAAAGGACCCCTCCCACACACGAAAACAAGACACCACCACCCCATTCGGACACACAAAGAAACAAACACACACAGACAGGGCTTGGGTAAAACCAAGACCAGACACACCAAGGGCAACATACGCTGAAGTGGTTTCTCCCTCGAGAAACCATGAAAACGTAGCCCTATCACCACAACACCAAACACAGTCACAAGAACAACACTGGGAAACACACAACAAGAACGACCAGATCCACCAAGACAGAGGAAGCTCTAGGGAACTCCACACTCAGTTCACCCTCTCGGATCAGTTGTTAGGCATTATGGTGCAGACCATGAATCTCGTCATGGAAATGATGAAGGAATTTAGGGAGGCCCAGAAGGAGAACACTCAGATCCTCGTTGCCCTTCAGGCAGCAGTCCAGCAGTCGCTCCCCTCTGCGACTTCCACAGCGGTTTCAAATCCCATCATGGATATACGACCATACATCCAAGGCCTGACAATGTGCATCTTTAACGCAGATGGCATTGTTAATCAAGAGGTGGAGTTCAGAGAGCTCATAAAGGAGTTCTCCATCGACACATGCATGATGGGAGAAACCCACCTAAAACCGGGAATAAAAGCGAGAGTCCCCAACTACGTTAGCTACCGTAAAGGCAGGCCAACCCAAGGCGGAGGGATGGCCATATACATAAAAAGAGGGATCCTCCACCACCTAGTATTCTTACCAGCTACCAATAAAATCGAAACCGTGGCTGTGGAAGTAACCACTGCCACCGGACCCCTAACAATTGTTGCAATCTACCGACCCCCACAAGACGAGATAGACGAGGGAGATATAGCTGCTTTAGGGCAAATTGAAGGCAAACTCATAATAGGAGGCGACTTCAAAGCCAAACACCTCGATTGGAACTCTAGAGTAACCTCCAGAGCAGGCGCCAAATTGCGACGACTAGTGCGCGACCACCACTTCAAAACATGGGGTCCGGTCGAGCCCACACATTTTCCAAAAAATGGAGGTAAGCCCGACGTGTTAGACATAGCCCTCACTAGGAGGATCGCGGGGTTTGTGGCCGCAAGGACAATCAACAGAATGTCCTTCGACCAGAACCCAGTGATTCTAGAGGTCGATGTGGGAGAATGGGTAGCACTTCCACGTTACCAGACGTCTTACAAACGCACAGACTGGGAGAGATACTGAGAAACTGTCGCCCCTGATATCGCTCGCGCTCCGCCACCTACTGCCGAAACAGTAGAACGAGCGCTACAAGACCTAACAGGCAACATTCCACAGGCAGCGGAAGATGCCACTCCCCCACAAACGGATGGCCCGACCCCGCAAGTACAACTCCCGGAAAACTTACTAGCCCAAATCCGTCACAAGAACAGAGTGGCGAAATAGTGGAAGATCACCAGAAATCATGCTACCAGGAGGCTGCTCAATCGTCTGCAGAGAGAGCTGCAGATAGCGCTCAATGAGCACAGAAACCAGCAATGGCAAAACCGCCTCACAGCTCTCGAAGTAGACGATCACACACTATGGCAAGCAGCCAAACAATTCACGCTAGGAAGCCGCCACTGCACGGCGAGTGGGGTCTAGCCTACAGCCATGCTGAAATGGCCAACGCCCTCGCCGACTCTTTCGAGAAGCAGTTCCAGGCAGCAGCACCCCAGGATGAAGAACATGAAGGGGTAGTCCATCGTCAACTGGCTGTCTTCCTCAATGCTGAGGAGGACCCAGAGGACATTGCAAAAGTAATTAGGTCCTTCCCCACAAAAAAGGCGCTGGGATGTGATAGTGTTACCAATCAGTTAGTTAAAAACCTCCCACCCTCGGCTATCGAACACCTCGCGAACTTCTTCAACGAGATTACTCGTTCCTGTGAGCTCCCAGCTTGCTGGAAACACGGGGAAGTGGTCGCGATACACAAACCAGGGAAAGACTCTCTATTCCAGCAGCACTACAGGCCGATTACACTCTAGCCAACTCTCAGCAAGATCTACGAGCGCCTCCTGCTAAAAACCCATACAGGAACATATTACCAGAGAGCAACTTCTGCCGGATTTCCAATTCGGATTCCGGCAGAACCACTGTGCCCCACAACAGATCATGAGAGTGGCTGAAGCAGCCACAGAAGGCTTCAACCACAGAGGCTACTGCAGTATAGTGCTACTAGACGTAGCCAAAGCCTTCGACTCAGTATGCCATAGTGCACTACTCTACAAGTTGTACACTCAAGGGTTCCCCGGGAACAAAGTTAAGCACATCAAAAGCTATCTCACGGATAGAACTTTCTCTTTCAAAGTAGAAACTTCCACCTCCACCAAAAGGCGTATTCGTGCTGGGGTGCCACAGGGATCGGTCCTGGGGCCCGTTTTGTACAATCTGTACACTGCGGACACACCAACGGCCCCCCTAGCGCACACCGCACAGTACGCCGATGACACAGCCTTCTGGACTCGAAATGCGAACAAGGATCTGGTCATCCGTGGGCTACAAAGGGTTTTAGATGACACAGAAACTTGGGCCTGTCACTGGCGCAACTCCATCAACTCTGAAAAGACGCAGATTATGCTGATCACCCGGAGGCTCGAGGAAGGCGCGGACCTTCTCAACGCCCTCCCCTCCACCTTCACCTGAACGGAACCCAACTCCCCTGGCGCAGATCCGCCAAGTATCTTGGCGTAACCTTGGACTCTCATCTTACGTGGGAACCCCACATAGACGAGGTCCACAGGAAGGTCTGTGCCAGAATGTCCATCCTACACCCAATCCTCAACACTACCAGCTCCCTTCCCTGCTCTGTAGGAGTGAATGTTTATCAGGCCCTTGTACGGCCAGTAACGGAGTATGCATGCCCTGTCTGGGGATATGCGGCGAAGCAGCACCTGGACAAGCTCCAGAGGTTGCAGAACTGCGCCCTCAGGAGAGCATTGCATCTACCCCTGGGATTCCCCACAGACGATCTGCACACCGCAGCTGAAATCCCACTCCTGAAAGAGCGTTTCCAATATCTGGCAAGGGCCTTCCATGAAAGCTCTTCCAGATCAGGAAACATCCTCATCCACTCCCTACGTCGGTATGACATGTCCCGCGACAAGCACAAACGCCCATTGACGATCTTCGACGACTAAGTCGAAGAGAAAATCCCTATATCCAATCCCTAATCCTCCTGCCTCCCCCTTAATATCATTCATCTCGCCAACCTCAGGCAAGTAGCAGACACACACAGAACATTCATCACATTACACAGACACCCAAAACTACAGAAATAATCACACACACAAGTAAACACGTGGAGTAAAAGCCAAAGGCTACAAACTCCACTAAACACGTCCCCAAAGAGGGAAAAGTATCAAATGAGAGTGAGTGAACCCAACACTTCGCCTGAAGATGGCAAGTAAGAAACTTGCTGAAATGTTGCTGGAGAACAACGCATTGAATCGGCTGACAACCCGAGAAGATTTTATCATCATAAGCATGACCATGTTTCTGATTAATTTTGACACGTAACAGTGCACTGAATCCTCACAGCTGTCGTGTTCTTGGCGTAGAATTGTGACGTACAATGGACAATCGACCCCATTGCTAGATCAGATCGTAGTCCAAGATCAGTATAAAAATAACGCTTGGCAGCTAAAGTTGGTAGTAGAAACTCTTGGGTGACAACCATCATGTTTGGCCCAGACACGTTTACGGGTTTTGGTTCCCAAATTCAAGATCAAGTAAATCTAGTTTCAACCGTGATTCCAAGGAAGCTGATACATTCTGTGCGCAATATAAGCAACTGTTTGCATTAGATTTAGCAACAGAGTTTAAAGTCCATGAACCCTTAAAGTAATCAGCAGTACCTTAGATTTCTAAAGCACTTCCAGTGCCTGTTTTCCATGTACTACCAAGTTACAATGCGGAACTAGATAGATTGCAGAGTACGAGAGTAATATCCCGAGTCTCGTATAGCCTGTGGGAAACGCCCATGATTATAATTACGAAGCCAAATGGATCACTTGGAATGTGTGTCGATTTTAGGTCTACGATTAACGCTCAAACTAATGTAAATCCGTACCCATTCATAGACAAGGGGAATTGTTGAAAAAGTCGGATTGGAGCCACTATTTTTCCAAGGCAGACCTCGTTCAGACAAAAATTTTAATAACAAATACGCCAGTCGCCTTGTATCGTACTGACAGATAGCCGTTTGATGTTGCGAGCGTTCCCACAACTCATTCAAGGTATGAGAAAAAAACCTGCAGAATCTAAAATTTTGTTTTAGCGGCTTCAAGCCCATGGCCTCCATTGCCGCCTTCGTGAATGTAGTTTCTTTGAGCCAATTCTGAAATACCATGAACATATACACTCTCTAAGACAAAAGAAAAAAAAACAATGTACCATGAAGAAATTATCCAAATGGGATGGAAATCGGTAGATGTGATGTAGTTGTACAGACAAACAATAATTTCAGAAAACTTGCACGATTTATTAAAGTGAAAGAGTTCCATTAATTGAGCGAGTCAACAATGCATTGCTCCACGTCTGGCCCTTATGCAAGCTGTTTTTCGATTTGGGATTGCTTGAAAGAGTTGTTGAATGTTCTCTTGAGAGATATCGTGCCAGATTCTGTCCTAATCAATTGCATAAAAAAGGAGTTAAATTCGAGTTCGGAGGCGCGCCAGAAAGCTTTCTTGCAACTTAAAAAGTGACTTGTGTTGGCCCTTTGCTTAGCAAGGTTCAATCAGGGCAAGAATTTAATGCTAGCTACTGATGAGTGAGATTGTAGCACTGGTGCAGAGCTTTCTCACAAATACGCCGATGGCACTAAACAGCTACTTGCATTTTTTATCTAAGACATTATATGTCCTGCAATGAAATTACTAGCAAATAGAAAAAGAGGCGTTGGCTGTCACATACGGCATCAAGAAGCTTCATCTATATCTCTCGCACTGAGTCTCACCTCTCACTGAACACAAGTCCCCTATTTCTATTCTGTATCCACTTAAAATTTCACGACAAGGTGGCGCAGTGGCTGCAAGATTGGGCGTTATTCCTTAGTAATTACAACTCCGAGATCCATTATCGGCTCACCACGAAAGACTCAAACGCGGACGCATATTTTCACTTGCCATACAACCCGGATGCAAAGTATGACAGGGACGAAGCACTACATTTTGCGTTAGATGCTGATGAGCGACACACCCTCGACAAATTCCCAATTATGGCACGCGAATACCAACAAATACAGGCTTTTGTCCTCTGCTCCACAAAGTGTTATCTGTCGTACAGCGGGCCTGACCAGAACGCCTACCTAAGGGCGCAGACTCACCATGGGGCACATATTTTTCGCTATGACACTGGCTTAGTACTATGTATGTGGGGTGATAATTCTGGCCATGCTCCAGCCCTGCATACTTAAGTTCCTCCACACTGCATGTTGAGCATGTGCAGAATGAAAGCAATAGCGCAGCAATCAAGTGTACTCGCCAAGTCCAGAACTACTAGTCCTCTGTCCACAGTCAGCCAGCCCTGGCCCAGTGATTCAGCCCTGGCCACGCCCTGACCATCCCTGACAAAGTGTACATATTGATCTTGCCAGACCAATCTGAGCACTGTTGTTGCTAATTTCTTACACCCTCTCTAAATTTTCATATCAATGAACATGTTTGGAACACGCGGCTCAAAAGTGAGAAGCCACGACGCTAGTTGCTATGAAACCGTTTCGGTTTAAGTTGTAACGCACTAAACGGCACATAAACTGTGTCGAAAAATATGACCGTCGTTTCTGAAATACGGTCGAGTATCTACGGATCAGCCGTGACAAATGTTCGCTTATTTTGACCCCTCTTCCACTGAGTGAAGTTTCTATGAAATCAGGTTGAGGCGCCTGCCGTGTTCACTATGTAAGGAATTCTTTTAACGAATCAAGATCGTCACTCTTAAAATCAGCATTATCTTTTTTTTTTCAAGTAAATGAGTTCATCTATACTGTAGCGCCAAAAAACTGGTTTAGGCATGTGTGTTCAAATACGGAGATATGCAAACAGACAGAATACGGCGCTGCGGTCGGCAACGCCTATATAAGACAACAAGTATCTGGCGCAGTTGTTAGATCAGTTACCGCTGCTACAATGGCAGGTTATTAAGATTTAAGTGAGTATGAACGTGGTGTTACAGCCGGCGCACGAGCAATGGGACACAGCATCTCCGAGGTAGCGATGAAGTGGGGATTTCCCCGTGCTACCATTTCACCAGTATACTGTGAATATCAAGAATCCGGTGAAACATGAAATATACGACATCGTTGCGGACGGATCCTGCAAGAACGGGACCAGCAACGACTTAAGAGAATCGTTCAACGTGACAGAAGAACAAACCTTCCGCAAATTGCTGCAAATTTCAATGCTGGGCGATCAACAAGTGTCAGCCTGCGAACCATTCAACGAAACATCATCGATATGGGCTTACGGAGCCGAAGGCCGACTCGTGTACCCTTGACGATTGCACGATACAAAGGTTTACGCCTCGCCTGTGCCCGTGAACACCGACATTGGACTGTTGATGATTGTAAACATGTTGCCTGGTCGGACGAGTCTCGTTTCAAATTGTATCGAGCGGATGGACGTTTGTATGGAGACAACCTCATGAAACCATGGACCCGGCACGTTGGCAGGGAACTGTTCAAGCTGGTGGAGGCTTTGTAATGGTGTGGGTCATGTGCAGTTGGAGTGATATGGGACCCCTGATACGTCTAGATACGACTCTGGCAGGTAACACGTAAGTAAGCATCCTGCCTGACCACCAGCATCCATTCTTATCCACTGTGCATTCCGAAGGACTTGGGCAATTCCAGCAGGACTATGCGACACCCCACACATCTTGAATTGCTACAGAGTGGCTCCAGGAACACTCTTCTGAGTTTAAACACTTCCGCTGGCCATCAAACTCCCCAGACATGAACATCATTGAGCATATCCAGGATGCCTTGCAACGTGCTGTAGCACCCCTTTGTGCCCTTCGGATTTATGGACAGCCCTGAAGGATTCATGGTGTCAGTTCCCTCCAGCAGTACTGCAGACATTACTCGAGTCTATGCCACGTCGTGTTGTGGCACATCTGCATGCTCGCGGGGGCCCTACACGATATTAACTAAGTGTACTAGTTTCTTTGGCTTTTCAGTGTATTAACAATGTAATGAGATCGGTCTTATGAGTATTTACCTGAATGAGCATAACAGCCCTTGATGAAGGGTAACAAATCCGGCAGTGAACTGGAACAATCGGTAATGTGTACAGAGCAAGCTTCTAAGAAATACAAAAAGATTCAAAGTTTTGTGCTTTAGCGATTTGTTGTTTGTCTAGCTCTACATCTGAGATAATTATTTAGCTTGGTTTGAATCAGATTTTAAGTGATTTTGATGTATGGTGGTATGCCCTCCACATATTTTCATATTTGCCTTTATTTGTGCCTTTGTGTGTAGTGTGATAAATATTTCAAGAGATAATATATAAGTAAGTCAATTTAATTTTGTTTATTATTGCGTTTTTCGACTCTTGAACAGTTCTACGATTTTAAATTCCATTTACCTTTAGATATCAGATATTTTTTGAGTTTTCTCATTTTTATTAATTCGTTAGTAATCTTTTTGGCCATCGAAGCAACAGTACAGTAGAAATGATTTGCAACTGGTTTTCCTTTACTTTTAGAGATGACGCTTTTTATGAGTCATTTTGAATCTAATTTTTCATGTGTCTCATCATTTTTCATTTTGATTGTTTCTCATAAATTGTTAATAATGACATGGTAATTGAATACAGGATTGTCTATTGATAGTGACCGGGCCAAATATCTCACGAAATAACCAACAAACGAAAAAACTACAAAGAACAAACCTCGTCTAGCTTGAAGGGGGAATCCACATGGCGCTATGATTGGTCCGCTAGATGGCGCTGCCATAGGTCAAACGGATACCGACTGCGTTTTTTTAAAGTAGGAACCCTCATTTTTTATTGTATATTCGTGTAGTACGTAAGGAAATATGAAGGTTTTAGTTGGACCACTTTTTTCGCTTTGTGATAGATGGCGCTGTAATAGTCACAAAAGTATAAGTACGTGGTATCACGTAACATTCCGCCAGTGCGGACGGTATTTCCTTCGTGATACATTACCCGTGTTAAAATGGACCGTTTACCAATTGCGGAAAAGTTCGATATTGTGTTAATGTATGGCTATTGTGATCAAAAATCCCAACGGGCGTGTGCTATGTATGTTGCTCGGTATCCTGGACGACATCATCCAAGTGTCTGGACCGTTCGCCGGATAGTTACGTTATTTAAGGAAACAGGAAGTGTTCAGCCACATGTGAAACGTCAACCACGACCTGCAACAAATGATGATGCCCAAGTAGGTGTTTTAGCTGCTGTCGCGGCTAATCCGCACATCAGTAGCAGACAAACTGCGCGAGAATCGGGAATCTCAAAAACGTCGGTGTTGACAATGCTACATCAACATCGATTGCACCCGTACCATGTTTCTATGCACCAGGAATTGCATGGCGGCGACTTTGAACGTCGTGTACAGTTCTCCCACTGGACACTTGAGAAATTACGGGACGATGACAGATTTTTTGCACTCGTTCTATTTAGTGACGAAGCGTCATTCACCAACAGCGTTAAAGTAAACCGACATAATATGCACTATTGGGCAACGGAAAATCCACGATGGCCTCGACAAGTGGAACATCAGCGACCTTGGCAGGTTAATGTATGGTGCGGCATTATGGGAGGAAGGATAATTGGCCCCCATTTTATCGATGGCAATCTAAATGGTGCAATGTATGCTGATTTCCTACGTAATGTTCTACTGATGTTACTACTAGATGTTTCACTGCATGACAGAATGGCGATGTACTTCCAACATGATGGATGTCGGGCACATAGCTCGCGTGCGGTTGAAGCGGTATTGAATAGCGTATTTCATGACAGGTGGATTTGTCGTCGAAGCACCATACCATGGCCCGCACGTTCACCGGATCTGACGTCCCCGGATTTCTTTCTGTGGAGAAAGTTGAAGGATATTTGCTGTCGTGATCCACCGACATCGTCTGACAACGTGCATCAGCTCATTGTCAATGCATGGGCGACCATTACGGAAGGCGAACTACTCGTTGTGGAGAGGAATGTCGTTACACGTATTGCCAAATGCATTGAGGTTAACGGACATTTTGAGCATTTATTGCATTAATGTGGTATTTACAGGTAATCACGCTGTAACAGCATGCGTTCTCAGAAATGATAGGTTCACAAAGGTACATGTATCATATTGGAAAAACCGAAAATAAATGTTCAAACGTCCTGTGTTCTGTATTTTAATTTAAAAAACCTACCTGTTACCAACGATTTGTTTAAAATTGTGAGCCATATGTTTGTGACTATTACAGCGCCATCTATCACGAAGCGAAAAAAGTGGTCCAACTAAAACATTCATATTTCTTTACGTACTACGCGAATATGTAATAAAAATGGGGGTTCCTATTTAAAAAAAAAAACGCAGTCGATAACCGTTTGACCTATGGCAGCGCCATCTAGCGGGCCAACCTTAGCGCCATCTGGTTTCCCCCTTTAAGCTAGACAAGTTTCGTTCGTTGTAATTTCTTCGTTTGACGCTTATTTCGTGAGATATTTGGCCCGGTCACGATCAATGGACCACCCTGTATATGTATGTGTGATGAATACATGAACTCCAAGTGTTTATTGTCGAACAGTAATTGCGGGAGTTATATGTGACCTCTATAAACATTAACCATCTTTTGCTCAAGCATGTTACATAATTTTTCAGCATCAGCATTTTGATTATCGTCGGAGAATAACTTTATCCATCACCGAAAAATAGGGGCTGTTGAACATATGATTTCCTGGCTGCCAATGCACAGTTTGCTACTGCAGTCATCTCGACCACTTTCGGCCTGCAGGAGGAAGGAGATTTTGTTCAGTTGAAGGAGTTTGGCCGGTTTTTCCTAAGCTTCCTAAGTGGGTCGTGGTTAGAGCTGACTAGTCTGATTTTAAGAGAGACTATTTTCGCTATGATGGACGATATTTCCATCATCTGTGGCAGAGAAAGTTCTGTAAGTCTTGCCAGGAAGCAGCAACCTACAGAAGCGTGAACTGTATCAGGGGTGGGCAAGGTTCCCTTAGTAAAGAAGACGATCTATATATTTTGATATACTGGAGGATACAGTTTTTCTATATACAAAGCGATACATATGATCACATAAATGTAATATTTGGATTCATTGTGGATTGCAACTAATAAAAACATTCCATTTGCTGTTTGGTCAAGTACAATACGTAAATATTATGTTTTCCAAAAAATGTTCGTCATCGTATTGATCATTTTGAAATAAAGAATGATAAACGGAGGTATACGCTTGAAACGACTATTTGCTTATTACTGCACTTTTGTATTACGCTATTCATTGCATTTGCAACGAGCAACAGGAAGAAATGTAAAATTTTAAGAATTTTATTGGGATAGTTTGAATTCAGATTTTTTTACTCAATATGTAGATGCCTGGTACATGATCAAGAAAATGTAATTAGTTGTATGCAAATCAAATACTTCACTAGATTCCCTCTCCCAGCTAACGGGAACGACTCGATAAACACCCACCCTAGGTAGGTTAAAGTCGACTCCAACTAACAGTGAATGAGCAGGTTACTTCCGCGTTGCTGAAAGTTGACCTTTGAATGATTCTACAACTGTCACAGGGTTATCGGGTGGCTGGTAAACAATTCGATGACTGAGTTTACCTAGGCTGGTTACCTGCGTCTAGATAACTTCGCAGACACAATTTGATCTGGAGAGACAGAATATTTTTAGCGATTACAGTAAACACTTCCTCTCTCTATCTTTTCGATATACGTTTCATGATACAAATATCACAAAAAATCGTGACTCACTATTGTGCATCTTTTGATCTCAGACCATTCTCTGAGGGTCTGCTGCTGTTGTTACTGATTATGATTTCGCTACTTATCTTCTTGGTCTCAGTCACTTTCTCCGTGTTTTTGCTGATGCTGGTGCTGCTGTTAAATTTGTTTTAGATCTTTTTGACCTTAGTTTGCAATTCTGTGGGTGACGATGGTGATTCTGGATGGATCACGTAGTGATTAGTTGGTAGATCTTTTTCGCTGTCCTTACTTTATTGCTGGTTTCGTGCTTGGGTGGACCTGCGTTTGGTGTTTATCTCAGAAGGAAAGTATCCTCTTGATAGGGTTGTCATTAGCTGCTTGTTGTAGTTTGCAATGATGGTTTCAGTACGCAGTGTATTGGCTTTCGTAAATGTTTTCGTCGCACTTTTCTTTGTTATTCAGTTTGTAATCAGCAACTACTGAGAAGTTGTTTTAGGAGTGCCTGTAATTTCCAGGCGTCCTAAAACAGAATTTTCGCTGTCAAAAGCTGTTTTCCTTTTTATTTATGGTGTAGTCAATGATTCGCATGAATTCTGAGTCTCAAGTAACTTATATACATAATTCCAGTATTCTTAAAATTCCTGCAAAACAAATATTTATGCTCAGATTCATTGTTGACACACGACTATGACGGTAAGTCATAACGTAGTGGAGTGTTTATGATTATTACATTAGTGTGTGTTAGAGCCGGCCGAAGTGGCCGTGCGGTTCTAGGCGCTGCAGTCTGGAACCGCGAGACCGCTACGGTCGCAGGTTCGAATCCTGCCTCGGGCATGGATGTGTGTGATGTCCTTAGGTTAATTAGGTTTAACTAGTTCTAAGTTCTAGGGGACTAATGACCTCAGAAATTGAGTCCCATAGTGCTCAGAGCCATTTGAACCATTTGTGTGTTAGATTTTCTATAGTCTTGTAGAGCTTTATCAGTAATTTGCTACTCGTTTCTCTGTATTTGAATGTGCTATCAATAACGGTTGGCTATTTCTAACGCTGACACGGTCCCAGTCCTAATGAAGGTAGAGATTTTATCTTATGATTTCGTTCGTGCCACCTCCATGACTGGCCCCACAGTTATCACTGTTCCGTCCTTCTCTGTATTCTCTGTGCTGAGCACTGCTGTGCCTTTCGTTTGTGCGGTTCCTACGTTACTAGAAACGTTTGGCTTAGATAACTCAGGCTAAATTCAGTTCACTTCATTTACAGCAGTCCTGTTTTGTTCTTTAATTACGGCTTTGTTTCTCAAGGTGTCATTGTTAGTGACCATTTCTTGATCTTCATACATGGCCAGGACATCGAATTTATTTCTCACTGGCATAGTGTTCTCAGATTTACGTAAAACGCCGTTTTGATTCTTAGAAGCTTGCCGGCCGTTGTGGCCGAGCGGTTCTAGGCGCTTCAGTCCGGAACCGCACGACTGCTACGGTCGCAGGTTCGAATCCTGCCTCGAGCATGGATGTGTGTGATGTCCTTAGGTTAGTTAGGTTTAAGTAGTTCGAAGTTCTAGGGGACTGTTAACCTCAGATGTTAAGTCCCATAGTGCTCAGTATGTGAAATTTAAATGAAATACCGTGTCTAATCAATACAAAACTAAGAACCAAACGTACACATTCGCCTAAGTACATACTCCACAAGCAACCGTGTGGTGAATGGCAGAGGATAACTTGTTCCACTACTAGTCATTTCCTTTCCTGTTCCACTCGCAAATAGAGCGAGGGAGAAGCGACTGTCTATATACCTCCTACTCGCCTTAATTTCTCTTATCTTCGTTGTACTTACGCGACATGTACATATGGTGACCAGTAGATTAGTTCTGCAGTCAACTTCAAAGGCCGGGTCTCAAAATTTTCTCGTTGATAATATTTTATGGGAGTGGAGCTGTAGAGCTTTCATGAATGTTGAGAACTGCGTTATGAATACACAGCTGTAACAGTATATTTTATTAGACATGAAAGATGTCTGCCTAGGATCGGACCATCATGGGGTTCACTGTACCAGAGAAGAACAAAACCACATTTACCAAATTGTGTAACATTAAAGTATGCAGCTGTTACGAGAAACAACATTAAGTACATCATATCTTACATCATCTTACAAAACCATCTCAGCTTAGCGTTTGCGTAATTGTAATAATAGTTATCAGATATATATTGTTTCATCACTGATAGGAGCTGCATATAATATTGAGATGGCAACGGTTATGGGAAAACGGTATGTACATATACAGATGGTGGTAGAATAGCGTACACAAGGGCAGTGCATTGGCCCAGATGTCATAAATTAACGGACTTTCAACGCGGAATGGTAAATGGAGCTAGACGCATGGGACACTCCATTTCGGAAACCGTTAAGGAATTCAATATGCCGAGATCCACAGTGTCAAGAGTGTGGCGAAAATACAAAATTTCAGGCGGGAAGTACGACGATCTTCTGCGTTATGACAGTGCAGCAAAATTTTGTGCAAGCCGGTGGTGGCCCCATATTGGTGTGGGCTGTGTTCTCATGGAATGGACTGGGTCCTCTGGTCCAACTGAACCGATCATTGACTGATTATTGTTATATTCTGTTACTGGGAGACCATTTACAGCCTACATACAGCCATCCTCATTAAGGTTTTCCGTGATTTCCATAAATCGCTTCAGGCAGATGTCGGGGTGGTTCCTTTGAAAGAGCATGGCCGACTTCCTTCCCTACCCTTCCCTAATCTGATGGGACCGATGACCTCACTGTTTGGTCCCCTCTCCCAAAACAACCAACCAACCATTTACAGCCATTCATGAACTTCATGTTCCTAAACAGCGAGGGAATCTTTATTAACGACAAGGAATTCAATATGCCGAGATCCACAGTGTCAAGAGTGTGGCGAAAATACAAAATTTCAGGCGGGAAGTACGACGATCTTCTGCGTTATGACAGTGCAGCAAAATTTTGTGCAAGCTGGTGGTGGCCCCATATTGGTTTGGGCTGTGTTCTCATGGAATGGACTGGGTCCTCTGGTCCAACTGAACCGATCATTGACTGATTATTGTCATACTCTGTTACTGGGAGACCATTTACAGCCTACATCCAGCCATCCTGATTAAGGTTTTCCGTGATTTCCATAGATCGCTTCAGGCAGATGTCGGGGTGGTTCCTTTGAAAGAGCATGGCCGACTTCCTTCCCTACCCTTCCCTAATCTGATGGGACCGATGACCTCACTGTTTGGTCCCCTCTCCCAAAACAACCAACCAACCATTTACAGCCATTCATGAACTTCATGTTCCTAAACAGCGAGGGAATCTTTATTAACGACTATACGCCGTGCCACCAGGCCGCAGTTGATCGCGACTGGTTTGAAGAACGTTCTGGACAATTCGAGCGAATGATTTGGCCACCCAGATCACCTGACATGAATCCCATCGAACATTTATGGGACATAAGTGAGAGGTCAGTTCGAGCAGAAAATCCAGCGCCGGCAACACTTTCGCAAATATGGATGGCTATAGTGGCAGCACGGCACAGTATTTCTGCAGAGGACTTCCAACGACTTAAAAGGAGCTCTGACACGATATTAGGAGGTATCCCATGATTTTTGTCAGCTTAATGTATAATGATTGCAGGTTGTAGTAGAAAATGGCAATGACACGGAAGCAAGCGCCTCTTCGTGATCACATCTGTTGGACTCTAGACAACTGCAAAACCATGGCCTGGTTAGGTGAGTCCCGATTTCAGTTGGTAAGAGCTGATGGCAAGGTTCGGGAGTAGTGAAGACACCTCGAAGCCATAGACGCAAGCGGCCAACAAGCGCTGTGAAAGCTGGTGGTGGCTCCAAAAAGGTGTGGGGTGTGTTTACATGGAATGGACTGGTTTCTCAGGTTGAAATGAATCGCTCATTGACTGGAAAGGCTATGTTCGGCTACTTGAAGACCATTTGCAACCATTCATGGACCTTCATGTTCCCTAACAATGAAGGAATTCTTATGATGACAGCGTGCTATGTCACCAGGCCACAGTTATTCACGATTGGTCTGAAAAAACTTCTGGGCAATTTGAGCGAATGATTTGGTCACCCAGATGACCCGACATGAATCCCATCGAACATTTGTGGGACATAATCAAGAGGTCAGTTCGTGCACAAAATCCTGCATCGGAAACACTTTCGCAATTATGGACGGATATAGAGACAGCGTGGCTCAATTTTTCTGCAGGGACTTCCAACGACTCCTTCAGTCCATGTGACGTCGAGTTGCTGCACTATGCCTGGAAAAAGGAGGTCCGACACGATATTAGGAGGTATCCCGTGACTTTTGTCAGCTCAGTGTACGTAACATTATGTTTATTTAACCTCATAGACATTTGTGTGTGGTATACTCATGCACTGAAGAGAGTAGGTCGAAGAGTAGTCAATGAAGCATTTAAGGTTCAAAATGGTTCAAATGGCTCTGAGCACTATGGGACTTAACATCTGTGGTCATCAGTCCCCTAGAACTTAGAACTACTTAAACCTAACTAACCTAAGGACATCACACACATCCATGCCCGAGGCAGGATTCGAATCTGCGACCGTACCGGTCACGCGGTTCCAGACTGAAGCGCCTAGAACCGCACGGCCACACCGGCCGGCAAGCATTTAAGGCATTGCAAACATACACCAACTACTGATGAGCTAGTTTGTTAATACTACTTACATTTTAACATTTCACATAACGACGAACACAAGATGCATCCATTATGCAACATTAATAATTCAATTAGATACAGGTCGCATTTTATGATTACTGTATAACATTAATGGAAACACAGACAGACACACTTCAGTCTAACCAACTCTGAAAGTTGTTAGGTAGTGATCTTACAGATAACATAATCATGACATGCAGTGTCAATTAAAATCTAAATTATTTTTTTATTCCCACGTGGATGCGTATCAACATTTGGTACATAGTTCAATATTTATTATAAGTGATTATAATCATTAGTTTTGACAGTTCTGGTACCTTGTCTGTTTAATATAATACTTATTTATAGTTGTATAGTATACTACAGAAAAGGACGTTTATGTGCTACCATACCATTTACTGTTTCCTGATCTTTGTCATGAAAAGTTATGTAACTATGGATGATTCGTAAATAACACTGTCAGTGCGCCCGTTAGAGGTAACCAATATCTACATCACAAAAATTGTGAGAACACGTGGTGCCCTGACCAATTCTTTCTTTTATGCTCATAGTATCAACTATATCTATATTAACATGTCATTATTTATAAATCACAATGATATATAGTACAGAAACAACACGTAGACTATTAAGAAAATGGAAATGGAAATGAACGTATGGCATCGTTGGCCGGGAGGCCCCAATCGGGGAAGTTCGGCCGCCAAGTGCAAGTCTTATTTCAGTCGACGCCACATTGGGCGGCTTACACGCCGTTGATGAGGATGAAATGATGATGAGGACAACACAAGACCCAGTCCCCGGGCGGAGAAAATCTCCAACCCGGCCGGGAATCGAACCCGGGCCCGCTTGTATGGGATGCGAGCACGTTACCACCCAGGTAAGCAGGCGGACATTATGTTAATGTCACAAAAACAGCTGACATACATTGGCAGTCTGGAGGTTTAGTAAAAAATGTGATGATCTGTAAACCTCTGTATGCATTCGGTACAGCTGTGTATTGCATAATGTAGTTCTTAATATTTATCAGTAGTGTTTCCCGAAAAGAACGTCATCTTCCCTCCTAGGATTCCCATTTGAGTTCACTAAGCATCTGCGTAAGCCTCGCGTGTTGATCCATCCTACCAGTAACAAATCTAGCAGCCCACCCCTGAATTGCTTCGATGTCTTCCTTCAATCAGAACTGGTGGAAATCCCGAACACTCGAGCAGTTCTTAACTATGGGTCACAGTACAGCTCTATACGCAGTCTCCTTTACAAGTGAACCACGTATTCTTAAAATTCTCCCAGTAAACCGAAGTCGACCATTCGCCTTCCCTACTACCGTCATGACGTTCTAGTGCCATTCAATGTCGCTTTGCAACGTTACGCCTAGATATTTAATCGACGCGACTGTGTCAGACAGCACACTACTAACACTGTATTCGGACATTAAGGTATTGTTTTTCCTACTCATCTGCATTAGCTTACAATTTTCTACATTTAGCGCAAAATGCCATTCATAACACCAACTAGAAATTTTGTCTAAATCATCTTTTTCCCTCCTACAGTCACTCAAGCTTCCCACACATCACAGCCTCATCAACAAACAGCCGCAGATTACTACTCACACTGTCCGCCATATCATTTACGTATATAGAGAATAAGAGCGATCCTATCACACTTAAAAAAAAATAAAAATAAAAAATAAAAATAAAAAAATGGCTCTGAGCACTATGGGACTTAACTTCTAAGGTCAACAGTCCCCTAGAACTTAGAACTACTTAAACCTAACTAACCTAAGGACATCACAAACACCCATGTCCGATGCAGGATTCGAACCTGCAACCGTAGCGGTCGCGCGGTTCCAGATTGTAGCGCCTAGAACCGCTCGGCCACCACGGTCGTATTATTACACTTCCCTGGGAGACTCTTGTTGATACAGTTGTCTCTGATGAACACTCGCCGTCGAGGACAATGTACTGGATTCTGTTAGTTAAGAAGTCTTCGAGCCACCCACGTATCTGGGAACCTATTCTGTAAGCCCGTACCTTCGTCAACCGTCTGCTATGGGGCATCGTGTCAAACGCTTTCCGGAAATCTGGGAATATGGAATCTGCCTGTTGCCCTTCATTCATGCTTCGCAGGGTATCATGAACTGAGTTTCCCACAAGTGATACTTTCTAAATCCGTGCTGGTTTGTGGCCAGAAGCTTTTCCGTCTCAAAAAAATTTATTATATTCGAATTGAGACTATGTTCAATAGTACTGCAGCAGACCGAGGTTAAGGATATTGGTCTGTAACTTTTTTGCAGGTCTGTTCTTTTACCCTCCTTATATACAGGAAGCATCTGTGGTTTCTTCCAGTCGTTTGGGACTTTGCGCTGGGCGACACATTAGCGATAAATGCAAGCTAAGTAAGGGGAAATTGCCGTGGAGTACTCTTTGTAAAATCGAATTGGGGCTCCATCGGACCTGGTGGTTATTGGTTTTCAACACTTCCAGCTGCTTCTCAACGCCAGGGATGCCTATTTCTATACCCCCATATTGGAGTATGTGCGACGGTCAAAAGACGGTATGTTTGTACGAGCTTCCTTCGTGACTGATTTCGTAAACGAGAATTTTAAAACTTGAGCTTTCTTTTTGCTGACTTCTATTGCCCTACGAGACTGCTCAATAAGTGACTGTATGGAAGGATTCTGCCTGCTTCGCGTTTTTTCGTAGGTTCGGAATTTTCTCTGATTCTCAGGAAGATCTTTTGCTAAGGTATAACGGTGGTAATAGTTGAATGCTTCGCTCGTCGTTTTTTCGTCCAAATTAGATGCTACCAGTGTAAATACATCTAATAAAAAAATATGAATCGAAAGAAGGAAGTGCTATTTTCTTTAGCGAATATCTTTCAGTAAACACATACTCAACTTAGATACTTAGGTATCAGTGGGTCACAAAAGTCACTCAGAAGTTAAGTCCCATAGTGCTCAGAGCCATTTGAACAAAAGTCACGCACGCAATACTTCACACCGAGCGAGGTGGCGCAGTGGTTAACACACTGGATTTGCATTCAGGTGGATGACGGTTCAAGCCTGCGTCCGGCCATCCTGATTTAGATTTTCCGCCCTTTCTTAAATCACTTCAAGTAAATGCCGGGATGGTTCCTTTGGAAGGTCAAGGCCGATTTCCTTCCCCATCTTGCCGTAACACGAGTTCGTCCTCCGTCTTCACAAAGACTGAAAAGCACTTACTTTAGTTCAAAAAGGGGTCCACTACTCAGGAACACTCCTCTTCAATAATTTGCCAGCAAACATAAAAAATTTAGTTACAAATAAAGATCAATTTAAAAGGAGCCTGAAATACTTACTAGTGGCCAACTCCGTCTACTCCATTGACGAATTTTTTAATAGAAACAAATGATGTATTGTGTATATTCATACTATTAGTATTGTTATTTCAGCAAAAAAAAAAAAAAATTGACATGTTCCACATCCACGAGGATCTCCTCAGCATGAATCTATGGAACGAAAAACTAATCTAATCTAATCTAATCTCTAATGACCTCGCTGTCGACGGGACATCAAACACTAATCTCCTCCTCCTCCGCAATATTTCAGATTTACATGCCATTTCACCTAGAAATAAAAATAATATATGACCCCTCCTTTAGTGTGTTTGTTTTGATGTACTGATCACTGAAAAAATCATAGCTCTCTATAACTGCAGTCGTTCCCCATCCCCGTTGTGTATTCGGTGAACATATCACTTAATGGGATTGCTGAAGTGGATGGGGGGAACTCAGCTGATTGGAACGGCGCAAGAGTGTTGTCAGCAGTGTTATTACTCAACGTTTACCATAGTTGAAAGTGAGCAGTGATGCATGAATGTGGTTTATTTATAATATTATGAGGCGTAAAAGCATAGTGAATACAGTGAAAAAATGACCAATATTCGTAAGTTTTTGTACCTCATAAACGAATAAAAGCCGAAAATGAGCGTGAGGGAATCGAAAATTATATTACCTGCGACGAAATATCAAAAGACAAGGGCGAGCCAGACTCAGATATATCTATTAAAAATTCCAGTTATTGCACTTATGAAGGAAATACAGACATAGCCAGTACTTCTACTGGCTTCAGGTGCTTTGATGGACGGGATAGTAGTCTCCTGGTCAATATTTCCGACGTCAGAAATAATGTTGAAAGAAAAGGTTGATGATTCCCTGAAGTATAACGTTATATTGAATCCATTGTCACCTGACGAAATTATAATTTCAGAAATGATGTAGACAGCATAACTAGATTTTTTCGGTACGGCTGCCTGTCATTATACCCATGGTTGGTTTATTCTAGCTCAGTTAAAGTTGTGTCCTTCCGGCCACGTATAACGCATGGCAGTTATCAAAAGGTTTCACGCATCTGCAAAAAGTGCATATCAGTTCCAAATGGCATAAACGTGCAGCTGAAAACTCAAAAAAAATTGTTAACGTCATGTCAAACAAAACTAAGGGTGCAGAAGAAATCACGAAAGAGAATGTTACAAAATTAGTACAGACTAATTGTGCTAGCATTAAATCAATTGTTTCTTGCATACTGTTCTGTGCATTACATGATTTGTCTTTAAGAGGGAAAATAAAATTCAAATTCTGTTTCTAAAGATTTATTGCCGTTTACAGTTAAGTCAGGCAGTGGCAGATTAATGAAATTTCGTTGGTGAGAGCGGTTTCCTAGAAGAGAAAGAAAATCCAGGGTTCCTTCCCCTGAGAGCGTATGGAAAAAACTTCAAAAACTGCTATTTTAAGCAGTTTTTATTATTAACAACATCGAAGAAATTCTAAAATGTGCTTTGTCGTAGACCAACAGGTTTTTAATTCCTTGGAATGTGTAGCATTCACATCCTTCTTCTTACTTCTACACATATATATCATTGTTAACATGAAAACCTATTTTGTCAATCAAGAGTTGCTAAGCCAATTAAAAGATACGAAATTCAGATTAGAATGAAATACTCTTAAATTTATAGTTTTTGATATGTTCAAAATTACATTTTTGCCAGTTTAGTTCAGAAATATATACAGGGTGGTCCATTGATAGTGACCGGGCCAAATATCTCACGAAATAAGCATCAAACGAAAAAAACTACAAAGAACGAAACTCGTCTAGCTTGAAGGGGGAAACCAGATGGCGCTATGGTTGGCCCGCTAGATGCCGCTGTCATAGGTCAAACGGATATCAACTGCGTTTTTTTTTTTTTAATAGGAACCCCCATTTTTATTACATATTCGTGTAGCACGTAAATAAATACGAATGTTTTAGTTGGACCACTTTTTTCGCTTTGTGATAGATGGCGCTGTAATAGTCACAAACGTATAAGTACGTGGTATCACGTAACATTCCGCCAGTGCGGACGGTATTTCCTTCGTGATACATTACCCGTGTTAAAATGGACCGTTTACCAATTGCGGAAAAGGTCGATATTGTGTTAATGTATGGCTATTGTGTTCAAAAATCCCAACGGGCGTGTGCTATGTATGCTGCTCGGTATCCTGGACGACATCATCCAAGTGTCCAGACCGTTCGCCGGATAGTTACGTTATTTGAGGAAACAGGAAGTGTTCAGCCACATGTGAAACGTCAACCACGACCTGCAACAAATGATGATGCCAAAGTAGGTGTTTTAGCTGCTGTCGCGGCTAATCCGCGCATCAGTAGCAGACAAATTGCGCGAGAATCGGGAATCTCAAAAACGTCGGTGTTGAGAATGCTACATCAACATCGACTGCACCCGTACCATATTTCTACGCACCAGGAATTCCATGGTTACGACTTTGAACGTCGTGTACAGTTCTCCCACTGGGCACAAGAGAAATTACGGGACGATGACAGATTTTTCGCACGCGTTCTATTTAGCGACGAAGCGTCATTCACCAACAGCGGTAACGTAAACCGACATAATATGCACTATTGGGCAACGGAAAATCCACAATGGCTGCGATAAGTGGAACATCAGCGACCTTGGCGGGTTAATGTATAGTGCGGCATTATGGGGGAAGGATAATTGGCCCCCATTTTATCGATGGCAATCTAAATGGTGCAATGTATGCTGATTTCCCACATAATGTTCTAAGGAAGTTACTACAAGATGTTTCACTGCATGACAGAATGGCGATGTACTTCCAATATGATGGATGTCCGGCACACAGCTCGCGTGCGGTTGAAGCGGTATTGAATAGCATATTTCATGACAGGTGGATTGGGCGTCGAAGCACCATACCATGGCCTGCACGTTCACCGGATCTGACGTCCCCGGATTTCTCATGTGGAGAAAGTTGCAGGATATTTGCTGTCGTGATCCGCCGACAACGCCTGACAACATGCGTCAGCGCATTGTCAATGCATGTGCGAACAATACGGAAGGCGAACTACTCGCTGTTGAGAGGAATGGTTCAAATGGCTCTGAGCACTATGGGACTTAACATCTATGGTCATCAGTCCGCTAGAACTTAGAACTACTTAAACCTAACTAACCTAAGGACATCACACAACACCCAGTCATCACGAGGCAGAGAAAATCCCTGACCCCGCCGTGTTGAGAGGAATGTCGTTACACGTATTGCAGGTAAATAAGTATCGTAGAAACATAAAAGACAATTATTTTCACAGCATCGAGCAAATCATACAGATGCTGAATTTTTACATTTGCTACTGTACCATTACAATATGAACCCAACAGGACTGATCCGGGGCCAAGTTGCGGGATTTGGCCCGAGAAGTAACAAGACTAAGCTGTCAGACGTACTGGAACTAACGCACGCAGCTTTTTCGCGTCACTGCCGAACGCTTGCGGGATATAGAAGGGCTCGTCATAAAAGTAGAGAAAATGCTGCGCCTGGTTGGCTTCGTGGATTCTGTTGTTGATAGGCTCGTTGTCAACGCAGCAGGTGACACTTCCAGAACTGAAATGCTAAGAGATTACCAGACGACTGACTGTAAGTAATACCTTCAGTGGCTTCAATATTTAACTATACGGTGAAATCCTTCAATACTCTCTGACGTTACACACAACTTATGCAGAAAAATTGTCCTGTGGCTAAGTCAGGAATTTTCATCATTCTTGTTTTTAATTACAACAGTACGTTAGCTGAAAGAGGATAACCTGTTGCGGTTTTCGTCTAGTCGTCTAAGGAACGTATAGTGTGAGATTTGCAGTGTATTATTTCATTCTGCTTAAAATTAAATGACATTCGAAGCTGTATTGCTTCTCTGCTCGTCCCTTTTTACGTGTGAACTGCACCTGAGCACGTCACTCCAGGTTAACTGTACCACCTGACCGGTAAGTCGATGTGCTCGTAATGCACAGCACAAAAGTACCCTCATTATCGCACTTGACAGTACTCGAGACAGCTTGGCTGCAGTCCCACGTGAAACGGAAGTCCAAAGATATTCCAGCAAACGCGAAAGAAAACATAGTGCTATGTGTTGTGTCTAGACAAGACAGCCTAGACACAATGAGAGGAAGACGAAACGCACGCGCTTGAACTCACGCAGGCTGGCGTTAGGTCTGAAACAGGATACGTAATGAATGCTATAAAGAAAAGTACGTAGCTTCGGGAATACTTAACTTTAATCTATAATTGTAGAACATCGCTCTTGATGATACATGCTTCATATAATAAATTATCAAAGCTATGGCGCCTTGCTAGGTCGTAGCAAATGTAGCTGAAGGCTATGCTAACTATCGTCTCGGCAAATGAGAGCGTATTTGTCAGTGAACCTTTCCTTACAAAGTCGGCTGTACAACTGGGACGAGTGCTAAGACGTGTCTCTAGACCTGCCGTGTGGCGGCGCTCGGTCTGCAATCACTGACAGTGGCGACACACGGGTCCGACGTATACTAGCGGACCGCGGCCGATTTAAAAGGCTACCTCCTAGCAAGTGTGGTGTCTGGCGGTGACACCACACTATGTTTCATCAGTTTTATGAGTATCCCAGTTGCAAAAGCGGCTAAGTCAGTTTTAAAAGATTTTTGGAAAAAAAAAAAAAAAAAACGTTGCCCTGCTCTCACAGCAGTACTACAACGGTAGTTAATATCTAAATAAAAAAAAGAGAGAATCATAGCGACCACATCATAAATGTCTCTATATTCCTACATTAACCCCTTATTAGTATTTTTATGTAAAAATTTGTACTTACCCCGTTTTGCAACCGAATGGGCCTGTTAGCTGCTTCTGCAACACCATCGGCGGCCATGATGGAATGCAGTCGGTTATAAGACCGGCCGAAATATTAACTCCGGTGTTTATCTGGCTATGCCGGTAAGAATGGTAGACTACAGTAGTTAACTAAAACAATGCGAAAGGAAGAAAATTAAACGAACAAAGTGCTGAAATACTGTTTTATTTTAGATATTTAAAAAGATTGAAACCTTTACAAAAAAAAAAGAACTAAACACGAACTACTACAAGGTACAATATTAACATCACACAGATTTAATCACTGAATTCAGTCTTAACACCTGTCATGAAAATGAGAAATCTTTGGAAACAAATCTTGGAAAAATGAAATACTGCAAAGAAACGATCACAAGGTAAAATGAAGTGTACAGCGCTTAAGCTAAGTTCGGGGAATCGTCATGTAAGAGCTCAAAATTAAGTCATTCGTCCTCGTCGTTTTGACATTCGTCTGTTTCCATGATCTGCTGCTGCTCAAAAACATCAGTGTAGAATTTTAACTTTTCCTCCTCGGGCCATGTCTCTCCCCAGTATAGTTTTAAGAGCCGCTCGACGTCTGTAATTTTAGCTTTTTTCAATGGGACGCCTTTTGGAATCTCAGGAAGAATTTCTTTCGTGATACGTTTGCCTCTTTTAAGAATTGAAGAATGCTTCTCCTTGCACAAGACATAATTTTCTGTTTGTTGCCTTCGTGATGATAACTATCTTCGACTTTTGAAACTGGAAGTGCCAGGATTCAGGAGCTTTGATGACGTCAGTGGCGATCTTCCTCCAGTCTCTCACTTTGCACTCTTCCAACCCCAAATGCACCACTGTGCCGAATTTTTCCATTATGCCGACGTATACTGCAAGGTTTTCGATTACACTCAATTTTGAAAATTTTCTCTCCATGTTTCCAAAAACTCTATCAGGGTGTATAAAATAATAACCGACGATCGTGAACCAAACTTCAACGCTCTCTACGTGTACTGGAGCAGCGTACAGGAACCAGTACATCAACATCCCAATCACTGTTGTATTCTTGTTTTGCCCGTCGCATCCATCCGAAAAGAGGTGTAATTTGGTGACACCATGCAAATTGGAGTTAAGCAATTAATGATGAAGAGGTGAAGCAATCTGATTTGATCCTTTACAAATTAGTTCCCCAGTCAAACATACAAGGTCACATTGTCTTTCGTCTGACTGCTCGTAGAGGAACCTCGGCAAACCGTGAAATTATATAAGTACATCTGTCTGGAATAATAAGCCGCCTGAACTGGGACTTTTGGAAGGACTAAATTTTTCTAGTAGTCGTAACTTAAAATTAGTTGACCTTCGATGTCGTCCTACAGCCTTTCATAAAAAACATCGTTCCAAACTTTGTGAGCTGTAAGCAGATGTTCCAAATTTTTCTTTTCCATTGGCCGATTTTCCAAGTAAATCATGCTTTGTAAGGATGAGCATGTAGAGCATGTGTCAATAGAAAGTGCTCCGAAGCCAGTATTTAAATTATTGTAGAATATTGTCCGGTAGTAGTCATACTTTACGTCCAGACCAGGATATTTGTCACAGAACATTTCCAACATTATTTTTACATTTAATTCACTGGACAAACATTGGCGATGTAGCATTTTCCCTCTAGAATAGTGACTTTCGATCGGCTTGAATTGTTCAATGTGTCTGACAACTGCATTTTTCCTATCTTCGCACAGCTTCGTTCTTCTGTCACATCCTTTTCTTTCAGCGGTTGCAGGTGAGGAATTGTTCATTATACTCTGACAAATTTTGTTGAGTCTCATTTTTTTATCTGCAAAATCCCATGAAAGCCGCTCTGCAAACCCTGATGTTTATAGAAACTCCTTCACTTTTTTGGGAGCACAAACTCTGTAATTAGTTGCTTTCTTGATACTTTGTCTGCTGTAGGCTTAGAATCTTAGATGTTCGAGGAGATGACACAGTGACATGCTGTCGAATGTAATTGTTCTGCCATTCTTGGTTATTTTGTTCGTAAAAGTTTTGATAGGTCCGTCTTACGTCCTGAATAGTTAGTTCTTTACATTTCAGCTTTCCAGCAGGATGTTTACAGATTGAGATATGTGGAAACCCTTTCGGTTGGTACCTACAGATAAATGAAAAATGAAACTGAAAACCAACTGATAGTAGTTTTATTTCAATGCAATCAGAAGTTCGGTGTTTCTATTTCCAAATACGTTGAATTTACAAGGAATGTGTTCCAGAAAAGGTTAGGTAATGTTGCCAGGGCATTAATTTCAACAACATTAAAATTGTAACGAATATTAGAATATTACTCTAAGCAGTGGTCTTTCTTACCTCTTTCTTTTCTTGATGATTCGTTTCCATTGGTTTACATTCCGTCTTCTCTTTCTAGAAGTAGAGTTTCTCGTGGCATCTCCTCACTCATCATTAACGCTAATATCAGCTCTTTTGTCGTCGGGTTCGTCGAAATGTACTACAATAGTAGAAATTTCCTCTTCATTATCCCTGTCCATTTCGAACTGTGCTACAATGAAACTGCCTACAAAGTCGTTTTAAAATACACAGTGGACCGAGTGTGCTGGTAGGTATTTTTATCGTATAACAATGCCTTTTCGCACTTATAGCAATGGAAGCAAAAACATATGAGAATCTAGAATGAGATTTTCACTCTGCAGCGGAGTGTGCGCTGATATGAAACTTCCTGGCAGATTAAAACTGTGTGCCCGACCGAGACTCGAACTCGGGACCTTTGCCTTTCGCTGGCAGAAGTAAGGCTGTGAGTACCGGACGTCAGTCGTGCTTCGGTAGCTCAGATGGTAGAGCCCTTGCCCGCGAAAGGCAAAGGTCCCGAGTTCGAGTCTCGGTCGGGAACGCAGTTTTAATCTGCCAGGAAGTTTCATATCAGCGCACACTCCGCTGCAGAGTGAAAATCTCATTCTGGAAACATCCCCCAGGCTGTGGCTAAGCCGTGTCTCCGCAATATCCTTTCTTTCAGGAGTGCTAGTTCTGCAGGGTTCGCAGGAGAGCTTCTGTAAAGTTTGGAAGGTAGGAGACGAGGTACTGGCAGAAGTAAGGCTGTGGGTACCAGGCGTGAGTCGTGCTTCGGTAGCTCAGATGGTAGAGCCCTTGCCCGCGAAAGGCAAAGGTCCCGAGTTCGAGTCTCGGTCGGGCACACAGTTTTAATCTGCCAGGAAGTTTCATATGAGAATCTACCCAGTACTGCCAACCCAAACGTTTTAGTCACAAATGGTTCAAATGGCTCTGAGCACTATGGGACTTAACTTCTAAGGTCATCAGTCCCCTAGAACTTAGAACTACTTAAACCTTACTAACCTAAGGACATCACACACATCCATGCCTGAGGCAGTATTCGAACCTGCGGCCGTAGCGGTCGCGCGGTGCCTGACTGAACCACCTAAAACTGCTCGGCCACTCCGGCCGGCAAACATTTTAGTCACATGTAGCTAAAAATCGGAACTTTTAAAAGTTTTACGTGTGAGAAGATAATATGCCCGGGTCACCAACAGCACCCTTTGTCGGCGGCCATTATCCCATTTAGACTGCCTCTTATGTAACCGAATAGGATTTGGCCGCTTTTGCAACCTAACGTGTAGAAAACATAGCCGCCTTTGCACCCGTACGCGATTTTCGCACATTTTAAAATACTTAGGACCGTTTTTGAAGCCTGATCGATACATTATTACATAGTCCGTAAAAACCTGTACAAGAAAGTGCCTCTAACTCAATTTTCGATGCTTTTGCAACTGGGCTACTCGTATAAAGGGTGATCACCTAAAACCTGTACCGCAAATATTGCGGAAATGGAAAGTGCTACTGATGCGCTGTTCTCACAGAATGGATTGGTAATAGGAGGTTCGTATTGTTAGCCAATAAACAAGTCTTAATAATAATTCGAAAGAGTATTTTTTGTGCAAGCATAGGCTTTTTTAAGTGGGACAATGCCTGTGGACATTAACATGTTAAAAGTAGGGTAAACTAGGATGTCAGTGGTGTTTGTTGCAAGATTCTAGTGCGAGTCGCTTAACGAGATATCGTATTTTGAAAAATTCCCACACTGATACTTGGTTGTGCCATTCAGCTTGCATAGTTGCTAGGTATGATGTTGTTATGTTTCCTTACAGTGTACTTGTGCGTTCCTTGAATGCACTGCGACTTGCTAGTCAGTCAGTGTGTGTCAATCCAAGTGTGAGTGGACGATGGTATTTACCAATGCAGAAAAAGCCGCCATGCTCATGGTGTATGGAGAGTGTGGGATGAATGCAGTTCGTTCTTGTAGAGTGTATGCGGCAAGAATCATCTCTGGAATTATTTATCAACCGCTTCAACTAGTTACGTGGAAGTTGTACACTACTGGCCATTAAAATTGCTACACCACGAAGATGACGTGCCACAGACGCGAAATTTAACCGACAGGAAGAAGATGCTGTGACATGCAAATGATTAGCTTTTCAGAGCATTGACACATGGTTGGCGCCGGTGGCGACACATACAACGTGTTGACATGAAGAACGTTTTCAACCGATTTCTCATACACAAACAGCAGATGAGCGGCGTTGTCTGGTGAAAAGCTGTTGTGATGCCTTGTGTAAGGAGGAGAAATGCTTACCATCACGTTTCCTACTTTGATAAAGGTCGGATTGTAGCCTGCGGTTCATCGTATCGCGACATTGCTGCTCGCGTTGGTCCAGATCCAATGACTGTTAGCAGAATATGGAATCGGTGGGTTCAAGAGGGTATTATGGAACGCCGTGCTGGATCCTAACGGCCTCATATCACTAGCAGTCGAAATGACAGGCATCTTATCCGCATGGCTGTAACGGATCGTGCAGCCACGTCTCGATCCCTGAATCAACAGATGGGGAAGTTTGCTAGGCAACAACCATCTGCACGAACAGTTTGACGACGTTTGCAGCAGCATGGACTACCAGATTGGAGACCATGGCTGCGGTTACCCTTGACGCTGCATCACAGACAGGAGCGCCTGCGATGGTGTACTCAACGACGAACCTGGGTACACGAATGGTAAAACGTCATTTTTTCAGATGAATCCAGGTTCTGTTTACAGCATCATGATGGTCGCATCCGTGTTTGGCGACATCGCGGTGAACGCACATTGGAAGCGTGTATTCGTCATCGCCATACTGGCGTATGACCCGGCGTAACGGTATGGGGTGTCATTGGTTACACGTCTCGGTCACCTGTTGTTCACATTGACGGCACTTTGAACAGTGGAAGTTACATTTCAGATGTGTTACGACCCGTGGCTCTACCCGTCATTCGATCCCTGCGAAACCCTACATCTCAGTAGGATAATGCACGACCGCATGTTGCAGGTCCTGTACGGGCCTTTCTGGATACAGAAAATGTTCGACTGCTGCCCTGGCCAGCGCATTTTCCAGATTTCTCACCAACTGAAAACGTCTGGTCAATGGTGACCGAGCAAATGGCTCATCACAATACGCCAGTCACTACTCTTGATGAACTGTGGTATCGTGTTGAAGCTGCATGGGCAGCTGTACCTGTATACGCCATTCAAGCTCTGTTTCACTCAATGCCCAGGCGTATCACGGCCGTTATTACGGCCAGAGGCGGTTGTTTTGGGTACTGATTTCTCAGGATCTATGCACCCAAATTGAGTGAAAATGTAATCACATGTTATTTCTAGTATAATATATTTGCCCAATGAATACCCGTTTATCATCTGTATTTCTTCTTGGTGTAGCAATCTTAATGGCCAGTAGTGTAGTATAACCACTAGACAATGTAACAGAAAGAAACAGGTGATGACAGAAGAGGGGGAAATTAATGTTCTTGCTGCTGTTGCGGTTGATCCGCACGTTAGCTACCACTCAATCGCGCGAGGAAGTGGCAAGAGTCAGGCAAGTGTCCTACGCACTCTCTCCCTTGATATAGGTTCTCTCTATCAAGAGGTGCGCGGAAACGATGATGAGAATCGTGTCAACTTCTGTACAGGGGCATTGAGACAGGATGCTCCAGATGTATCAGTATCTTGTTTAGTGATGAACCCAAAGTTACCAATCATGGAAAGGTAAACTGACGAAACTTACACTACTGGTCTATTGACAATCCCCACTAGCTTCGTCAGGTGGAACGTAAACGTGTGGTGTGGGATAATGAACCATGAGCACATTGGCTCGATTTTCATAGATGGAACACTGAAAGCACATAAGTGTTGCAGCCTCCTAACAGACAATGTCCCACGGATGATAGAAGATATTCCACTGCAGACTAGAAGGAACCTGTGGTACCATGTGATGACAGTCCAGCCCATAGTGCACGAAGTACTACAGCATGTCTTCACAAATTGTTTCCAGGTCACTGGGTTGGACGTAGAGGACTTGTGCGTTGCCCGGCCCATTCCCCGGATTTGATGCCTGTAGACTTTTTTCTGTGGGGAAAGCTGAAAGACGCTATCTAAAAGGACATACCAGTTACACACAATGATATGCAACAACATATTACTACAGCCTGCTTGGACATCTCCGCTGAAATGCTAGCATGTGTGCAGAAGTAGTTACATACCAGACTGGAAGTGTGTATTGCCGCTGCCAGTGGTCATTTTGAACACAGCCTGTGATGGCCAGTTGTCTCATTACTGGTCATAATCCACATACCTAGTGTGTGCACTTGTGTTGTTCTTTAGTGTGTGCTACCACTGGCATTGTACAAGAGTCAGAATTGTAACTTTTCGAAATACGATATTTCGTAAACGACTCACTACAATCCTGCAAAAGAAACACCACTGACATTCTAATTTACCCTTCTTTTAGATCCTTAATCTCAACAGGCACTGTTCCATTTAAAAAGTGTATGTTTGCACAAAAAATACAATCTCTAAGAATTATTACAATCTGTTCATTGGCTAACAATACGAGCCCCTGATTACCAACCTATTCTGTGAAAACTGCACGTCAATAGCACTTTCCATTTCAACAATATTTGTGGTGCAAGTTTTAGGTATTTCGCCCCGTATAGTATCGTATGTTGTGGGTCAGAGCAAACACGATTTAGTTTCACCATAAATCAATTTGAAAACTGATGTTGAAGTTTGGGGTAGTGATTCAGAATTGTAAAGTGAGGGAAATTTATCCATATGAAATTCTTAATTGCAGGAAAAAATTATTAATTGAGAGAATAGGGCCTATGATAGGACCAACTGAACATAACGGGAAAATGCAAAATCTGGAAATGTAAAAACTGGTTTTACTGTGAAGTAATTATATTGTTAGTTTATATGTGTTTATAGCATTGACGAGATACTAAAACGGCGTTGTGACGAACCGAGCAGATAACAATGTACTCAAAATGTCAAAAATCATGTTTATGTGGAAAATATTTTCCTCCTACTGACAAAAGAACCAGGGGTCACCTTGAGGTACCTGGTGCACAACCACGCATGGGCAGCACAAAGTGGCCTACCGGCCTTATCGCTTCACACAGTTACCAATTGACTCATGCGGCCATCGTGGCGGCTGGTCTTGCTTTTAGTCAGAGCTGTTTCCACAAAGAGGTTTTTATGGTAAGAAAGTTCTTTGGTAATATCTTCAAGCTGTACTGTGCAATCACTGATACTCCCAGAGAAATACAGTCTGCTCCTCTTACAATTGCCAATTCTGCACAAGCACAGATTGAGGTTTGATCTTGGAGGGGGAGGGGGGGGGGGTAAAAAGTGCAAAGTGCGTGGCTTGCTGTCTCTGCAGACACTCCCCCCCCCCCCCCCCCCCCCCCACCCCCCCAATTCCCTTCCGAAACTCATCTTGCATAAGCCACTTTTAATGTGCCACATATATGTCTGTGATTTTAATAACAATAAAATATAGTAATGTCTTTAAAGTAATAATGATAATACACTCTACAATAAAACAAAAAAAGACCCACCCTGAAGAATTATCTGAATGGGACAGAAATTTGTAGACATGATATAACGTACAGACAAATAAATTATTGCAATTTTAGATAAACTGGATGATTTATTCAACGGCAAGAACTTCACAAATTGAGCAAGTCAATAATGCATTGGTCTACCTCTGGAACTTATGCAAGCAGTTATTCAGCTTGGCATTGATTGACAGGGCTGAAGGATGTCCTCCTGGAGAATATCGTGTCAAATTGTGTCCAATTGGTGCATTAGAATGTCACAATCCAAAATGGTTAGAGGGCCCTGCCCGTAATGCTCCAAATGTTCTCAACTGGGGAGAGATTTGACCACCTTGTCGGCCAAGGTAGCCTTTGCCAAGCATGAAGATGAGCAGTAGAAACTCTTGTCATGTGCGGGCAGGTATTATCTTGCTGAAATGTAAGCCCAACATGGCTTAAAGTGACAGTCAAGTTAGTATCAGGTGCCCTGATGAACAGACCATTTGGAGGCCGCTGCAGCACTTTGAGGTTTATTCTTATTTTATAAGACCTCTGTTAACATAATTTGGCGAGAACAAACAGTACTGTTCTGCAATACTGAACATACAGCCAGTGTTACACAGATTCAAAAACATTGTGTCATTTGTTGCAGTATACAGAAGTCACAGCTGCACCCCATCTCAGTGGTAAAATCATGGCTAATCATGCTCATATAATTGGCTTTGCAGGAAGCCAGAACATTTTGTTTGTGATCATACCTTTGGCAACATTAAAAATTGTCTATAAAAAAAAGCAGAAATCTTCAAGTATCCTGTTCTGTTTCTTTGGTATTTTTCATAAGACAAGCCTTTGTTTATGGAAGGAATTTTACCAATTTACCTCTAGTTTTGGTAAATGTTTGTATGTCAGAAGCAGTACTCAAATGTGATAAGCTGTTGAAGAGGTAAAGGTAAGAATGTTCATAGTCCTGCACACAACAATAATGTTCCTTAAGTTTCAAGTCAAATAAGTAACTTAAAAATAGGTATAAAAATAAACTTCTTAAGCATTGTGCATTGTAATACATTATTTATTACATATTCAGAAATAAAAAATTGCATTTAACACATGGAACATGAACAGTTAATTTCAAAACAAAAAGACATCAGGACTTTGACTGTTTCTACCAGTTGTGGAGCATAATTAATTGACAGGTCATCAACATTCTTAATGTCATCTTCATCTCCTCGTCCAAACCTAGGGCAGGAACCAGTGAATCACAGAATTCTTGAGGATTGGGTTTGGTCAAGATTGGTTTTAAATGTAGTAGATTCTTGAATTTTGCAGGTTTAAGAGGCAGTTTGCCATTGTAAAGATCTCTCAGTTAGTTTAGATCACTTTGATTGTTACACTTTCTTGTTTTCTGTGCCTTGATTCTCAGCAAAAACAGCTTTCAAATAGTTTTAAAAGTAGTTTGTCTTGTGAAGCACCAATCTTGCCTCCTTATGGTCAACTTTTAATTTCTAATTGGTGGTGTTGCCACAAGGCACTTTTTAACATAAAACACACATAAAAAGTCTGTCTAAGTTTCAAATTTGATGTCTATGGCACAAATGATGTTAGTGAAAGGTCATGGTTTGATTCTGGTATTTCTAATGACATCCCTCCAGTCATCGGATGTCTCAGTGTAAGATTTCGCATTGACAAGACCTTTCATATAACAGTGGCCTCTTATAGCAAAAACTACTTTTACAGATGTACGTTGTTTCTGTGCATGAGCTGTGTAGTGCAGAAAATGCATAACCATGAAATTCTTGTTCTGACTTGCATATGAGTTGGGAAAAAAGAATGATGTGTTTTACTATTGGGCTGAGATTATTCTCATCATATGTCCTCTTCCAGGTGGCACTTTCATCATACATGTAAAATACTGAAGTTTAGTCTGATGATACGTGTATATTAAAAGATATGAAATTCAGTTGACGATGACTGTATACATCAGGTGTGGTTACATTAAGAGTAGGCAGATTCTTTTTTTAATCAACAATAATTGCCTCAATTTCTTCATGTTTTCCGGATTCTTTATAGCAGTTTCTTTTGACTGAATAAAACTTCGCACTTCTCACCATATGATCTTGTCTTTCCTTTGCCACAAAGCCTTCTTAGCCTTAAACGGTATTATAAATTGCCATGTAGAGACTTTAAAGAAACACTCTGAAATCTGTGGCTCTCAGATAGATGGTTGAAGTAAATATAAAACCAAATAAAATCAACTGTGTGAATAAACTAAATCCATTTTTTTTCCTTCATGAAATCTATGAGATGAAGTGATCTTCGTAAGTAAGGTAGGTCCTGGGCTAATGAGGCTTCAGGTCCTTTGTCAGTAGTATCAGTAATGACACTGATACCTATTATTTCAATCAATTACAACTGTATATGTCTTTTTCAGGGTATCCAAAAATAAATATTGAAGTTTCCATCAAAAATTTCTTGGAAAGTTGTTGAACCACCAGTATGCTCTTTGTTAGACTCAGTATATATTACATATAGTTTGGCTTCATCTAGCCCTTCAGGTAAGCACACTCTTGATGTATCCTTTAAAGAATAGTGATATTTCCTTCCTCTCATAGATTTCATGAAGGAAAAAAAATGGATTTAGTTTACTCACACAGTTGATTTTAGTTGGTTTTATATTTACTTCAACCATCTATCTGAGAGTCACAGATTTCAGAGAAGTGTTTCTTTAAAGTCTCTACATGGCAATTTATAATACCGTGTAAGGCTAAGAAGGCTTTGTGGCAAATGGTTACATCTGGCAATAAATCACTACCATAAACCTGTGCACATGCCTGATAACAATAAGACACACAATCACTTGCCACTGCATCATACTTTCTGTTGCACCACTGCTGAACTGGAACAATTGTGATCAGTTCACTCAAATACTGAGTCTGTTTGTTGCAACACCCAAGTTTATTTACGTTAGATATAATGTGTGGAGTGCCACTATGAGGACATGACCGAGCACCTTAAGATTTTGCATGAACCAAGGACTGGCAGCCACGTAACACGAGAAAATGTGAAAAGTGTTAATATGTAGTAAAAACCTAAGAAAATGTCCCGTTTCCGTCATTTACTATCGAATCGACCTAACGCCAGATCGTCACATTGGTCGCTTTTCTCTCTGAAACGGTTACATTTATCGTCTTCAAGCCCTTGTCGCGTGCTGCAGTATGCGGAGACACTACAAACAGCACAGTAGAACACAGAAGACGCATCTAAGTTGATGCAATCGGCCAGTAAGAAGAGCAACATTTCAAGTTTTAGTTATCGATTATTGATTTCCATTTTCAAGAAGGGACGTCGAACAGATGTGCAGAACTATAGACCTATATCTCTAACATTGATCAGTTGTAGAATTTTGGAACACGTATTGTGTTCGAGTATAATGACTTTTCTGGAGACTAGAAATCTACTCTGTAGGAATCAGCATGGGTTTCGAAAAAGACGGTCGTGTGAAACCCAGCTCGCACTATTTGTCCATGAGACTCAGAGGGCCATAAACACGGGTTCACAGGTAGATGCCGTGTTTCTTGACTTCCGCAAGGCGTTCAATACAGTTCCCCACAGTCGTTTAATGAACAAAGTAAGAGCATATGGACTATCAGACCAATTGTGTGATTGGATTGAAGAGTTCCTAGATAACAGAACGCAGCATGTCATTCTCAATGGAGAGAAGTCTTTCGAAGTAAGAGTGATTTCAGGTGTGCCGCAGGGGAGTGTCGTAGGACCGTTGCTATTCACAATATACATAAATGACCTTGTGGGTGACATCGGAAGTTCACTGGGGCTGTTTGTGGATGATGCTGTGGTATATCGAGAGGTTGTAACAATGGAAAATTGTACTGAAATGCAGGAGGATCTGCAGCGAATTGACACATGGTGCAGGGAATGGCAATTGAATATCAATGTAGACAAGTGTAATGTGCTGTGAATACATAGAAAGATAGATCCCTTATCATTTAACTACAAAATAGCAGGTCAGCAACTGGAAGCAGTTAATTCCAATTGAGCACACATAGGACATGATCGGATGAGAACTCCAGCAGCATCCACAAACAGCGTTAACCATCATTTACAGCATCATCCACAAACAGCATTAACCATCCCTGCATTGACCAAACAAGTGCAACAGGCGTGTAACTCCACCCCACAAAGTGACATCCGGCACCTGTACAACACAATGCATGCATGTTTGCATGCAACATTCTGGCTGTTATACTGGTTACCAGCACTTCACATTTGCAATGGCTTATCTCACACTTACATGAACCTGTGATCTTTCAATGTTAATATAAATCTCTTAGTATTGTAGTCATTTTACCAGAACAGTTTTTCTCTGTGACTGTTTCTCTAGAAAGCAAAACAGGCGTACACTATTATTGCATATAATATTGAGGTAAATATTTAGAAATCACTCCTTTTCTCCTCTTCATATCTTTCAGGCAACTATTGCAATATTACCATATTGTCAACATGCATGTGTGAGCATTTTGACTGTTACCTCTTACACCAATCACAAAGTAACTACTGGTGTTACTTTTCATTTCTTATTGATGTAACTAACTGTGTGTGTGTCATGTTGATAAATATAAAACAAAACTAGGTCCCAGCTCTCTGGCAGAAACGTGGCATCTTTTTGACAATATTCAGGCTTTCATTTCAACAGAGTCATATAATAATATAGAATAAAATTTTTAATATGATGTTTTTGGTATTGCACTTTATTGAGTAAAAATAAAAATTATTTATTAACAAATGCATCATGAAAGCATTTTTAGTTCATACAATACCGCAAGCAACTTTGGTGTACAGAAAATATCATAATCTGCAGTCTTCAGTATTAGATTCATAGTTACAGACTAGATGTTCATTACTTAAAGCTACAGGACACTCATTATTCCAAAACTTGTGCAGAAATGTCTGTGTTGCATCTTCTGATGCTATGCTCCATGTGTATTGCATACCTGTACACTGATTTTGAGACAGTATGGATTCTCACTGGAGTTTTTTCCATGTTGGAGGACGATCACAAACTTTCACCATTCATGACACAAATTGGCACTTTTGGTACAACCTAAAATAAAAGAGTATTTATCAAGAGTGTTTCCAAACTGCTTACATTTATATGCAGTACACTGACACTAATAAATATTGTTCAAAATATTAGATATTTCATTGAGTTTGATCCTCCTAGTTGTGTCTCTAACAGAAATATGACTTTCAAATAATAAACTTTCTTCCAGACAATGTAACTGCCATATAAGAAACAATATTATATTATTAATACTGTGGAGAGGCCAGAAAAATGTCGTTCCAGAAGAGGGGCAGCAGCCTCTTTAGTAGTTGCAGGGGAAACAGTCTGCATGATTGACTGATCTGTTACAATAATGTCAGACAATATGGCCTTGCTGTGCTGGTACTGTGAATAGCTGAAAGCAAGGGGGAAACTATAGCCATTACTTCTCCCAAGGACATGCAACTCTACCATATAGTTAAATGATGATGGGATCCTCTTGGGTAAAATATTCCGGAGGCAAAACAATTTCCCATTTGGATCTCCAGGTGGGGACTACTCAGGAGAATGTCATCATTAGGAAAAACAAAACTGGCATTCTATGGATTGGAGCATGCAGTGTTAGATCCCTCAACTGGGTAGGTAGACTATAAAATTTTAAAAAAAGGAAATGCTTAGGTTGAAGTTAGATGGGATGGGGATTAGTGAAGTTTGGTAGCAGGATAAAGAGAACTTCTGGTCAGGAAAGTACACTGTCATCAATAAAAAATCAAATAGGGATAATGCAGGTGTAGGTCTAATAATGAATAAGAAAATATGAGGGTTGCCCAGAAATTAGTGCACCACATTTTTTTCTTCAACAATCCTTTATTGAAGATAACAAGAATTACACACATGAAAGAATGGTGTTTCATCTACATACCCTATTTTTCCACGTAATCTCCATCCCATCTTATGGCCTTCCTCAAGCGCGAAATAAGGGCGTGTATGCCCTGTCAGTACCAATCCGGATCCTGGTGGTGGAGCCAATGCTTCACTGTGTGAATCACCTCCTCATCAGCAAAATGTCTTCACAAATGGCATTCTTTAATGGCCCAAACTAGTGGAAGTCCAAGGGGGCTAGGCTAGGTGTGTCAGGTGTGACAGACACTGCTGCAAATAATGGAGCTCCACCAAATCACCTTCTGACGACCTCACCCTCCATGCCCAGCAACTAACTGTACTTCTGTTGACAGCATATGCTCCATAGACTGTGCACAAGCATTTGTGAATATTCACCACAGTTTCTTTCTCTGCAGTGAGAAATTCAATGATGGCATGTTGCTGTAACATGCATCTCCTACAGATGCCATTTTGAAACTGTCCTGCAGCTACACTATCTGTCAGAAGTGACAGAATCTTGACGCGCTCTCTCTCTCAGGAGACTTCAAATAATATATTTGGAATATTCTGCATTTGTAGCATTGTTTTTGGCTGAGAAAAAAAAATTGGTGCCTTACTTTCTGGGCGACCCTCATAGAATGTGGGTAAGCTACTATGCGCAGCACAGTGAACACATTATTATACACAGGATAGGCATAAAGCCAACACCCACAACAATAGTACGAGTTTATATGCGAACTAGCTCTGCCGATAATGAGGAGGGTAAAACAATGTATGATCAGACAGAAGAAATTATTCAGACACTTATGGGAGAGAAAAATTTAATTGCGATGGGTGACTGGAATTGAGCAGTAGGAAGAGGAAGAGAAGGGAAAATAGTAGGAAAATATGGACCGGGGGAATGGAACAAAAAAGTAATCTGTGTGGTAAAATTTTGCTCAGAGCATATTTTAATCATCACCAATACTTGGCTCAAGAATCAACAATCATGGAAGACACCTGAGATAATGGGAAGTTTCAGATGATTACATAACAGCAAGACAGAGATTTTTGGAACCAGATTTTAAACTGTAAGACATTTGCGGAGCAGCTGTGGACTCTGACCATAACTTATCGGTCATGAACTGTGGATAAAACAGAAGAATCGATTGCAAGAACGATGGAAATGAACACGGTAGAAAACAAATTGATAGCTTGAGAGATGAAATAGTGAAGGCAGCAGAGGATCTAATAGATAAAAAGACCAGGCCTGCAGAAATCCTTGGACATCACAGGAGATACTAAATTTAACTCATGAAAGAAGAAAATATAAAAATTCAACAAATGAAGTGCCAAAAGAGAATACAAATGTCTAAAACACGCAATTCACAAAAGTGCAAAATGGCTAAGCAGAATGATAGAGGAAAAACATAAATCTATAGAAGCATATATAACTAGGGGGAAGACCGGTACCACCTACAGAAAAATTAAAGAGGCCTTTGGAGAAAAGAAAACTAGCTGTATGGCTATCAAGAGATCAGATAGCAATCCAGTACCAAGCAAAGAAAAGAAAGGTAGAAGGAGTATATAGAGGGTCTGTCCACGAGAGATGAAGTTGAGGGCAATGTTATAGATATCAAAGAAGACGTGGACGAAGATGAGATGGAAGATATGACACTGTCAGAAGAATTTGACAGAGCACCAAAAGACCTAAGGAGTTGACAACATTCTGTCATAACTACTGATAGCATTGGGAGAACCAGCCATTACAAAGCTCTTCCATCTGGTTTGCAAGATGTATGAGACAGGCAAAACACCCTCAGACTTCAAATAATAAATCTAATTCCACAGAAAGCAGGTGCAGACAGGTGTGAATATTACTAAACTATCAGTTTAATAAGTCATGGTTGTAAAATACTAACATGAATTATTTACATAAGAATGAAAAAAAACTGGTAGAAGCTGACCTCGGAGAAGATAGGTTTGGGTTTTGGAAAACATTGGAACATGTGAGGCAATATTGACCCAACAACCTATCTTAGGTCTTGTAAATAGGTTGAGGAAACGGAAACCCATGTTTACAGCTTGTGTAAATTCAGAGAAGGCTTTTGACAATGTTGACTGGAACACACTCTTTGACATTCTGAAGGTGACAGGAGTAAACTAAAGGGAGTGAAGGATTATATGGAACTTATACAGATATCTCAGTTATAATAAGCCAAGGGCATGAAAGGGAAGCAGTGGTTGAGAAAGGAGTGAGACATTGAGAAAGGAGTGAGACAGGGTTGTAGCATATCCACAATGTTACTCAATGACACTTTTATTTTAGCAATTGTTGGGGCGGGAGCTGCAGTCACTGAATGTGCTGCACTCTAGGTGACTGTTATTCTATGGATACTTACCTCTCCTGTGCACAGAAAATAATGGTGTTTCTTCAAACCACAGTAAATACTCACTTGCAGAAAAAACAACTGTTTAAAATTTACCACTGCATATATCTTCAAAGGAAAAGGAACCAATAATGAAACGTTCTCTGAATGTGCACCACACCTTTTCACTGCTAATACAAAGGTATTTCCACAATTAATCAAGCTATATGTATACACATTTCAATTACTTGAAAAGTGTATCTCATCTGCCTGCATGACATTTGTTTGATTGGATGATTGATTTGGGGGAGGGAACAAACAGCAAAGTCATCAGTCCCATGCATGACATTTATGTCCATCCATATTATTTTCCATTTGTTGTGTGTTGGCCTGATGCAGCTAAGTTTATTGCAGGTCACTCTAAACAGTATGTATTGTCAAAGTTTTTCATCATCGTTATCACTGAGAAACATGGCACCACACCCTCTCAGCTACTGTTCAAAAACAGTATGAACAATAATGGAAATTCATAAACTGTGAGTTACCTTATTACGTTATGGTATGGGAAGATTTCAACTTACTAACTATAGGCTGGAAAACTCTATAATGATTATGGCAAGCAATAACAACAGGGATTTGTGTGATATTGTTATGAATCCTTATCTAAAATTTACCTTGAACAATTAGTAAGGGAAGTGACTTATAAGGAGAAATGTCTTAAATCTAGTTACAAATTGGTCATAACATTTTAATTTAGTTAACATAAAGCAGAGAATCAAAGCTGATATAGCAGTTATAGCATCACCAGCATGAGTGTTATTAGATATGTTAAGAAAGGCAGATAGATATTTCTCATTAATAAATGTGACAAGAAACAGATTTCAGATTATCTGAGCAGACAACATGAAACATTAATCATTCTGCTGTTAGCTGCCCTAAATGGTTGGTATTCCACAATTTTCACTCTTATAAACGACATAAATTGATGTTACAGTATTCATCTGTGGCATGCTAGTGTAGAATATGTGACAAATTCAGCTAAGTAAAAAGACCCAAACATTGCACATGTTTATTTAAATATGTAAACTAACTTTCAGTTTTTCCATGGTGTGAGACCACGTCATGTGTCAGGTAAAACTGATGTAGAATTCTAGAAATATTTTATTGTTTGTATTAAGGCTTGTGTGTATCATAATATATTGTGTATCTTCAAACATCTGTGAGTGCTGCAAAAGATCTGTACTACAATGTCAATTGCAAACTACATTTTGGCAGCAGAACCCATCATTTAGACAACCACTGCCTCCTGATTTCAGTTGGTACACGTGTGCTAAATGATACATTTTTGAGAATTTTTGGAAGCTCTGAGTGCTGTGTGTAACATATTTCACAATAAATCAATGGTTTTGAGCTATAGTTGTGTACTCTGCAAACTTTAGCAGCAATATATTTTTGGAAAATCATTTCCCCACGTGAATCTGTTAATGAAGATGATTTCAACAGAAGTTTGAGACAAAGTAATCTTCAACAATTCACTGAAATTTAACAAAAGCCACTTTCTTGGGTGTTGAAACTTCATATCTTAAAAAGGAACTTGGAGGCCTTGTAGGGTAATAAATCACGAAACTAAAAAATCCAAGATTAGTTTAAAGTTACTTGTTTATTGTTCAACAAAAACAATCAGTTTTTGAAAAAATAATTTAAATTTAATTGGATAAATAAAAAAAATCTACTCACCAAGTGGTGGCAGAACACACACATAAAAGAAAATTGTAATTAAGCAAGCTTTTAGAACCAGTGGCTCCTTCTTCAAGCAGAAGGATTGAAGGGGGAAGAAAGAGGGGTGAAGGAAAAGGACTGGAGAGGTCTAGGAAAAGGGGTGGATTTTGGGAAAGTCACCCAGAACCGCAGATCAGGGGAGACTTACCACACAAGATGAGAAGGAAAGACTGATTGTTGGGGACTGCATCAGATGATATTTGAAAACCTGAGAGCTTAAAGGTGGAACACAGGGTAATATGCAAGACAGAGATTACTGCTTACACATCATGCACGAGTTAATAAGAGCAAAAAGATAAGTACATTGTATGTAACAGATGTGGGAGGGGGTGGTGAAAATAGATAGGTAAGACAATGAAAGATTTAGAAAACTAAAGTGGAGTGAAGAGAAGAGTAGTTACTGTGAAGAAATGCTGGGATGGAAGAAGTTAACATATACTAAGGCCAGATGGTTCGTGAGAACCAAGGACATGTTGTAGTGCTAGTTCCCACTTGCAGAGTTCTGAGAAACTGGTGTCTGGGGAAAGAGTACAGATGGCATGTGTGGTGAAACAGACTCCGAGGTCATGGTTATCATGTTGTAGAGCATGCTCTGCAACAGGATATTGCATGCTCCCAATATACACCCTCTGCCTATGCCCATTCATCCTAATTGATAATCTGGTGGTTGTCATGCAGATATAAAAGGCCAAACGGTGTTTACATACCAGCTGGTACAAGACATGTCATTTCACAGGTGGCTCTCCCTTTGATAGTATATCTTTTGCCAGTTACAGGGCTGCTATAGGTGGTGGTAGGAGGGTGCATATGGCAAGTCTTGCAGTGAGGATGGTCACCGGGCTAGGAGCCATAGGGTAGGGAGATGGGTGCAGACGGAGCACAGGACCCGACAACAATATTGCAGAGATTGGGAGGGCAACAAAAAGCTGTTCTAGATGTGATGGGTACAATTTCAGACAGAATGAATCTAATTTCATGGTATGTTTTTAGGAAGTCATGGCCCTGTTGAAGTAACTGATTACACATTAAAGACCAGGATAATACTGAGTCACCAGTGGTGTGCTTCAAAGCTGTTTTTACAGTGATCAGCAATACGAGGATTGGATGGGATGGCTTGGGAAATCTGCTTTTGAACTTGGCTGGTGGGGTAATTATGTGCAGTGAAGGCTGAGGTGAAATTCTTGGTGTATTGCTCTAAAGAGTTTGCATCTGAACAAATACGTTTGTCTCAAATGCCAAAGCTGTATGGGAGGGAACATTTGACATGTCAAGGCAAACGTATTTGTTCAGATGCAGACTCTTTACAGCAATACACCACCAGTCTCACCTCAGCCTTCACTGCACGTAATTACTTCACCAGCCTAGTTCAAAAGCAGATTTCCCGGGCCATCAAATCCAATCCTGGTACTGCTGATCCCTCCAAAAAAACAGCTTCAGAACACAACACTGGTGACTCAGTATTGTCCTGGACTGGAATGCATAAATCAGCTACTTCGACAGGTCAATGACTTCCTAAAATCATGCCCTGAAATGAGATGCATTCTGTCTGAAATTTTTCCCACCACATCTAGAACAGGTTTTCGTCACCCCCCTCCCCTCCCCTCCCCTCCCTGCTCCTCCCCTCCCCTCCCCTCCCCTCCCTGCTCCTCCCCTCCCCTCCCCTCCCTCACCCCCCAATCTCCACAATATTCTTGTCAGACCCTATGCTCCTTCTGCACCCATCTCCCTACCCAATGGCTCTTACCCCTGTGACCATCCCTGCTGCAAGACTTGCCCTATGCACCCTCCTACCACCAACTATAGCAGCCTTGTAACTGGCAAACATATACTATCAAAGGGAGAGCCACCTGTGAAACAACACGTCATGTACCAGCTGTCATGTAAACACTGTTCGACCTTTTACATCACCTTGACGACCACCAAATTATCAATTAGGATGAATGGACAAAGGCAGAGGGTGTATACTGGCAACATGCAACATGCACGCTCTACAACATGACTATCACGACCTCGGTGTCTGTTTCACCAAACATGCCATCTGGATTCTTCCTCAGACACTAATTTCTCAGAACTCCACAGGTGGGAACTAGCACTACAACATGTCCTTGGTTCTCACCACCCACCTGGCCTTAATTTATGTTAATTTCTTCCACCTCAGCATCTCTTCACAGTAACTACGCTCTGTGTGCTCTCAGGTTTTCAAATCTCATCCGATGCAGTCCTCAATAATCAGTCTATCCTTCTCGTCCCGTGTGGTAAGTCTCCCCCAACCTGCGGTTCTGGGTGACTTTCCCAAAGTCTACCCCTTTTCCTAGACCTCTCCAGTCCTTTTCACTCATCCCTCTTCCTTCCCCTTCAACCCTTCTGCCTGAAGAAGGAGCCACTGACTCTGAAAGCTTGCCTAATTACAACATTCTTTTATGTGTGTGTTCTGCCACTGCTTGGTGAGTAGATGTTTTATCTAGCCAATTAAATTACTGTTTGTTGTTCAGATAAACATTGCACCACCCACATGCAGCCCCACTGTGAATGCTGCTCTCAGGCACTGGGTGAACTACTTGGTGTTTGCAAGTAATTGGAAATTGTCCAGACTGCTATCAAGCATTTGAAAGCCGGTGTGAATGGATGGTTGGGTAGACTTCTGTCAAAGGAGCGTGAACTACTACCCTCTCCCAAGGGTACTGTTCCTTCTCCAGGAAATACAAGATGTCAACAACTAGACTTTGAGTGGTGAGTCAATGGTTGGTCCAGAGGTAGGCCAGGACTGGGAAGAACTTCAAAGTTCTACACTTATCACTTTTACCAACAGGTTTAAGGTGCTGTCTCCCACTGGAATGATAACTGTTGGGGCAGTAGGACTAAAAAAAAACATTGTTCATTGTTCATTGGTAGCATAGTAGGATAATGCAGTCAATCTACACAGGAAACTGCTTAAAAACACTTCCACATTCCATTTCAAGTGTATGGGGCCCATAACAATTAGTACTGACATGTATATTGAATGTAAACAAGTAAAAGTAGTATGAATGGTCACAGGTTTGTTTGACTCACAGGAATGCTGAAAACCTTAAACTGGCACACACTTGAATATAGATGCCATCTGTTACTGGTAGTGGTGCATACACATCTTGCTGCCAGCCACAAGCACTAGTCATTTTTTTAATAGAATTATTCTTAGTCTCGCAGCCCAACCGAGATGATGCAGCTGTGCCAAATGAAGACACCACATGGGCTTGTCAACAGAGGTTATTAGTCGAGGCCACTGCAGGACAGCAGTTTTGCACACTACATCTCTCCACAGACTTATAGAGGCATGACACCACTGGCCACTCATGTACATCCCCGGCAGCACAGCCAACTCCTGCCCAGGGGGCAGGAGGTTTCTTCCCATGCACACCAGCCACTGCCAGACAGGGGGCCTAGTGTGGTGGGCACCCCTGCTGTGATGTCAGCAGATGGTACTTGGGGCCACAGAAGCCATAGCAGCATAAAATTTGCACAATGATGGTGCAGGGTCCATGCAACCAGCTTATGTAACAAGGTCACTGGCACGATATAGTGCCGCACCGGCAACAAGGGTTGTGCGGGCAGACAGCCAAGCAGAATTTGGCAGCCAGCTGGACACTGACCCTATGCATCAAGCAGTTCAGATGTGTCAATAAAAGAACTTGTTACATTTGCAGCTGCCGTCCTCTGCCATCTGGGCTCGACCTCAGCTCCACCACCCATTTGCAGCATCCTGGCTTCTAGCCACCGCACCCTGCACCACGAGCACTGTACCTTAATCAGTCCCACAATCAGCAATTATTTTGTCAACACATCAGTGAAAAGATCTGTGCTCAGCTGTGAAAATAAACGTGTATGAACTTCCTTGTGTAGTCAGTCAGTGATAGGTGTAAATATGGATAAGGGAGACATGATTGTTGAACCTGTTAGAGCGCTATCGATGAGTTATCCTGCCACTGTCAAAAGTCCATTATATTCGGTAACTAACTTGGCCAACTAGTGTTATTATCTGGAGAGAAAGTGGACTGATTAGATGAGTATTACTAATGAAATTATTTTTATAAACTGCTGATACTATGAAAAAGTGTGAGAACTGGTCATCAGTTGCGTGCAACTTAATCTGAATAAATAAGGAAGAGTATCAAAATTAAATCAATGGTGTTACATCCGTCCCTGAACTGTGAGAACACCAACTAATACAATTTCAGGATCTGAGACTAAATTATTCATGCACCACTGAGGACTTGCAGCGACACTGCCAGATTGGTACCTTAGTAAGGTGGACTTTATTATTATTATTATCATTATTATTATTACTATTACTACTACTACTACTACTACTACTACTACTACTACTATTTTTATACGCAAACTATCTATGAACTGAAGTGACATGTAAAGGAAACGGGTCAATGCTGGCACATCAAGAGTCCCAGAATCACTCCTCATCAATACGTACTTGTCAGAAGTACAAACAATGGCTTTACTGCGTTCAGGTGTGTCTTTATTGTTTCTAGATTGTTTTTGTTGTGAAAAACTGTAGACAATCATTTCATTTCACACTGACTTTATAATCTGCAGAATATACCAGCCACAAACAAGAAATGCATGATAATATTCTTCAAATTACATAGACGTACATGACTGCTGCATTTGTCTCCCTGTCTGGAGTGCGGAGATTCCTGTGCCTACATGGGGCAGCCTGTGTGCACAAATCAGAAGCCCGTGTGACTCTGCGAAGTTGCATTCACCCCCTCACTTCTCCGTTCAATGGCTACATGCACCTATAGTGCGCGTCATTTATGTTGGCGGCCGTGTTTAGGTTCGTTCTGCGCATCTGACGTCACAAAACACAGTCAGCCAATGAACAGAGAACGACGTTGCCAGATCTCGACTGCAGTGCAGAGCACGGATGAGTGTTTTCAGTTTTAGAAACGTTCAGTCATAAATAAAGTAAAAGAACAAAATCAATGTCTTGATAGCAGACTTTCTTTTATAGAAAGTTTGCAAAAAGCATTCTTTATACCAATTGCTTCATATTCTATTAATTAATTAAACCTAACAAGTAATAAGACTCCTAATTCAGGCGATAGCAAGGAAAAGTGTTTGTATCAATCTCACTAACCGCTTTTTCGCAATAAGGAACAGCGGTAAGTGTTTATTTCCTATTTTACTTTGACGAAGCGTCAGTAATTCATAGTCATACCAACAGTGTTTGTCAGTATTTTGCATGACGTGTTAGACTCCTCATGTAGTTACATTGTAAGATGAGCTGCGTTAGCGTAATGGTTAAGGTGTTGGGCTACTAAGCAGAAGGTTATAACGGTTAAGGTGTTGGGCTACTAAGCAAAAGGTTATGAGTTCAAACCTTGTGCAGTGCTTAATATTTTCTTTATTTAAAAACAATATCGCAGTGTCTTACTTCACGAATTTTATTCGTTTGAATGCAATTTTTTGAAATTTCTAGTGCTTTGTCTCTTCATTAACCCTTTCGCTGCTGCAGACACGTGCTCCCCGCATTCCACGCTGTGCGTGATTTTGTCATCACTGGACTGCTAGTCTGTGCAGACACATGGTGTTCCCACTGCTTTGACACACTTATCATTCGATTTCACAAAAACCATTTGGCCCAAAAATTAGATTTTTACACATCTTCTTGACTGATATCTTCCCCCCATAAATGACTTAATTTTGTTTCAATGTTCAACACAGTTATTGTGCAGCATTAAATGTAGTAAACCATTGCACGAAATTTTGAAGAGTTTGCAGAGGTAAAAGTCCATAGAGTATACTTTCCGTATGGTCGATTTTAGTTGCCACAATGTTGAGATTGAAATGTGGACAAGATACCTAAATTTCATATAAAATTTACTGTATAACAATATCTCATTTAATTTAAGTATCACATAGGTGTCATATGTAATATTGAGAAATATTCCATCTTTCGCGACTGTAACAAAAGTTTTATTTACACTGGGCAAGTTACTATGGCACTGCTTCTCTTGGTGCGTGCGTCGTGTGCAACTGGCAACGCAGCAATCTCCCGCATCTGGGCGGGCATGCGCGAGCCGCCAAGATAAAAGAATTGAACTATAGTGCACACATAAAGTTACACAGATGTAAACACACCATTACAAGCAGGTTAGTTTACATGCATCTAGCAGTAGTTTTGTCAGAGAAAGTTGTTGTTGCGTCAAAAGAAAACTTCACCTGATAAGACAATAAATTATGAGACAGAATTTCTTCCCAGTGCCTATTTTCTGGGGGCAAAACTGTTAGTACGGCCATAACATACAAAATTATACAAAAATACCCTAGCTTTCAAAACTATCTGCTGCTACTGCTGCTGGTGTTTGTGTGTGTGTGTTTGTGTGTGTGTGTGTGTGTGTGTGTGTGTGTGTGTGTTTTGTATGTTCCACATCTTCTCCTAAACCAGTGGACCAATTTCAACCAAACATGATATACATATCCATTACTGTCAAGCAACAATTGCTGAGGGGTAAGAACCACCTACCCACCACAGTTCAGGACATATGACTTCATTAACACTGAGATGCATGAAAAACTGCTACATTGTGCATGACATTTACATTTTTTACTCCTTTGCTACTAACTCTATTCGCAACACATTTTGCAGACACTATCCACAAAAGCTGCTGAATGTAACTATAAAATTATATCATTGTATGATGTACAGATCAGGAGAAACTTTTGCATCATGCATGACATTTAAATAAACTTATTCTTAAGTACTAAAACACTCCTAGTCAAGTCAACTTAAGGTAATCCCTTACACCTGCTTGTGCTTTTAGCATGTTTGAACTGTGAAGCACAAACGGCATTAGATGAAAACTATAGCTGCCTACAGAGATATGGAGAGGCATTGCCATAGTGATGTTCACAAAACTGCACATCTCACACCAAGTATACTGCTCAAATACATACAAGGTTTCATTTCTAATAGAAAATTGGCAAAATTAATATCCACGCAATGCTGGGTTTGTCAGCTAGTAAGTCTATAAAAATCAGCAGCAGGGTGCAGTGCTGTTTATGAAAGAAGACAGTATATTGAACATTTCAGAAACAGAAGTCAGTGTTTCCAGTAAATGTTCAGTATTTATGAGAAATAACATGTTCTTACATAGTACTTGAAAGTCAGTAATAAAAGTTAGTGTGATCTTATAATCTTTTAAATGAACAGATGCATCACCCATGGGGCAAGTGAACAGCAGATCTATTTCCTAATTCTTGTCAGTAAACTTTTACTTGTGTTTTCTCTTTGTATCAAACTGATGTTAGACATATGATTTATCTATGGATAAACAATAAACTAAACAATTGTGGCTTCATACTTCTACAAACATTATTCACTGTATAGGAATCATAGCCAGAGTTAGTAAATTGTATGTCCTGTTTTCCTCATTATATTTTCCACACACAGTCAAACATCAGTTCAGTGTCAGTTATTATTAATAAATTTTATGGACAGAAAACTAGAACTTACAGTGTTGACATAAAATTTACACTTCATATTGCAGGTAAGTGTGGCTTGGTGGTAAAGTGCAATCTTTGGATTGGTGACTGATTTACTTTTTCTATTCCAGATAAACTTTGAGTAAAACACACTGGATATTCTCATTCAGAATACAGCAATAAATAAATATGTACAGTATTATTTACATATTTTAGAATCACAGTGAATAAGTATTGT